>NW_024429267.1:31457686-32657686 GCF_017639785.1 Mesocricetus auratus
CTGATTGTTAATGGCCCGCAGGTCGTGGAGTAATCTCCACTTCCCAGATTTCTTCTTAATAACAAAAATTGGTGTATTCCATGGGGAGGTAGAAGGCTCTAGATGCCCCAGCCGTTCCTGTTCTTGCACTAATCTTGTGACAGCCTCTAATTTTTCAGAGGATAGAGGCCATTGAGAGACCCATAACGGCTCCTCTGTTTTCCATGGTATGGGTCGTGAAGCCTCAACGGCCCCTAAATAAAACCCAGTCCTTTTCTACCCCGATTTCCGTGTTGTGTAATGGGTTTTATTCTGCCTTGTTCTTGCCTACCCAAGCCTCTACCATTTGTATACCCCATCTTTGCCATAATGGCTGATGCCTGGGGGGAGTATTCATTAGTTAGGGTCATGCCCATGGCTTGTAACACATCTCGTCCCCATAAATTTACAGGGAGTGGCAACACATAGGGGGTAAAACATCCCTGTTTGCCTTCAGCATCCCGCCAGGTTAAGGCTGAGGCACTGATGGCAGGAGAGGACTGGTATCCAAGACCTTGTAGAGAATGAGATGAAACAACAGTGGGCCAAGACTTCGGCCACCAATGGAGTGAAATAATGCTTTTGTCTGCTCCCGAATCCATTATCCCTTCAAATTCTTTTCCATTAATTAACAATTTTATTGTAGGTCTCTCATTTAGGGGTATAGCCAGATAGGCTGAATCACTTCCAGAAGATCCCATAGCCCTTTTTTGTAAAGTGTAGGTTTCTCCATCCCCGAGGGAGGGCAGCAACACCAGTTGTGCAATTCTATCTCCCTGCTTTATAGAAAATACACCCCGAGGGCTAGAACAGAGAACTTGAATCTCCTCTTTATGATATGGGTCAACAATCCCAGGATATATAATGAGTCCCTGTAAAGTTAAGGAGCCACGGCCCAGAATAAGCCCAATGGTGGCAGGGGGCAAAGGTCCAGGGGAATGGACTGGGACCGGTTGAACATTCATTTGGGGCATGAGTAAGAAGTCGGAGGCGGCACGCAAGTCCATTCCGGAGGTTCCTCGGAAACCTCTACTTCCTCTTGATTGCTTTTCTGAAATTGGTTCCCATATTTCTGAGGGCCCTGGGACCATGGGCCCCGTGACCCGTTTTTTGATTGGGGTACCTTGGATTCTTCAATAGGGGGCAGAAGCCTCCCTTTTACATCCCGGACTGACCTGCATTCGCTAGCCCTATGATAACCTTTACCACAACGATAGCAAAGCTTCGATTCTCTTGTTCTTTCAGGGGCTTGACAATCTTTCTTAAGGTGCCCCATTCTCCCACAATTAAAACAAGCTTTTCGATTAGATAAATCTCTATACCTGTGCGTTTGTAAAATGGCGGCAGCTAGTCCTGCATTGGTTAGGGTCCCCCCAGCTCCCTGCACACTCTGAGCCAATCTTGTAAACCTTTGCTTTTGCGAGGGGCGATAGCCGCCGACATTCCTGGGTTGCTTGTTCATAGACAAGTTGCTCAATCAGGGGCATAGCTTGTTCTGAATCACCAAAGATGCGACTGGCGGCCTCTGTCATTCTGGCCACAAAGTCTGAAAATGGCTCTTGGGGTCCTTGGACAATCTTTGTAAGGTGTCCACTGGACTCTCCCCTTTTGTGAGGGCCTTCCATGCTTTAATAGCGGCGGCCGACACCTGACCATAGACGCCCCAGATGTAGTTGGTTTGATTAAGGGCATGTTGACCCTGACCTGTCAGCATTTCAAATGTCCACTGCCTCTGATTCTCATCTTCAGCCGTGGCATTAACTCTAGCTTGTGCCTGGGCTGCATCATACCAGAGAGCCTTCCATTCCATGTATTGTCCCATGTTGGGAAGCACTGCTTTCACTGTCGTTTGCCAGTCAGTGGGAGTCATGGCAAAATTAGCAAGCCTTTCCACCTGTAATGTGGTAAAGTTAGCATTGACCCCATAATTACGAACGGATTCGGCCAATTCTTTAATTTGATTGTAATCTACGGGGGTATGTACTCTTCCGCCTTCCACATTCTCGAATACTGGAAAAGCCATTTGTATTTTTCTCCGTTCCTCTAAAGGTAAAAAGGAGTCAGTACCAGTATTCAGCCGAAGCTCATATGGCGGAGGCGCTGAGGGGCGTGAGCCCGCCGGATTTATAGGCGGTGGCCTCACATTCATTTTTGTTTTCAGTGGCCGGTGTCTATCAGGGTGATATCTTTTTTCCTCATACCGTGCCACCTCCTCCTCTAGACCACCTTCTTCGCTAGAATCCAGAGTGTCAGAATCAGAATTATCTAGCTCCAAGGCTTCTAGCTCTACTGCAGGGTATAGACTAGATTCTGGCTTTTTCTTTTTCTTAGATTTGTTAAGGGGTGAATGATAACTCCCTTCTTTCTCTCCCCTTTCTTAACTTCCTGGGAGGGCCTTTTTTCTTAGACATGTCTTTTCTTTTGCGAGCTCCCATTCTCTCACTCCGTTCAGTTTCTGACATGCTATCCTGAACTTCCTCTAAGGTTCCCTGACTTTCTATTATAGCAGGGTGACAGGCCTCATCCTCCAAGCAGTTTTTAACTAGCTTCCAAATGGCTTTGGTACCTAAGCAGAGATCTCCTTCTGCATGCTTCCTGTCTAGTTCTTTACCTAGCTTGTTCCATGAGGCCACAGTGAGGGACCCGGAACAAGCATACCATGGTGCCACTCTATCTACCTCCTTCACAAAATTTTGAAGTGTTCGTGGTGCAATTTTAAGATCTCTTTGTTTTAGCACAGTCTGTAAGGCTGTAACCACTGACTGTGACGACCCCATCGCGCTGACAGCTTATCTAAAAAACGCGCTCAACTCCGTTACCAGACTGACAGCACCAGACTGACAGCACCAGACTGACAGCACCAGACTGACAGCGCCAGATGGACAGCGCCAGATGGACAGCGCCAGACGGACAGCGCCAGACGGACAGCGCCGTTCTGTCAGCACCAGCCACGATGAAGGAGAAGGACAAACAGGACTAGCACCAAAGCCTCCACTGACCCGTCCCACGGTGATGACAAACTAAGGCCAAAGTCGAGAAAGGGGTTGTTCAGGATAAAGCATACCTCTCTGAACCTACGTCCCTGCAGTTCTGAATCCGCCCCGTTTTCCGAGGGGTCTCCCGCGGCGCCGGCGATGTTGAAGAGTTCCCGGGTTTCGGCACCAGATGTCCCGCGCTACCGTCTCGCCAGCAAGAACGACGCAGAACACTCGGATCCTTCTGCAGTAAAGCTTTAATGCATCTTGAGAGATAGATGATCAGCTTCTTAGAGGGAGACCCCAAGCTAAGAAACCCAGCCCCTTATATAAGCCTAGGAGCTCCGAGTGAGATGTGTAGAGCCGGGATTGGTGGTTTGCACATCACCCCAGATGACGTCACGGGAGAGGCACAGTTTAAACGGTTAACTCCAACTGACAGCGACAGTTAACTCCAACTGACAGTGGATGTCAGCGCCATCTTCTAACGGCAATAGCGATAGCGAGGGCGGCTCCTCACACCATCTCAACAGTATTGTTGCACATTGGAGGGGGACCTCAGCTTTCCCCTACTCCAAGCCCCTTTCTAAGCCCACTCCTAGCTAAGAACTGACCCGGACACCCTTTCTCCTTAGAGCATAGAGAGCTCAAATGAGCAGAATGCCAAAGCAAAATAATAAAGACTTTTGGTTCTATTTATGCAAAATCAGTGTCTTAGTTAGGGTTCCTGTTGCTGTGAAGAAACAACATGACCAAAAGCAAGTGGGAACGGAGGTTAATACAGATTTGAGAAAAGTTAATGAGACAAAGCCTCAGGGAATTGCTGCTCTGCTAGACCCCACCTAGCAAGGTGTCTGTGAAAACACAAATGAGACAATGCAGTTAATTAAGCTTTGCAACTTGAATTACAAAAGACTACTTACAAACTTAACGATTTTCAAAAATTATTGGGAGATGTTCAATGACTATGGCCCTATTTTAAATTGTCTACAGGGGATTTTGACCCCCTCAGTGAGATTCTTAAGGATAGTTGGGACCCTAGTTCCCCTAGACAGCTCATGGAAGCTGCAATGCAAACGCTGACTCAAATGGAGCATGCAATTAACATGCTCATGGAGCCTTGAAATCACAACTCCAAAAAATAAAATAGGGAGAGTTACATTCTTAGTCTATGTTAGAAAAAAAGCCGGACTCAATTTTAATATAGGTATGAGGGCATATTTGTGTTTTATTCACAGGAAGAAAATGAATGCCTGGGGTGATGTGTAGAGTAGAGGAGTGCCAGACCTAACGACATTGTAGCTGCTGAGGCCCTCACAGATGAGTTCCAGTGAGATCTGTTGAACCTGTGTTCCTGACCCTCTGATGTCATTCTACAGTCTGAGAAGGGAAGGAGACTTCAGTTGGTGATTTCCAGTTTCTTAACAAACCTGCTACCCCAACTTCCCAGACCTCTGTGAGTTTTAATTATTCTGTATTCGGCCAAGATCTAAATGTCTAGCCGTTTACCCACACTACATCTTGGGACATAGAACTCATTTTTGTCAGTAAAACTCATGTCTACTGTTGCCTCAGAGACTTCCCCTTTGTGGGGAAAGCACTCATTAGAACCATTGAACCCTGCTACAGAGGTGATGTGTGGCTAAAACTCCTCTACAGAATGTGATGAGGAGTTGGATAAAAGCTTTACTGCTAGTATTCAGTACTTAAGGAATGTAGTATCTCAAACTTATCTTTGGAAATTAGAAGCAGCAATGGATTGGACTTTGAGAGAGGAAAAAAGAAAAGGTTCAGAATCGTGGTGTTACTCATACTTCACCCACCATGAAAACATTCTATAATTCTTTGATTGAAATTACATTATGAGAATTGTAAACTAGTCAATTATATGGCTGTTGTTAACAATCATACGGTAATTATTAATTACAGTTTGCTACCTTTGCTATGCCATGTAAGTGTAATGGTTGGAAAAAAGTCAGAGCTCATTCTGGTGGGATTTTGATGTGATGCTAATGAGTCATTAGATACAATATAATGAAGAAGGCAGTTTTAAATTTTGATACAGCTAAAACTACTGGAGACATCCTAGACCAATTTTTAAAGGCCATTTCATTTGGATCATTCTTTATTCCTTTAACAGATGTTGTAGCCTTATAAGCATATGTATTGCTTAGCATTGTCAAGCTTGCTTGTGAACTCTCGAGGAAAAGTTGGTTCAGAGGTTTGTGTGTCAAGCTATGCACTCTCCTTTAACCTTTGCTACACAGAGGCTGGTAGTCAAAGACAGGTAAGACCTTTTTGTCTCCAGGCAACTTGAAACAGGTCACATAAGGGAATGTGTGTTCCAATGATGGGTAAGGTTGGAAGGTGAAAGAAGACAACCTAAGAAAGACACAGTCATCTATCCTGTGGCAGAAGCACAGAGAATGATTGATTAATTAATTCATTAATTAATCTTGACTTAAGGTCAGAGAGTTCAAAACTATCCTTATTCTTCCAAGGTTAAAATCTAAGGTACAGATATATACTGAAGTATGTTTGGTCTGAGGTGTGAATAGCTTACCTACATAACAAGAGACTTGGTCTAAGGTGTGGTTACTCTTAACCCTCAAGGTCAAATAACAAGATATTTACTCTAAAGCATGCTTACTAATTGTTTGCAGAATTAAGGAAGTAAGTCTGTTTGCTCCTTGTATCATGGTAAAGAAGTCTTTTCCCCCTTTATTGATTTTGGTATGTTAGAATGAAGAAGGATAAACTTGGGGTGTTCACGTATTCACTGGATTGCCCTCTTGACTCTATTCCGTGTCTCTGTCTTTTCCTTAGTATTTTAATTTCTCAGTCCAGACTCCCCCTCTCAGGTACAAACCAGGCAAGTCAGCTGGATCTGACTGAAGCCCCCCAAAAGACAGGTTCATACAGATGGACCCTCAACATAGGGCACAAAAATCCCAGCTTTCTACAGGAAAGAACTGTGTTTATTTGACACTTGCTTCCACATCATAGTCCATCATTGAAGGAAGTCAGGGCAGGAACTCAAACAAAATAGGAACCTGAAGGCAAGAGCTGATGCAGAGGCCATGGGGGAGAGATTTAGTGACGTGCTTTCTATACCTTGATGGCCCTGCTTTTTTATAGAACTTGAGGCCAACAACCTAGAGTGACCCCACTCACAATGTACTGGGCCCTGCCACATCAACCACTAATTAAGAAAATTCTCTACAGCTTTGACTAACTTGATAGTATGGAGGCATTTTCTCAACTGAGATTACCATCCCTCAAATCATTCAGGTTGACATAAAACTAACCAGCAAAATTGATCCATTGTCAACTTGACACACAAACACAATCACTGTTAAGCAAAAACCATTACTTTCTTGTTTATCCCCAAATCACATATTAATCTCACATTACATTACAAATATTACAAAATTTAAGTCTGACAGTATTTAAAAATTCAAACATTTAAAAATTCAGTCTTTAAATTATCAGTCTGTTTTTTTAAATCCAATGTATTTCAATCATGGGTTTCTATAAATTGGGGTGGGGGAAGAGTTACTTCGAGACAAAAGAACCAGGGCAAAGTCACCATCAAATCAAAGCAAACACATACTCCAACTGTAAATAACTCAGTGTTCAATGCCTGGGATCCACTCACAATCTTCTGGACTTCTCCAAGAGGCTTGGGTAACTTCTCTGGCTCCTTCTTCTGCAGCACAGTTTGTCTCCTAGGCTTCACCTGGCTCCATTCCATCATTGATACTGTTCTTGGTGGTTGTCATATGGTCCTGACATCTCCAAAATGTTGGGATCTCTTGCAGAAATTGGGGCTGCACTTTCACCAATGTCTTCTCCTGAGTTCTCTTCATATTACCAAGCCTTGAATTATCTGCATGACCACTTTAACCCTGGGCCTCCAGCTGTTACTGAGGCTGCACCTTCACCAGTGGCCTCTCCTGGCCAGTGCCAAGCTGCAGGTGTCTCCATGACCCACTCATGCCTTTGTAACCCTTGTCTCCTGGATGACACTCACACTGTCAAGTTCAGCTGCCAACATGAAGTACAACCTCAGGTCTTCTGGAATACAGCTTCTGTGTGCTAACCCTGAGGAAATTCTTCCCAGAAGATTTCATCTCAGAGACGCTGGTCTCTTCTTAATCACTGCTAATCTCTCAGCTCCAACTGACCAGCATCAATTCTCCCAGCAAAGCAAAGGTTTCGCCTTAGTGGTACGGGTATTTTGTGAATCACAGATGATTCTTTAGCCTCAGCTAACCAGAACCACAGATTAGCAAATGGCCCCCAGGAGTCTTTAAAATTCCCCCTGAAACTTTACAAGCTAGGCCTCCATTGTCTTCACTGTTCTCAATGTTCTTATTTTCCAAGCTCCCAGAGAACAGCTCATCAAGCTTTGAACATTCACTGGCTTTTCTATCCAAAAAGTTGCCAAGCCCTTCTACAATCTTCCCCAAAACACAGGGTGAGTCTTTCACAGCAACATCCCACTCCTGGGACCAATTTTTGTCATAGCTAAGTTTACTATTACTATGATGAAATACTATGACCAAAAGAAATTTGGGGAGAAAGTGGTTTATTTGACTTTTACTTTCTCATCATAGTCCGTTAATGTTGAAGATCAGGACAAGAACTCTAACAGGGCAGGAATCTGGAGGCGGGAGCTGATTCAGCGGCAATGGGCAGGTGATGCTTACTGGCTTGCTCACCATGGCTTGCTCAGCCCAGAACTACCATCCAAGGGGTAACCCCACCCACTAAGGTTGGTCCTCTCCCATTAATCCCTCATTAAGAAAATTCCCCACCAGACTTGCCTGCAGCCCAATCTTATGGAGGTATTTTCTCATTTGAGGTTCCATACGCTCAAATGACTCCAGCTTGTGTCAAGCTGACATAAAAATATCCAGGACAATCAGGAAAGAGGGCGGCAGTGGAGGAAACTTGGTAAACTCGCTGAATAGAAGAGGCCTGTAAAAAGCAGTATATTTCAAGTGCACTGATGAGAGCCACAGCTGTCAAACAGACCACTTTGCACTCCTGTCTTCTCACCCTCCGGGGCATAGCCCTCACGAGGTAAGTTAAGGCACAGCAAGTCCCCAAACTGTTTCTGTCCAATTCTGACTCTGGTATTGAACCTCAACTTTCCTCAGTATTCATCTTGTCATTGCCTTCCCCTAAGGCAGAAACAGGTTGCCAGGCTGTTACATAAATGTCCTGTCACCTTCCTCATCTCCAGGGCTTACCCATCTCATGCCCTGCTCCTCCAGTGACTGTACTTTCCCTTCCCTCAAGCCTGGTCCTTTCCATGTTGCCCCCCACACCTCAGAGACATTGCTGTATCATTCATCTATCCATCTGCTTACTGGTTTCCCAAGGCCCTAAAAGTTCATATTAACACTGGGGTTTGACATTAGATGACCCTGAACAAGTTGCAGAGTTCCTGTCTAATGCAGTTTCCTCATTTTTCAGGTAACAAAACAGAACCATCTCACGGAGCTTTCATGTGATGTGCAAGGCATTGTATTCCCAGAAGATTTCAACAATTAGATGGGTTTTCTTATTGCCTCTGCCACTTCTGCGCTAGTGCACTACTAGCTTTTGCAAATATATATATGAGAGTCTTTCCAATTTTATTTGCACCAAAAATATAGCCTGAAGTATATTCAGAGTAGAGCTGTTACCTTCTCCAGGTCACTGAACTGAGTGCTGGGACCCTCATTACTATTACTAATGCTGCATCAACATTTACTGACTTCTCCAGTACCTGGTATCTTGAGGGAAGGACGATTTTGTCACTGTTTGTGAATTCTGCATCCATTTGAACATAAAAGCTAATTGACTATTTTTGGTTTAAGATAGAAATTTTATTTCTCTGAATTGATGCCATTGTTTTAGGAATTATTTATAAGCTAGGTTTCTTTATGATTGAGAAGAAGGCTTGCTTTACTGGAAGTAAACATAGCTATGTGACACTGATGTGATCACAATAGATTTTACAAATTGTCTTGTGATCAACTCCATGCATATATGACAAAGATTTAAAACATATGTCTGCTCATCTATTTAAGTTGGCAAACTCATAACATTCCAAGGAAACCTGTGGGTTTTCTTTCTTTTTTCTTTCCATTTTTATTTTATTTAAATTAGAAACAAGCTTGCTTGACATATCAATCCCAGCTCTCTCACCCTTCCCTCCTCTCCTGCCCCCCACCAACACCCCAACACCCCACCCCATTCCCTCTCTGCTCCCCAGGGAGGCTGATGCCCTCCATGGGGAATCTTCAAAGTCTGTTTTATTATCACAGGCAGGATCTAGGCCCTTACCCATATGTCCGGGCTGAGACAGCATCCCTCCATGAGGAATGGCCTCCCAAAGTCCATTTGTATGCCAGGACTAAATACTGGTCTACTATCCAAGGCACCATAGATTGCTCACTGACACCCACGTTCAGGGGGTCTGGGTCACTTCCATGCTGGCCTCTCCGTCACAGGTCTTGTTCAGGTCAGCTGTCTCTTTGGGTTTCACCAGCCAGGTCTTGACTCCTTTGATCATCACTCCTCCTTCTCTGCAACTGGTTTCCAGTTCAGTTTAGTATTTAGCTGTGAGTGTCTGCCTCTGCTTCCATCAGCCACTGGATGAAGGCATATAAGATAGTCATCAATCTCACTGTCGGGAGAGGGCACATAAGATAGTCACTCCACTACTGGTTAGTTTGCCAGTTGTGTCATCCTTGTAGATCTCTGAAAATCTCCCTAGTGCCAGATCTCTTCTCAACCCTATAATGGCTCCTTGATTCAATCTTCCTGCTCCCCCGTATCCTCTCCTCCTCTCCTCTCCTCTCCTCTCCTCTCCTCTCCTCTCCTCTCCTCTCCTCTCCTCTCCTCTCCTTTTCTCCCCCTCTCTTTCTCTAAGATTCCTCTTCCCTCCTCTCACTCCATGTTCCCAATCCCCTCAGGAGATCCCATCCTATTCCGCTTCTCTGGGGTACCATGCTTATCTCTCTTATGGTCTTCCCTGTTTCCCAGACTCTCTGGTAGTGCTGTTATAGGCTGACAATCCCCTGCTCCATGAGTTTTTCTTTCTTGATATTAGTTTTTACAGTTTCAAAATCTAGAAATAGCTTTGTGAAGTTACTTAAGTTGGTGATTTCAAGTGTTATTTCTAAGTTGTTTAACTTTAAATTATTTTGAAATCCCTTTATAGAAATAATTGACTTACTTTGTTTGTTGGGAGAGGGCAACAGGCTATTTTTTCCTATTAACCTGATCTGGGGATGAACTATGCCTGTAACTCCAGATCCACAGGGACCTGACATCTCTGTGTTCTGTGGGCACCCATATACACATGTGGACACATGTGCATGCATTCATGTGATACACACCCACTTACATACACCTGCACGCACGCACGCGTGCACACACACACACACACACACACTTAATAATTTAAAAAAATCTTGAAAACAATCTGAGCATACAAGGAAAGAATCAAAAGCATACTAAACAGGAACTAGGTTGCCACAAGACAAGTGTTACACCTTGAGTTTATGTGAGTGTCAGAAATGACTATGTCTGATTTAAGAGGCACTCCTTATAAAGTGGGCTGTAGGTGACCTTCACTTAATTCTTCTGGAGGGTGTGAAAGAGAAACAGCAGTGGGCACCTGCTTTGGTGGCAAGGTACATTTTGTCAGTCAGCTGGAGTAAAGTCCTTATATGTTCACTTCCAGTCAAGTCATGAAACTCAGTAGAAGCAAATGAATAACAAAAAAGTGCTGCGAGGACTGAGAGCTAAGAATAGGAATGTGAAGCTTTGGGGAATGGGTGATAGGGCAGTACAGGAATGGCCTTGCACATGAGCAGGACAGGGAAAGGCTGTAGGGTGGCAGCCCTGGACATTGCTGAGTGAAGACTTAGCAGTGACACAGTTCGCTTTAACGTTCCTAACAGTGTGGGTGGAAGTCACTCTAATATCTGGTCGAGTTCCTTACATACCTGTCTGTGTTCAGGGACATCCTTTCACCACGTGGGTATGCACAGTCTACGGGGGCTTCCACTCTGAGAACTCTTTACAAGGCTGGTGGGAACTATGGAGACAGCCACAGAGAACTGTGTTTTTTCTGTTCCACCAGGCCACTTTTCACTAGCCTCTCTGGGTGGTTATTGATTCATTCGTTCATCTTACTTATTTGAGTAGGGATCTCACTGCGTTCCTGAGACTGGCTTCAGCCTCCTGATGCTGAGATTATAGACAAGCACCACCACCCTTGCCTGTTCTTTCTTTCACTGGCATTGATCTCAAGATTTCTACTGATTATTCATTCTGCATGCAGATCTCCATTTGGGGATTCTTTGTGGGGAACTGACCATTTATGATATCTGGTTTTAGAATCACAGCTCTCCTTGGTGTGCTCACAGAGTTGAAATAAAAGATTGCTTAGTCTGTCCACAGATATCTTTCCATATAAACTAAGTCTCAGATATATATTTTAGCCCTGGGGTATGTATCATCCACAGGATCATGGAACTTCATCTTAGCCAAAAAGATGTAACTGATTTTAGGTGACATATTTCTGGTCTTCTGTGGGTTAACTTCTGTACATTCTAGATTTGTGTTTTTGTTTTCTCCAAGTGCTGTATTATATCTTTAAATAGCTGAAATGGGCAATGGTTTAAGACCTAATAAATCTTAAGCATAAAGAGACACAGTAACAAATGCTACAGCTCAAACAGCATTATACATATAATCTATTACATTGTTGGCAAATAAATTGCATGGCCACAGAAAGTAAATCTGGCATGATGCTTTTATGCAAGCAGTCGTAAAGGTGCCAGCAGGAAGAACTGTACATACTAAAATTGAATTTCATTGAGCCACTGATCCATCCATCCATATTTTATTCTTTGGGATGTTGTTTATATTGAAAGTTTGTCAAATAACAAGATAAAATCACTGAAACCAAAAACCCAGGGTTCTCACTGGTCAACCTAAAAATTAGATTGTTTATTAGAATAAATCAAAATATTGCATTCATACATGAATTGATTGAGTTAGTGCAGAGTGTTGAGAAAGATATAAATTTCCAGTATTTGAGCAAGAGTCTCTCTGTTGATAAAATGTCTAGGTTTACCCAGTAACATGACACAAACCATGACTCCACGATCCCACATGGAGTTTTATTGGTGAACAGGGAAGGACAGGGGGGTGAGAGGTAACCAACCTGTGCAGAGCTGAGAGAGAGAGAGAGAGAGAGAGAGAGAGAGAGAGAGAGAGAGAGAGAGAGACAGACAGAGAGAGAGAGACAGAGAGAGAGGCGAGAGGAGATGAGATGGAGAAGAAGTCAAGAGTAAAAGAGAGCGTAAGAGGGCAGCGTTCAGTCCTTTAAAGGGGTCCTTTGCACCTGTGTGGTTCTCACAGAACTTTGGGCTGGCCAGAGTGCTGCCTGAGTGCATCCTGCCAGGCAACAGGCCAGGCCATTGTAATGCCTGAACCTTTCACTCTCAACTGCTAAGAAATTAAACAGCAAATGAAATGTATTTCCTCAGGAAAAATAAATAGAAAAAATACTGACAGAATTAATTTTGTTAATTAAATTCGAACAACTATATATACGTTGTCAGATAATACTTCTGCCTGAAGAGAAATCATCATGTAGTTGGGCAGATTATGGTTTTGCAGAGGAGGGTTGAGCTCCTTGCCTGCATTTGACACACACGTGAGACTGGCAGGTTTTATTATAGAATTCCTGTGGAATGTTGTTTGTGGTCACTTTACTTGGTAAGACAGGATGTTTGGAAAAGGTTGCTGGCATTGGTGCTGCATGTTAGAGTAAAAAAAAAAAAAAAAAACAGTTCCTGAGTGTAACTCTCCCCACATCTAATGATTCAAGCAAATTCTGCCTCTCAGTGCTTCAGTGTTAGAGGGAAGGAAGAGGCTGTGAATGTGACAAAATTTTAACTGTAATGGTAATATTTTCAACATCCTCAGAGGTTTAAAAAAAAAACTGGTATGTCAGGGGCTGTGTTTGTGGGGCTGCAATCGGAGCCAGCCAATCAGTCCCAGGTTTGTATCTGGGAGAGGGAGTGTGGATGAGGGAAAGGCTAACTAAAAGGGGTTAAGCATGTAAAACGGAGACCCAGAATAGCTATCAGGAAGGCAGATTCAATCCACACTGAATGTGCCCTTAGTTTAAGAATAAACTTACGTCATCTTATGTATTTAACCAACAGTGAGGACAGAGTGGCAGAAGACTTCTGTTATCATATATAAGGAGCAAAGAAATTTACTTCTCTTAATCCTCCAGGTACTTGGTAGCCACATCTGCCTTCCAGGTCGAGAGAATGCACCTGGGCCTAAGTCTATTGTTATTTAGATAAGAGACATCTACCACCAAGGCCAGAACATCCTGTAGCCATCAAACTAATGTCTTATAGACAGTAAGACAGATTTGAGCTCTTTGAGCTTGTGTCAAATGGACTCCTTTTCATGGGTCCTGACAATGCTCCCTTCTGAAATTAATATGATAATACCTGTGCTTCTGCAACAGGACAGATGACTGTGTCTGTCTAAGGCCATCTTCTTTGACCTTCCAATGCTTACCCCTTCGGGACACACATCCCATCATTCGTGACCTGTCTTAGGTTGTCTGGCAGCAAAAAGATCTTACCCATCCATGACTACCAGACTCTGTAATAAAAAAAACCTCAGGGATGGTGCATAGCTTCACGCCACACACCTCTGAGACAACTTTTCATTGAGAGTTCCTAAGCAAGCTTGATAATGCTAAGTGATGCATATGCTTTTATGGCTACAACATCTACAAAAGGAGAGGATGAGTCAAGATTAAATGACCTTTTAAAATTGATCTGGGATGTCCTGAGTGGCTTTAGCTATACCAATTTTAAATCTGCCTTTTTAATTATGTATCCAAAGACTCATAAGCATCATGTGAAATTCATGTCAAAATGAGCTCTGACCTTTCACACCCATAAACACTTACATAGCACAGCAAAGGTTGCAAGCATTAATAATTCCACTATGATTAGTAACACTAGACACACAACTGGTTGGGTTACAATTCTCATAAAATGAAATGTTCTCATAATGGGTGAAGTATGAGTAACTCCACTGTAGAGAGAAGCCTTTTCCTTGCCAGCCCTTGGTTTTTCCCTACCAGTCGCCTGGACTCTGCCGCCTTGTACTCCCCAAATAACTCACAAGATGCTGTATTAATTATGAAGCTGTTGGCCTTGCTTGTTTCTTACTGGCTAGCTCTGACTTAAGTATTTACCCCATAATTGTTAATCTAAGTATTTCTCTTACCGGAGAAAAGGGCCCGGGCTTCTTACCCCTATGGCGGTTACATCTTGACTCCCTGTGTTTCTCCTACCCAGAGTCCTCCTCGACTCCTAGTCCCACCTATCTTGCTTCCCTATTGGCCAACAGTGCTTTATTGACATATACACAGGACTTCCCCAACACTCCACAATTCTGAACCTTTTCTTTTCCCCTTTCTGAAGTTCAATGTACTGCTGCCTATAATTTTCAAAAATGGGTTTGAGATAACACAGTTCTTGAGTACTAAATATTAACTGCAAAACTTTTGTTCATGTTCTGTTCAAATATTGAAGAGGGGCTTTAGCCACACATCAACTTCATAATAGTGTTCAGTTGTTCTAAATGAATCCTTTTCCCCAAAGGGAAAAGAACTGGAAGAATGAGTCTGTGTCACAAGATGTGGTGTGAACAAACTGCTAAACATTCAGCCCTTGGCTGGATCCAGGATGAAAACTCACAGGTCTGGGAACTTGATGTAGCAGGATTGTTGAGAAACCGTCAAACAGACAGTCTCCTTTCCTTCTAATACTGTAGAATCGAAGACATCAGAGGATCAGGAACATGACTTCAGTGGGTCTCACTAGAACTGGCTTGGGCAGGCTCTGGTGGTCACAGGTCTAGTATTCCTCTGCTCCACGCATCTCACCAGACATTCTGACAGTCACCAAGCCTTGTTTTCTTCCTTCAAGAAAACACAAACATGCCCTTGACCCCATATTAAACAGGGTCAGGTCCTTTCCATAGCCTGGTGCAAGGATCTTTCCATCTGACTTGAGTGAAAGTTGCTTGAATTCCATCATTCCAGAATCTGTCTGCGGCAGATTGCTCACAGGCATCCACATTCAAAAAATTTAAAATGAAGAGTGCATGGCTTAATGCATTATGCGGAGACTGCTGGTACAGCTCCCCTCTCATATTTGGAAGTTGCATTTTCAAGGAGTTATGGGCATGCTCCACAATTCCTTGTCCTTGAAGATTATAAAAAAATGCCTGTTTTGTGTTATATTTTCCACTGGGAACAAAATTGCTTAAATGCTAGTATATCCAGATCCATTGTCTGCTTTTATAATTTTTGGAACTCCCATGTAAAGAAAACATTTTAAATAGTGACTTATCTCATGCTTAGTGCCTTCTCCAGTTTGTGCAGTGGCCATTAAGAAGCCTGAATACACATCAACTGCCACGTGCACTTGTTTTAATTTGCCAAATTCTGCAATATGAGTAATATCCATTTGCCATAAATGATTAAGAAACAGGCCTCAAGGATTTACTCCTAAATTAGTTACAGGTAAATATTGTGGGCACACCTCACATTGTTTGACAATTTGATGAGCAGTTTCTCCAGTCAAACCAAATTGCTTTCTTAGACTTTTGATATTTTGATCATGAAAGTTATGTGACTGCTGAGCTAGTTCTACCTGGGATAAAGTGACCATTTTTGTTAATCTACCAGCTGATTTATTACGTTCAGCCAGCAGGCTGGGAAGGTTTGAATGAGCTCTTATATGACCCACAAAGCATGGTGACTTTCTTTGGTGAATAGCATTTTGAATTTGCTCAAACAGTATTCTAACCTGATCACTTCTAGTTCTGATCTATGGAACTGTCTCTATTACTTGAAGAGCTTTAAAATCATAATGACAATCAGTATACAAATTAGATGAATCATTCACTAGAAGCTGAAAAACTATTCCAACAGCTCATAACTCAACTTTTTGAGCTGAAGCTGGAGTTGTCTGTACTACATATTCTTTGCCATCAATAGCATAGGCCACTTTTCCATTAGAAGAACCATCAGTAAAAACAAATATAGTATTTTTTACAGGATTACTTCTTACAGTTTTGGAAATAAAAAAGGATGCATTAGCGCAAATTGCAACAGTCTATGAGCTGGAAACTGATTATCAATTTTTCCCCAAAATTGAACAAAAGCAATTGCCCATGAATTACTGTTTTGAAATAACCAATCAGCTTGTTGTTTGGTATAAGGAACATGTTATTACACTTGGTGCTCTGCCAAAATATCTCTTCGACTCCATATGATATTTCTGTACCATAGAAGCTATTGCTGCAAAATAAGGACTTAATACTTTGGCTGGGGAAACAGGTAGGTGAAACTATAATAATGGTCCCCCTTGCTATAAGACAGAAGTTGGACTATGCTGTGTGGGAAGTATATAAGCTTCCCATTGTTTCACACAGTTAATATAGCATGTCTGCTGATGATGGACTGCATTCTCCAATGTAGGCCAACTTGCCTACCCTCTTTAGTTAGATGGCTAGGAATCACTATCTCCTTTCAGAATATCACTCAAAGGTTTCAAATCATCAGTAGATGCTTTTAAAAAAGGACATAACCACTGAATATTTGCCAATAACTTCTGAAAATCATTCAAAGATTGCAAGCTATCTTTCCTACTTTCTAATTTTTGAGGCTTAATCTTTTTTTAAGATCTAACATATGTCCCAAATACCTTTAGAAATTTACTCAAAGTTTGTGAGTAGTCTTTTCTAATCCAACCTCTAAAGGTTTCATTAGTTGACATGTTCTCATTTGCATCTTCACAGATACCTTTCTTGGTAGGTCCTAACAGGGCAGCAATTCCCTGAGGCTTTTTCTCAGTTACTCTTCTCAAATCATTGTATTAACCTATAGTCTCTTGATTTCTTTTTTAACGACAAAAATTAGGAGAACTTCTGTATCCTCTCCTCTGCTAAATTCTATTGAATCATCCATACAGGATCCTTTGGTTCTCAAGCCATGCTGGCTTTGGCCATTTTCCACCAAATAGCTCTGGGGGCCAGCTGTGGGAAGCTCAGATCTCCAGCTCTTGCTGTAAAGACATGGTCTGACCTGGTATGCTCTTTGACTACATCCAATGCAATGCAATTAAAGTCCTTTTGTTAGGATTCATGCATTCACAATCACACTTCACATACCCGTGTGGCCACACCATACAGCATATACATACATCTTTCAGCTCTCCTTTTCCCAAGGTTATGATTAGATCCTTTGAATGAAACATCTTTGACTGAAATCTCTTATATTACAGCAACTATAGCTAATCCTTGAATTACGCACATCCAAAATCTGAACGAATCCAAATTCATCTATGTCACCTTTTTTTCTATAAGGCCTTAAAACATTTTCTGGCAGGATGCATTAATTTCTCCATATACCTGACTGGACAGCGGCCATGACAGTATCTCCCAAGACTGCAGGTTTCTAGCTTGGTCTTCCCACCAGGGACTAGGCACTCTGGAGGCCTTGGCTCCCCTTTGTCTTCTGGGCCTGAGCTGGCCTGCTACAGGTCATCCGTGACTTCAGCTGTTTGCAAAGATAACCGCCACCATTGTAGCAATTCTGAGTGCCTGGTACCTGCTGGTTCCGCTGACCTAGAACATATAAGAGGTGCACCTTCACTTCCCCAGCTCCCCACCCCCACCACCAAGACAGCTGCAGAGGTAACTTCTATGAGGGGAAAGGACCTTTACAAAACTTACAAATTCTAAAGATTTCTGTATCTGCTTCTGCTTTCCTCCAGTTCTCCTGGCTATTAAAATATACCCAAGTAAACATACAATTATCTGACTAATATTTTTCTGTCTCATATCTCCAGTTACATACATCTTTACTCTCAAGGCTAACTCACTCACTTCTTTATCAAAATCTGGCTAACATTTCTGTTTCACATCTACAATTGCATGCATTTCTACTCCAGAGGCCAACTCTCCACATTCCACTTCTTTACCATCTGACTAATATTTTCCTGTTTCATACCTACGATTGTATACACTTTCGCTCCCAAGGTTAACTCACTGCATTTCACTCCTTTATCATCTGACTAATACTGTTCTGTTTCATAACTACGATTATATGCATGTTTACTCCCAACGTTCACTCATCACACTTCACTTCTTTTACCTGAGCGCTCTCTTTGAACTTGTACACGTGTGGTGTCTATTCCTCTGCAGTGTCCATCACTTCTGTCCCCTCTGCTCAGCTCCAAATTGTGCTGCTGAGAGACCCCAACTCAACATTTTAGACCCCTAGCAACTAGCCCATCACAGAGTAACTTGTCCTTCTGCCCTCTCATGAGAAACCTTTGATAAACCTAAAAGATAACCCTCCTTGATCCAGGAGCTAGCTCACCACATTCCTGCTCAATGTTTAACTGTACAAAGCCCAAAGAATGCTTGCTTGAGATAACCTATAACCTTCCTGTTATCATTTAACTTCCTCATCCTTTGTGATGTTTACCTAACTCCCCCATTCTGTATGGCTTTTTCCCTTTAAAACCTCCCGACTGCAGCTACTGGGGGGGGTCAAACTCCTCTGCTCCTGCGAGGGTCATGAGCTTGGCCCCAGTGCACTGGTTCCCCGAATAAACCTCATGTGCTTGCATCAAGAATGGTCTCTCTTGAATTATTGGGGTGTTGGCTTATCCCGAGACTTGTGTGAGGGTCTCCTCACTCTGGGGGTCTTTCACTGCCATATGTCACCGCCATCTGTATCACTTCATGTTGCTGCACCATTTGTCAAGGATTCTGTTTGTGAAGCTGCAATAGGAAGCAGCCAAGCAGCCCCAGGTTCATATCTGGGAGGGGGAGTGTGGGTGAGGGAAAGACTGGCTAAAAGCAATTAAGCACCCAAGGCAGAGAAACAGAATAGCTGTCCGGAGGGCAGATTCAATCATACTGAATGTGCCCTTAGTTTATTCTTACGTCATCTTATGTATTCAACCAACAGTAAGGACAAAAAGGCAGAAGACTTCTATTATCATGTATAAGAGGCAAAGAAATTTACTTCTCTTAATCCTCCAGGTATTTGGTAGCCACACCTGCCTTCAGTGTCCAGAGAAAATGCACCTGAGCCCAAGTCTATTGTTATTTATATAAGAGACATCCCCCTCCAAGGCCAGAACATCCTGTACGACCTGTATGACAAAAACTTTGAGTCCTTAAAGAAAGAAATTAAAGAAGATACCAGAAAATGGAAAGATCTCACATGCTCTTGGATAGGTAGGATTACATTAATAAATGGGACCTCCTGAAACTGAGAAGCTTCTGTAAGGCAAAGGACACAGTCAGCAAGACAAAACGACAGCTGACAGAATGGGAAAAGATTTTCTCCAACCCCACATCTGACAGAGGGCTGATTTCCAAAATATATAATGAACACAAAAAGCTAGCCTCCAAAACACCAAACAATCCATTTAAAAAGTGGATGTAGAACTAAATAGAGAATTCTCAATAGAGGAATCTAAAATGGCTAAAAGACACTTAAGAAAGTGCTCAATATCCTAAGCCATCAGGGAAATGCAACTCAAAACAACTCTGAGATATCATCTTACACTGGCCAGAATGGCTAAAATCAAAAACACCAATGACTGTTTATACTGGAAACGATGTGGAGAAAGAGGAACTCTCCTCCATTGCTAGTGGGAGTGCAAATTTATATGACCAGTTTGGAAATCAGTATGGTGGTTTCTCAGGAAAATGGGAATGAGTCTACCACAAGATCCAGCAATTCCTCTCCTGGGCATATACCCAAAGAATGCACACTCATAAAACAAGGACATATGTTCATCTATGTTCATAGCAGCATTGTTTGTAATAGCCAGAACCTGGAAGCAACCTAGATGGTCTTCAACTGAAGAATGGATAGAGAAAATGTATTACACATTTACACAATGGAGTACTACTCAGCAGAAAAAAAATGGAATCTTGCTTGAAATTTTCAGGCAAATGCATGGAACCAGAAGAAACCATCCTGAGTGAGATAACCCAGTCACAAAAAGACAAACATGGTATGTACTCTCTCATATATGGATTTTAGGCATAGAGAAAGGAATTACCAGCCTATAATCCATACCTCCCGAAGAACTAGAAAACAAGGAGGACCCCAAGAGAATAACCCTTGGTCCCCCAAAGAAGGGAAGGGGGACAAGAACCCCTGAGCAAATTGGGAGCGCTGGGTGGGGGGAGGAGGGAGATGGAAAGGGGAGAAGGGAAAAAGGGGGGAGGAGAACAGGAGAACTGAGGTGGCAGGAATAAAGAGGGCAAAAAAGGAGATGCCTTGATAAAGGGAGCCAGTACAGGTTTAGAGAGAGGTCTGGCACAGAGGAAATGGTAGGGGATCCACAGGGATGATCCCAACTGAGAATCTAGGCAGTGGTGGAGAGGCTGCCTTTGATGCCCTTCCCCTATAATGAGATTGATGACTACCTTGGTTACCATTTGTAGAGCCTTGGCCCAGTAGATTATCGAAGCAGGAACAAGTGCCCACAGCTGAGCACTGAGCCTTACTCCTGGAATCCAATTTCAGAGAGGGAGGAGCAATTACCAAATGAACCCAGATGGAACTGGAGATACCCGCAGAAACAGTTGACCTGACCTAATGAGAGCAGGCAGACCCTATTGGTAAAGCAGAGGAACCAGAATTGGACCAAACTAAGCCCTCTGAATGTGGGTACCAGCTAGGAGGCCAAGGCAGTCTATGGAACCTCTAACAGTGAGCCAGAGTTTATTCCTAGGTCACAAATGGACTTTGGGAGCCCTTCCCCTATGAAAGGATTTTATTGCAACTCAGATACAGAAAGGAGGGCCTGCCCCACCGCCAAATGATGTGATGGACTTTGATGATCCCTTGTGGAGGGTCCCACTATCCCTGGTGAGTGGGGTGGTTTGTGGGTTGGAGGGGTTGGTGGGAAGCATGTGAGGATGGGAGGGCAAGGGAATGGGGAGATGGATATGTAAATAAGAGTATTTCTAAAAATAAAATTAAAAAAGATGGCTGAAAAATTTTTAGACAAATTCTTTAACATGTGTGTCCCTTCTGGTATCACTCCTCTTCTCTGCAACTCAATTGTAGTAAACTCCTGTCCCACTGTTTCCTTGCTTCCTAGTCTTTCAATTTCTTACTCCAATAAGAGATTCACTTACTAAAAAATTATTCTGTGAAATCATTTTGTGAGTGTCAGAACAGCCTCTATTGTAGCAAGAATGTGAACAGGTTTTTCTTATTTGCCTCTAGATTTCCCTCAGTAATTTAAAAGATATAATGTAAAATATTGTCTAAATAATAAATGTGGACAATTTTCAATGAACCACAATAATTCCATTTCTAGAATGTTAATTTTATTGCTCCATTTCCAGAGAATACATTTTAAGATTGTTCAGTTTGTTTTGACATTTCTCTCTCTACACTCATTATTTCAGGCCTTTGTAATTTAATAAAGCACCTATTACCTTTCTACTATCTGCATCCCATGGCATAACTCCCATCTTAAACTCTATGTAACCACTAACTTTTTCAGTTTAGGTTTAGTATACACATTGTAATTGTATGCAAATGCATAAAGATAAATCATATTTATTTCATGATTATGCTTTCTTTTTATATTTTCAAGCATTAAAAACCACTTAATTCTATGTATTGACTTGACATTCTTCACAGTTCTCAATGGCTGCATCAAGACTATGTGCCAGCATGGTGAAAACCCCTCTCACTAATGCCAGACTCATATGTATATGAACAGTGGCCTTGGTTACTTTAAGACACCTATCTGAACCTTCTGCCCTGGCTATTTGGTATGTCTGCTGAGAAACTGTGCACCCAAGTTCTCCCTAGACAACATTACTTGAGTTTCCTGTTTCGGACCACACTTGTTGGAATATTCTGGTTGTTGAGTCTGCCTGCCTGCCTGTCTGTCTGTCTGTCTGTCTGTCTGTCTGTCTGTCTCTCTCTCTCTCTCTCTCTCTCTCTCTCTAATTGCTTAGAAGCTTTCTGAGAAAATGTGTTTAAGTAATTGAAAGTTTGACAGACTAAAATTTTAGATTATGACTTGATTAGCTTTCTTTCTGAGTACAAACATCTAGACTGAAGATGATTTTCTTTGCAATTTTGAAGACATGGCATCATTATAAAACATCTAATGTGACTGTAAATAAGTTTTGTATTATTCAGGTTAAAGTCTTTGACATGGTATGTGTTTTGTTTTTCTCATGGGTATTTTTACTATTGTCTTTGGTGTAAAATTTTGTCATCTTGAAATATTCTGTCATTCCTTTGTAGTGATATTTCAAAAGTCATTCTCTTTGAAAAATAATGCTAATTTGTAAATTTTGTTTTTGCTGTTTTGTGGATCAATTCCATTTCAAATATGATTATCTATTCTCCTTTTCTCTCATTGTAATGAACTGAAAACTAGGCCTTCATTTTATCCCCAAAAGATTTTTTATTATTCATTTTTATTTCTGGATCTCTAATTCTTCTTTCTGTTGATTTTTTCCTGTATATTATATTTAAAATTTAACAGACTAGTGTGGTCAGAAGTACCTTTAAATTGATCTTGATATTCTTTCAAATTGTATAATGAAATGTTGTTGCCTAAAATACTATTTTATTATAGTTTTCTTTCTTTGACAACTTAACACAACCTAAAATCACTTAGGAAAACAGTCTCAATGATGAATTGTCTACATTGAGTTGGTTGGTGAGCATGTCTGTGGGAGATTGTCTTAATTGAGGTATTCCCACTGTGGAACAATTGGAAGAGAGACTACAAGGTCCTGATGACAAGGTAGAAAAATTGTATCACTTGGTCAAAGAAAATGTCAAATCCGTCTCAAATGAAGGGAAGAACATTAAAGAACTCTGGGACTCTATAACAGACTAAATCAATGGAATATGCACAACAGAAGGAGAAGAGACCCAGGTCAAAAGCACAGAAAATTGTTGTCAACAAAATCATATTAGAAAACTTCCCTTATCTAGACTTATCCAGATCCCCTGAATGTGGGTCATTGAAGAGGTCTGGAAAATCTATGGGGCCTTGGGGAGTAGATCGGCATTTATCCCTGACATATAAATGGACTTTGTGAGTCCACACCACAAAGAAGGATGCTCTCTCAGCCTGGACTCTTGGGGGAGGGCCTGGGCCCTGCCCTGAATGAAATGACAGACTTTGGATATCGCCTATGAGGAAGGGATTGGGGATAGGGTAGGAGGCTGGGGGGTGGGGGGATCTGGTGGAGGGGTGTGGAGGGGAGGGGAGGGAGGGGGGCTGGGATTGAAATGTGAAGCAAGTTTGTTTCTAATTTTAAAAAATGTAATAAATAAGAAAAGAAAACTTCCATGATCTAAGGAAAGAGATGCTTGTCAAGGTCCAAAAGGCATACAGAACAAAAAGAGAAAAGACCAAAACAGAAATTCCACAAATCATATAATAGTTACAATGTTAAATATGCATAGCACAGAGATAATATAGAAAGTGGCAAGAGAGAAAGATCAACTCACATACAAAGGCAGGATCATCAGAATAACAGCAAGTATCATAGTGAAGACCATGAAAACCAGGAGGGATCCACTTGTTCAATTATATCTTCACCAGATTTCTTTCCTTCACTGCCTAAGCTTGGCTGTCCTGAAACTGGATTTCTGGACCAGAGATCTACCAGCCTCTACCTCCCCAGTGCTGGGATTAAAGATTTGCAACACCACACTGGGCTCTAAGTTTTCATTTAATTTCTTTTCACAAGTTGGAAACTTAGCTGGGTGGGATCTTGCTCTGACATCAGTACTCCCTTTATTCCATTTCTTAAACCATTTAAGACCTTGAACATAGGATTCAGTTATATTCCACTTACTGGTGATCTTTTCTCAATCTGTACATTATATTTTTTTATTTGCTCAGCTTACTCCTTTTCATTATAAATCTTCATCAGTATTCCCACTAATAACAACATAACAGAGTCTATACTAGGCTGTTTAAAGATTTCCTTTAACGATGGAATTAATCCAAAATGCTTCACTTTAACTTCAGGTAGACTCTTTGGACAATGGCAAAAATCAGCCAAATCCTTCATCAAAATATCATAAGAATTATTTCTAGGCAACATGCTAAAATTTGTCTCCACTGAAACCTCCTGATCCAGACACAGACAATTCAAATCATTGTCAGCATTATTGTCTTCAGTGCTCCTACTAGTATGGCTCATTAAGCAGTGCTTAAAGCATTCTACTGCTTTCCTAACCTAAAGTACCAATTCCTCCAAACGAAAATATGGTCAGGTCAACCACAACAACACTCCACTTCTAGTACCAACTTAAGCTTAGTTACAGTTATAGTGCTGTGAAGAGACACCATGTCCATGGCAACTCTTATAAAGGAAAACATTTCATTGAAGTTGCTGCTTACAGTTCAGAGGGTCAGTCTATTATCATCATGGGGGGGGCATGGCAGCATGCAAGAAGATATTGTGCTGGTTTTCTTTTGATCAGAAGACATAAGAAAGAGCACTGCCTCACTGGGAATGGCATGAGTATGTAGGAATCCTCAAATTCCACCTCCACAATGACATATTTCCTCCAACAAGGCCATACTTACTCCATCAAAGACTAATACTATGGCTTGGGGCGTTTTCTTTCAACCTACCCCTCTCAACAGTGTCCTGCTTCATAACCACGTTGGCTGCAGTCTTCTGAGCAGTATATTCATCAGATAGTGTTACATGGTCATTCACTTGGATGTGTCACATGTTTTTGAAGGGGTCAACCTTGATACTAAGAAGAAATATTTCACAGGGTCATTCCAAATGATCAGAAATTTGGAGGTGAAAACTACTGAATGATAAATGTGCTCTCAGTGAGACAGAACAGTGTGCTCTGCGGACAAGAACTTCCTATGAATAGGAATGGAAGATTTCAAAAACCAATGACCAAGATATTGCAGATGTATGAGAAAGGCGCAGTAGGATCTTTTAGATAGATAAAGATGTAACATAAGCTAGTGTTCCTTTTCTTAACACTATCAAACTGGTGCCAAATGTCAGACTGTTGCCCTGCACCAGCAGCTAGGCATGTGTTCCAGAACTCTAGCTAATGATTTTGAGATTCTATATTCCAATATGTAAGGATAAACTACAGCATGGGAAGCAGACAAATAGCAACCATAATCACCCTCTTGGCTTGCTCTTTGCAGTAGGTTTTATAATGACCTGATCTCTTTTTTTTTTCTTTTCGAGACAGGGTTTCTCTGCATTGCTTTAGAGGTTGTCCTGGAACTCACTTTGTAGACCAGGCTGGCCTCGAACTCACAGAGATACGCCTGTCTCTGCCTCCTGAGTGCTGGGATTAAAGGCATGCACCACCAACGCCCGGCATGACCTGATCTCTTATCTTGTGACCTCTCAGCTATGCCAAAGTCTTAGTATTGACAATAAATCCATAAATAAATCATTATAGTATCAGCAATTTCATCAGTTCTGTAAGAATTATTGAGTGCTTATTATGGAGCTCACATGGTGCTATGTGTAGGGTTACAAGACAACAAGGTTACTTTGTGAGATTTACAACTTTATAGACAAATGTATTCATCTTTATTCAGTTTCTTAACAGTTTGAAGGGATCACTGTTTCATGTGCTGGCTTATAAAGGTCTGGAGGAATGGTGACAGGTGCACCTTGCTGATTTATAAGCTTCTTGACACAGGGCAGGTGCTCATGTCAGATGTGAAACTCGGAGGTGTGCTTTTCAACCTTTTCCCAGCCCCTCGCTATCTCTCTCCCTCCCCTTCTATTCCCAAACCCATCACGTCCTGTGTGTGTCATCTGAACTCTGTCTATTTTTCCATTCTGCATCATGAATAACTCATTTTAATTGGTAAGTTCACCTGGAGGCTACATCTGCCAGATAATAGAAGATACATTCATGAAGACAGTTTTGTTGGTGAAGCTTTTGGCTGACCTAACATTTTACAAGACACAGCTCCTCCTGATTTCTAGGTCAATCATTCCTTCTTATTGTACAATCACTTTCTACTTTTCCCATAGTGTGAACTGTTAATCTAATTTCGACATCCATTTTATCAAAACCAAGATGAATGTGTATCTTTACTTAAGACGTAAAAGCATATGTTACAGAAGATACCTGTGCATCAAAGTTAATGGCCTTTTTGCTAGTAATTCTAGAGATCAGAGCTCATTTTCATTGTGATAATCACAATAAGAAGAATTAATTTGTTACTTCTGTGTGGAACTATTTGGCTGTTATCTGAAATCACCAGCTATGAGGAAAGCTATCTTTGAATACTGATCTTTGCCCAGTTACAACGGCCATGTTCCCTAGATAGGCAGTCATAATCTTCCTCATCTGGAGAATAAAGGGGATGATAAGCTCAATTTAAACATTATTAGTAAATTACAGTATCACTGAGTTTTGCTTTTGCTTTCTTCCATATTTTTCCTTTGTCCCATGAAGTTCTATGATATTTTCTTCAGCAGTTTTACATATTGATCATCTTGAGTCTGTAAAGAAATAACACGTTGAAATCTGCTGCTTTCTGTTTTAAACCCGCCACTTTGTTTTAACATATATTAAATTTGTGTTAGCTATCAGAATGCAGAAAAATTATAGGAATGTCCTCTAGAGGGATCCATTTTATTTCTTTTTATGAATTTATCATTTCTGTGTGTTTTTATTATATGTTTGCCTGCAAAAAGATTTTAGGCACAAGGAGAGAGAGAGAGAGAGAGAGAGAGAGAGAGAGAGAGAGAGAGAGCGCCACAAATGCATTCTGGAATTTTCAACTTATCAAAAACGTATTTTAATATGATAAAACATGTTTTCAGGGAAACAAAAACTTACTTTTGATATGCGAAATACTAAGATACTTTATTTTTTTAGTTGAAATTATAGAGTCATTTATATTCAGTAATAATGGTAAGGTGGTTTCCTCCAATCAGGGCAATAATTATACTTAATTATCTGCAGAAGATTTTAACATGGTGACAAATTCTAAAGTGTTGTCTTGTTTACAGTCTGCTGCACATGTTAACGTGGTTGGCATGCCTTAAAATAATACCACTGGGGTGACTCAGCCATTGAGAAGTCTTGCTGTTTCTGCAGAGGACCTGGGTTTAGGTCTCAGCTCCCAAACTAAGCAGCTCACACTGGTCCCAGGGATGTTGATGTGCTCTTCTCACTTCTGTGGGTATGGCAAGCATGTGGTGTGTATATAGGCAAGCATGCAGGCACATATATAAAATAAACACAATTTAAAAATAAAACCATTTAGGTTGTATACTATGTTTATGTATTTGTATGTATGGGGTTTGGAGCATGTGCCTGTGCACATGTGGGAGCATTTAAGGGGACAATAAGTAGCTTCCATCACTCCTCATCTTTTTCTTTGAGGCAAGGTCTTTCCCTGAACCCCAAATTCATGTTCTCTCAGAAATTGTGGAAATCAGCAAGGACCAGAATCCTAGATATGACTGCCATACAGGCAAACAGTAGATGTCTGGCTTAAGGCAATATATTCTGTGAAGACATATACACTACAAAGAATTTCATAAAGTGTGGAAAACTCTAAAAGGCTCATGTATTTGGTTAATAAAAGGACACTTCACAAGTCCTTTAGTATCTATTAGTATTTAAGCACTGAACCCTATATTGGAGACTTCTTATGTAACATTTAAATCCCTACCTGTGAGGATTTCTTTGGTTGTAAACATTCCTGATGGTTTATGCTTTCAGAATGATTTTGTTCAGAAAAACAAAGATGGTTGTGGCTTCTGGCACCTGATACAAACTTCCAGGAAATCTGGGAGACCTGTGAAGTCTCCAAGGGGTGATGCAGGGGTGAGTTTCCAGAGCCCGAAGTAGTTCTAGAATAACTGGCAACAAATGTAAAATCAAATCCCAAGGGAAGACGCTTTTGGAACCTGTCCTCACAAAACTAGAAGGAAAGACGGCAGAACAGAGCCACTCAAGGTAGAGAGTAATGAATCTATGCCCTTCACCTCTGTATCTCAGCCAGCTGGCTGCAAGCACAAAGGTTGTGCCTCTCGAACCTGGGGGGAAGGGGAGGCTGGCACCGAAGAAAGGGAGATATGAGGTAGCATGATGACCTCCTCAGAAACAAGTCATTGCTGAGTGGGGTCAGCCCTGGGCCTGGTGGCTGCTCGCAGCACGGTGTTGCCACCACACTGTTTCCTTCCCTCCTAGGAGAACGTCGCAGTGGCACTGCCTACAGGCTACAAACTATAAGGTGGAGGCTGGTGAGTCTGGACGCATCAGACATTGAGGGCTGGGAGTGTGTGCAGCAGCCAGGAATAACCTGCCCCTGGATGCCCTGCCCAGTTGGAACATTCCTCTGACTCTTGGCAACAGCAGGATATCTGAGATGAGTTTCCTCTGAAATTTCCAAGTATTTATGATGCTTCAAAAACCAGAAACCTTCAACTAGACCAGCAACTTCTTGCATTGAATGTTTGTAGGTAAAGCCATTTGGGCAGAAGGATATACTGTGTCGCACACTGCCACACCCAAACCACTACAGCACGCAGAGCAGGGTGAAATGGAGACATAGGAAAGATAGGGGAAGGGAGCACATCCTTGCTGAGTGGAGCTGATAGGGTGATATGCAGCAGCCTGTTGCTTGCACAGACTCAACCCCCCCCTCCCAAATAATGCCCAGCTGGTTCTGAATATTGAGAGGATATCTGAGATGACGTATGGTTTATTTTCTAAGTTGGACCTCCTAAAAGTCCTTTAAGGTAACTGCTGCTCCTGGAGGTCAAGCTGTTATCCTTGGTCTGTTGCCCCAGGGAAGTACAGTAGCCAGAGCTGTGCTTATGTCTGTGGCCTGTGTTTCCACTGAAGACCATACAGATATCCATGGTCTGTGCCACCTCTAGATGCCATGTTGATTTCTGTGGACCAGCAATTTTGTCACCAGTTTAACTTCAGAGTTCAGGGTCTACATGATCCAGCTTTGATAATGATTTACTCATCTTTTTGAGCTGTGCTTGTCATCAGTAACTAGTGTATTCTAGGAAATCATTGGGGAAACTATTGCAGAAGGATCTAAATGTTGAGCAAGAGTCTGGTTCACAGAAGGCCTTCCTGGTTGTTTTTTTTTTTTTCTCTTCTCTGTCACATGTTCTCTGCATTTGCAGTATGGCCCTTTTATTAAGGCAGCATCAACTGGACTTAGTGTGTTAATTCCTGTCCTATTACTGTGATAAGATACAATGGCCAGGACTACTTATAAAAGAAAGTGTTGAATTGGGCTTACAGTTATAGAAGGAAGCACAGACTATACATTACCATTCCTAAAGAAAGGAAGTAGAGTACAACAAGGAAATAGGTCAAAGTAAGACCAAACCCAGCAGGGCAGACTCCAAATCCTGTAGCTTCATGTCTGATATCAAAGGGCTCATTTGATGTCCTTCTGTTCCAGTTTTGTGGACTGTAACATATTCCTTTATCTTGGGTTGGTTCTACTCCATGTGTGGAGCTCTTCCTAGCAGATGTCCTATAACATGAATACTAATTGGTCTTAATAATAAAAACATGGAGTCAGATATTAGGGGGTGCCAGTTGAGACGTGAGAGAAGCAGAGCAGCCAGCCACTAGATCTCCTTCCTTTATGAAATCCTCAGACTAAAAAAAAAAAAAACAAAACCTAGTTCCTGTCTCCTCTCACCTATACTCCTCTAGAGAGGTCCCAGACCTGGCCTTGGTGCCACTCCTTAACTGGGGAAGAATTCACAGCCCGGTTACTTCTGTGTCCTTCATAACACTAAAGGTGGAACCACATGGACAATGTTGCCATGTTCATCTGTCTATTTGATATGGAGCCTGCCCCACCACCTTGAATCACATTTTCAGGAGGTTTCACTCATTTTGCTTTTAAGGAACAGAAAATTCCTTGGCCTTTGTTTTTTTCTACAAGAGTTGGAAGCTTAGCTGAGTGGGGTCTTGCCTTGCGGGCACCCTCTCTTTATCCCATATCTAATCAGGCCGCACCTGAATCCCCTATGTCCTTCAACACAACCCTAGGCTCCAGCATCACAGTTCCTAATGCTCTTTTCTTTTTAAATTTTCTTTTGTCCACTTCCTCTTTTCCTTTGTAGATCTGCATAAGATTGATTACCAACAACAATGGGACAGAGTCAATATCAAGTCACCACGCAATCTCTTTCACTGAAGGAATTAGGCCATTGTCTCTTGATTTAGTTCCAAGCAAATTCTTGGGACAAAGATAGAAAGCAGCCATATTCTTTACTAAAGATCCACAAGAAAAGAACTTGGTTTCCAGGCAAGTTCCAATATTGTTCCCCTCTGAAATTTCTTGAGATGGACCTTCACAGTTTGAATAAATTTCAGCACTACTCTCTTCCATATTCCTACTAGAGTCGCTAACGTTTTCTAAGACATCAGGCTTTGAGGTGTCATGTAAATTGTAATCTGAAGAATGCAGGAGCATAGACCAGGACAGCAGAAACCGTTGGTTTCCCTGTCCTGTAGAATGAGATAGAGACCACAAATTTAGAGATTAGGTGTGATGTTTATGTTGAAATGTTCTGATCTCAGTCCTTCCTGCATTTTTCTATGAGAAATACTATTTATTTGCAGCCCATAAAATTTTCTTTCCTACATATGCCCCAAAACTACAATTTAGGAAGCAAATCAGTAGTCAAAGGTAAACTTCAAGCTGTGTGCAGTTCAGAAAGGTCCCGATATCTCTGCCTTAACTCCCTCTGGGGATGAGCAGGGCTTAAAGAAGATGGGCATGTGGATTCATGGCACAAAGGTCTGGTAAGGAGACCCCATACATGCTGACTCCTCAACATAGTTTCGTGGATGCCGTGGCCTCTTCACCAAAAGGCGATTTCTAGTGTTGAAGTTGGCTCTCTGAGTCCTATATGTCAAATTGTACAATAGTCTACAAAAATTATCTAATAGTACATTAAAATCTCTGTTCAATTTTTTTTTACTCAGTATTTTTTAATTTAAATTAGAAACAAGCTTGCTTCACATGTCAGTCCTAGCTCTCTCTCCCTCCCCTTCTACTATGCCCTCCCACCACTCCCCCTAGGCCCCCACTCAATCCCCACTCCATTCCCCAGGGAGGATGAGGCCGTCCATGGGCAATAGCCATAGTCTGTCACTTCATTCAGGGCAGAGCCTAGGCCCTTCCCCAAGAGTCCAGGCTTAGACAGCATCCCTCATTGTGGAAGAGGGACCCAAAGTCCATTTGTATGCTAAGGATAAATACTGATTTACTATCCAAGGCTCCATAGATTGCCTAGGTGTCCTCACTGACACCCACATTCAGGAAGCCTGGATCAGTCCCATGCTGGCTTCTCAGCCATCAGTCAGGGGTCCACGATTTCCCCCTTGTTCAGGTCAGCTGTTTCTGTAGGTTAACCCCTTTGCTCATCAGTCTTCCCTCTCTGTCACTGGGTTCCAGGTATTCAGATCAGTGTTTAGCTGTCCATCAGTCATTGGTTGAAGGTTCTGTTTCCCAGACTCTCTAGCAGTGGGATTGTAGGATGGCACTTTCCTGTTCCATATCTAAAATCAATATATGAATGAGTACATATCATTTTTGTCTTTTTGTGAGTGGGTTACTTCACTCAGGATGGTTTCTTCTAGTGCCATCCATTTGCCTGCAAATTTCAAGATTCCATTGTTTTTTCTGCTGGATAGTACCACATTTTTTCTATCCACTGTTCAGTAGAGGGGCATCTAGGTTGCTTCTAGGTTCTGGCTATTACAAATAATGCTGCTATGAATACAGTGGAACAAACATCCTTGTTGTATCAATGGATATCTTTTGGGTACATGCCTAAGAGTGGATTTACTGGGTCTTAAGGTAGACTGTTTCCCATTTTCCTGAGGAATTTCCATACTAATTTCCAAAGTGGCTGTATGAGTTGGCATTCCCACCAGCAGTGAAGGAGTGTTCCCCTTTCTCCACATTCTCTCAAGCATAAACTGTCATTAGTGTATTTGCTTTTAGCCATTCTGACAGGAGTAAGATAGCATCTCAGAGTTGTTTTATTTACATTTCACTGATGGCTAGGGATATTGAGCACATTCCTAAGTGTCTCTCAGCCATTTTAGACTCCTCTATCGAGTTCTGTAATTCTGTAGCTCACTTTTTAATTGGATTCTTTGGTGCTTTGGAGACTTTCCTCTTGAGTTCTTTGTAAATTTTGGAGATCAGCCCTCTGTCAGATGTGGGGTCGGTAAAGATCTTTTCCCATTCTGAGGGCTGCTGTTTTGTCTTGTTGACTGTGTCTTTTGCCTTACTCAGTTTCAGGAGGTCCCCTTTATTAATTGTTGATCTCAGTGTTTGTGCTACTGTTGTTATGTTCAGGAAGCAGTCTCCTGTACCAATCCATTTAAGGGTACCTCCCACTTTCTCTTCTAAGATGTTCAGTGTGACTAGATTGGTGTTGAGGTCTTTGATCCATTTGGACTTAATTTTTGTGCATAGCGATAGACATGGATCTATCTACAATCTTCTACATGCCAGCATCCAGTTCTGCCAGCATCATTTGTTGAAGGTGCTTTCTTTTTTCTGTTGTATAATTTTAGCTTCTTTGTCAAAGATCTGGTGTACATACGTGTATAGGTTAATATTGGGGTGTTCAGTTCAATTCCATTGGTCTACCTATCTATTTGTTTGCCAATACCAAAATGTTTTCAGATCTATAGCTCTATAATAGAGTTAATGTCAGGAATTCTGATGCCTCCAGATGTTGTTTTGTTGAACAGGGTTGTTTTGGCTATCCTGAGTCTTTTGTTTTTCCATATAGAGTTGACTATTTTTCTTTCAAGGTCTGTGAATAATTGTGTTCTGATTTTAATGAGGATTGCTTTGAATCAGTAGCTTGCTTTTGGCAAGATTGCCATTTTTAGTACATTGATCCTACCTATCCAAGAGCATGAGAGATATTTCCAATTTCTGGTGTCTTCTTTAATTTCTTTCTTTAAAGAGTCAAAGTTGTTGCAATACAGGTCTTTAACTTGTTTGGGTGGCATTACCCCAAGATATTTTATGTTGTTAGTGGCAATTGTAAAGGGTGATGTAGGAGGAAGTCTGATGCCGCCATTAAACATGTGACTTATTAGAGTCGCATACAGATGAGGTAATAAAAGGGCGGTTTACCACACCGCTAACCACACCCACTTTAGGCAGGACTAAAGACGTATACGGCTGGACGTAAAGACGTATACGTACGTAGGCGGAACTACGTCACTAGCCAGGCCCACTTTTGGGCATGGCTAGGGGCGTTACGGGGAAAGGCATAAAAGACAGCACACAGGAAGTCTCGGTCTCTTTTCCTGGAGTTCGGCTTCCGGTCCAGCAGCTAGCTGAGAACTGCTTGGCTCCTCTGGGTTTGGTATCTTGTGAGTAATTTTCTACATTAAATACTTAGCTTTACTGTCAGTAATTGTGTGTCGCATATCGTTACAGCGTCCGTTGAAGCCTACAGGGTGATGTTTCTCTGATTTCTTTCTCAGCCCTTTTACCATCTGTATGTAGTATGGCTACTGATTTTCGTGAGTTGATCTTGTATCCTGCCACTTTGCTGAAGGTATTTATTAGCTGTAGGAGTTCCCTGGTAGAGTTTTTTGGGTCACTTATGTAAACTATCATATCATCTGCAAATAGTGAAAGTTTGACCAATTCCTTTCCAATTTGTGTCCCCTTGATCTCCTTTTGTTGTCTTATTGCTCTAGCTAAGACTTCAAGTACAATATTGAAGAGGTATGTAGAAAGTTGACAGCCTTGTCTTGTTCCTGATTTTAGAGGAATCACATTGAGTTTTTGTCCATTTCGTTTGATGTTGGCTGTTAGTTTGCTGTATATTGATGGGAGATGCCATTCTGTAAATCTGTCTCTTACTGGTTTTTGAATTAAGTACTGTTGGCAAATGGGGAAGCAAGATAGGTGGGACTAGGAGTCAAGGAGGATTCTGGGAAAGAGAGACACAGAGGACACCATGTAGGCACCAGAAGAATAAGAGGTCGGGACCCTTTTCTTCAGAAAGAAAAATATTTGGATTAACAATGATGCTTCTTGGTAGCATCATTTTTCTCAGGTGGGCTCTGTTTTGCTAGAGACAAGCAGAGACTCATGTGGCTTACTTAAGTGAGTCTCCCTGACTCAACATAAGCAAACAAACAAACAAACAAAAAACAAATCAAGGTTCTTTTAAGAGGCTCTGTTAACAATAGAATGGTGTGCATGAACATCAGGCAGGGCAGTGACCACATTGCCAAACTGGCACCATGCTGCTGGATGTCAGCATAGACTGAGGTGGTGAGCTGGAGTAAAAAAAAACATAAAGTTTTACATTAAAGTCAGATTCAGATGAAGAAAAATATAGGTGGGTTTGGGAGAGTAAAAGAAACAAGATATTGAAAAAAATAAAAATAAAGTAGCTGAGTGTGGTGGCACACACCTTTAATCCCAGCACTCCAGAGGCAGAGGCAGGTAGATTTCCAAAGAGATACCCTGTCTCACAGAAAAAAATAAATAAAAGTAAAAGAAATAGAGTAATATAAGGCATGTAAAGATGGAAAATACACAGAGAGTTTGGATACTGTATGCTATTGTGTTTTTCTGTTTTTTGATTGCTAAAGAAGGAGCAACTGCTAAAGTACACTTGATTATAAATGCTGCTGAATTAATTCAACTTATATCTTTTGAAAATGCCTTGACTTCAAAATTTGAGTATAAGGATATGTTACTTTGGAAAAGATATTTTGTTTCTGTTTCCACAGAAAATAGAAAACTGTGGATTCCTTCCAGACTTCTGTGGTTTGATGAACCAAGACCCCTGGAAGCAGTGGCCCAAGTGATTCAACATCTGAAACAGATAAGATGATGCAACCTTACAGAAACAGTGACTTAGCCAGGTTTCTGAGCTTTGTCATGATCCCCATGGTATGGACAGCGCCCCCTATCAGCAGGAAGTAGTTTGGAATGAGCAACGTACAAATTCCCATATTGCTTATAAATCTTTGTTTTCATTTGAATGGGGTTGCTTATAATTGGTTAATGATCACAACCAATCTCTTTTTAAAGGTAAAAGGTGATTATGGTATGGAAACAAATACTTTGTATTGGTATGGTTTTTCATTTGTTGATACAAATTCAAGGTCAATTTTGTGATATGTATATTTCTCTTCTTGATTAAGTATTGTATTTATGCTGATCTTTTAAAACATAAAACATAATTAAATACAGATTATAGTTACTTATAATAGCCAGAATTTATAGTTAGGTTAGTTAGGTTTTCTAGATATACAGAAATATATTTGAGATAGATCGTCTTCAAACCTTCAAAGACCTTCAGAAAATGGCATTTAAAATGGCTTAGGGTTTTTCTTGACAATGCAAAGTGTCTGCTCCTGGAAGCACCAATTATGTCTGAGAGGAAGATGGGCATCAAAGAAACTTGTTATGGAGTTTGCGTTCAACATGGCAAGATTAGCCATTTGGGCAAGAAACTGCTCTTGCCTAGACTGCTGGACTGCTGATGTATAAACTGGAATTGCAGGACCTACAGGAAAGTGACTACTGAACTCAAATAGTCCTTCAGGGTTCCTACTTCATGAAGAGTCTACCAGACTTTCTACAGGACACAGAAAAATGACTAACGGACTGCCAATGCAGAGGTACAGTTTGAAATTTCCTGCTTCTCTGAGAAGTCTTCTGGACACATCGTGGCCTATAGGCTGAAGACAGATGCTCCAACATTACAGAGGAACTTCAGATGACTGTCCAGGTAGTGAGATGACTCTGTCCATTCTAGTGTTTATATATTATCCTTCTGTGGTCTTTGATGGAGTTGAAGGCAGATAGTTATAATCATAGTTTGCCTTAGTTATGATAAAAGATAAGTTACATATAAGACTTTAGACTCAAAGATAGGAAAGATGTTATTTTCTTTAAATATCACTAAATGTTAATGAACTAAATATTGTAGCTATAGTTCTTACTTGATAACTGTTCTGTTATATATAACTTGACTATGTTAAACTTAAAACTTTTCTTTTTATTTAAACAGAAAAGAGGAGATGATGGTGGGAGATGTCATTCTGTAAATCTGTCTCTTATTGGTTGTTAAATAAAGCACTGTTGGCCAATAGGGAAACAATATAGGTGGGAATAGGAGTCAAGGAGGATTCTGGGAAAGAGAGACACAGGGGATACCATGTAGGCGCTAGAGGAGTCTTGACCCTTATCTCTGGTAAGAGAAATATTTAGATTAAAAATTATGGGTTAAATACTTAAGTCAGAGAAAGCCAGTAAGAAACCAAGCAAACGGCCAGCAGCTTTATAATTAATATAGTGTCCTGTGTGTTATTTAGGGGTTCAGACAGCTAGGCAGTATAAAGCTTTTATTATGTTTAGGTATGTTTGTGTTATCCTGGATCACTCCAAGACCTTTATCATGAAGGGGTGTTGGATTTTATCAAAGGCTTTTTCAACATCTAGTGACAAGATGATGTGATTTTTTTGTTTCTCAGCTTGTTTAAATAATGGATTACATTGATGGATTTTCGTATGTTGAACCATGTCTGCATCCCTGGGATGAAACCAACTTGATCATGGTGGATGATTGTTTTGATATGTTCTTGGATCCAATTTGCCAGTATTCTACTGAGTATTTTTGCATCCATATTCATGAGGGATATTGGTCTAAAGTTCTTTTTCTTAGTTATGTCTTTGTGTGTCCTGGGTATCAAGTTTATTGAAGTCTCATAAAAAGAGTTTGGCAAAGATCCTTCTGCTTCTAAAGTGAGGAATACTTTGAGAAGAATTGGTATAAGCTGTTCTTTGAATTTCTGGTAGAATTCTGCACTGAGGCCATCTGGACCTGGGCTTTTTTGCAATGGGAGAATTTTGATGACTGCTTCTATTTCCTTAGGGGTTATAGGTCTATTTAAATTGCTTATCTGTTCTTGATTAAATTTTGGCAAGTGATAGCTATCCAGAAAATTTTCCATTTCCTTTACATTTTCAAATTTTATGGAGCACAGATTTTCAACATATAACCTGATGATTCTCTGGATTTCCTCAGTGGCCATTGTTATGTCCTTCTTTTCATTTCTGATTTTGTTAATTTGCATGTCTATACCCTGTCTTTTGGTAAGTTTGGATAAAAGTTTGTTTATCTTGCTGATTTTCTCATAGAACCAACTCTTTATTACGTTGATTCTTTGTATTGTATTCCTAGTTTCTGCTTTATTGATTTCAACCCTCAATTTGATTAATTCCTGGCTGATACCACTTTGGGGTGAGTTTGCTTCTTTTTGTTCTATAGCCTTCAGTTGTGCTGTTTATTCTCTAGTGTGACTATTCTCCGTTTCTTCATGTGGGCACTTAGTGCTATGAACTTTCCTCTTAGCACTGCTTTCAAAGTATCCCATAAGTTTGGATATGTTGTGTCTTCATTCTCACTGAATTCTAGGAAGTCTTTGATTTCTTTTTTTTTATTTCTTCTTTGACCCAGGGATGGTGAAATTGCACATTGTTCAATTTCCATGAGTTTGTGTTGTTGAATTCTAATTTTAATGCATGGTTATATGATAAGATACATGGAGTTATTCCAATTTTTATGTACCTGTTGAGGTTTGGTATGTTGTCAAGTACGTGGTCAGTTGGATGGAATGTTATATAGATGTCTGTTAGTTCCTTTGCTTCTTTGTTAAGTTTCTGTCTGGTAGTCCTGTCTAGTGGTGACAGTGGGGTGTTCAAGTCTCCCACTGTAAGTGTGTGTGGCTTTACATGTGATTTGAGTTTTAGTAATGTTTCTTTTATGTACCTGGATGCCTTTGTATTTGGGGTAGATTTTAAGAATTGAGACTTCATCTTCGTGGATTTCTCCTGTGATGAGTATATAACGACCTCCTTCATCTCTTGATTGATTTAAAGTCTAATTTGTTAGATATTAGGATTGCTACCCCCAATCATGGGTCCATTTGATTGGAAAATCTTTTCCCAACCCTTAACTCTGAAGTAATGTCTGTCTTTGAGGCTGAGGTATGTTTCTTGTATGGAGTAGAAGAATGGATTCTGTCTTCGAATCCATTCTGTTAGCCCGTGTCTTTTTATGGGTGAGTTAAGACCATTAATATTGAGGGATATTAATGACCATTGATTCCTCATTCTTGTTTGTTTTAGAATGGTTGTTGTTGGTGGAATTATGTGTGGAATTCCACCCCCTTTTTTCTTTTGGCTGTTGGTAAGGTGGGATTATTTATTGCCTATGTTTTTCTGGTTGTAGTTAACTTCCTTGGGTAGGAGTTTTCCTTTCAGAACTTTTTGTTGGGCTGGGTTAGTGAACATGCATTGTTTAAATCTGATTTTATCATGGAATATTTTGTTTTCTCCATCTATAGTGATGGATAGCTTTGGTACTTGACATTTTTCCTTAACTATTCTTAATACTCTTTCTTTATTCTATATGTTTGGGGTCTTGATTTTTATGTGGTGAGGGGATTTTTTTTTTGTGGTCCACTCTATTTGGTGTTCTGTAAGCTTCTTGTACCTTCATTTGCATGTCTTTCTTTGGGTTAGGGAAGTTTTCTTCTATGGTTTTGTTGAATATGTTTTCTGCCCCTTTGAGATGGGTTTCTACACCTTCTTCTATACCTATTACTCTTAGATTTGGTCTTTTCATTGTGTCCAGTATTTCCTGGATATTTTGTGTTATGGATTTGTTGGACTTCAGATATTCTTTGGTTGATGAATCTATTTCTCCTAGTGTATCTTCAACATCTGAGATTCTCTCTTCCGTCTCTTGTATTCTGTTAGTTATGCTTGCCTCTGTAGTACCTGACCTTTTGCCCAGGTTTTCCATTTCCATTTCCATCATTCCTTCAGACTGTGTTTTTATTTTCTCTATTTTAGCTTTCAACCCTTGCATTGTTTGAATTGTTTATGGCAATTTTTTCTTTGTCTTTTCTTCCATTTCTTGCATCTTTTGGATTTTTTGGTTTGTTTTTTCTTCCATTTCTTGCATTTTTTGGTTTGTTTTTTCTTCTAACTCTTTAAGGGATTTTTCCCATGTCCTCTTTGAGGGTCTCTATCATTTTCATGAAGTTGTTTTTAAGGTCATTATCTTCTGCTTCATTTGCATTGGAATGTTTGAGTCTTGCTGGTGTAAAGTCTCTAGACTCTGGTGGTTTCATATTTGTTTTTCTGTTTCTGTGTGTGGTTTTGTATTGTCTCCTTCCCATGCCTTCTTCTAGTGGGTGCAGAAAGAGCCTCTTCCTGGCCTGGTGGGTAGGGGACCAAGGTTCCCTTTTGGTCTGCAAGTCTAATAGTCTGGTAGTTCTCCTCTTCCTTGTCCTAGTCCTGGTCTCGTGAGTGGAGAAGGAGACCAGGCAGGTTTTGCCCTTCAAGTATGCAAATAAAAGACCAGGTATTACCAAAGTCCCTAGATTTGCAGTGTTCAGACTTATTAGTAGGTAACTGCACCTTCTCCTAAATAAATAAATGAATGAATAGATAAATAAAGTTTGTGGCATTCCCTAAACTAACCAATGTTTATGTGCACTACTGTACTAGAAAATGAAAGTGATACTTAAAATGAGTGAGGATACTATCATTGCATTCTATGTATCCTTTGAGTATTTTACACACATATCACACACTAACTTGGGAAACGGTGCTATCTCCCTTCTCTATCCATTCTTCATCTTTGCTCCCTGAATATTTTCTCTGTTCGCTTTTGAAAACTGAGTCTGAGTAATAGTCTTATTTAACTATATCTGCATCAAAAGTTCTGTGTCTATATTTTTCTTTTTCCCAAATTTTCTGTAAGTAAAGCTACATTTTCTTGAATGTTAATTTCCATAGAAATTCTACTGTTCAAAAGCTAAAGTTATTAAATATACAATGAAGAATATGATAAAACAATGACAAAATTTTCTCAAGATTGTTACTGATTCTCTTATTTTAATAATTCATGGTTAGTTGAAAATATACCATTGACTCAATTTAATTTTTTTGGCAGGAGAGATAGGAATGTCAACACATTCAGTTCCTCCACTGTTATTACTGTTGAACATATGGTATTTTAATATAATTGAGACAAAATAACATAGTTCTCAAGGCAAATGCTGAACATATAAATTTTTCTGGTGACAGTTTTTTAATGAAGGCACTATTCTGAAAATCTAATCATATAAAAGTGGCAACATTTTGGCAAATGGATAGACAATTAGGTATGGCTAGCCAACTGCAATAATCTTGTAAGTTTCTGGTGCAGCAGATAAAGAATTATAAAAGTACACACCTAGAGTAGAAATTTCAGAAAATAAAATGAGTTGCTTAGGACATCTTTCTCACAAATCATTGTATTCAGTTGTTAAGAATTAACAATTACTCACTGTCTTTTGGTAGTGACCAATGGATTTCTAAAATACATTATATTCAACAAAAATCTGTGGAAGCTCAATAAGAACAAGGCAGCCATGGCAACAGAAAGGGACTAAGATAGAACTTTAACATCTGTCTAGATGAAAGGCTCTTCCAAAGATCTTTTATAAAATGTTTTGATGTGCTCTACAGCTTCCTGGGTGAAAGAAGCATATGGAGTTGCTTCTGCAACCTGAGAGATAATATTGTCTGTAATCTACATGTGATTGCTTGCCTAAGTAAAACAGGTGGGCACTAAGGGAGTGGCATTGCCCATATAGAAGAATATGAAGGAATCATTAGCCAAGAGCAATGCATGTCTTGTAAACATGGTCCTGTGTAGGGAAACTGTTCTAGTTGGTTTATGTAAGTGATGACTCCCAACTTCCCTACTTCCCAGAAAAGCTATTTCACATAGACTTCATAATCAGCAACTCCTTGAAGATACTGTCCATGACTCTACAGAATCCACACTGGGTAGTGGTAACCAGATGATGCCATCAGCTGCATACATAAGACTGATGCTCCACTGTTCTGGTTTCACATGGAGGGTCCAGGTGGGATGAGAGTGCAAAGTTTTCTTTTCTCACTGCTTCCTTTCTTAACCACAGAGCTATTTTTAACTAGAGCATCCTACCCAATTTTACTTTGACCTAAGCTATCAAGTAATTAATTTTCCAAGGAACTGTGAAACAAAACAAAAGAAAGCAATACAAAAATATAACTACACAAATGTCAGCATGCTAAGAGATGTTATACTACCAGTAGTGGAAGACTGTCAGAGCCAGAGGAAAACAAGAAAAGAGAATGTGAATGGAAGCCATGTAACTAATTAAGAAAACAAAATAAGGAAGATTGCTTTGACCTTGAATAATGAACACTAGAACAGCAGTTGTGGACAGTATGTTGGGATCTCTGGGAAAGGAGGATATCCCAGACTCTGATCACATGTTCTTCTGTGCTCAGGTGACCATTAAGCTTTGAGTCATATGGTAGTGTGGTAGTTTGAATGCAATTAGTCACCAGAATCTCATAGAGAGTGCCACTATGAGGAGGTGTGGCTTTGCTGGAGTTATATGGCCTTGTTGGAAAAAGTTGTCACTGTGAGGTGGTCTTTGAAGTTTCCTTGCTCAAGATATGGCTCAGCATCTTACTTGGCTTTCTGTTGCCTGCAAGACATAGGAATTTTAGCTACAACTATAGAACCATGGCTGTCTATACAACACCATGCTCCCTGCCATGATGATAATGGACTGAACCTCTGAAAGGTTAAGCAAGCTACCTCAATCAAATGTTTTCCTTATAAGAACTGCCATGGTCATGGCATCTTTCCCCAGCAATAAAATCCGTAAGACAGAAGTTGGTACCAGGAGTGAGGTATTACTTTGACAGGCCTGAGCAGGTTTTTGTTTGGAGGAATTTTGACTTTGACAGTTTTGGTTTGGAAATCAGTAGAATGCTTTAAGTGCTACTTAATGGGCCATACTCATAGGAGAATGAAATACAGTGGAGCTGAATTTGATTTGATGTATTGTGGGAATCAAGAGGTTTCAAAGGAGAAGAATGGCAGTTAAATAATAATCTTAGAGTTGGGTGTTATGGTGCATGCCTTTAATCCCAGCACTTTGAAGGCAGAGGTTGGCAGATCTTTGAGAATGAGGCCATACTGGTCTACAGAATAATTTTCTGGACACTCAAGCTTAGTCAGTGAAAGACAGAAAGTTGATGAAGATGTAATTGAACAAGGGACCATATTCCAACCCTAGTAAGCATCATAATTTGGTAGCTTTGACCAAATGGTTCTGGCTTTCTAGTTAAGATTAGAAGAAAGGAGTTATTGAATAAAGCCATTGAGGTCAGGCCTGTGTCAGAAGTGTCCCTGAATGGAGGCCTAGTAAGGAAGCCATTGCATAAAGCTGTGAAGCTGAACCCTTGATTGCTTTGGAGAACTCACGATTTAGAGATGCCAGAGTTGTCAGATACCTGCTGAGGAAAGTTATTAACAGGGGGTAGAGATAGTCCAAGAGAAAGAAGCATGTTGCAGTCAACAAAGCTGAAAAGAATTGAAGATGCAGAGTTTGGAGTTTTCCCAGGTGGTTTCTGTCTTTCTTTGGTTTCTTATTTCCTCACTATGCCCCCTTGCTTGCATTTTGGAATGGTAATGTATATCCTGTGCCTTTACATGTTGGAAGTATGTGACCTGTTTTTTATTTTGATTTTATAGGGGATTGTAGTTATATTGCAGGAACTTCAGAAAAGACTTTGAACGTTGGACTTTTAAACATGGTTGAAACTGTGATAGACTGAAGTTGGCCAAAATCCATTTTGCACTATAAAATTGCTACAAGCTTATGGGTGAAGTATTTATCTAATTATTCTTTATCAATAAAAAATCAGGAGTCAGGTATTCAGGTAAGAGCCCGAATGACCAAAAATTTAGAGAAGCCACAGGTCACCCCCTCTCTCTCCCATTCCTCAATACAAAGTCTGAGATCCTTTCTAAGCCACCTCACTACTTTCTCAGTTCGCCCTGCATGAATAATTTTGGTCAGCTAGTGGCTAGCTCTGCCCTCTGCTTCAAAACAAACTTTATAGTCAGAATGCAATCAAAATATCACATGACATTTTCTCATTTTAGCTAAATAAAAGGGGACGGTTTTAACTTTAGCATAATTAAACTATATACAAAAAGTGCAACAGCTATATACAGATAAATATAGGCAAGAATTACACTAAGAATGTCCAGTCCATTTGTATCTGGAAAATTCTGAGAATACACTCTGTTATGTATCCTATCCTGATGAGTCAAGAGTGTACCTAATTTACTTTCTATCCCAACTTCTATCACCAACCCAAAAATACTTTGTGTCTTTCAAACTTATTCACTTTACATCTCTTTTGTGAGTAGTTTTTCTGAATTTTGTAACAACAAAAACTGCAACTATCTAGTCTTTAACTCCATCATAGACCTGAGAAATATATGGACTTTATAAGTAAATAAGAAGTGTAGACTAAACAACTACCAACACTAAGAAATGACAGAAATAGCTAACTGCCTGAACAGTCATCCAAGGTTCCTCTGTAACGTGGACACAGCCATCTTCAACCTACAGGCTTACTATATCTGACAGACAAAATTTGGCAGTCACTTTCTTTCTTGTCCAACCTGGCAAGAATATTGTCAACAATTGAGGCCAGGGCAGATTTTTGCCCAGTGGCTAACTTTTGCCACAAAGAAAGCAAACTCCACATGGAGTTTCTTTGCTGTATATCTTCTTCTCTTTAGTAGATTGGTGCTGCCATTGTAAAAAAAAACGTTATATTAGTAAAACATCTTAAATGTCATATTTTGTAGATCTCAGAAGTGTTTGAAGATTACCTGTCTATCTAAAATATATCTGTTTGACCTCAAACACATACCTAATATGACTACATGTTTGATTGTAAGAGATAACTAACTACTAACTTATAGTTACTAATAATTATGCAGAGTTTGTAGTTTGTTATAATAACCTTTAAGGACTAGAAAATTATATTAAATTGTCAAATGAGCTGCATAGATACAAGAGTACCTTAAACAGGAATGGAAACATATGTGCAGTGTGATCTAACAAAAATAACCTTAAATTTCTATCAATATACAAAAATATCTTAAACAAAAGTAAGAAAATATACACAGTATAACAAAAATAACCTCAAATTTGTATCAATATACAAAAATCCATACCAATGTTAAAAATTTAAAGAGTTGCCATGGTCATGGTGTCTCTTCACAGCAATAAAAGCCATAACTAAAACAGGTGATGAAAGCAACCCCTATAGGCTTAGTATTACTACTAAGGCATTCTGATACAGAATATTCATGAACTTAGTGACATATATCTCTCTCCCAGGGAATGGATGCTTCCTTTCCCCTCAACCATTTACTAGATGCTACTATGCTGAAATTGGTGTCCTTTAGGCATGAGCCCCTGAGGAGCCTTTGGAGCTCTATTCAGTGAGCAGAAAGGGAATTTTTCTTTTGCATATTATATGGCCACTGTTACACATGATCATCACAGCTGAAAGGCTACAAGGGTCTGTAACAAGTTCATCCCTAACAAACAATATGGATAAAGAATCCAGATTCAGAGTTAGGTACCTTAGCACTGAATTTTGTTTTGTTTTGTCTGTAAAATTTATACATCTGGACTGGTAGATAGGAACAATAAGTTCTTTTCCACATGAAACTCCATGTCTCTTCATGATCCACATATCACTGATGGATACAATGAATTATAAAAACTCTTAAAGAGAATACATGCAGCATCACCTGTAAGCAATCACTTGAACTTTACTTCTTAGTTTGCCTGTAGACCACATTGAATGTTGCAAATGTGTAGTCATCTATTTTAATTTGCTTTCCTGTTATTGTGATAAAATTAACCACAATAAAAAGCAGCTGACAGATGAAAGCTTTTGTTTTGGTTTACAATTCTAGAGCGATAAGAACTCATCACAAGGCGGGTCAGTATGGCAGCGAACAGAAGGCATGAAGACAGGAGCCGGAAGCTGAAAGATCACATCTCTATGCACACACAGGAAGCAGAGAGTGTGAACTTGAAGTGAGGCTGTAAATTCTCAAAGTCCTCCCTAGTGATATATCTCCTCCAACAAGGGAGGAGACAAGTATTTGGATATATGAACCTACAGAAAAGATTTCTCAGTCAAACCACAATATTATCTTGGTGATCTCTATGTAGAGACTTCTTGGAACACTATGTCAAAGTTGCTTATGCCTTACAATCAGATTAGAAATAAGTATGCTTAGAGTATAGGCTCAGAAAGCATGGAGTTTGAAATATGGCTTTTACATTTAATATTGGTTTAGTCTTAGAAAAATCAGTCCTTTGTGCTATGTTGACCATTTGTCAAGTAGGAATTATAGCACCTATATCACTCTAGTCCTGGGAAGAGCAATTGAGGAAAACAAATGTAAATTCTTGTCACAGTAACTAGTAAAAATGATATATTCTGTAAAAAGCAGGAACCACCACTTCTTTCCTTGGTATTATGTTTTATGAATATGTTTTTGCAGCTAATAGCCTCAACAATGAAAGAGATAGAAATGGAAAGAGAAATAAAACATATTTGCAATTCTATAATGTGATAAGGAGGACAGGTATAATTTTCTGAGCATCAGCTGTACACAAGGAGTTGTGTTGTAAATACTTAAATCTTAGCAATGATCATCAAAAAACTACTATGGTGATCATAAAACACAAAAGAAAACAATTTAGATATCCACAGATATTTAAGACATCACATGATAATACTGAAAATAATGCTAAAGGAAAGTTTTGTAATATTATTAGAAACAAGGTCTAATTACAGCTCTCCTGATTTTTCAGTAAATGTGTTTTCTTAAATCAAATGAATCAGATGCCTATAGAGGTCTCCTTGACAACCAATTGATTCAGGGATGCCTTGTGCTTTTTTAGTAATTGCACAGTGTGTGTGTGTGTGTGTGTGTGTGTGTGTGTGTGTGTGTGTGTGTGTGAAGTAACATATTATTAATGCTATTCTTCTAAACCACAATTACATGGGTTTTTTTTACTAAAGAGCTGGGATAAAATATAATTTTCCATTCCAGTACATTTTTTGTAGTAAGAACAAAGTAAGAGTTACAAAGGTAGCAGACAAAAATGAATTCATTTGTGCACTTTTGGTTTGCAGACTTGACAAAGACTTAATTTATTTCTCCAAAGATAAATTATGTTCCATGTGAAATTCTGATTCTTTTATAAATAGATTTTAATATCAAGAAAATTATCATAATGTATTAGAAATGAATTGAAGAAATAGATGTTTTAGTAATTTTAGGACGTGATCTTTTGGCTTATTTATCTTTTTCTTGTGGTCCTTCATTCTGTTTTATCACCTAGGATAACAAGCATTTCTCTAGAGTGCCCTAAAGATTCTTCTCACCCATCAGTGGGTGAAATCCAAGGACATAGTTCTGCTCACCAAATGTTTTATGAAAAACCTATATAAGTATTTAAACAGAATGATTATTTTTTAAAATGTTATATTTCTATTAGCATTTTCTGTTTTTAAAAGTCTGAGTTGTAATATTTTGTGAAATTAGGCAGCTGAAATCAAACATGGAACTACTGCAATATTAACAAACATTATCTTTGTGGTAGTTTGAAAGAGAGATGTCCATAGTCTCTCTTTTATGTAGACTTGGATTCCCAGTTGATGGTACTGTTTGACAAAGCTTAGGAAGTGTGGCCTTTCTTTTGGAAGTATGTCACTGTGTTGGGCTTTGGGAACTTAAATCTCAGGTTACTTTGAATTCACTCCCTTGGCTTTGTGCCATGATGGACTGAAACCTTTTGGAAACTATGAGCCAAAACAGACCTTTCTCTCTTGTCTTTTTTCATAAAACAGTACATAATACATGTTTTATTTTTAGAAAAACACACACACATCTCAAAACATAATAATTTCTGTTCCTTCAGGATAAAATGTAAATTGTTTTTTGGAAATTTCTTCCTTGTGATCTTAGGGCCTTCCTCAAAGAGATGTGAAGTATTACTTGTAGGCACTGGAAATAACATTCTGTTTCCTGGATAATGAGCAAGCTGTGAAGGCTGGCCTACATCCTGTCTGAAGGGTCTACACTCAAATTCCATAGCCAATGAGGCCCAAGATCCCCATGAGCCACCTGCTTTTTGTGATGATTCTAAGGCTTAACCCAGACTCACCAGAAATCTTCCTCTTTACTGAGGGATTAAACTCTTCCATGCCTGCATTTTCACTGCTCTGGGTTTCTATAGGTCAATTTCCCTGTCCTAGAAGACTAGGTTCCTGTGACCCTGCAGGGAGACACAATTGTGAACACTACTTTCTTTACTGAAGTGTGTACAAGCCTGTGCCTAAGGCCTCCTATGTATAGCTGTGTTTATAGCACATTGTACTGGAAACAAAGAAGGAAACCCTTATCAATGCTGCTGATTCCTACCTTTTCCTTTTGAATTTGTTGATACTTTATTCTCAACATCCAAAGTAAATTGAAGCACAGTATTTTAATATTGATCATAATTTTATGATTCTGAGGTTATATTTATGCCCAAATAATCATAAAATCCCAAAATATAAAATTTGCTCTTTCATTTAAGATTCCTAATTCATTCCTTTTTCCAGTTTTTACTGTTGCTAACTGCCTGGATTTGTACTGTTCATTTGGCTTCTAGATATCCTCAAAATAGAGTGTTGCTGTTTCTGTGCATCAAATACACAATAAGGAAAAATCTGGATTATAGCTCTAGTTCTTAGGTTTTGCTAGACAAGGCTATAGTAGCATGCACCCTCAAATCACAGCCGCCTTACCAATAAAGAGGTCATCTGAGTAATGGGTTGCTATGGATAATCAAGGAACTGATGCCTTATGGTCTCATACAGGATCCAAAACAAGTCACAGAAGCCATTAATTCTCAGGATGCACACACATATTTATAGCAATAATAAGCAACAAGGGAAGACACAGAAACACATAATAACCCTTGAAGTCTAAGATATGCCTTGATATGACCTCTATTATGTCTGCCCAGATTCAATGCCTCTCACCAAAGCAAAGGTAGTTGGGGGTTTAATTCAGAAGTGTCATGAGCATTATAATCCTCTTATTGGAAGGAAGATGAAATGCTTGGAGCAGTAATGAAATTGACTGGAATCATTCTCTACTATTTCCACATTTACTAATATAGCAACTATACACAAAAGGTGGCATGCTGCTATTTACATAAAGTGCATGCATGTTCAAGGAGGGCAATGCTTTACCTCTACACGCTTAAGGTCTCCTGCTGGAATTACTTGCCCCAAATCAACAGGAAAAATGCTGGTATTGAACATGTATGTGGGATCCTCCATGGTGTGGGGATCCTCTTTCCCTCCTGACCTTGAGCCACCAGCTCAAGGAGAGAAAGAGGCAGAACAGCTAACAGAAAGCTTTGTACACGGCCCATGAGCACAAACGGAGACAACCCTCTGGGAGACAGATTCTGGTGAACCAATTCAATTTTATTCTAGGGTATAAGGAACATATAGTATTGGAGAGTCTTGGGACAACCCCTAATTTTCATTGAATGGCGTGCTCCTATCACAAGAAGGATGTAGTAGGATGCTATAGCAGAGGTCCTAGTACAAGTCTTAGCAGGGATCTTTCCAAGGGTCAAACTGAAGATGAATCAGGCATCTGGTTTAAGAGATGGGTATCTGGTTTAGAGACTGCTTTCAGGTAAGGTCAGTCTCCAGGCCCAGGGACTCCCTTCCTCTGGCTGATTATCTTTATGACCCAGACTTCATGATTAACCTGATGCATTAGAGATTACACTGCCAGACTCCTCCCAGAGTCTATCCTGATGTCTCTGGATCTACCTCTTGCCTCTGAAAGCTCACACTTAGAATCCCAGGATGCACCCAGCTCCCTTGCCCTCCAAGCCTTGCTCTGCACCAAGGAATCCTGAGAACATATCCTTCCCTCCACAAGGCAATCTTTCTAGCACCAATGACTAATTACCATTCATTCACCTGGCTAGACCCTACAAAGTTTTGAATTTTGTCATATCTTGAACCTATTAAGTACTCTTCCATATGAAAGAAAATAAACTTCCCAGAGAAATTCATCAAGATAAACAGGCTAATGCAACTGTAGTCAAAGAGGTAGAGTGAAGACTCCAGGATATTGGATATGGCAGAGCTATGGACTATCCACTGGGAAACATTACAGGTAGAGAATGGAACTGGCCAAAAAGAAAATGCTATATGCTATAAGCACAGAACTGGAGGGGTGGGACTACCCAGTCCTTTAGTCCAAATAATTCCATGAGTAAATCTAGATGCCAGACATGGAACTGAAGGATTGGTATTTTCTCTGCCTACTTTTTGGTCTTGCTTTGGTTTGATCATTTCCTGATTTATCGCAACTCCTCATTTTTTGAATGAGAATATTTACTCTTTATTATTGTATACTGGGACTATGTAATTTTTTAAAATTTCCTGTGAGAACACTATAAAGAGATTGCCTTTAGTCTATGAAGAGGCTTTGGACTTTTGAACAGTGATGCTATTCAATACTACAGGGGCTTTTAGAGAGTGATAGAATTAATTTTATCTTATGAGATGGCAATAAACTTGTAGTGACAAGGAATGGATGTGTTTGATTGTCAAGCTGACAATGGATGCCATTGTGATGGTTAATATTGGTTGCCAACTTAACTGTATGCGTAATTGTCTAGGAGATAAGCCTGTGGACATGTCTATAAGAGAAAGTCTATATTGACTTAGTTGAGTTTGGAAGACTCACCCCAAATATGGTGAGTACCATTTCTTATGATGGAGTCCTGTACTGATTAAGAGGGAGTAAGTGAGATGAACACCAGCATACAGCTCTCTCTGTTTATACAGCTCTCTCTGTTTCCCATCTGTAGATACACTGGGACAAGCTGCCTCACTTTCCCTGAGAGAAAAGAAGCCCTAAACCCTCTCATCTTTAAGTTGATTTTTTCAGGTGTTTATATTTTATATGTCCAGTTCCTTCTTTGTCATTTAACAAATTTATCATTAAAAATAAGAACAATGAACTATTTAATTTCAGGGACATCAGAAGTGATACATCCATGATTTCCTTAATTTTGTGATTAATCTCCAGAGATGAAAATAATGTATCTAAGGTACCTTTTCAGTCTCTGTAAAAATAAAGTTGGACTCTTATAGTTAGCAATATACAAGCTGATATTTAGACTAGAACAATAGTCATTACCACCAGCCACCATAACAAAGTCTAGACTAGACATGTTGTACACAAGTATCATTCCAACACTTGAGAGATATAGGCAGGAAGATCAGGAGTTCAAGGTCATAGTAGGCAAAGATCAGAGAGTTCAGGCCCAGCCTGGCCTACATGAGACCTTTAATGCCAGTACCCAGGAGACAGAGGCAGGTGGATCTCTGAGAGGTCAAGACCAGTCTGGTCTGCCTAGTGAGTTCCAGGACAGCCAGAACTGCATAATGAGATCCTGTCTCAAAACACAATTAAACAAAAACCTATGGGGAAAATGAATCTTGAAAACAATCACCACCACCCCAACAACAAAAACATAATGAATGGCAACAATAACAACAACCAAAATCCAGCAAGAATAAAAGCATGCCAACCCAAAACAACAACAACCCTCTCAATTTAACTCTGCTGCTATCTGTATATTACCTTAAGCCATGTGTTTTCTCTAACTTATCCTTTCATAATTCTTGACATTGTAAACTTTGATAACATATGTACTATCTACTATATAGTATATGTTTATGTGAAAATACTCATTACATTGATCTTTTCTATGCTAATGTTAGGAATAATAAAAACCAATCAAGCATCAAGGGGCAAAACTCAAAAAGGGACTGGGCTGATGGCTGAACAGGAAATAGTGATCACTGTGCATGCATTAGGACCACATTTCAGGACCCATGTGAAAACATACTTTTGAAGGTCTGTAACTGGAGTACTGTGGCAGATGGAGATGACTGGAGGTTCATTTGGGCCTTGCTGGTCATTCTCCCAGTTTAAGTTTCACTGAGATACTGCTTTTCAAGTGAGTGATGGAGAGAAAAATAGAGCAAGACCGCCCCAAACCTCCCTGGCTCCTACATGTATATGGGTGTATATACCACATGTACTTAGGCACTAGATACTCACTCCTAAAAGTAAAATTCTAGTTAAAAAAGCTTTTAAAAGTTATTTTATTATAAAATATATGCAGTAGAAGAATCCAGTACTATGAATTAAAATCTTTCATGTTCATCAATCTATCATGTTCTGGAATAGTTTTTCTTATTAAAATAAGCTTCGTTAATTCACTGTTTTTTCTATTCAAACTGGCTGCCTTTTATTTTCTCTTCACATGCAATAGAAATTTTAAGTACATGGAAAGGTAATTAACAAGAGTTGTCTGAAAAGCAGTTCAGTATAGAATTATCACCAACTAAGATATCATCAAATTGGAAAATTAGTAACTTCTAAGACGCAACTTTTGCAGATTTGCATGCAAATATGATTGGCTTAATTTATTTAATTATAAAACTCTTCAAACATTTTCATTATACTCCACTGAAGAGATTTTAATTATAAAATGTGGTTTAACACTTGCTATCTTGGTGCAGTTTTATAAGATAAAGCAGGTGTGTTTTTTTTCCAGGCAGAGCTATGTGAGTCTGTTCACCTTACAAGCAAGTTTATAGTCTATTGTGTCATCTGTTTGAGTATCTATTATTCCTCTATATGTCATCTACAACTTATATTTCTATTTTCTTTTCTTTAGTTCTGTCTATATTCCCACTTTTCCAAAGTCCTTAATTTGTGTGTTTATCATTCTCTTACTTTTCTTTATAGTTCAGATGCATGCTTAACACTACCTAATTTATTTGCATAAATTGTAAACTTTGTAAAAATGGAACTATACTTACTCTCTCAGTCAGTTCTCGATTTCAGTGAAGATACATGATGATCATGGCAACTCATATAAAGGAAAGCATTTAATTGGGGGTGGCTTACAGTTTAGTTCATTGTCATCATGGCAGGAATTATGGTGGTATTCAGGCAGACATGGTGCTAGAGAGACAGCTAAGAGCTCTACATCTGGATCTGCAGGCAGCAGGAAGAGAGCGAGACTCTGGGCCTGGTTTGGCTTCTGAAACCTGAAAGGCCACCCCCAGTTACACATTTCCTCCAGTGAAGCCACACTTACTCCAACAAGGCCATATCTCCTAATACTACCACTCCCTGGTGACCAAACATGAAACTCCATGAGCCTATGGCAGCCATTGTTATTCAAACCACCACTTACTATTCGGTGATGTCTCTTTCACTCAGCATTGGCTGTGTTTTTAATGACTGTTGGTAGATGAAGTGCTTATGGACGTTCATATCAAAGCTGCCAAATCTTATTTACTTTTTGTGGTATCAATGGAGGACTGAATTGTTCTAAGGGTCAGTCCTGTGTGATGATATCTTGACTATCACTGTGCTTTTCTTCAAAGAAAATTACTAAAGAAGGCCTAAAAATAGTCACAATTTTAGGTTTCATAAATACCATAAAAATCAGGAACTGTAGAGATAGATGGCTTACTGAGAAAAAACATCACTTACTCTGAAAATATGAGGGTTTTATTTCTAATTTCCAGCACCCATCAAAAGCCAGACATGGCTGCTCATGCCTGTAGCCCCAGCACTGGACAGACAATACAGATGGATCCCAGGGTTTCTGGTTACTAGCTTAGATGAAATAGAGAGCTTCTAGTTCAGTGAAACACTTCTCAAGTCAATGAGAAAATAAAAAAGAGCAGCCTGTTCTGGTTTCTGAATACATGGCATAGACAAAGGCTCTTATGCAAACACCCACCCCTCAAGCCAGCCCACAGAAAGGCACTTGTGTATATTTACCATATAAACAGAAATAATAATGTGATGGCTATGCAATATTTATCCCTTTACAAAATGGTGTTGGTTTGTATTATTATGTTGATATGTTCAACATGAATTATTTTCCTGTGTGAGTTGTATTTTCCTATTTGTGGCCTCTATTTTTCTTCCATTTATAATGTCCTTCTTTTAAATAGAATATTAATTCTGTTAATTAATATTGGTGTAGCTAAATTGGCATCTTGTTTAAGATTTTGCTATGCAAATTTTATTTTCTGTCTTTGTCTCTCCAACATGCATATTTTGGGTGTATTTTATTTACTATTTCACACAATTCCAACTGTCCACTTGGAAAATAGCTAAGATTCACATCCTCTAGGGTCGTGTGTCTTTCCTGTTACCTGCTCTTCTTTTGGGGGGGGGACTGGTTTTGAGACAGGGTTTCTCTGTGGCTTTGAAGGCTGTCCTGGTACTAGTTCTTGTAGACCAGACTGGTCTTGAACTCACAGAGATCCACCTGCCTCTGCCTCCTGAGTGCTAGGATTAAAGGCGTGTGCCACCACTGCCTGGCCCTGTTACCTGCTCTTTTGGGGAGTGAATTGCTGCATCTTTCATCTTCCAATTAATTTTTCTTCTTCAGCTAAGTATTTTCAGTGGCTTTAAAATTTATAATTGTTAATTGTGCTGCAGTACATTTTCAGAAATGGATGTTCTTAATTTATTTTTTCTTATCAAGAAATAACTGAACAAAATATTCATAGACATGGAAGACCACAAAAACAAGCTCCATTTGTAGTTCAATTGCTTTCTTGGTTACAGGGCCTGCCAAAACTGAGTTTTGGTTACTCTGTAAAATAGAAGGCATGCTCTGTCTTGGTAAAATTGATACTTCTTTTCAAACACAGTTGGTAAAACTGAGTAGCACCAGTCTAATGATTGATTACAACATCTCCCGATCTTACCACCTGGTGTGACTCATGTACCATACAGGGAAGCAAGGGCACCATCAAGACCAGTGTGAGGCCACAGTGAATTTTGTATGGGTGGTTTGTAATCACTGTCATTGTCATTAACAACAATGGTTAGTAAAGAATCCAGCCATATAACCCTGAGCCGAAAGATCCCATAAGTGAACTAACTGAAATTAAAGCTAAGAGTGAAAACATTTAAACTGTGACAACCATAGCAGAAAGTGGAGCATCACCAGAGAGAATGTGCATTTCTCAACTTCCACCTCACAAGGTACATGAAGTTCTCAGGGTCTTGGGGCTTTTCTCAAGATGAGAAGAAATAATGGCAGGGCTTGGCAGCAACACTTTAAGTGTGTAATGGTGGACAGTATCTTTGGTCAAAGATCTATTCTTCTTATTTATAATGTCATAATTACAATGAATATGAAATAATTGAAAAATATCATATATAATATGAAAATCATGTTTTATGACATTAGTAGACAAACTAACAGACTTTTAGTTTCTGGTGAAAATCTGTGTATACCATCCTGATTTGTGATCTATCTCACTGCCAGGTAACATGTGGAGGGGTGCCACTCTGAAGTCTACACATTTTCTGCATTTCTATCTTTCCACAAACAGGGCTAGGAGCCTCATTTCCAACTACTTATTTCAAATGACACCTTCCCCTTGGAGCCAGAACTACCTATGTTTTAATTACATCCTGCTACTTAGATCCAAGATAAGGAGAGATTTTAATCTAAACAGCTTATCTTAGTCAACAGCTTCCATTTTTACTTGACAGTTCCTAAACTTTAGAAGCAATGAATCTTATGCCTGCATGTCCAAGACAGACTGCAAATGTAACTGTTTCCCGTGTTTCTGCAGCACACTTTCTTGGGCCTGAGATAGTGCACGAAAATTGTTTGTATACACGTGTCCAGAATCCGTATCTTTGCTTCCCCAAGGGGAAAGAACTTGACTTTATAAAGGAAAACTGCCTTTTCCTGTTTGGGTTTTGGTTGGAACAATTACTGTAGCAAGTTTTAAAAGTTAGCATATTTTTATATGTAGACCCTAATCATGTGGTCTTAGTGGGGCTGAGGTTTGTTTCTGGTGTGAGGCAGATTTTTCAGGACACTTTAATTGAAGAGATGGTTTGTAGTCTCTATGACTTCATAGTCCAATGGGCAGAGGAAAAAATACTCCTTGAATTCAGCAGAAGATCATTTAGAAATAGACTTTTCATGAATTTTTGGAAATTAATGCCTTCAAATTCTGGTTTTATACCTAGTTCAGGGAAGAATGTTGCTTCTTCAAGGTAGATCTTGCCTTTTAAGGAAAATAGTTATGGGGAAAATATGTATGCTTTCAGCAAACAGTAAATTCAAATAAAACTAACAATTTAAATATTTAGGGCAATTCAAAATGTGCTTGAAGCATGGTGTAACTGCTACTATTTTATTTGAGAGGATGGAAAGAATATGATCAAGGAGTGTTGTAGTCTGAATGTAATTAGCCCCCACAATCTCATATGGGGTGGCACTCTTAGGAGGTGTGGTTTTGTTGGAGTGAGTATGGTCTTGTTGGAGCAAGTGTGTCTGTAAGGGTGGGCTTTGAGGTTTCCTATGCCCAGAATACCACCCAGTGACTCAGTTGACTTCCTGTTTCCTATAAGATATAGAACTCTCAGCTACTTTTCTAGTACACATTTGCCTGCATGATGCTATCATGATGATAATGGACTGAACCTCTGAACTGTAAGTAAGACATCCCAATTAAATTTTTTCCTAGGTTAAAATGTCTCTTCACAGCAATAGAAGCATTAAGATAGAACTTAATACCAGGAGTGGGATATTGTTGTGATAGTCCTGGTAATGTTTTTGTTTTGATTAATATGGACTTTGGTTTAGGAAAGAGGTAGAGTGCTTTAAGTGTTAATGGGCCATACTAGTAAGAGCATTAAAGACATTGGTGGTGAATGTGGTTTAATGAACTGTGGGGATCAAGAGGTTTCAGAGGATGGCCGGGCGGTGGTGGCACACGCCTTTAATCCCAGCACTCGGGAGGCAGAGGCAGGTGGATCTCTGTGAGTTCGAGGCCATGCTGGACCGACAGCCTCCAAAACAATACAGAGAAACCCTGTCTCGTAAAACAAAAAAACAAAAAAAAGAGGTTTCAGAGGAGAATAATGTTATTATGTGGCCTAGAGATTGTATTATATTTTGTTGGAGAAAGTGGTTGCTTTTGCCCTTTTCTAAAGAGTCTACCTAAGGCTAAGGGTCTTGGATTAAGTCTGTTTGAGGAGAGAATCTCAAAACAGACTAATATAGACTGTTTTGTGGTTATTGGTGTTAACTCTGATGAAGATTTATAATGAAAAGAAACAAGCTGAGCAAGGAAAAATATTTGAGGGGAAAAGTAGTACCAAAAAGTAGAATGGAACTAAGTTCTGTGTTCAAGAAGATAAACAAATTAAGAAATGGAATAAATGGAATGGTGACCTTAGGAAAACTTCCCATCCAAGTTTTCAACTTGTGAAGAGGAACTGAAGAAAGGCTTAGAGCTGGTATGGTGTTACCCACCTTTAATCCCAGCACTCAGAAGGCAGAGGCTGGCAGAGAGTTTGAGGTCAGCCTGTTCTAGAGATCCAGGTTCAGGACAGCAAAGCTAATGCAGTAAAGGACAGAAAGCTAGAGGAGACATAGTTGAACAAGGGGGCCGTGTTCCAGCTGAACACGCGGCAGAATTTGGCAGTTTCAGCCACATGATTCTGATTTAGAGTTAAGGATAGAAGAAATGGGTTAAAGAATTTGTCTCCACACCCAAGGAAAGCCTCTGAAGCCAGGCATGTATCATGATGTCCCTGAATGGATATTGAGTGAACCTGCCAAGTTGAAGCCTAGATTGCCTTGGAGACCCAAAGATGTTGGAGATGCCACAGTCATAGGAAACATGCAGAGGAAAGCTGCTAACAGGGAATGGAACCAGCCTAAAAGAAAGAAATGAGTTGCAGTCAACAAAGCTGAATGGAGTTGGAGATCTGAAGAACACTTTGACATTAGACATAGAGAGAGAGAGTTTGGAGTTTGCCAAGTTGTTTTTTGGTCTTGCTTTGGTCCAGTATTTTCTTCATATGCTTCCTTTCCTGTGTTTTGAGTTGGAATATATATCATGTGCCATTATATATTTGAAGTATGTGGTATGTTATTTTATTTTCATTTTTATAGGTGATTACAGTTAGAAGAGTCTTTGAACTTTGGATTTTAAAGTATTATTGAGACTGTGATAGGTTACCGGAGCATTTGAAGTTGGACTAAATATGTTTTGCATTAGGATATTGTTATAAGCTTATGGGGGCCAGGGAGTAGAATGTGGTAGTTTGTATGTAAGTGGTCCTTATAATCTCATATGGAGTGCCACTATTAGGATGTATGGTTTTGGTGGAGTGGTTATGGTCTTGATGGAACAAATATGTTACTATGGGGATAGGCTTTGAGGTTTTCTATGCTCAGGATACCTCCCAGTATATTAGTTGATTTCCTACAAGATGTAGCACTCCCGGCTTCTTCTCCAACAACACATCTGCCTACATGCTGTCATGTCCCGTCATGATGATAATGGGCTGAACCTATGAACTATAAGTGAGCGAGCCATCCCAATTAAATATTTTCCTTATTAGAGTTGCCCTTGTCATGGTATCTCTTCATAGCAATAGAAATCCTAAGACAGGATGCTTCAATAGTACAAGTAGAAAGAGAGTAACAAGGCTTTCACTTTTCTGCAGTAGGGTAAAATATGCAGGCCAATTATTGTCAAAATAGTTTAATTTTATAGCTAACAGAATGAAAGATTGGTAACAAAAGATTGACATCTGAGACTAAAACCAATATGATTTCCTTTTTATTTTCATGTTCTTTGTCTGATCTAGACCTCTCCTGTCCATCTATGCTCAGATTCCTTCTATATTCTGTGACTAGAGACTTTAAAAATCCATTTTTTTGCCAAAATGATGTTGCAAAATTGCTATTTTCCGTGTGGTGACAGCAAGTGTTCTGATGTGTCCATGTTCAATGTTGTGCTAGCATGGAAGGGCCGGGTGTTGTGATGGGCTTTAATGTGTACCTCAAAATTTGTATGCTGACATTAGAATCCTTAGTATTTTGGAATCCGGCTATGTAAGGAGACAAAGTAATTATGGCAAAAGCAGTCTTCTGTATGTGCCCATATTCAATATGTTGGTCATCCTCTTATGGATAGGAAATTGGAGATTAAACACAGAATGAATACCATGTGAAAACAAAAGATGAAGCAATCTGTCTGCAAAGGAAGCAAAGAGTTTCTGAGGAAGCCAAACATGAGACCTCCATAAGTATGAGATCATAAGTCTCTAATTCACAAGTCTGTGGTATCTTCTGTGGCAGCCCTAATAAACCACATAAAGCCCAGTCAAATTATAATTAACTGTGTAAAAGCTAACAGAATTTCACACATTTCAGAAAAATATGTCAAACTTCTCTCTTACTATGGTTTGCCTATAGCTTCAGTGAGTTGCCCAAGGTCAATGTGCCAGAAGTTTAATGCCTAGTAGTGTAGGCTAATTCATAAAAGGTAAGGTCTACTAGAAGGAGATTAGGTTGTTGATGCATCAGCCTTAGAGGAAATTAGCATGTCTCTCATATAAATGAACCAGGTTTGTGATGTTGGAAAGTTATAAGGCAATGACATCCAACATACTTGATATCTACCTACTTCTTGACCCTGCAATGACACAGCCAAGGGAGACCATGCTAGATTATAGCATGCTTACTACTTGTAGTTTTGAAGTCATCAGAATTATAAAGCAAAAGATCTCTTTTATTTATAAAGTACCTAGCCTTAGGTAATGCATTATATTAATAATGAACAAACAGCTGGTCTCAGGTATTGTGCTATATTAATAATAAACCCTGCTGAGTGACTAACTATACTCATATCTAGACATCAAAATATTGCTTGCTGAGCAAGATGTAAAATTGGAGAGGACAAAGAAAATGCTTGAATGCCAATTAATTTTTATAAAGGAATGTGCCAAAAAGTATTTTTTTATTTATGAGCAATTTTCATCATAGTAGTTCCAGTGAATTATGCCAGAAAAAATCCAGAGTTACTTACTTTAATGCTTTCTGCTGAGTGCCTGTGGACTAATTATATTAGAATGGATGGTGGGAGGGATAGTGAGCTTTACCTTGAAGCCATGCTTAATCACTTTTTTCCATTCTTGGCTTTGGCATTTAGAACAGTAAAGTGTGCTCTGTGGGTTACCCCATGTGTTCATCAATACACCGTGTAACAGATTGCCCTAAACCTTAGCAGTTTTAAAAAAAAAACCAAAGCATGTTTTACTGTCTCCATTTCTGTGAGGTAGCAGCTAAATTTGGCATAGGTTGGACTCTCTTTTTGCAAGTATTTAATCAATGTGTTAGCTGTATCCTTTTTCCATTCAGGATAAGCTTGAGGCCAGATATGTTTCCAAACTCATTTAGCGTGGGTGGTAACCTTCAGTTTGGGAAAAATGAATTGAGATCCCCAGTAAATCACTGACTGTTGTCACCCTTAATTCCTTGTGTTGTGGATCTCTCTGTAGGGTTTCTCAGCATATGACAGCTAGCTTTAACAAAGTGTGGTGTGTAAGTGTGTATTGTGGGGGAGGTGCATTTATAACTTAATCTTGGATACACCACTATTAATTTGGCTGTCTTATTTTGAGCTGTTAGAAACAATTCATCAAATGCAACACATCCCCAAAGAAAAGCTATTACACAGGAAGCATGTTATTGAAGTGTCTGAATATTAAAGATGATGGGGAGGAAAGAGATAGCAATATTAATTCATATAATTCACTTATTCAAAAATATCCCTTCCATGTCTGCTTATTACAAGAAGTCCTTTTTGAGGCTCTAGAAATGCTGTAGTAAAGAGATAGCTTTCTAAATCTTATTTATATAAAAACTTTCAGGGAATTATAAAGTTAGTTTTTAATTATGGGGTTATTTATTTACTTCCTTATTTAATTCTGAATTATAATATTATTATTAGCTCAAGCTGGCCTAAAACTCAGTATCTTGCTGCTTTAGTCTCTTCAGTGCTGATCATGGCTATGTATCATCATGCCTGGCCTTCCTTACAGCAGTGACATTTTTCAAGAAAAAAAAAAAAGGAACCCTTCCCAGGAGATTACCAAAGTATTCTAGTTTGGCTTCATTGCTGTAATAAAACACTGACCAAAAACAACTTGGGGGAAAATAGCTTACTTAATTTTACATTTTCTGGTTAACAGCTTATCACTGAGGGAAATCAGGGCTAGGACCTGGGGGCAGGTTCTGTGAAGGAATGGTGCTTATTGGCTTGTTCTCTCTGGCTTTCTCAGTCTGTTTTCTTATATATACCCCTGGACAATCTGCCCATAAGTGGCACCATCTTCAATGTTCTGGGACCTCCCACATCAGTCACAAATTAAGAAAATGCCTTCTGGCCTGGAGACTTGGCTCAGTGGGTAAGGGCACTTTCGTTGTTATGAATAACCCAGGTTTGATTCCTAGCATCAACATAGAATCACTATCTCTTCATACATTGAACACACATATGGTACATAGACACACTTGTAGGCAAAGCAATCATATACATAAAATAATAAAAATAAGTATCTAAATATTAAATAAATAAATCCAGCAACAGTAATACACACCTTTAATCCTAACACTTGGTAGGCAGAGTTGGGTCTCTTTTCACCATAACTTGTATTATAACCAAAAATATCTCTTTAAAGCTAAAAACAATCTTGTCAGATAAACAACTTTATACACTTTGCTTCTCTTTTGTGAATTTCTTTTTTGAATTTGATAACAAAGAAAATGGTATCTGGTCTTCAACCATCATCAGAGATCTGAGAAGAATAAAATGTTATCTGAGTTACCAGGATATACAATCCAAAAAAAATTCCAAAACTAAGGAAATGATAGGGACAGTTGACTGCCTGGACAGTCACTCAAGGTTCCTTTGCAATGTTAGGATATCCATCTTTGGCCAAAAAAAGGCCTAGTATATCTGACAGACTTTTCTATGAAGCAGGAATTTTGAAGGACTACCCTACATTGTCTTCACAGAGTTTGGTTGTTGCTTTCTTCTGTGTCTGGCTTGTCCAATTTGAATGGCATACTTTCAGCAGTTGAGGCAAGGGCAGTTTCTTGACCAATGAGCTAGCTTTGTCACAAATAAAAGCAAACTCGATATCGAGTTTCTTCAATGTTCATCATCCATTTTTTTAAGTAGATTGGTGCTTCAAAGGGCAGATATATCTTACTACCATGAAAAGTCTTATGTTATTAAAACACCTTAAATTCCATATTCTGCAGATCTCTAAGTGTTTGAAGACCACCTATCAATCTAGAATATCTCTGTGTTAGACCTTGAAAACATACTGAACAAACTGTAAGTTTGATTGCTACAGATGACTAACTACTAACCTATATTTCTTTATTATCCTAAATATCTTTCAGAAACAAAAATTTTACAATACACTTTTAAGCGAGATGCATAGGTACAATATTATAAACAAGAGTATAAACATATATACAGTATGTTATAACAAAAATAACCTTAAATTTGCATCAAAATACAAATCCATACCAATGTAAAATATTTTAGATTAATAGGCTTTTTTTAGTTTAGAAGTAGATTCAATAATCTACTCTTTTATCCTATCATTCCTATATTCCCATTTTTTCTTTATGGATGAGATCCCTGAATCTAATCCCTATTTTTAGTTTCCTCCCTGACCATGACAATTAATACCTTGTAACCAACCCTCCTAAATGGTAATAAATATCCATAACATACCGAATGACAAAAAACCACCCACCCCATCTTTTGTGAATGTAGGTGTCATGTTCTCCAGACTGCTTCCTGTTATCTTGGGGCAACAGCATCATTAGGGGTCGGGAAACCCTGAGAAAACTGAAATATTGGTTAGGTGTTGTGAGAGCTAGCTGTTGTCTAGTCTCAGTGTGATGAGAGCATGCGGGGCTTCTCTGAGGTCCTGGCAGGATAGTCTGTGAGGTTGGACCATCTCAGCTAGCTACTTTGAAGTTGTTCTAGGTGGAGATTTTGGAGGAAACAGTAACAGAGGCATTCTGAAAGGGTAGATCACCTGGGCTACTTGTCTTCATTGGTGTCTGGTCCATTTTTTTTTGAAAACACAGAAACTTTTAAAGATAACATGCACAATTGAATTAACAGAAATATCAGAATGCACAGTATGTATAAATCAGCTGAAGACATTTGAGCAGGTAAAAGATATCTATCTATTTTATAAATATCTTTGGACTGTGTAACCAGACTGTCATTATGTCTCTGTAGCACAAGATTTATCATTTCTTATCCAGTCTCAGAGCTGTTCCCACATCAAGGCGTCAGCTCATATGTCACCTGTCTTGTAGTTTTTCTTCTTTTTTTTTCCTTCATGTCTGTTGCCAAGATTTTCAGGAGATTTCTCCCAATCAAATCTGGTCTTTATTAATTTCAAAGGAATCCATACTTTTTGTTTCCTGCGGAAACAAAGGCATGACCTCTCCCCATAACAACGCATTTCCTGATTTTCATTTTGAAGTTTAGATATCCTTATAACGTACAGGCTGTAGCAGGAGTTCTAATGGGTCTTAATAATACAAACCTGGAGTCAGATATTAGGGCAAATGCTAAAAGGTCAGGGAAGTAAAGGAGCCAGCCACAAGAGAGACCTCTTACCTCTACTAATCCTCAGACCAAAAGGGCAATGCTGTCCTTAAGAATTCTCAGACTGAATGCAATGAGCTCCTGTCTCCTCTTGCCTTATATTGCTCTCTCTGCCCAGCCATATTATTTCCTGTCTGTACAGGCCTTCAGACCTCTATGGTTAACTAATGATTAATTCTGCCCTCTGATTTCAGTCAAGCTTTATTTGTTAGAGTATAAACAAGATGTCTCCACAGTTTAATGTACCAGAGTTTTCTACAACCCAATATCTCTTAGCAGCTGATATTTTGGGCATTAGCATTTAAAAAATTCAAAGTCAACAAAGCACCTTACATGATCCAGATGCCCTGTGCATTTCTCATCCTTACATGGCTTGTTTGTTTGTTTACTCTTGTTACTATTGCTTTTGCATTTTACTTTTATATTTCTTTACTGTTTTTAAACTATTTATTTTATCCATGACTGTCTAGATCCATTTTCTTTTCTCTTTCCATAATGTTCCTGTTTAGAGGTTTTTTTCTATTTGTTTCTTTTTATTTTTTTCAGCCCGGACCTGACTCTTTGCATGCCTACAGCTGCACACTTGAAGCATTCTCTGACCATGGAAGACAAATTTTAAATGCTCAGACCACCCGCTGCAGTGTTCCTCTTAACTCAAAGCACTGGCAACTGACTCCACCCTCTTCAGCCTTACCTTCCCAGCTGCATCTAACCATCCCAGCTGCATCTAACCATCCCAGTTGCATCTAAACATCCCAGCTTTGGGAAGCTTCTGTGTCCACAAAGGTAAGCATTTGTCTCCAGTATCCCATCCAAGTAGCATGCTAGCTGCTCAAGGGCTCTTCTGTACAGCAAGACCTAGTAAAGGAGCCCTGTATCTGTATACCTCAAACACCATGCCTACCTAAGAGACAATGGTCACCAAGTAACTGTGTCCAACTCCATGTTTAGACAATTTTTTTCCTGCTTTCTCAGACCTTATATGGATACATGTGGCCCTGCATTGGGTGTCATTTTATTGGACTCTCAGCTCCCCAGTAAGGACACAGAGACTTATTGTTACTATTAGGAAAGCTTGACCTTTAGCTTGGTTTCATTCCCAACTAGGTCTTATAACTGAAATTAACCTGCTTCTATTAATCTGTGCTTTGCCATGTGGCTTTTACTCCTTTACCATTTTATACATCTGGCTTGCTCCACATCTCACTGACATCTAACACACCTAGCTTCATCTCCAGTCCCTGTCTGCACCTGGAAGTCCCACTTTTTCTCTCCTGCCTACCTACTGATTATTCAGCTCTTTATTAAAAGTGCCTCGGCAAAGACACATCTTCACAGTGTACAAAATATTTATCCCACAACAGTTTGATATTTTCTTTGAGTGAGAATACGATCTCTTCTAATTAAATCACATAATTGAAGAGGACCATATATTTAATTTCTTTGTCGCTTAGATTTTTCTAAAGGTTTACTTATTTTTGTGTATATAAGTATTCAGCTTGCATGAATGTAAGTGCACCCTGTCCATACCTGGTGTCCATGGAGGCCAGAATGTAGTGTCATTTCCTGGAACCGGAGTCGCAGACACTTATGAGCTATCATGTTGGTGCTGGGATCTTCAACCTCTGTGGCTTGGATTTTGACATGTGTTTATCTTCATTTCTTTCTTCCATATAAATGTATACTTAATGTATATTCCCTTTAGGTTTTCACTTATAACTAAACAGTACAATGCATAATTGAAAGATTTTTGAGGGAAGAAGAGTTTGAAGCCGAGGCTTGCCAGTGAGGACTGGGGCTTGGTCAGTCTCCAAACCTGTTATTCTCCATCCTTCCCTCCTGACTCACAGGCAGTAGGTAAGATCCGCTGTCACAAGTCAAGCTGAGTCCTAGACTGCCTTAAGTCAGAGCTTCTTTTACTCCCAGTTTTCTGTTCTAATTTTGAGAAATAAAGTCCTGTTGATAGTTGGCATATGCAGATGTTACCTTGTTGCAGTCCCCTCTGTTTATCCTGAGTGGTTTGTTTCCATGTGTTTGCTGGACAGGTGACCTGCCTGCAAACAGACCATGTCAACTGACCCTCACAACACCATTTTCAGTAACCTCACTTCCTGTGATCTTGTGTGCAGTATAACTCTGGGTACGGCATTCCACTAGAATTCTTTCCAGGAAAACCACACATCACTTTCCTTTAACATTCAGACCTTGTTTTATTTGCCTATTTGAGAGAGGAAAGAACACTGGGCTGTCAATGAAATAAACATTCATAAACTCTAATAAAATGGGAAGGAAGATTCTATTAAGGGCTCTGTCATAGTATGTATGTGGAGAATTGCATCAGGGATTTGAAGTAGGGAAGAAAGTATACTCAACTCAATACAGCACAGGAAAATGGGAGTGTACAGTTATCGTGGTATCAGGTAGCTACGAAGGTAACTATAAAATCAAAAGAAAAAAATTGGCAAGCAACTTCCCTTGGACACATGTTATTCAGATACCTCTGAATATATTCTCCCAAGCAAAGAGGAGAGCACAGCTTGCACAACCGAAGTGTGGCCATGCTAGGCTGTATTTACACCACAACAGTTTAAAAGCATAGCCTTCAGAATGGTGTGAGCAGGTGAAACTCATTATGTGCGGGGGTGGGGGGGGACTAAATATGGCTATAGGAGGCTCTGTTGCTGCAGTTTAAACAGGATTATCTTTAAGCTTTTGTGATGCAAAGACATCCCAGTGTGGTCACACACATTCTGGTTTACAGTAAGTAGTATGCCCTTTGCTTGGGAGAATGGATTCAGACGTGTGTGACTAATATTTGTCCAAGGAAAAGCTCTTTGTCAATAGGTAAAAGAAATATTCTTCTGTGCTGTTTATATGTAAATGGGAGGGTGTAATTTTCAGCTCTGAAGTGTATGTGTGTGAGAGCTAACTCCAAGTCATCCCCCCCCCCGAATCCTTCCTTCCTTTACTTGTATTAACTCATTCATCTTGTTTTTTGCAAAGAGCCTCACACTCCTTGAGTTCCTTTTATTAGATAATTGAAAACAAATAGTTTAAAGAAATGAAGGCAATAGAATGTATTTGGTAAGCCAGCAGAAGCAGGCAAGGCTGCCTCCTCCCCAACCCCCCCACCAAGCAGTCTGTGAGTATGGTTTCCTATGAGAAAAAAATAATGCACAATAATTATTCCATAATAATACATTTCAAGTTAAGTTCTGCCTCAAGCTAGAATTGAGCTCCTGTTCAGTCAGCTCCTTTCTCCTGGCACTCCCAGCTCTGGTAGTGTTCCCTTTTCTTCCCTTTCCTTTGCCTTTTGTTCTGCCTTGAAAGGCAAGGAAATGAGCATAATAGCTGTTTTCCTTGGGCACTGAGCTGAGAGTGAAAGCTGGGCTCCCTGTGGATTAAGCATTTTGATGCAAATTTACCCAGAAGAAACAGAGCCACCGATGGCTGCAGGACCCTAGTGCAGGAGATGCTTGGCTGCTCCCTGTCTGGAGTTTGAGTATTAACTACTCTGTTGAGCAGCAGGTGCATCTCCTTCTCTGCACTCAGACCACATAAGTCTCCAGGGAGTTTAGCTGGCCCATGAGATGTGGGAGAAAAGCTATTTAGGGCACAAAACTGGGAAAACAAAAGTAATTGGAGCTATTATAAAAGCCTTCACATTACCACCACACTTCCAAGCAACTAGTTTTTAAGAAAGCTTTGCTTTTCAGGTAAGAAAGTAACAGCTTCCTTAAATAAAAACATTTGACTACAAAACTGGAAAGCTTCTATAATCCTGAATGTATTTCATGACAATCTTCATTGTATTATCACAATTTTCTTTGACATCTCTTAGATATTCAGAAAACTGACACAGACCTTAAAAGAAGATTGAGACTGGAGTCTTGTATTTTGGATTGCAATTTACACCCAATCATTTTGAGAATATTGAAAGGTTCCGAAGGATCAGAAAACTAGTTTAAAGCATTTGTTGCAACAACGAAAATCATACTGAATCGTGTTTATTAAGAAAGATTTTTTGATCTGGACCCCCCCCCCAATGTGAGTGTCAGTGAGAAGGCCTGGGCAACCTATGGGGCCTTGAGCAGTGGCTCAGTGTCTATCCCTGGAATACAAACAGTCATCGTGTGCCCATAGCACAAAGAGGGATGCTCTCTCAGCCTGGACTCTTAGGGGAATGCCTGGACCCTACCCGGAGTGAAATGACAGACTCTAGATATCCCCTATGTGGAAGGATTTGGCAATAGGGTGGGAGGCTGGGGGGGGGAGGGGAGTGCGGGAGGAGGGGAGGGAGAGGTAACTGGGATTGACATGTAAAACAAGCTATTTAAAATAAAAAATGATAAAAAATTTAAAATATAAAAAAAGATTTTTTTATTATTGTTCATTCATGTTATTTTTGTGAAGATAATTTAATGAACACGAAATAGAATTTTATATTTTGCATTCACATAATAAAAGATTTCAAATATGGGGGGTGGGGTAGAGGCTCTGGAGACATGATTCACTAGTTTGGAGCACTTGTCCTAGCAGAGGACTTGGGTTCAATTGGTTGAGTATCCACATGATGACTCATAGCCATCTATAAATCCAGTTCCAGGGTATCTGTGATGGTTTGAAAGAAAATGGCCCCCAAAGAGAGTGGCACTATTAGGAGGTATGGCTTTGTTGAAGTAGGTGTGGTCTTTTTGGAGGCAGACTTTGAGGTGTCATATATGCTCAGGCCACACCCAGTGAGACAGACTACTTCCTGTTGCCTGGACAAGATGTTGAACTCTCACTACCCTTTCCAAAACCATGTGTGCCTGCACATCACCATACTCCCAGCCTTCATGCTTCCTGTAATTATATTGGATTAAAACGTGGAAACTGTAGGCCACCAACCTCAGTTAAATGTTTTCCATTGTGAGAGTTGTCATGGTCATGGTGTCTCTTCACAGAAATAAAAACCCTAACTAATGCAGTATCCAGTGCCCTTTTACAGCCTCCATGGGCACCAAGAATACACATGGTACACTTAACATACATGCATATAATAAAACATACATATAAAAATAAAATAAACAAATCTGTAGGAGGAAACCGTGTGCCACCATTAACCATGTGACTTACTAGAGGCGCACACAGATGAGGTAATAAAAGGGCGGTTTACCGCACCACTAACCACACCCACTTTAGGCATGACTAAAGACATGACTATACGGACATAGGCGGTGAACTACGTCACTAGCCAGGCCCACTTTTGGGCCTTGGCCTGGCTAGGGGCGTTACGGAGGAAGGTATAAAAGACTGAACAGCGGAAGTCTAACTCTCTTTTTCGGCTTTCCGGCTTCCAGTTTGGTGGCGGAAAACTACTCGGCTCATCTGGGTCTCTTGCTTGGTCTCTTGTGAGTAATTTCTACAATATATACTTATTTTTACTTTCAGTAAGTGTGCCGTTTATCATTGCAGCATCACAAATCTATTTTTTAAATTATAGAATTAAAAATAATGTGTTCTTGTACATAGTTTACTGTGAGGCGAAGGTCATTTTATGGCCCTATGACATGTTTTAGTGGTCTATGTACACGGATATACACTTATAACGTGTGGACATAGTCAGTGCCTGTGAAGCAATATGGGACCCTGTACTCCAGGGTGAAGACTCTTAGCATTCACAAAATCTGTTGAAGGAAGATAGTTTTATTCCCTACTTTTCATCTGAGAAGAAAACAAGCCAGAAACCCTTAGGAAGGACTTTATGATTGCCACCTGACAGACCAAACATCCTTGCCATAATTAAGAAAAGGAACATTCTTATTTCTGAAGACATCACAGATATGGATCCTAGCCAACAGGCTGCCCATGTTTCTCCAGCTTCTGATTAGACCGCAGTTTTTAATCCCATTATACACTCACAACTGTCTATTTCTTCCCTAAGACTAGCATAAGAGATGCATGGAGGGGCCTCTTCAGATCTCAGTTTCCTTATGAAGACTTCTAATATGGCTAATATTGGTGGTTAACTTGACTATACCTAAAATTGACTAAAATCCAAGCTGCTGAGCAAGCCAATAAGCAGTGTTCCTCCATAACATCGTCTGCAGTGTCTGATGTCAAGTTCCTGACTCCCTGTCCTGATTTCTTTGGATGATGGGCTATGAGGTGCAATTGCAAGCCAAAGTTAACCCTTTCGTCCCCAGGTGGGTTTTGGTGTTTGATCACTGCAATAGGAACCCAAGACAACTCATGAATCAAAAAGTCTACGAAGCATGAATTTGTAAGATTTTTTTTCCTGTCAGTCTGTACTTTGATATAGGGTCTTCAGCCATGAATCTAGTATGGATGGACAAAACCTATTTTCTCTTCCTTGGACCTGGAAATCACACCACCCATGCATCACAGACAGATGGATGACTTGTTCCTGGGCATAGAATGAAGCCACTTTACACATTTATTCAAGTGAATTAAATCTGCAGGTGTACATGGACTTATTGAAAGCATGTCAGAGAAACCTGGACCCAAAGTTAGTGAGCACATGAAATCAATGAACAGGTATAACCCTTTTGCCTAGAAACTGCAATATGGCAGACATATAGCACCACACAGATAAGGGGCTCCACTGATGTGACACCTGATGTACATCAAGAATTGAGCTATACCAGAAACAGATTAATTATAGCACACATTTGTGCTTTGTGAGAGCCTGTTAGGGAAAACTACTTCTGAGTAGAGGTCTGGCATTCCAAACTACCTAAAACATAACAGTTCCAAGTGAGCAGGTTACCTGGCTAAGGGTCCATTCTTAGGAATGTGGAACTACCTCTGGAAAGGTTGATTGACTTTAAGTCATACTAAATGTAGAGAAGAAATAACTATCGATTTAATGAGATACTATATATTCTTTCATAGAACTCCTACCCCTCGGTGTAATTTTTCCAGGGCTTTCATGATGTATGGTTGGGTGTGACAAACTTTCTAAGTTATAAAGGAATAATTTTTATTATTCCTACCACCCCCCTGTACTGCCCACAACTTAAGTATAGGTTTGCTTTGTTTTGTTTTTAAAGTACTTTGGGTTTCCCTTCTTTTTCTCTGGAACTCATCTGCCCCTTAGTGCCACTCAGTTTCTTGTCTATCAAGTATGGAGTTGACACCATGTTTCATTCAAACAGCATGTTCCACTCTCTCTCTCTCTTCTTATCTATAAACTAATAATAAACTCCCTGAAACTGACTCTCTTTGATCCATGGATCTTATTTTATTCTTTGAAGATTTTAGAACAGAATGGAAAACACTGGTTGGGGCAGCTGTGGTGGCCATTGAGTTTACAGAACGCTTGCTCACCAAAAAAGATCCTGTCATTCTCAAAAACTCTTCAATACTCCCAAATCAAAATGTGGATATTGATGAAGGGAATCTTTTGGACAAGACTCCTACATTGGAGAGAAGGAGACTATTGAGTGAGAAAGGAAATGTTACCATCAGAAGGCAGCTTTACATAAGACCTTAAGGGTCTCAAAATAGAAAGGAGGGGGCCTTTCTCCCATGAACAGGTGTAAACAGGAGAAGAAAAATAGATGTTTGGAGAATGGGATGAGCAGGTGGATCAACAGAAAAGTAACCAAGGATGCCGTTTTAGTGAGGTCAGGTGATCCTCTGTGAGGGAAGTCAGGCTCCATTAAGGTGACCAATGCTATTGCAATATTCTCCGAGCTCCAAAGAATCGGCTGTCACAAAAAAAAAGATAGTTTATCCTTATCCTTATCCTGCAGCCAAATGCCAATGATCACAGCTTGTTCCAATGACGTAGCAATTTCATGCAGGTTTTTATAGTAACAACAAAGAAGGCCATATCCTAACTTATTTTTCAAATTCATGGGTGGACACAACAGCTAAGTGAATTACATCAAAGAAGGGAAATCTCTATGAACGGCCTTGAATTTATTCTAGAGTATGATCATACAATCTTAAATTTCACATAAGGGTCACAAAAGATGTTAGGTTACATACAGAAGAGAGCAACACATGACTATTAAGTGGGCTAACAATGCCCTAAACTAATATGCTACGAATTACAACATGGCAAACCTCTCTGCACATCACAGAAGTTCCAGTCAGCCAATTAGCCTTTGCAGACACAGCTTCTTTCCAGAGATTATATTTCATAAAGTCAAATTTATAGACTTTTTTTTCAAGTTTAGCTAATCATTTATGAGGCCAAACAGAGGAAGTTTGAAGACGGCCTTTTCAAAGGTAAACACAATGTCAATTTCTAGTCTTTTCTGTGCTGAATAGGAGGAGATTGCCTGCAGAGATGATTTCCCAGAAGACAGAGGATTTGAAAGATGTTTTAAATTTTCTTGTTTTCCAGGAGCACAGGCTCTAGTAAAGTTTAACATTGCCCAAGCATTGCTGTCAGAATATTTATGTTTAAATTCTGATCATGTTTGTCTGTTTACCTGGCTTTTCTTGCTTGTCTGTTCAGTATACCTTCCTAGTATGTCATACTATTTCTTCTTTAACAGTCTTTTCTTATTGCTTTTGTAACTAGTAAGACAGGGATGGAGATATTTTCAAAAGACAATTTGTGTCCTAATTTACATACCAGAGTATTGAAACAATGACCCCATGAAACTAGAATCTCATTCTGGGCAAGGAGAAACCTGGATTCTGATGCCAGCCAGAGGGGGACCTAGCCACTCATTAAGAATTATACTGAGTTTCCTTGCCCAACCTTAGTACATGGGGAGGTGCTCAGTTTTGCTGCAGCTTGATATGCCATGTTTTGTTGATACTCACAGGAGACCTGCCTGCCCTTTCCTGGATAGAGATGGAAGAGGAGGGGATTAGGCAGAGGTAGGGAGGAATGGAGGAGAGGGACTGGGAGGGGAGGATGGGGATGGAGTGTAAAATAAATAGATGAATAGAAAAGAAGAGAGAGAATTCTCACACAGCTAACAACAGTCAAAGCAGCTTTGCTGGAAAGACTGGAGCCAGCATTTAGATATGTAACCCTGGTACTCTACTTAAATCTCTATCTCATTTCAGTGCCACAACGATGGGTTTAGGGGGCCTCTGGATCTCTTTGTCCCCTTTCTAAGTGTGGTTACATTGGCTAGATCTCCTTTCTTGGCTGTTTTGATTGAATTTTCAAAGGTGAGTGGCACAAACTAGCTTCCTGGGCACAGCTTGTGACTCGGAGTCATGTAACACTCTTATTTCTCTAATTTTTAAGACTATGTCTTTTGTTTCTCTAATGAGCAGTCTCTTTAAGTATATAGCATAGCTTCCATGTTTCTCCTTATTAGCATTTTATTCCACTACTTAACACAAACCAGTGTACACAGTTCAAGAACAGCAGGTTAAATGTTCAACAAAGGGAAGACACTCAGAAAATATTTAAAGATCTCTTTAATGACAGGAGTTCTATTTCCTCAGGATCTGATAGAAAGCTCTTGAACATTGGTAATTTCTGTGAGGATTCCATGGAACATGTAAGTTTCACAACTTACTGCTACATTTCCTTGAAAGAGTATGACTAAACGTTAAACAAAGCAAACAACTATTTGGCATCACTTCGTATTTTGCAAAATTCTAGCATTGATGCATACTGGGGGACAGGAACTGAGCAATGGTGCCAGTGTTTCGTTTAGAAACCCTTTAGATAACACCTGATGAGAATGGATGGATTGAAATTTGAGTTCTCATCTTTGGTACATGCTGAGTGTACCAATTCCCATAGGGAAGGATGGCTAAACAGATGGTGCCTGGCTTCTCTTCTAAATTGCTTTCTTCGGTATCCAGCTGACTTAAGAGACTTTTAGAAGATAAACCTAGGGAGATGTCTACTCTAAAAACACATTTTTATTCATCATGGCACAGCTCCCCTTGTCTTGCTTTTATAAACATTGCAAAATGTAGATTCTGCTGGTTAGAAATGAGACCTGCTACGAAGCTTTCATGTATTTTGTGATTTTTCTCCTTTGGCTGTTTATTATGACATTCTGTTTATTGACACCATAGCTTTACAAGTATGGAAGAGATTCTGTGCCTAGGAATGTTGACATTCCTGGAGTTACAGGTGAAAAAGCACATTTTGAACCACCGTACTTATCTGTTTAGCTAAGGACATAATCTAGTCTATGTTTCACAGAGGCACACTCAACAAAGATCTGTCAAGTATTCCTATCTCACTGAACATCATTCATAGAAATTGAATGAAAAATTTATCTTTTGGTACCATAAAAATTGAAATGTCACTTGCTAAACACATTAGTCATTTGGCAAGTATTGATGATTAGCCTAAACAGCAGTTGGAATCTCAAAATAGAATTGGACATTTATTTAAAATTTGTAATCATTTTAAAAGCACAAGAAGCAAATGATCCCCATTGCCCTCCTAAAAAAGGAAAAGTCACACTGTTGTTACAGATATAATGTGAATGTGCTGTGCTAGGATACTGACATGCTAAATGGTTTTTCTGCATCTTGCAGCCACCTCAAACAGTACAGAAGATGACATATTGATGGTATGTCACAGGAGTGCTTTTCTCTCCAGGCTGATGGCTCATCAGGTTTTAGAATGAATGTTATAGATTAACATGTGTGAAATTCAGAAGTAATGATAAATTTTAAGAAAAAAAGATTCTGTTCTGAGAAGAGCTACCAGGGAGAAGCAAAGGTTTAAGGTTTTGCCTCTGTATCTGAGAATGCAAAGGCCTGTCTTGGAGGGGACTGTTGGCAGAGGCACCGATGGTGCCTCATCAATGCCTGGCTCTGTGACAGCATTTGCTTTTCTCTTAAGGTAAAAACACATTGACACTATCAGGATGAACTGCTTCTTCACGGATATATACTGCTGTCAAAAATTCTTGAAAATGAAATGAAAAACATTCTAACAAGTGATACAATAATTGATTACCATTACTTAAAATGCCACAATGCTGGGAATGCTTGAAATCTGTGTGGAAATTTAAGACAGGAAACATAGAACTCTCCCAGGGAGATGTATAGGTTTATCAGAGAATGAGCTCATGGAAACAGGGACTGTGAGCTCAAAGGTGAATTACAGACCAAGTTTCAAGGAAGCAGAAAGGCAATGATTGTGGAGTAATTTGCAGATGCAGAAAGAATGCAGAGACTGGCTAGACATCCTTCCCACGTGAGGTAGCTGCCAGAATCTGAGGCAAGGTAAACCATCTACTCAAAATACTCAAAATCTCACACTCTAAGTGAGAAGACTCTTGGCACAGAAGGAAGTGAAATTTTTGGAGAAGTGTTTCTAAAGAAAAAAAATCTTAAAATGTTTTTAGCTTTTAACTTGAGCTTGAAGATGAAGGAGAATATTGACTTAAAATCTGAAAGAACTGCATATATAAATTAAAGTGATTCTCTAACACAAACATATGATTAAAAAGTGGTGGGTTTTTTTCTCAGAAAAAAAAGTATGGCTGGGAGAATTTACTCCGAGTGGTGGTACCTGGCATAGTACTCACAATCTTGAGGCAAAGGAAGGAAGGATGGCCATATATATGTCTTAATCTAGTCTGGACTAGTGAATTCTGTTGGGCTGTGGTGGTGCAGTTCTTTAATCCCAGCATTCAAGATAACAGATAGGTGAATCTCTGTTAGTTCAAGGCCAACCTGGTCTCTAGAGAGAGTTCCAGGACAGGCTGCAAAGCTATACTCTGTTTCCAAAAACCAAACCAAAACAATAAAAATAAAATGATAGTGAAGTATTGGGTACTAAATGATACTTAGCAAAAAACTGTCTCTAAAAAACCTAAAAGCAAAATCCATAAAACAAAAATAATTATAAAAAGAGTAGAGCTTTCTAAGTTGCAATCTGTGTGATTGAACATTCAGAATGAGATTCTCTCTCTGTCTCTCTCCCTCTCTCTCTCTCTCTCTCTCTCTCTCTCTCTCTCTCTCTCTCTCTCTCTCTCTCTCTCTCTCGATAAATCTAGGATTGCAGGAAAGGCAAGCATCTTGCCATTCATTGCCTAGTGAATATTTGGTGTAGTTTTCAACTTCTTATGTGCTTCCATGTTTAGCCTTCCTTGAAAACAAAGATATAACCATATCCTTTTCAACAAAAATATCTCTGAGCTTATCTCAAATTCAAATTTTCACATTGAAGTGGAAAATTCTATTTTCAATTTCAGTTCAAGATATAAAGTTTGTATATAAATGCCTATAAGAGATATTATGAAGTCAGTACGAGAAAATAATAATGTTATAAGAGCTAAACTTCCTACACTGGAGTCAGACTTTTCTCCGTTTCATAGAGTTGACATAGGGAACGCATACACAACATGTGCATTCCTGTTATATACCCTATCTTCTATTTTGTGTTCTGTTGCTGTGACAAACACTATGACCAGAAGCAACTTAGAAAGGAAAGGGTTTATTTGATTTTATACTTTGTAGCTCATAAGGGAAATCAAGGTAGGAACTCTTCTGGCTCCAAACAGCTTGGTAGTGAGTGCTACCTCTCCAGTCCTGCCATTTGCATCATATTTAACAGACTTAGCCTGCCCCTACTCCACACCTGCCTCTGTCCTTGATAGTCATTCCATGGTCCTGGCATCTCCAATATCTTGGTGTCTCCACAGCAGTTGAGGCTCTACCATTTCCAATGGCCTCTCCTGAGTTCTCTTTCAGGACTTCGACCATACCATATGGTATTAGGTCTCTGCAATCTCTGACCCCCTTGATCTTTTATCTCCCACATCTTCAAAATCAGTATAACATGGGAGACTCTAGCGCATTCCTAAATTTTGCTACTGGCTTAAGATGCAGCCTTGATTCCACTGAGTCACAGCCTCTTCATTCTGACCCAAGGAAATAATTCCCAGAAGATTTCACTTCAGTGATACTGGTCTTTTATTAATCATAGTTGACTGCTAATCCTCATCTCACCAGCATCCATTGTCCCTGTAGAGTGTAAAGGATTCCTTTCCACAGAGTCTTAATTCAGATCTATCACACGAACAGCCCTGATACCTGGTAAAGAACTATGGTAGTTGCTGATTAAATTACGACATCTTTAATAACTGTATATAGCCTTTTTCTAGTCATCATTTCTTTTTTTTTTTTTTTTTTTTTGGTTTTACGAGACAGGGTTTCTCTGTTTTGGAGGCTGTCGGTCAAGCCTGGCCTCGCTAAATCATCATTTCTTAAGAAACACAGAAAATCAACTTTTTATATAAGTGACTTCAAGGTGATATAGTATATATGGGAGGGTATATATTGTTTATATGAAAATATAGCATCATTTTATTTAAGGGATTTGGGTACGTGTAGAACCTGGCTTCTGCCGGGCGTTGGTGGCACACACTTTTAATCTCAGCACTCGGGAGGCAGAGGTAGGCAGATCTCTGTGAGTTCCAGGCCAGCCTGGTCTACAGAGCAAGTTCCAGGACAGCCTCCAAAACAATACAGAGAAACCCTGTCCTGAAAAAACAACAACAACAACAAAAAACTTGGCTTCTGTAGAGGGTCTATAATCACCTCTTAACAGTTATTAGAGATATAAACATCCCAAACCAATAAATATCAAGCACACACACACACACACACACACACACACACACACACTTAACCTATTCTGAAATTTTAATAAAATATACTATTCTTAGAGGAAAAAAAACCTAAGAAAGAAATCAAATTCTATTTGGCTTTACCAGCTATCTAGCAAGTCACTAATTATATCTGGTTAGGAGTTTTAAGATTTGTGGGAAAAAAAGAATGAAACAAAGTCTGAAAATATGTTAAGCTTAAATACCTACTTTGAAAAAGAAATCTGTCAAAATTTACTTTAACTTGAAGCAAAAAGTGAAACTTTTGCAAATGTCTTTTATTATAATTCATTTTTACTATCTCATGGATTTATGATAAGACTTGTAATCCTCAAGCTATAAAAGAAATAAGGTAAATTAAGAACCAAACATAGACATTGCAATTGTAAACATACAGTAATTATGGATATCTGTACAAGGACTGGGCCCTTCACCATTCATTCCATCATGGATGTTCCATTACAACCCACCCCTCCTGAGGAATTAATGACTGATCATGGTTGCTAAAGGAGAAGGGTGACATTATTTTTAATTTTACAGTTACTGGGAATTAGTTAGGAAGAGAAGAGTTTCAGAGGGAAAAGATGAATAATGAATAATGGGCGCATGTAAATATAATCATAATACATTGTATAATTGAATGAAACCGTTTAAAAGGATTTTAAAATACCTTAAAAACCAAACAGGAAATTAGTATTTCTTCTACTTATATATCAATAAGCATTAAAATTGATATCTTTTCATTCAAAAATGAATGAACACAGAAAAAAGCAGGCTACTAAGTTAAAATAAATAGATCAATAAAGAAATATTTCACATTAAGTGGGTATTGACAATTATTATTGGGTATTATCTATAGCTTAATGATTGGCTCATGGAGTAGCTGATTAGATAGCATGATATTATATGGTGTGACTGACAACATTTTCCAGAAGTAGCCACAAAACCAATTGTACATTATGGTTGCAAAATGGATTTGATGTACCTTTCATGGATAGATTGAGTTATTTCCTCCTTTAACACAGTAATGTGCTATAGATAGTAACAAGTGCTTTTTAGACAATATCATACAATTATACTTCGTTTCTGACCTATTCTCTTGGAATGTTCATCCTTTTAACCTATTGTCTATGCTATGAGGAAATCTTGGCAGCCTTAGGAGGAGCATATATGTAAGGAAATAAAGGGCTGTATAGGGCACAAGGCCCTTGTGCTAAAGATGGGTACTAGGGATACCAGGAATGTTAAACATACAGCGTTCTCTCTCCAACAGAAGGGATACATACCAAGAAAGCTGGGAATGGATATAATTAGTAGCCTGATGATCTGTGCTTTCTGTAGGGCCAAGCCTCACCCAAAGTCCCCATACTATAATTTATCCCAGATTCTTCCTCCGCAGACCTCTACTCTGAGCATTGCTTCTCAGTCAATACTCATTCCTATGGAAGGGGTCACATGTACTTTGCAAAAGTGTTTTGATGTAGTCATGTCTTGTGCTATTTGATAACTGCCACCAGGAAACTTACTTTTGCAAATCTGTACTGTACTTAAATTTGTCAAAAATAAGTTGCCTGGGGTCAATCGCTAGAAGTTTGAACCTACACCAACTACTGAGTTGTGTTGAACAGATTTACTTCTTGCCTCAAGCAGTCACTCTGTCAGCCCTGGTGTTTGCAGAGACCCCCTCAAGCTGAGGCACATTCCCTGGTCCTAAATTCCTTGTCCTCCACATCCATAGGGCCTCATTCCCTATAAGCCTTGTATGTACCATACCTTGTAAGTTAAACAAAGAGCTACTACTGAACTAAGATATATTATGTTGTAGGTGATTACCTTCCCAGGGATAAGTGACTAGAACTGGAGTTTTTAATGGGAACATGGCATGACAAACACCAATTGGAGGCATACCAACATTGTCATGGTGGCAGGGTATAGCCCTCATACTATTTGTTGTAAATTATTAACAAAAATGTAAGAAGGTTTTAGGATAGTGTTCATATGAAGGGCTGAAAGGAAATGTTAATAGAGGCAATGCTGGCTAGTATCTGCCAACTCAAAGCAGCTGAAGTGAGCTTGGAGAGCAAGCTGGTCAAGCCCTGGAGAACAAGTTAGTTAGTGGTAGGAGTGTTCCTCTATGGTCTTTGCGTCGGTTCCTGCCTCCAGGTTCCTGTCACGAGCTCTTCCATGAATTCCCTGGATGATGGTCTTCAGGCTGTCAGATGAGACCAAAACAAGGACAAAAAAACAAACATAACAACCAAAACAAAAAAAAAACCCTTCCTTCCAAGTTGCCTTTGATCCTAATGTTTTATCACAGCAATAGAAACTCTAGCTAAGACAGACAGCAAGATAAATGGGATTAAAAAAAACTAATCAAAACAACTCATAACACTGTTACCCTGTCACCTCTAAGAAACAGAGTATGGAAAGTGTACTTTGTGAATTTGATTGAGACAAGAAAGCTTGAGAGCAGAATGGTTAATCGCTAACCTGTGCCATCCAGCATTATATAGGAAATTGAAAGAAAAGAAAGATACATTAAAAGAAAACTGCAACATTTTAACGCACAATTTGAAATTTAAGGAACTATAAATAAGCTGGGATTTAATGGGTCTGGAATTAAATCAGAAAACTTTTGTATTTTTACACTTTCCAGAAGGCAAGCTGTAAAATTAGAAAATAACTTCAAGCCAGACATCCCATTTAGAGTAGACATCTGAGACTCTTGAAGATCTCAGAGACATTGAGAGAGGAGTTTTCCAGACCCCTGCCCCCCACCAAGCTCTTCCAAAAGGTATCACACAATAGGTCCCACAAAGTATTAAGCTTTGTGATGGTTAGGTTTTGTGTGGCCATTGCCTTGTAGAGAGTTTCAATGTGGAAGAAGTTGAGAAAGGCTAATAATGCATGGGAAAGCTTTTATTTAATATAGTAGAATATAAATTGTGGTAGGCACAGAGATTTAATACTTTTGGAAAAACTGGCCTCATTTGTATTAGAAATATCAGAGAAAAAATAAAATAAAAGTTTGCCTCGTATACACAAAAGCTTGTTGACAGGAAGAGAAAAACCATATGGATTATTTTTTGGAAACAAGGGAGCCTTGGCTGGAGAACAGAATCAGTGTGCCATGGTGTGGAAAAGCAGCTCCTGAGAGTGAACAGCTCCTGCACACACACAGTGCGGTGCACCTGATAGCTCAGGAATCCGACATCTCCAGTTAGAATTTCAGTCTGTGTGCCAGTTACAGCTCTGCTCTTCAAGGGCCCCTGTTTTGAAAGGCTGTGCCAGTCATGGTTTTCCTGCCCCTAATACCTGCTCTCCAGTTGTGTGTGTGTGTGAGTTTGTGTGCGTGTGCATGTGTGTGTGGGGGGGAAGTGTATGTATGTGTGTGTGGGCAAGTGTGTGTGTGTGTGTGTGCTGAGTTTATGATTTACATTTTTACTTCTCAATTCTTACTATCAACAGAAATGGTGTGTAAGAAATTATTTCTGAGTCCTGATAGCACACTGTATTCAGTCCTGACCTTGATGAGGTGACAGATTCTGGACTCCAAACTGAATCTGTAGTGATGTAGGCTCTGGGGAGGAGAGCCAATTTTGCGTGTGTGAGGAAATATGACCTTTGTATCTAGAGGACAAATCTTGAGGTTCCTTTTTCTGAACATGGTTGCATGATTTTTTTTCCTGCTGCACACACATCTGTTAAACTGTGAGTTGGTACTTCCTTGACTGAATCCTCAGCTCCATGTTCTTTTCTTGACTTTGGATGCATCGCGGAAGTGATGTCCCTTGACTTCTGAGGCTGTCATGACACTGTCTTGGCTTTTGTTCTTTTGAGACCCTGACTCATCTTAGATGAACACTGTATCTGAGAAGACCTTAGGGGACTCTGCCAGGGGAACTGAGGCTGCTGAGCAACATCCACACCTTATTGCTGAAAGATCCTCCCACTAGATTTGAGCTTCCCTGGTGGAGCCTGTGGGGACAGAAAAGAGCTGCCCACACCAAAGCTTTCCAAATATTAAAATTGTGGTAAAAATAATGATTTTGTTGTTTCATATTACCATATTTTGGTAACATTCATTAAATAGACTGGGCAAGTCAAAGATTAATCCTTAAAGGGAAGGGAGAATAGAGAGACTGACTCTAAGTATATTTCCATAGTGATTAGAAATCCATTTTGGGGCTGGAGAGATGGCTCAGTAGTTAAGGGCACTGCCTGCTCTTCCAGAGGTTCTGATTTCAATTCCCAGCAACCACATGCTGGATCAAAACCATCTGTAATGAGATCTGATGCCATCTTCTGGCATTCAGGGTGAACAGTGTATACACAGAAACCCATTTTAGTCTAACAAGCTCTATTCAAACTCTGGTGTGGGAACAACAGACCTTGACCACTTCCCCATCAGCCTGAGAGCAGGCAGCTGTAAGACAATGTTTACTAAAACATGTTTAGTAAAAACATGTTTACTGAAAACGATCCAGTGTCCATAAGGTATATTTACCGGAGCAATAACTTCCTGAAAAGGGCCCTGACCTGGGCCTTTTCTAAAGACTAACTGTCTCTTCCTGACCCACCCACCTCCACCCATGGTGTCAGAGCAGAACCAGCCAGGAAGGTAGTGGAAGCTTTTCTTGAGGGAACCTTTCTTGGGAAGTTTTCTTGAGCCTTCTTGGGGCCTGCTTAAAGTTTTCTTTGCACCGCTGACTGGTCTCTGTGTCATCAATCCTGACACCTTCTGCACATTCTTGGATACAGGCTGCACAGAGGGCACGGCACTCTGGTATCTATTAATTTTATTTCTATTAAATTTATTTATTTTATCTCTTCAATGACTCTGGGCAGGGTTATTATATAAATTATCTTATGATGTAGTATTTTGAACACACATAATGAGAAGAATGTTTTCACTTCAAAATTTTTAAATAACTTACTAATTTTAGTGTATGAATCATGATCTTGAAGAAAAATACATGAAATTCCCTTCCAGAATGGCTCTACAATAATTGTTTGTATATGCTGCAAGGGAACTGCTGAAATACCACCAATTCCATTACATGACTCCTAAAATAACGAAAATGCTATCAACTGATTAAGTCCCCTCCCTGACAAGCACTGTACATCAAATATATCAAACAACACTTTCAGTGTGAGAAAGTGAAAACATAGACACCTAACTTAGAGGACTTCTAATTTTAAAACCTGGATTCCATAGTCCTGATGTTTATTTTATCTGAAAAAATAAGAATAGCAGTTTTCCTGTAGAAGTTGGTGTTTTGAAAATAACAAAACAAACAGCAAAACATATTTTCAAAATTACATTAATTCAGTAAGGAGAACAGCTGTTGCTATTCTGTGCCTCCATTTTTATTGAATATATTCAGTTACCTTGAGTTAATTTAATTTTGTCTTGTTAGCACCAGCTGCTAAATCTTTCCCAATGTTGAATTCTTTCCAAATGTAAAGTAAATTCTTGGCAAATTCTGTTTCTTATTGAATTATGACAGGTTGAGAAATGACTCTTTATTGAGAATAGTCTGTAAGATCTGTTAGCAAAACTGGGTAAAATTTCAAATTGTAAGTAGAAACTGAGTAGATAATACCATCCCAGATCTCACTAGAGGACAAAAGAGGAAGTAGCCTTGGGTGTAGAACATTGAATCCTGTCACAAGTTATGTACAGAAAAGATCATGACAAGGATGCTCCATTGTACTGACAATTTTAGGAGAAGTCAGTTAGACAAACCTTAGCTCAATTTAGAAAATGGAATTTTGTCTTCAAATTACCATTTGCCTTTTCAATTGCAAGTAAAGATTTATCATTCTACTAATTTTCTTAGTTTTAATTTCATCTTCATTTTTTTTCCTTCAACTTTATTTGTTGACAATGATTACTTATATCATGATTTATTTTTCTTCTAAATCATTGAAGTTCAGGTTTATTTTTTAAATAAATTTTTATTTAAACTAGACACAATCTTAGTTTACGTATCAATTCCAGTTCCCTCTCTTTCCCATCCTCCCATGCCCCCCACAAAGCCCCCTATCTCACCCTCCATACATACCCCAAGAAGGGTGAAGTTTCCATGGGGGATCTTAAAAGTCTGTCACATCATTTGGGACAGGGCCTAGGCCCTCTTGTTCTTTTGTAAAAGTTTTAAAATTAGAAAAATGAAAGGCAAAGGCTCGAGATGGAGCAGGGACCACGCGACAGAGCACAAGCTATAGAGTTACATAACCATAGTTTATTACAGTGGCAGGACAGCAAGAGGGGGGAGACAGACATGAGAAACGAGAAGGGGGGTAGACAGAATAAGGGGTAAGAGAAGTAAAAGTGTGGAGAGTGTAAGGGAGTGGAGAGGAAGGGGAGACCATGTGGAGTTGGTCACTTAAAAGGGGAAGCTTGCACATGCGTACTGGCATGTGTACTGAGTAAATTACGCAGCCCTGTAACCCCTCAATGAGTAGCCATGACGTGCCATGCCACTGTGCGTGCCCCACCCATCGTCAGGGGGATGGGGTCAGTATGATGCCGGAAGTTCCAACACCTCCCCTATGTATCTAGGCTGAGATAGTATCCCTCCATAGGGAATGGGCTCCCAAAATCCATTCCTGCACTAGGCATAAAAACTGGTTCCAATGCCAGAGGCCCCATAGACTGCCCAGACCTCCTAAGAGGCACCCATATTCAGGGGGCCTGGTTCAGTCCTGTGCTGATTCCCCAGCTGTCAGACTGGGGTCTGTGAGATCCCACTTGCTCAGTTTTTAACTTGTGATTTTTTTTCATTCTCCTTTCTTCTTTTCTTTTCTGATAAAATGCTGGATATAGTTTTGTCCATGCTAAGAACAGCCACCATCACTACCTATGCTCCTAGGACTTTCGAAGAATAGATTTTGTAAGCATCTTGTACAAGATTTTGATACAAAAGAAATTTGCAAAGATTAAATATAAGTGAAAAATGTCCCTTGTCATATCTTAATATGGAAAGCAGGTTATTTCTTAGTTTTAAAATGCATTTCCTGCCATAGAGCATTCTCTGTTCAAACGGAGATAAAGTTGTATGTAGGAAGAGGGCGAGGTTGCAAAAATTGTAACCAGCTCTCCTTTTTTGTCGTGTCTGGTCTGCATTAGCCCCATGTCGCAGGGACCTTTTATCATGGACTTAGGTCTTTGGGGTTGTGATCGGGACCAGTCGAACAACCCCAGGCCCCACCCTGAGTGGAGGAGTGTGGACACGGAAGAGCTAACCACCCAACTGAATTAAGGATGAGACAGAGACATCTGATCATATCAGGAGGACAATCAGTTGATACTGATGGCCATGGTTTTTGTGAGCATCATCTTAAGTCACCATCCAAAGGTGGGGGCAATGGCAGAAGACATCTATTATCATGTATAAAGGGCTGGTAGCAAATTTTTCCCTTAATCCAAGAGACACTTCTTTGTAGTATGTACTCAAGCCCTCAGGTACCCCACACCAGCACCTCTCAGTAGCTCTCAGGGTAGGAGGTATAGACTCTTCCTAGCCCAAGTCTTCTGTTATTTAGAATAGGAGCCATTCCCCACCAAGGCCAGGCCATGCAGAGGTAATCAGCCAGCATCTAAAAGACAACAGAAATTCTGAGCTCTCAGAATTTGTGGCTGGGTGGAATATATTTCCAAAATATTATTCAGGCTCCAACATATTTGACACTATAATAGCCCAGCTTTGAAAGGACCAAGAGTATCAGAAACTTCATACCAGGCCATTCTTCTGCAAAGAAGTGAGTCACAGGCTTCTGGGGGCATTTTGGTCTTTGTTTAAAGGTTAAAATGAACAGTAAATTAAACATGCTGGACAAATAAAATCAGTGAATTAGGAAGCATCATTCATAAATATTTTGGAAGTTAATTGCTTTGGTTTTTGATACAATCTTATCCTGGTTTCTGTAGCTGTGAAAAATCCCTGCAGCTGGCTGCTTGATGAAGACAAGGGGTTTACCTGCCTTCTAGTTTGGAGGGTTGAATGTCTCAGATGGTGATGACTTTGCAGGCATCATAAAATTAGTGGAACTGTGCTTGGAAGGGGTCTACTGCAGAACAGTAGCTTGTGTAATTCTGCAGTCAAGGCCGCTTTTCAAAGCAGCTTGCTCTCTTGAAAATCACTCAGGTTCCAGGACAATATATTAACCCTTGCCATATATAGTGTCCTCCATAAAGTGACCACCCTCACCAAGCCCTCCCTTTCAGTGGTCCTACCGTGTCTCAACATCCCAAACCTGTGGCCAAGCTTCCAGAACATGAGTCTTTGAGAGAATAGCTTCAAACTCTTCCTAAACCATGGAAGATGCTTACAAAAAGTTTTAAATCAAAAGACAAACTGCAGAGAATTGCTGAATAAATGGTCTAGTCAGGTCTCTGCCAGCGATTTATACCCAGGGAAACATTGTTAAGGACAAAACATGCTGCAAAATCTTGTCTGGCTTTTGTACGTTAGGAAGTGTTGAGGCAGCACACCTAAGATATCCAAGAAGCAATCGATAGGATTCTTTGTCAAAGCATCAAAGTGCTTAGAGTACCGTGGATTGTTTGGAAATGGGTTTCAATAAGCCCTATTGAACTTCCAAGTGGCATGTTCATGCATTTGTGTGCCCAGATACTGAGCAGGCATTCACAGAGCTAAAAAGAATGTGTTAGCCAGTATAAAACGCTCATGCTGAGCACTTAAAATAGATTACTTTTAACTCTTGCAACAGCCTTGAGATAGAAGTATTAGCAACACTAGCTTACCATGAAGACAATAAAGAGTGTAAGCACCAGGCATACACAGAGTGTGTCACAGCCATGAATTCCTCTGAGCTTTCAAGTGTAGCACTGATTCTTCTGCATCCTGTCTCTTCAATTTGATGATGAGGATGATGACTGTAGCGACAGTTACAATTTTTCAAATGACAGTATTAGCTGCCGTGCCCCATGCTTTGTGTACTTTTTCTTATATTGCTTTATATCCCTAAATCTCTTTGTTATAATAAGAGATTTAAGGAACTTCATTTAAACCCTCCATCATTATGAAAATTGAGAGTAGAAGCAGATCAGTAATTTGTCCCAAATCATTGAGCACATAAATGGACTTGCTGGGATTTGTAGCATGATGGGAAGGAGAAACAGCTAAGGCCTTTGACCTTCACACAGAATTGATTTCACACCGAGTCTCCAAGAATGGGTGGACAGCTAAAGGTGTTTATACAAGATAGGGACGTCCTTTTCAATGCCTCTCACTTCTATTCAGAGAATCTGTTGTCACTGCCAAACCTACCTGGTGTTTGTGTTCAGGTGAAGATTTGTCCATTATTTGGATTTTAGCAGCTCTTCTGACTCACATCTAGCACTTTTATATAACATATCCCTGGATTTATCATCAACTGTCTGAGATGATAGCAATTAGATACAATGGGGAGGGGCTGAGAGGAGGTAACTGTGCTTGGAAACTACTCTGGGCCTTGTAGGGAGGTATTTCTGAAAGCGATAGTTTTAATTTAATGTATTAACTACTGGAAAAATTAATAGCAGGCATTTTATAGGTTTCTTTAACATCCAAAACATGTTTATCAGGAAAGGAGTGGTAGGAGAGAAGGGGCTGTAGGATCCTGCAAGCCATAGAAGCATTGCTAGATTGTCAGTGGGAATAAAGAACAAATGTCTGAGTTCCAGAGCTGTCGCATTCACACTCTGTGAGTTTATGATTGAGATTGTCTTCAGTGAGCACAGAGCTAGGTTGATAATAAGATAGCAGAACACTTTCACACTGTAGAGTGCTGTGTTTTGATTTTGTTACCATTTTCCCCTCCTGTTGGTCCCTATGTCTCCTTAAACAACAGTGTTTCCACTTTCAATTCATTTGTAAATGCATATATAATATAGGATCTGGAATATGAGGAACCACACAATGTTCATCTTTCTGCAATCAATTTAATGTGGCAATCTACTGTTATATCCATTTTCCTGCAATGGTTAAAGATTATTCCATTTTATGTATAAACTGCATTTTACTCACTCACTTCTCTGGGCTGTTTGCCTTAATTTAAATTCTGACACTGAAGAAAACTGTGCTATATTAATAGTCTTAAATTGTATTTTGTGGTAGAATGCAAGCAACTTACAGTGAGTATTCCTCACTGCACTCCAAGTTGAAGTTAGGGAACTGAATTCAGCAACTGCTTTTTTCCTAAATAGAAGCTCTGCTGCTATTTCTCCTGCATCAGAGACCAAGAATTTACTGAAATTCAAAGAGGTCAGTGTCCAGATGGCCAGGAGGTGGATTGGGACGAGGTAACCTGAAAAGACAACAACAAAGATGATTCATGCAAAGAATCTGCTGCAATGTGCTGAGCCACATATGAGGTGCAGCCAACTAATTGGTGTATTGCTGGCTCCATCACGGGAATAAGTATTCATTTTTTTTCTTAAAATTAAAACCTGGTTTCAGAATTTCATAGGGACTTTTTTCTCACAGGAGTATCAAATTCTCCAAAAGTGCCTGATGTAAGGTAAACATTCTTGTGTTAGATATTCTTGATTAATTTTTGTGGGAATGTCTTGATCCATTTTTGTATACTGGTTCCTCCCACTCTCACATACTGTCTATACTCATACCTATGTTCTCTGTTTTCTCTCACATACACATTCACATACACATTTTCCAGGCAACAGTTTCCATTTATTCCAGAGACAGGTTATGGGAAGTATTATTTTTTGGATGATTCCATGAAAACGTTGTAACAGTATAGTGGTTTCTTGGGCTATAGTTTCCCCTTCCTTTATAATCCAGGACACACTGGCTCAATACAGATGACAAGACCTGACTTAGACACAGAAAAACATACAGTTCCCCTACAGCATCTCCTTATGTAAAGTCCACTAAACAAGGTGCTGGATATCTCACTCTTCTGGGGCGAAGTCAAGGTCTGTATGCTTGAATGTCAGTGAATCCTGAAAACAATCTTTATTCCTTCTGTGAGTTCCCTCCTCATAGAATGTTCAGAACTGATTTTAGCACCTCAGGAAACATTTTTAGAAGAATGAGAACAGAACATTTCTCATAATTAGAAAAAAATGATTACAATCCACATATAAGAGATAATTATAACAGAAAACAAAGCCAGGAAAGAACCTTCCTTCACCACAATATAATCAAAACATTAAATATACAAAACAAAGAGAACAAGGAAAATATATTAAAAGTCGAAAGAGATAAACAGTGGCTCATAAAGACCGGCTTTTCAGAATAGTAACAGACTGGCCAACTGAAACATTAAAAGCCAGGAGGCTCTGAAATTATATATTCCAAACTGTGAAGGATAACAATTATAAACACAGGGTACTTATACAAAATCAATTATTACCTGTTATAATTGGAGTGGGAAAAACACTGCATGATAAAAAATAGACAGAAGAATTTATAACCAACAAACCAGCTCTTAAGAAGATACTGAAGTAATCCTTTGGATTTAAGGAAAAAGAAAAAAAAAACAAATTGATCCACGTGGTTATAGCAAAGAATAAATCATGGTAGAATGTAAACAAGAAAGGAAGAGGAAATACACACACATACACTCGGACACACACACATACACATACACAGGCACATAGAGACACACACAGAAACATACATATACATACACACACAGACACATACAGATACACACACAAAGGCAAACACACAGACATACACACACAGATACACAGACACATACACACACACACACAGATCCACAAAAACAGACAGTAAACACTACATACTTTTCAGTAATAATTCTTACCAATTTACATGTCAAAATAACAAAAATAAACAGAAGTATAAGAGTTAAATAGAATCATAAATAAAATGAACTTAATGACATCTACAGAACATTATATTCAAAAAAATAAAAGAAAAATTCTCCTTAGTCCATGCAGCTTCTTATAAAACATGTTATATAGGTCCTATCATGTTATATAGGAGGTATAAAAATATAGAAAAATTAAAATAATTTCTTGTTTTCTATCTTAACACAATATAATAAGACTACAAATTAAAAGCAATAAAATCCCAGAATATTCATAATCTTCTAGAAATTAAGCAACACACCATTGAATGATATTTGAGTTCTTGAAAAATAAGTCAAACTAAAGATTTCTTAACATAAAATGAAAAATATGTCAAGCACTATGGGATAAAATGAAAATATCTTAAGACTAATGTAACATCAGTTAAATTATGTATATATGTATCTATACATATATATATTAAAATATGGTTCTGCCAGATTAAATCCCATTATGCTAGTTTATAATAATGATTCATTAAGCAGTTTACTGACAAAGGCATTTGTTTAACTCTACTGGGACAGACACCTTCCTCTCTCATCTCATACTTCACCCTTTTAAGTGGTATTAGGCTGATTAATTGGGTACAGATGGACAATAGAGGGCAACAGAGATCCAGGCTTCACTGTGAGCAATTCTGCCCTTGGCAGATGGAGGCATGCCTGCACATTTACCTTCGCAGTACAACTTACAGATCTGGACAAGAAATCCACCTGTTTCGTACCTCAGGGCACAGGAAGGTATCAGAACAAACTACTGATTTACCTCTTGATTTTTAGTAAGGTATTATGGCAAAGTCTGACTGTCCCCACCTTAACAGAAGATGTCACAATCCCAACACACCCTACAGTCACTCTTAAGACCTAATTGGAGTAGAGCTTCAACCAGTGGTGCCTTGGTAATCGAAAGTTTGTTCTGTGGGAAAGAAGGCATTCTTTTGTTAGTGCTATCCCTATAGCTTACAAACTTTGTGTTTGACATTTCTGTTTCAAGTACTGAATTCAACTTCAAATTAGCCCATAAGAGAGGGCATACACAATGGGTGATGAGCAATTGTTGAGAATCCATTACACAGCGGGTGCTGGGCTTTATACACATTCAGTATCCACAGCAGCTCCAAGATGCAGTATGGTGTTCCTCACCTACTTCATAGCACCACAGGGAAGAGTGTGAAATAAATCCCGGTTTCTCACATGTCGAAGTGCTATGTCAACTGGTACTTGAAAAGCAGGATGCAGAGGAGATAATGCTAATGTTTTTAAATTGCCAATTCTTCACGACTTGTTGCTGGGTAGGTAAATGTGCTTTTAAATATGAACTATTCTTAAACCACATAATTTGATTCAAAGTTAATTTTCATTTCTCCAAAATACAATTCTCACATTTAAGACTTCCATCATGACTAAACAACGTTAATATGCATCACAGTGTCAAGGATACCTTAAAGATTGCAGCGTTCAGTGACAGCATTTTAAAATCCGCCTGTCGTTTCCATGGCAATGTGTGTGTGTTGGGGGGTTCACAGTGTTACTTGTCACATATATTCTATCCCTCTGAGGAGCCGATACACCTGCACATCCTACTCGCCCATGCTTCTCTGACTCCCCTACTCGGGGTGACTTCTGATTTCTGTCTCATCCCTTAAAACCTTTCTGACTGCCTCCTGTCCTCTCTACATGTACACTTCCTCCCTCACTCTACTAGGGTATTAAGGTTTCCTGGGAGGAAGCACTCTGACAACTCCCTCAAATGAAGGTTCATCTTTAACATGTCTTTGCAATGCTCTGATCCCAGCTCCCCTAAGATTCTCATTTCCACTGTTTACAGTAACCAGCATTTACTTGTCTCCAAAACTGGACACAATTTCAGTTTCAAGTATCCTGTTTTAAAGGGTCTTAATTCCACTTCCAAGCCCTACCCTCTAAGCTGTTTCTAACCACTGATCCTATTGCTTTTTTTGTTTGTTTGTTTTTAATTTCTTATTGTCTAACATCTAACCACCTAAAATCAGAGGTGATAAATCTATCATAGAACTAGCTGGACATGTTATCAAATTTTTAGGGAGATGTTGTTCACCATGCATAACCATTGGACATCAGAGTACAGGGATGCCAAAAAAGTTAGTTCTTGGAATTTCAGCTTCCTCAATAGAGGTGGGATTCTGAGATTTTATTGGATGTCTGGATGCTGCTAGACTGGATATATTACTTTATGACAGGGTATCTTTTTGTGTGTTGTTTGTTTGAGACAGGGTTTCTACTGTATAGCCCTGACTGTTGGGACTCACTCTGTAGACCAGGCTGGCCCTGAATTCATAGGTCTGCTTGCCTCTGCCTCCAGAGTGCTGGAATATAGGAGTGCTGGGATTAAAGGAATGCACCACCACTGCCTGGTTATGTGGCTGTATCTTAACACATCTACAAAGAAGGGAGGATGAAGAGTTGAAGGGTTAGTTAATAAAGGTGCCATTGTGCTCATAATCATTGGAGAAGGAGGTTTCAGATATGTTTTAGTTTGGACAATGCTCCCAATTTGCCCACAGTTAGACAAGTTACAGAATTATTCTTTTGTGTTGATTCATTATAGTCAAAGAGTTCTTTTCTTTTTTTGGAATTCTGTAAAATTTAATTTGAAAAATCAAACACTATATTGCTGATGACTTATGCCTTACTCCATCATTATAATCATTCATTGCACCTCCATACTTCTCAACTTTCATTGATTCATAATCTGACATCCATGTATTGTCGGAATTCTGTGTTTCTTCAAACCAGCTTTGTTTTTCCTATGTAGTAATTACAATTTCGTTATGTGGCAGAAATTTATTTTACAATGGACATTGTTTTATCAATTTTTAGGAAAGTAAGTCAGTTTAATTTTTTTAACCAAATAGTGGCAATTAAGAAAAGCAATAATTGATCATTATGAATAAAATTTGAAAGTGAAAAATAAGGTCTTCATAAATGGCTTACACATTCCATAAAGATGTAATACATAAAAGTATGATTTATAATTTCAAAAATCCCATGGTGATGTTTGGTATCTTGACAGCTGACTTTCACTGAATTAAAGATAAATCTTTTCAAAAGAGATGTCAATACCATGCCAACGAATAATTTAAAAGATTAAAATAGGAAGGATGACATCAAGCTTGCCATAGGAGTGGGATTAATGAATTGAAGGTAAGTATAGGGATTTTTAACTGGAAGAATTTCTTAAAGGTATAGTTTTAATTAATTTATGCCTTATAACTAGTAATAACATTAATAGAAAAAATGAAGAGGAAAATTAGATAAATTATCTGTAAATAAATAATATAAAAACTGGTATCACTGTTCATAAAAATAAGTCCTTTTCTATGTCATTATAAATATGTAGATGTTTTCTACGTTACTTGAGCACTGAATGCTACTTAACAAAAATTAAGTGGAAACTGATTATTTTTCTAATATAAGCTGTTTTTTACTCACAATGTTCAGGCATTTTTTAATTATTGAGTATTAATGTTTTCTCTGAGTAGAATTTAGTAATATCAGTGTGTGATGACATGATGTATTATCAGACTTGCTGATTGATGGACTATTATTGAATAATTGAGTAGATAATTAATTGATACACTATACAGTTCACTGATAACTACTCTCTGTCATGGGTAAATTGAGCCCAAGCTCCCAATATTGTGGCATTGGGAATTAAATTTCCAACACTTAAATATGGATGAATAGTCTCAAAATAGTCATCCTATGTTTTCCTCTACTATTCTTCCTAATCTCAGTGAGATTAGGTATAGAATTTCTTCTGTTTCACTTCCCATGGCTAGAGGACCCAGTATGCATAAGAATCCAGCAACAAATCCTGCCTGCTATAGCTGCTTCTGTTAATTGTCTTCTATCAGGATTTACCCTTCTCGGTTTGAAGACTCTGTCTTACTTCTCAGGTAGAGTATGAGATCATTGCCTCCATTCAACACGCAGGCTCAAATCCTCACTAAATTTAGAGAGGTAGTCCGGGCTGTGTTCTTAGTTCCATTCTGAAGAGCACATAAGAACTTGGTGGATAATGAATGCATTATAATTAAAATCAATACATGCCCACTTATGTTCTTTTCCAATTTTACTGAAACTCAACTGACAGGTAGAATAAAGGTTTATACTCTCTCATTTCCCTAACTCCTGTCTGTCACCCTCTTTTCCATTTCCTCTTTAGTTCATCATGTTTTCTTGAATTCATCTACTGAGTTTTCATGAACTTCATTCTAAATTTAGTGATCATTGGTAACACCCAAGCTCTTTTTTTTTTAAAGATTTTATTTATTACTATGTATACAGTGTTCTGTCTCCATGCAGTCTGAGGAGGGCACCAGATTTCATTATAGATGGTTGTGAGCCACCATGTGGTTGCTGGGAATTGAACTCAGGACCTTTGGAAGAGCAGCCGGTGCTCTTAACCTCCGAACCATCTCTCCAGCACCAACACCCAAGCTCTTTGCCATTAGAACATTTCATCTACCTCATCCTTCATTACACCAGTGAATTGCAGAAAAATGGAAGCTATACCCTTCTGGTGTCTTCCTTACTTTTCTTAGCTTTCACTTTTCCTTATTTGAAAACATGCTTATTTGGCTATTTTTAATGCATTTTATCAGATATGCAGAAGAACACATTCAATACCCCATTTGTCCTTTTTATTTTCCTAATTGAAATTGATACGTGAATGATTCTTTCATAAGAAACTATTTCTGAATTTAAATGTGTCTGATTAATTGCCAATATATTTAAAGTTTTATTTGTAAATGTTAATAATTAAATGATTCTATAACTCACATGTTTTATTTTCTGTACAGAACTTTTCTTTATTGTGAACTAGAAACCAAGAATAGAAATTGCCATACTGCCTAAAGTCCATATGCCATTATAAGTATGAAAATTTAACTATTCCTGTAACATGAAATCCCTTTTATGTTTTCCATTTATATCACTATTTAGTTTCTCAATTTTTCCTCATCTATTTTTTCCTTTATCTTTACAATTCCTGTCATCTACTTGCCAGTATTCACTGATCACCTTTTCTACCTCTCAGGATTAAATAGATGAAGCTGAAAAAGATACTGGTCATAAGAGAAAACCAGTTATTCATACTGCATAAGAAAATATAGAAGAACTTATATTTTCATTATTTAATTGTTGATTTATATTTTCTATCATAAAAAAATTTGTTTACAGAAACAGAAAATTGCTCATATTCTGAATAGTTTTGCTTCTATATACATTAAATATTTTTAGCTTAATTTCTATTAGAAGCTCTTTTTAGTACATTGTTTAAAACTTTAGTAAAAGTTTAAAACCATGGTAAATGGTTCTTCTATTAAATCTGACAAACTACATGAACTGCCCAAGTAATTTGCCAATAAATTAAAGTAGAATATTGAGGGATTACAATGATTTCCCTCCATTGTTTCTAGGTGTTCTTATCTACGATTTTCTTCATTGAAAATAAAAATGTTACTGAATTATGTCAAAATTAAAAACAGTAATTAATGGCTATTATTAAACAGCATCAAGTTAAATACAGATAGAAATTTTAGCAGCTAATTGATATTTTAGAGAATTGACATCATATTTCATCTTGGACTTTATGAAAACTGCTAAGATTGCACATTATATTGCTTTCTGGAGCATACTCCATTCATGTTCCTTAAAAAGATTATTTTCTTTAGCTTGCCAGGTTAGATTTATAATTTGAATTTTCACATGTGACTGAGACTTCTTGTTTTTTATCACAATTTTTTAATGATGATGATGATTTTAAATCCTGAGTGAAGTTTCCCTTCCCTCCTCTCCTCCCAGTTCCTCCCCAACTTTTGCTCCCTTCTCCCTTTCATTCCTTCTCCATTTCTGTTCAGAAAAGGGGAAGTCTCACACAGGATATCAACCTAACACGGCATATCAAGTTCCAGATTAGGCACCTTCCCTCATATTAAGGAAGGACAAAGCAACCCAGTATGGGGAATAAGGACCCAAAACCATGCAGAAGAGTCAGAAACAGCCCATCCTCCCATTATTAGGAGTTCCATAAGAAGACCAAGCTACACCGCTGTATACATATATGCAGAGGACCTAGGTCAGTCCCATGCAGGCTTCCTGGTCATTAGTTCAGTCTCTGTGAGCCCTGTGAGTCCAGATATCCAGGTTAGTTGATCTTGTAGGTTGTCTTGTGGTGTCCTTGACCCCTCTGGCTCCTACAACCTTTCTTCCCCTTTTCTGCAGGATTTCCCAGCTCTGCCTAATGTTTTCTGTGGGACTCTGCATCTGTTTCTATTAGGTGCTGGATAAAGCCTCTCTGATCAAATTGCGCTAGGCACCAATCTATGAGCATAACACAACATCATTGGGCATCATTACATTGGCTTTTTTTGCCAGTTGTATTTGGTTGTATCCTAGTTCTCTGGACTATTTCTGCTGTACCTTCACCTCAGCATATCTTGTATGTATCATGATTAATAAAAACCCAGAGACAGATACTGGAATAAAAACTGAAGATCAGGGAAGCAAAGAGGCCATTACTAGAGAGTTCTCACCTCTACTAATGCTCAGACTGAAGGTGTGGTACACTGAACCTCAGGCTGTATATACTGCTCTCCACCAAAGCTCAGACTCACTGAACTCCTATCTCTTCCTGCCTTACATTCATCTCTAGATATGGGATCCCAAGTGCTGAGATCATCTTTGTGTGAGCTGTTTTTCTTTTAGACTGAATCAATTTCATGTAGCTCAGTGTAGGCTTGAACAAACAGAGATCCATCTGCTTCTGTCTTCCGAGTGCTGGGATTAAAGGTGTGTACCAACACTGCCTGGCTTCTATGGCTATGGCTGGCTTTGCACTCAGATCTTCAGGTAAGCTTTATTTGTTATATCATACACAAAATATCACCATACTTTTAGGTAGGACAAATTGTAGGTAAAAGTTTATGTGACTGGTTTTGAGTACCAATACCTCCAGTGGAAATTGTGCCTGGCTACAGAATATGTCCACTTCAGGCTATGGATCCCCTATTGCTAGGTGTCTCAGCTAGGGTCACCCTTGTAGATGGGAGTTCCCATTACACTGTTTCTACCTCACCTCCAAAATGCCCCTCTTTTCCAACTGTCTTTTCCAGTACACTACCTGATCCCTTCCCCCTCTGCCCAGATCCCTTTTGGATGGGAATCCCCACCTACCCCAGTTCACCAGCAAAATCTATTCCTCTTCTCAGGGAGATCCAAGCTTCCCCCCTCTTGCCCTCCTTGGTACTTAGCTTCCCCAGGTCTGTGGATAGTAGTATGGCTATCCTTTACTTCATAGCTGTTATTCCCTTGTAAGTTAGTAAATACTGCTTTTGTCTTTCTGGGTCTGGGTTACTTCACTCAAGATAATTGTTTCGAGTTCCATCCATTTGCTTGCAAAAAACAAGATGTCATTGTTTTTAACAGCTGAGTAATTCTCCATTGTATAAATGTACCACATTTTTTTATCCATTCATTGATTGAGGGACATCTAGGTTGTTTCTCGGTATTATGAATAAGCTGCTATGAACACAGTTGAACACTTTTTGGTGTAATGGAGCATCCTTTGGGTATATGCCCAAGAGTGGTATAGCTGCGTCTTGAGATAAGTTGATTCCCAGTTTTCTGAGAAACCACCACTTTGACTTCAGAGGTAGCTGTACAAGTTTGCACTCCCAGTAGGAATGGAAGAGTGTTCCTCTTGTGCCACATCCTCCCCATCTTCTTTGTCACATGTGATTTTTATCTTAGTCATTCTGACAGGTGTAAGATGGAATAATATCAGAGTTCTTTAGCTTTTCCCTAATGGCTCAGAATGTTGAACACTTCTTTAAGTGTCTCTTGGCCATTTGAGATTCTCCTTTTGAGAATTATATATTTAGATTTATACCCCAGTTTTAACGGGATTATTTGGTTTTCAGATGTCTCGTTTCTTGAGTTCTTTATATATTTTGGAAATTAGCCCTCTGTCATATGTGGGTTTGGTGAAGATCTTTTCCCATTCTGGAGGCTGCCATTTTACTCTATTAACAGCGTTGTTTGACTTATAGAAACTTTTCAGTTTAATGAGGTCCCATTATTGATTGTAGTCTTAGTTCCTGTGCTATTAGTGTTCTGTTCAGGAAACTTTCTCCTGTGCCAATACATTCAAGGCCATTTTTCACTTTCTCTTCCATTAGGTTTTGTGTAACTGGGTTTATATTTAGATCTTTGAGTCAACTTGGACTTGAGTTTTGTTAAGGATGCTAGATAGGGATTGCTCTACATTTTTCTACATGTGAATAACCAGCACCACTTGTTGAAGATGCTTTCTTTTTTTTCTTTGCATACTTTTTATTTCTTTGTCAAAAATCAGGTGTTCATAGGTGTGTGAACTTACATCTGGGTCTTTGATTTGATTTCATTGATTCACCTGTATGTTTTCATGCCAGTACTATGTTGTTTTTGTTACTATAGCTCTGTAGTAGCACTTGAAATCAGGAATGGTGATATCTCCAGAATTTCTTTTGTTGTACAGGATTGTTTTACATACCATGAATTTTTTTGGTTTATCCATATGAGGTTGAGTATTACTCTTTCATGGTTTGAAAAAAATTGTGTTGGGATTTTTGGTGGGGATTGGATTGAATCTGTAGATTGTTTTAGATAAGATTGCCATTTTTACTATGTTAATCCTACCCACTGATGTGCATGGAAGATCTTTCCATTTTCTGATATCTCCTTAGTTTCTAATTCAAGCCTTAAAGTTCTGGTCATACAGGTCTTCGCTTGCTTTGCATCAGTGGTTTCTTAGAGTCTGAATCACATCTGTCCAGGCCATTCTGGCTTTTACATTCTTCATTGAGAAGTCGGATGTAATTCTAATAGGTCTGCACTGAGAAGTTACTTGCAGCTTTCAATATGATTTCTTAGTTCTGTGCGTTTAGTGTTTTGGTGAGGGGCCCTTCTTTTCTGGTCCAATCTATTTGCTGTTTTGTGAGCTTCTTATACCTTTTTAGGCATGTCCTTCTTTAGTTTAGCAAAACTTCCTTCTATGATTTTGCTAAACTTAGTTTCTGGGTCTTTGAGCTTGGAATCTTTTCCTATTCCTATTATTCTTAGGTTTGGTCTTTTCCTAGTGTCCCAGATTTCTTGGATATTTTGTGTCAGAATGTTTTTAGATTTGACATTTTCTTTGATCTATGTATCTATTTCTTCTATCATGTCTTCAATGCCTGAGATTCTTTCTCCCATCTCTTGTATTCTGCTGGTGATGTTTGTGTCTGTACTTCCTGTTCACTTACCTAGATTTTCCATTTCCAGAATTCTCTCAGTTTTTTTATTGCTTCTATATCTATTTTCAGGTCTTGAATAGTTTACTCATTGCCTTCAATTGTTTGTTTGTTGTTGTTTTTTTTCTTGGCTTTCTTGATATTCTGCAAGGCATTTGTTGATTTTCTCCAAATGTTTTATTTTCTTCTCTTAGATTTCTTTGAGGAATTTATTCATTTCCTCTAAGTACCTCTATCATCATTACAAGGTTGGTTTTAATATTGTTTCCTTGGACTTCAGCTGTGTTGGAATACTCAGGGCTTACTGTAGTGAGATGGTTAGGCTCTGTTGGTATCTTATTGCCCCTGACTGTTGTTTACTGTGTGCTTACACTTATGTTTTGGCATCTGGATTAGGTGTGATTACAGGTCTAGGTGCTGATATTTGGGTTTGTCTTTGTTGGATAGGTGTTTTCTTCCTTGGTTCCTGTTTCCTTTCTAGTCTTTTGGTTGGAGTGGCCTATGGCTAAATAGAGTATCTCCACCTGAGTTGGAGGTTGGGCTTCTGATGGCCTGAATGGCCTGTGGTCCAGTAGGTGGTTGATGCTTAAGTAGAGGGCTGGATTTTTGGTGATGTCCATGGCCTCAGATCTGGGAAGGGGTCCTCTGGGATTCCTGAATACTGGACAGGCTTCTGATGGGTTATAAACCTTCTGCCTAATTCTCAGTCAACTTGCCTGGCCTCTAGAGTTCAAGATGCTTGCCTGGCCTTTGATAGAGTCTGACTCCCACTAGAGGTGTGGTTCAGGACACGGTGACAAGGAGAGGAGGGCAAGTTGGGATTATGTTGGTTGGGTACAGGTGGGGCTGGGGGATTGACTTATCTAATTTTCAGGGAGCTGGTCTGGCCTATGGTATGGCAAGAGCTTCCACCAGAGGTATTGGCCATTATATGGTGAAGAGGAGAGGAAGAGGCATTGGGTTACTCTGAGTGGTTGGAGGTGTTGGTCTACATGGTTTTCAGGGAGCTGGCCTGGCCTCTGATGGAGTAGGAGGCTTTTGCTAGAGGAGTAGGTGAGAATGTGGTACTGAGGAGAGAAGGGGCTATTAGAGTTTTGCTGTGGCAGCACAGATGGGGTGGGGGACAGTTCTGCCTGGGATTCAGGATGATGGCCTGACCTCTGGAGATGTCTTCTTTTTTTTTTTTTTTTTTTTGGTTTTTACGAGACAGGGTTTCTCTGTATTGTTTCGGAGGCTATCGGTCCAGCCAGGCCTCGAACTCACAGAGATCCACCTGCCTCTGCCTCCCGAGTGCTGGGATTAAAGGCGTGCGCTACCACCGCCTGGCTAGAGATGTCTTCTTTTTAAAGACTGAATTTGACAGCACCTAAATGACTACAATATTTTTAATAAGTACATTAATATGGAACAATTAGCATCAAGAATTGCCATTAAATTATGAAATGAAATGATTGTTACTTGACAAAGTTAAAAAGTTAAAAAAAAAGCCAAAATGTTGATGCAAGTGTTGAAAATCTGAATATATATTACAAATATGCCTAACATGGATTTCTCTAGTTTGGGCACATTTGCTTGAGTAAAACTCCTGTATGTATTTGATTCTTTTAAATGTATATTCTCTCCCTTTTAAGTAATACTTGAAGAAAGCAAAGCAGATTATGCCAACAAGACTGCAGCTACCAAAAGTGACCATTTCAGGTGTTTTATTTGAATTTTCAGTATAGCAGCTACTAATCCAAAGCACTGAATTTGAAAGAGAAATGAAGATTATTTACTTGTTTAGTAACTTATGTACTTATTGGGAAGACTTGAAAATAAGTAGCCTCTGGCTTCTACTTCCTTCCCTGTTACTGTTTTCCTAAGCTTTGTTTAGCATCCCAATTACAGTCGTTCAAAACACAGGGAACTTTTATTTTACCTGACACAATTTACATACATTTTATCTTGATAATATGATAATTGCTACAATTTGGTGTAATAATGTCTAACAATTTAGGGGAATTAAATCTCCTGTGTTCAGCAAATGCTATTTTTTTTTCTGTTTTAAATAGGAGGACATTGGGGCACAGAAAATCTATCTGCATGTCTCAGTTAAGGTGAGTAGTTTGTTTTAAAGCATGGCCTTTTCTAATCTTGAACCACCAGGTAATTTTCTCAGTACCTAGTTGAAGTCAGGCAGTTATAGGAAGATGGGAGTGATTGTACATCAGAGGTGCTCTGCTGCAGGTGACAAGATGCTGTGTGCACTTGTAATCACCTACTTTATAGTTCCCCCCAGGAGGCCTCCTTGTTCCCAGCTTCAGAGGTCAATGTGTATTGTTTGAGAAACAGCTCTGAGAAAATTACAATGAAGCATTACTGAGTTAGTGTAGGAGGCATACCAGTATCTTCTTTATAGTCCTCATTAGAAGTGGAAACATGAGAAAGGAAAAATAGTTATTGATCATAACCCACATCATCCAGCCTACTCTCTTTCTGAAAGGGAAACTAGGCTCATAAGATAATGATTAGATTAAACGAGTGAAAACTCATTTCTGTGCTACCACCATCTGCTCTGTGTTCAGTTACTGCTGTAAAGCATTTAGTCTTCATTGTGTTCTTTTAATACAGACTGACAACACACACACACACACACACACAGGCTCATCTCTGACATTATTTTATCTGTAGAGGCAGTGATTACATTTTTCCAAAGCAAACAAGATTCTCACAAGTAGAAAAGGTCCCGCCATTTTCCCACTTGAAGTGACACAAGTTCTTCTGTTTCTATGCCTGTCTCAATAGGACATGGCTTGTCTAGCTTAATCATTTGTGTTTGCCTTAGGAATTATTAATCCAATGATTGAATATGCTCCCAGAGGTTCCAGGTACCATTTCTGAGCCTCTTGCCTCCAGGATAAATTACAAGATGATTGATATTGTAATTGTTTCTCACTCCTTTCTGAAATGTTTGCACCTTTGCAGGTCGGAGCTGTGAACTCAGTAAGAACATTTCCTACTTATGTGTGCTTTAGCCTTCACAGACACAGTTCTGTATTTCACACTAACATGGAGATTTTCCTAAAGAACGAAGCCAGGAAAATAAAAATGTCAGCAATTTATGCATTTAAATTTCACTCCCAGCTGAATTTCAATGTAAATATATTGAAACACATTATGTAAATATATTTAAATGTGTGCCACACATTTATATTTAAATGCAAATTGAAATAATTTACATGCTAGATTTTTGAATGTCAGTCATTATAAGACAGTGATTTCCTGACCCAAAGCTACCAATCAGAATGATATATGTGTATGTTTCTTAATTAACACCAAAGGTTAAAATGCTGACCCAGGTGTGCATATTAATTTGCCAAGTGATTTTCTTCTTGAAGATAGTGGTGATTGGCATTCTTCATGGTAGGGGAGAAATGTAGGTAAATTCAAATTTTAAATAAAAATTGAAAAGTGAAAGGCAGGAGTGTTGGCATTTCGATCGAATGGGGATGGGTCAGGTATTCTGGCACTCAGGAGTCACAGGATACTGAGTGTTACACAGCTTAGGTGGAAAGGTATCCTGGAAGCTCAGGAGCCAAGGACCACCACAGGTTGTAGGAAGCTTAGCAGCTTACAGTCTTGCCCCCGGGAAAGGCTTCCCCAGTGTATCTGCTCTGCTCCTGCAGGACAGGGTCTTCCAACTGGGGATGTTCGCCCAGTGTAGCAGTTTTGCTCTGCAGGAGTTTTCTCCGGAGAAGTTGCTACAGTTCCGCTCTGCTCCCTGAGAGCCGAGAGAAGAAAGAAGAGAGCAGGGTGTGGAGGTAACAGCTCTGCTCTGCCAAGGCAAGGTTTCCCTGGCAAAAGTGTCACAGCCCTGCTTTCTCTCTGCTCTGCCCAGGGTTGCCTCTGCTCTGTCACCACTGCCGCAAAAGAGGCTCTTCACCCAAAGATCATTGAAGGGGTTTATTGGGAGGGAAGAGTCCAGGAGAGTGGCTGCCCTCTGCCAGAGTGACAGAGGACAGCCGGGCAGCGGGAACAGACACAAGCTGAACAGACACAGGGTTTATATAGGGCTTCCAGGGTAGGGATTGGTCCGATTTCAGTTCTGAGCTCAGATTGGCTAGAGCTCTGTCCGAGGATTGGTTACTTTTCTGCACAGGATTAGGGTCAGATTTGGCTCCAGTTTCAGGGCCAAAGTGTGTTTCTTTCTCTGGTCCTTCTTAGCCTTTTGGCTCCAATTTTAGGGCCAGGGTGCATTTCTTTCACTGAGTCTGATTCCAGGGACAAAGTGTATTCTTTTGGCACTTGTTTCAGGGTCAGGGTACATTTCTTTAGTTCTGGTTGCAGGGCCAAAGTGTGTTTCTTTGGCTCTGCTCAGGGTGTGTTTCTTTGATGGTCCCCTTTCCCTACAAGGAGGAAGACCGCAAATGTGTACCCAACATTGTATCCATCGGCCTTAGATATCCCAAGAAATACATAGTAATTGTATGCCATACTAATTTTCAGCATCTAGTCTCTAGAGGTATGGTTAAGGGATGACTTCACCACATAGGTAATAAGGTAAATAGAGGGTAAACATGAGTCTGACCTGTTTGTTAATATGTGACAGAGGGGTTTAAACTGTGAAAGCCATGTCTCTGTCCAGACTTCTTGTGCACACCAAGCCTGTTTCTAGTGCCTTATGCCTTCTGCCCTCCTGGCCCTGGATATGACTGTACTCACTGTTCAGTCTCACCTCATAGCAGTTCCTTCCAACACCTGGCTTCACTACTTTGGTATTCAGTTCCCTACTGACAACTCTTACCCCGTCTTACCAGGTATAACTGTTTGAATGTAGTTGGTCCCCATAAGCTCATAAAGAATAGCACTATTAGGAGGGGTGGTCTTATTGATGGAAGTGTGGTTCTATTGGAGGAGGATAGATGACAGAGACCTTTAATCCAGGCCCTGAGACTGGAGGGCACACCTGTAATCTGAGCCACACCTTCTGTTAGAAGTGTATCACTGTGGGCATGTGTTTGAGGTTTTTTTTTCTCAAGCTTCACTCAGTGTGAGTGTCAGTTGGTTTCCTGTTGCCTGCAATATGTAGTCTCAGCTCCAGGTCTCCTCTGCTTGCATGTTGACATGTCCATAATTGGCTGAACCTCTGAAATGGTAAGCAAGCCCCCTCAATTAAATCTTTTCATTATAAGAGTTGCCATGTTCATGGTGTCTCTTTTTTTTAATTTAAATTAGAAACAAGCTTGCTTCACATGTCATTCCCAGGTCCCTCTCCCTCACCCCCCACCAACTCCCTAGCTCCAGCCTCAATCTCCATTCTGCTCCCCAGGGAGAGTGAGGCCCTCTATGGGGGATATCCAAAGTCATTCAGGGCAGGGCCTAGGCCTTCCCCCATGTGTCCAGGCTGAGAGAACATCCCTCCATGTGGAATGGGCTCCCAAAGTCCATTTGGATGCCAGCAATAAATACTGATAAATACTTGAGGCCCCATTGATTGCTGAGGCCTTCTCATTGACACCCAAATTTAGGGGGGGTGGGTCAGTCCCATGCTGACCTCTCAGCCAGCAGTCTGGGCTCTATGAGCTCCCCCTGGTGCATGTCAGCTGTTTCTGTAGGTTTCATGAGCCCAATCTTGACCTCTGCTCATTACTCCTCCCTCTCTGCAACTGGAATCCAGTTCAATTCAGTGTTTAGCTTTGGGTGTCTGCCTCTGCTTCCATCAGCCACTGGATGAAGGCTCTAAGATGGTGTATAAGGTAGTCATCAATCTCATTATAGGGGGAGGACATTTAAGGTAGCTTCTCCACTATTTCTTATATTGCCAGTTGGCATCATCCTTATAGGTCTCTGGAATCTCACTAGTGCCAGATCTCTTCTCAAACATATAATGACTGTCTCTATTATGGTATCTCTCATCCTGCTTGCCTCTATTCTTCCCCAGATTCAGACCTTCACATAAATCCAGCTACACTGAACCTCTTAGAAGAGAAAGTGGGAGGTACCCTTAAAAGAATTGGTGCAGGAGACAGCTTCCTGAAAATAACACCAGTAGCACAGACATTGAGATCGATAATTAATAAATGGGACCTCCTGAAATGGAGAGGTTTCTGTAAGGCAAAAGATACAGTCAACAAGACAAAAAGGCAGCCCATAGAATGGGCAAAGATAGTCACTAACCCCACATCTGACAGAGGGCTGAGCTCCAAAATTTACAAAGAAATCAAGAAGCAAGTCTCCAAAACACCAAAGGATCCAATTAAAAAGTAGGGTACAGAACTAGATAGAGAATTCTCAATAGTGGAGTCTAAAATGACTGATAGACACTTAAGAAAGTGCTCAACATCCCTAGCCATCAGGGAAATGTAAATCAGAACAACTCTGAGATACCATCTCACTCCTGTCAGAATGGCTAAAATCAAAAACTCCAATGACAGTTTATGCTGGAGAGGATGTGGAGAAAGGGGAACACTCCTCCACTACTAGTGGGAGTGCCAACACATACAGCCACTTTGGAAATCAGTATGGAGATTCCTCAGGAAAATGGGAATTAGTCTACCACAAGATTCAGCAATTCTACTCTTAGGTATATACCCAAAAGTTGCACATTCATATAAGTGTAGAGTTCAGCCTTCCCTTCCCTGCCATCCACCTGGGCCCTGCCACAGTTGCAGTCCCCAAATAATACAAAGGACGCTATATTACTTATGGAGCTGTTGGCCTTTTGCTTGGTTTCTTACTGGCTATCTCTGACTTAAGTATTTAACTCATGATTGTTAATCTAAGTATTTCTCTTACTGGAGAAAAGGGTCTGGACCTCTTATTCCTATGGTGGCTACATCATGATTGCCTATGTCTCTATTTCCCAGAATCCTCCTCAACTCCTAGTCCCACCTATCTTGCTTACCTATTGGGCAACAATGCTTTATTGACATATATACAGGACTTCCCCCTCATATAAGGACATCTGTTCAACTGTATTCATAGCAGCATTATTTGTAATAGCTAGAACCTGGAAGCAACCTAGATACCCCTCAACTGAAGAATGGATAGACAAAATGTGGTATATTTACACAATGGAGTATTACTCAGAGGAAAAAAAATGGAATTTTGGCTTCCAGCAGCATCAGGTAAACAGGCCGGCTTCCCGGCCTGTGCTCCAGTGCCTGCAGATCGCCTGGGACCTGCACAGAGCTCCCAATCCCGGCAGGAGCCAAGCACCCCAGACTCCCGATCTTCGCTCACACCAACGAGACCAGGAAAGGAGAGGAGGCTGGGAGTCCAGGGAAGCGGAGGTTCTTCCAGCAGCATCAGGTAAACAGGCCGGCTTCCCGGCCTGTACTCCAGTGCCTGCAGATCCCCTGGGACCTGCACAGAGCTCCCAATCCCGGCGGGAGCCAAGCACCCCAGACTCCGGATCTTCGTCACACCAACGAGATCAGGAAAGGAGAGGAGGCTGGGAATCCAGGGAAGCCGCGGTTCTTCCAGCAGCATCAGGTAAACAGGCCGGCTTCCCGGCCTGTGCTCCAGTGCCTGCAGATCGCCTGGGACCTGCACAGAGCTCCCAATCCCGGCGGGAGCCAAGCACCCAGACCCCAGGTCTTCTCTCCCACCAACGAGACCAGGAAACCAGAGGACCCAGGGAGACCAGGGGAGTAGCTGTTCTGGATCAAGTACAACAGGACCCAGCATAGGGTCCAGGGGACCAGGTAAGAGGATAAGCGCCCCAGATTCCTGTTCTTCTTCTCCACCCACGGGACCAGCATTCGGACAAGGAATAGAAGAACCACCAGATTATTGGACTTGCTAGCACCCACCAAAAGGGAACTCTGGTCCCCAGACCAGTAAGGGGCTCTTTCTGTACCAAATAGAAGAAGAGATGGGAAAGAGACAATACAAAAACACAGTCAGCAACAGAAAAACAAATATGACACCGCCAGATTCTAGAGACTCCACACCAGCAAGACCCCAACATTCCAATGCGGACGAAGCAGAAGAGAACGACCTTAAAAGCACTTTCATGAAAATGATAGAGGCCCTAAAAGAGGATATTGGAAAATCCCTCAAAGAAATGGAAGAAAAAACAAACCAAAAAATGCAAGAATTGGAAGAAAAAACAAACCAAAAAAGGCAGAAAATGGAAGAAGAAATGAAGCAAAAAATGTAAGAAATGGAAGAAAAAACAAAGCAAAAAATGCAAGAATTGGAAGAAGAATCATACCAAAAAAGGCAGGAAATGGAAGAAGAAACAAAGCAAAAAATGCAAGAAATGGTAGAAAAAACAAAGCAAAAAATGAAAAAAATGGAAGAAGAAACAAACCAAAAAAGGCAGGAAATGGAAGAAGAAACAAAGCACAAAATGTGAGAAATGGAACAAAAAACAAACCAAAAAAATGCAAGAAATGGAAGAAAGAACAAACCAAAAAATTCATAAAAGGCAACAAACGGACAAACAGATAAACAGAAAATTGCAAGAAGCAATGCAAACACTGCAAGGGTTGAAAACTGAAATAGAGTCATTAAAAAAAACACAATCTGAAGAAAGGCAGAAAATAGAAAAGCTGGACAAACAGACAGGCACTACCAATACAAGCATTACCAACAGAATAGAAGAGATGGAAGAGAGAATCTCAAGTGTTGAAGATATGCTAGGAGAAATGGATTTATCAACCAAAGAAAACCTTAAATCCAACAAATCCTTAACACAAAACATCCAGGAAATATGGGACACCATGAAAAGACCAAACCTAAGAATAATAGGTATAGAAGAAGGAGAAGAAATCCAGCTCAAAGGGGCAGAAGGCATATTCAACAAAATCATAGAAGAAAACTTTCCCAACCTTAAGAAAGACATGCCAATGAAGGTACAAGAAGCCTACAGAACACCAAATAGAGTGGACCATAAAAAAAAAATCCCCTCGCCACATAATAACCAAGACCCCAAACATACAGAATAAAGAAAGAATATTAAGAGCAGCTAAGGAAAAAGGTCAAGTAACATATAAAGGCAGACCTATCAGAATTACACCTGATTTCTCCATGGAAACGCTGAAAGCCAGAAGGTCCTGGATAGATATTCTACCTACACTAAGAGACCACGGATGCCAGCCCAGACTACTATACCCGGCAAAGCTCTCAATCACTATAGACGGAGAAAACAAGATATTCCATGACAAAACTAGATTCAAGCAATATGTGTCCACTAACCCAGCCCTACAGAAAATTTTGGAAGGAAAACTCCAACCCAAGGAAGCTAACTACAACCAGAAAAACATAAGCATTAGAGAATCTCTCTCTACCAACAGCCAAAAGAACAAAGGGGTGAAATTCCACACATAATTCCACCAACAACAACCATCGCAAATCGAAGAAGGATGAGCAATCATTGGTCATTAATATCCCTCAATATTAATGGCCTTAACTCACCCATAAAAAGACACAGACTAGCAGATTGGATTCGAAGACAGAACCCTTCCTTCTGCTGCATACAGGAAACACACCTCACCCTTAAAGACAGACATTACCTGAGAATTAAAGGTTGGGAAAAAATTTTTCAATCGAATGGACCCAAGAAACAAGCCGGGGTATCAATCCTAATATCTAACAAACTAGACTTTAAAATAAAATCAATCAAAAGAGATGAAGGAGGTCATTACATACTCATCACAGGTGAAACCCACCAAGAGGAAGTGTCTATTCTGAACATCTATGCCCCAAATACAAAGGCATCCACATTCGTTAAAAAAACATTATTAGAAATTAAATCTCATCTAAAGCCCCACACAGTTATAGTGGGAGATTTCAACACACCACTCTCACCACTAGACAGGAATACCAAACAGAAACTCAACAAAGAAGCAAAAGGGCTAATAGAAGTAATGACCCAACTGGGATTAACAGATATCTATAGAACATTTCATCCACATAAAAAAGAATATACCTTCTTCTCACCACCACATGGAACCTTCTCAAAAATCGACCACATACTTGGCAACATATCAAACCTCAGCAGCTACAAAAAAATTGGAATAACTCCTTGCATCTTATCAGACCACCATGCTTTAAAATTAGAATTCAACAACAACACAAATTGCAGAAAACCTACAAACTCATGGAAATTGAATAATGCTCAACTGCACCATCCCTGGGTCAAAGAGGAAATAAAAAAAGAAATTAAAGACTTCCTCGAATTCAATGAGAATGAAGACACAACATACCCAAACCTATGGGACACTTTGAAAGCAGTGCTACAGGGGAAGTTCATAGCGCTAAATGCTCACATGAAGAAACAGGAGAACAGTTATACCAGAGAATTAACATCACAGCTGAAAACTCTAGAACACAAAGAAGCACACTCCCCCAGGAGGAGTAGACGCCAGGAAATAATCAAATTGAGGGCTGAAATCAATAAAGTAGAAACCAGGAAAACAATACAAAGAATCAACGCAACGAAGAGTTGGTTCTTTGAGAAAATCAACAAGATAGACAAACCTTTGTCCAAACTTACCAAACAGCAGAGAGTGAACACGCAAATTAACAAAATTAGAAATGAAAAGGGGGACATAACAACAGACTCTGAGGAAATCCAGAGAATCATTAGGTCATACTTTGAAAACCTGTACTCCACAAAATTCGAAAATTTAAAGGAAATGGATGACTTCCTGGACAGCTATCAATTGCCAAAACTAAATCAAGAACAGATAAGCAATTTAAATAGACCTATAACCCCTATGGAAATAGAAGCTGTCATCAAAAGTCTCCCAACCAAAAAAAGCCCAGGTCCAGATGGCCTCAGTGCAGAATTCTACCAGAAATTCAAAGAACAGCTTATACCAATTCTTCTCAAAGTGTTCCACACAATAGAAGCAGAAGGGTCTTTGCCAAACTCTTTCTATGAGGCTTCAATAACCTTGATCCCCAAGCCACACAAAGATACAACTAAGAAAGAGAACTTCAGACCAATATCCCTCATGAACATTGATGCAAAAATACTCAATAAAATACTGGCAAATCGGATCCAAGAACACATCAAAACAATCATTCACCACGATCAAGTAGGTTTCATCCCAGGAATGCAGGGATGGTTCAACATACGAAAATCCATCAACGTAACCCACCATATAAACAAGCTGAAAAACAAAAATCACATGATCATCTCACTAGATGCTGAAAAAGCCTTTGACAAAATCCAACACCCCTTCATGATAAAGGTCTTGGAGAGATCTGGGATAACAGGGACATACTTAAACATAATAAAAGCTATATACAGTAAACCAACAGCCAACATCAAACTAAATGGACAGAAACTCAACGCAATTCCTCTAAAATCAGGAACAAAACAAGGCTGTCCACTCTCTCCATACCTTTTCAACATGGTACTTGAAGTTCTAGCTATTGCCATACGACAACAAAGGGGGATCAAGGGGATACAAATTGGGAAGGAAGAGGTCAAACTTTCACTGTTTGCAGACGATATGATAGTTTACATCAATGACCCAAAGAACTCTACCAGGGAACTCTTACAGCTGATTAACACCTTCAGCAAAGTGGCAGGCTACAAGATCAACTCAAGAAAATCAGTAGCCCTACTATATACAGATGATAAAAGGGCTGAAAGAGAAATCAGAGAAACATCACCCTTTACAATTGCCACAAACAACATAAAATACCTTGGGGTAACGCTAACCAAACAAGTGAAAGACCTGTATCGTAAGAACTTTGAGTCTTTAAAGAAAGAAATTAAAGAAGCCCTCAGAAAATGGAAAGATCTCCCATGCTCTTGGATAGGTAGGATCAATGTAGTAAAAATGGCAATCCTGCCAAAAGCAATCTACAGATTCAATGCAATCCCCATTAAAATCCCAGCACAGTTTTTCACAGACCTTGAAAGAACAATAATCAATTTTGTATGGAAAAACAAAAGACCCAGGATAGCCAAAACAACCCTGTTCAACAAGGCAACGTCCGGAGGCATCACCATCCCTGACCTCAAGCTCTATTATAGAGCTATAGTCCTGAAAACACCTTGGTATTGGCACAAAAATAGACAGGTAGACCAATGGAATCGAATTGAAAACCCGGGTATTAACCCACACACATACGAACATCTGATCTTTGACAAAGAAGCTAAAAATATACAATGGAATAAAGAAAGCACCTTCAACAAATGGTGCTGGCATAATTGGAGACTGGCATGTAGAAGAATGCAGATCGATCCATGTCTATCGCCATGCACAAAACTTAAGTCCAAATGGATCAAAGACCTCAACATAAATCCAGCCACACTGAACCTCTTAGAAGAGAAAGTGGGTGGTACCCTTGAACGAATTGGTACAGGAGACAGCTTCCTGAACATAACACCAGTAGCACAGGCAGTAAGATCAACAATTAATAAATGGGACCTACTGAAACTGAGAAGCTTCTGTAAGGCAAAGGACACAGTCAGCAAGACAAAAAGGCAGCCCACAGAATGGGAAAACATCTGACAGAGGGTTGATCTCCAAAATTTACAAAGAACTCAAGAAGCAAGTCTCCAAAACACCAAAGGACCCTATTAAAAAGTGGGCTGCAGAACTAAATAGAGAGTTTTCAATAGAGGAGTCTAAAATGGCTGAGAGGCACTTGAGAAAGTGCTCAACATCCTTAGCCATCCGGGAAATGCAAATCAAAACAACTCTCAGATACCATCTCACCCCTGTCAGAATGGCTAAAATCAAAAACACCAATGACAATTTATGCTGGAGAGGATGTGGTGAAAGGGGGACACTCCTCCATTGCTGATGGGAGTGCCAACTGGTTCAGCCACTTTGGAAATCAGTGTGGAGATTCCTCAGAAAAATGGGAATAAACCTACCACAAGACCCAGCAACTCCACTCTTAGGCATATATCCAAAAGATGCCCATTCATACAACAAAGATGTCTGTTCCACTATGTTCATAGCAGCTTTATTTGTAATTGCCAGAACGTGGAAACAACCTAGATGTCCCTCACCTGAAGAGTGGATAGAGAAAATGTGGTACATCTACACAATGGAGTACTATTCAGCAGAAAAAAATAATGGAATCATGAGATTCACAGGCAAATGGATGACACTAGAAGAAACCATCCTGAGTGAGGTAACCCAGTCACAAAAAGAGAAACATGGCATGTACTCTCTCATATATGGATTTTAGACATAGATCTGGGGAACGCCAGCCTACAATCCTATGGCCAGAGAGTCTGGGAAACAGAAACTTTATTTAGTGGCTGATCGAAGAAGAGGCAGACTCCCTTGGTTAAGTACTGAGCTGAACTCAAGAAAGCCAGTAACAGAGAGGGAGGACTGATGATCAAAGGGATTAAGACTGGGCTGGTTTAACCCCCAGAAACAGCTGACCAGACAAAGGTTAACTCTTGAATCCCAGGCATTAGCCTGGGAAGCCAGCATGGGACTGATCAAGACCCCCCTGAATCTGGGTGTCAGTGAAGAGGCCTAGGGAATCTATTGAGCCTTGGGCAGCAGATCAGTACCCATCCCAAGTATACACACGGACTTTGGACTCCAATAGAACAATGTGAGGTGCACTCTCACCCAGAACTCTTGGGAAAGGGTCTAGGCCCTGCCCTATATGAAATGACACACTATGGACACCCCCATGGAGGGCCTCATCCTCCCTGGAGAAATGAGAGGATAACGGGGGGGGGGTGGAGGGCACGGAAGGAAGAGAGGGAATGGGAGAGGGACCTGGAACTGACTTGTGAAGCAACCTTGATTCTTATCTAAATTTAAACTGGAAAATAAAATTAAAAAAAATGGAATTTTGAAATTTGCAGGCAAAAGAATGGCATTACAAGAAACCATCCTGAGTAAGGCAACCCAGTCACAAAAAGATAAACATGGCATGTATTCACTCATATTTGGATTTTAGAAATGGAACAGGGGAGTACCAGCTTTCAACCCACCACCAGAGAGTCTGGGAAACAGGGAGGACCCTAAGAGAGATATGCATGGTACCCCAGAGAAGGGAGATGGGACAGAATCTCCTGAGCCAATTGGGAACATGGTGAGAAGGGAGAGGGAGCTGGAAGAAAGACAGGAGAAGAAGAAGAGGGGAGAGGAGGACATGGGGAGAGGTCATGTTGTCTCTTTATAGCAATAAAAAAACTCTATTTCTTTTCCTCCCTCCCTTTAGTCCTATCCTGTGTTTTGATACAAGCATCTCTTCATGAAAGTAGATTGTAAGAATGCCTTATTCACATCTTGATGGGATATTTTTTGAAAAATAAGATGTTGGATTTTGAAGAGTGAGACTGGTTCAAACTGATTTGGCTACCCTCCAATTTAATTACACCTCATAGACATCTATTCCCTAATGGTTTCCTTCCACCAGCTCTACGGTGCAAGTAGTTCTACCAGAACTGCCCAAGCATGGTCGGGTAAGAAGACAGAATTCTTGGAAACATTGTGATATCTTCCTGACAGGTAATAAATATTTCATCTATTTTTTTATATACCTGACTTTCCTCTCACAGGGAAACACATGACCTCCCCTTTTTCATGAGCTATGAAACCTATCACTGGGTTCAGCAATTTGTTCAAAGAGCTCACAGAACTCTGGGGTAGGAAATCTACTTACCATCCCTTGTTTTTGTTTTTGAGGACTAGGTTACAGAACAGCCATACTATCACTCATTTGTTTTAAGGACTAGGTTACAGGAACAGCCAGATGGAAGAGATGAATAAGACAAAGTATAGGGGAAGAGGGTGTGCACTCTCTGTCTTTATGGGCAATTTGCCTTCTCAGTGTTTGGATGTGTTCATAAGCACCAGGCATGCTGGACTTGTTCATTGAGACTGCAGCACATTCACAAAATAAACATGACTAGTTGAATCATGGAGCGTTTGTGTAGAGTTTCACCTCTCACCCCTCTTTCCTTCTCAGAAGCTTAAGATGGGGTTAGAACTTGCAACCCTTTAACCTTGCTTCCTTCTTTCTGGTGGCCAGTGCCATCTGAAACTATCTAGAATTCTCCAGTCCCCAATCATGTCACCATTCCAAATGACAATTTTTACTTCAGGGATTTTAAACATTATCAAAATTATTGACTAATGCCAAGTGTTACAGGGGAAAAGGAATATTTATATTAACATACCACTCAAAAATTATGAGAATCTAGGTGCTTTGTGGCCTGCATGAGAGGCAGATACACACAGACATGCATCTTTCTATATGACAACGTCATGCTCCATTACTTAACCTTGTCCCTAAGTGATTCACTCCGGATCTGGCTATGATGTTGTTCCCTTTCAATCCTTTACTTTGCCATTTCCACCCTCCAAGCAAAGGAGATTTTAACACAATGTAAAAGGTGGATTGGAAATCACGAAGACACTTTCTGTTATCGGGGCATGACATTATAATCACATTACTTGACTACAACTTCTCATTTCAGACTAAGGTAGGTCTATATTCTCCCTGTCTCAGTTGGGACATTCTTTTTGTTCTTTTCCTACAAGCGCAATGTAACACAATAAAAACCCATAGACAGATATTGGGGTTCAAGCTTCAAGACGAAGATCTGAAAAGGAAAGCATTTATTCACTAGCTCTTACCTCTACCTCTACCAGAAATAAATGAACTTGTGTCCACAAATCATCAGAGTGCAATGAAGACTGCACTGCCTTCCACCAAGCTTCAGACTGCTCTGAGTTCCTATCTCCTCTACCCTTATATTCCCCTCCGTGACCAGCCACATCACTCCTGTCCCACCTCCCTAGTGCTTGGATTAAAGGCATGGGATCCCAAGTGCTGAAATCACCTTTGTATGAGCTGTTTCTCTTTTAGAATGGATCAATTTCATGTAGCTCAGTGTGGCCTTGAACTAACAGAGATCCATCTGCCCCTGTCTCCCAAGTTCTGGGATTAAAAACAAGCTTGTAGCTAGCTTTGCATTCTGAGCCCTAAGGCAAGCTTTATTTAACCATAAACACAGGAGAACAATGCTTTTCTCTTCAGAGTTCCCTGTAACTTGCCTGATACACTATGATTTGAGATTCTTCCTGTCAAAGGCAGGTCCAGGCAGAGCAGTTTTCTATTTAAGTATTGTATTCTACTTCTCCTCTTGAACTTTTTCATTAAACCCTCTGGTGAGTAGCTGTGGTGAGCCTCTGTGGTGAGGAGCTTTGTGCAGAACTTTCCCTTCCTGGATTGTTTCCTTGTGATGTAGAGGAAAAGGTGTGATGACTCACTCACCACTCTGGGTGGCGAACCATCCTCTTAGAGACAAACTCTACGAATCACTGAGCTTTGGTATCATAAATTAAATGCAAACTAAGTGAATTTGCACAACCCAATTCCTTCTCCACAAAGAGGACATTGAAAACCATTTTAAATCAAAATACTCAGTTTTCTTCATTATTTCCATTATCCCCTAATGTAATAAACACCTTTCTTCTTCTATTTCTGATAAAGTATTTCCTCCCAATTACTGACAATGTCCTGTAAGTATTACAAAGTTCATATTGAAATAACATACGTGTAAATACAGAGGAGCGTATTTTGCCAAGATTATGCCCAGTATGTTTTTCTATTGTAAACCTAGCTTTATAATAATGCCATATGACTTAGGGTTTAGAGGTAAGCAGGGAGAAATAATGTATATGTAAATTGAATTTTCTTACCGCATCATAGTCTCCTTTAGGTAGTAAAAGCAACATCTCTCAGATGTGATCTTTGTGAATATTAACTGCTGAGCACCACTGTGCACAGGTTATTATTGCTTAGTCATGTGTTCTATTTAAATCCCATTATTCCCCTAGCAGGAGTACCAATATTAGCATACCTGTTTATAGACTCTCATGCTCCACTGCCAGAGCCAGCTGGACGCTCATATTCCAATTCAGAAGGATCCAGGTGCATGGGGTGTGAACCAGCCATTGGAAATGGAAAGCATATAGAATATATATTCATCTGTGTAGATGGGAACTTAGTTTTGCTATTAATCCTAACTTCAAAATTATACACACAGCTAATTAAACCACCAGGTGTCTTAGTGTGAGGCCATTTAATTACTTGCATCTTATTTTGAGGGCAATGGTTGTTAATTACCAAGTTGCAAGAGAAATTAATACCAAGTTGCAAGAGAAATTAAATATGATGCTCCTTTCTCTGCCAGAGGAATTGTGATTGAAAGGAGAGGCTGCACTAGGTCAAACTGAAAGAGAGTGTTGGAGGAAACACTGTGGCTGTGTTTAAATCAGATAATGCAGCTTTGTTTTAGGTCTTATGTCAATTTGAATGGGGTGGGGGGAGAAGAAGATGACATCGAAGGTGAGACCTTTGGGTTTGTTGTTTCTTGGTTATAAATTAGTCATACTGGGAGACTCATGGTCCTCAGAACTTGTCAAAATTAGGTTCCAGGGAACAAAGGTTTGTGAAGTCTGTTGGTTAATTTATGTTTTTAGGATTTCCAAGGACAAACTAAGTTGCAGAATTCTTAGCTGACCCTTTAAAATGTATAATTATTTTAATAGTTCTTGGTCTGTCTCCTAAAATTTGAGCAGGGACATGAGTTTTCTCAGAACATGTTAGAAATAGGCGGAGTGGGGCCTCTGGGTTCCACTGAGTTTAAGAACTTTTACATTATTCTGTATTAAGAAAGTCCATCAGCACACTCAGCAGGTGGCAGGTCCAGGTTACTAAACAGCACAGGAAAAAGACACTGTAGAATGTTACATGCCAACTTCTTCCCGTTATTAAATGATCATTTTTTTGTTTTATAATTAAACAAATTGATATGATACATTTTGATCATGTTCCATCCCTCTTCTATCGTCCCAGGTCTTTCTCACATTCCTACCCATCCAACTTCAGTACTCTTTCCCCTCTCTCAGAAATTAAAAAAAAAAAAGAAAATCAAAACAAACAAAGTCACTACTTCCCCCAAAAGAAATCACCCAGAGACTGTTTTGTGTTGGCCAACTATTGTTGATCATGGGACCTGCCTGGAGTGAGGTTAAAGTGCCTAGTGGCCCTCCGTTGGAGATAAGTGATTTTCATTTTGACAGTTAGAGTCAATTGTAAATAGGTTTTTGGTTAGGGCTGGGACTCTATGTCCACTTCCACATTTCAGTGCTGAGATTCTGTGTAACGTGAATTTATGCAGGTCCTGTGCATGCTGCCACAGTCTCTGTGAGTTCACGTGTCATCAGTCCTGCTGTGTGCGGGAAACACTGCTTCCCTGGGGGTCATTCATTGCCTCTGGCTCTTGCAAATTTTCCACTTTTTTCTCTGCGTAGACCCCTGAGACTGAGAGGAGTGGTTTGATGAAGACATGCTATTGAGGACTGAATGCTCCAAAGTCTCTCTGCACACTGTCCAGTTGTGGGTCTCTGTGTTCTTTCCCATCTACTGCAAGAAGAAGCTTCTCTGTTGAGGGTTGAGTGAGGCATAAATCTATGGGTATAGCAATATATCATTAGGACTCATTTTATTGCTCTGTTTCTCTAGAGGAAAAATAGTAGTAAGTTCCCCTATGTCTCAAAAGGCAAATATTTGTATGTTTTCTCTTATATGTGGATTTTAGCTTCTAAGCTTCCCATATGCATACTACACTCTAAATAACAACAAATGCTAGGTACTGGTAAAGGACAAAGGAGGAAGAAGGAATCTCCCAAGGAAGGAGAAATAGAAAAAAGTATTACAAAAACATAAATGGGAAATTAGAATATGAAGATTAAATGGGGCAGGATGGAGGAACATGATAAAAAAGGGATCATGAGTAATGTCAACTAAAACTAAAAGACATTGCAAAACTATATAGAAATCTACTACTGTGGCAGCTCCCTACAATTTATAAATACATAAAACGGATTTAAATTGAATCACCATACAATGGAAGATACAATGCCACAACTGGTCATCTTATGTGACCCAGTAAAACCTTCAGTGCTAGGAATGGATGATATCTTGTTGAATCATTGACCAAAGGACATTCCCCCCAAACATCTTAGGCTATTGTCAAGACTGTTAATTGCTCTCTACAACCTGATTACAAGGAGGTGAGGGTGTCAAATGTATAAACATAGAGCAAACAGTACAACTGACTGCATCTGTCTGTATCCTACATTCTGGAGATATAGCCATCAAAACAGTGGTGCTCATATTTAATTACCTAGGCATCAAACCAGATTATTCTGATTTAATATGCATTGAGTTGTTCTAGAAATTAGCCTTAAAAATTCAGCAGATTTATTTGTTTGTTTGTTTTCTCTGTGACTTTGGAGATGAAACTTAAAGTTTACTCATTGTAGTAGATGGCTTTATGTCAACTTGACACAAATTAAGTCACCAGAGAGGAATGAGCCTTGAGTGAAAAAATGCCTCCATTTTCTTAATTAGTGATCAGTTGGGTAGGGTTCAGCCCAGGATGGGTGGTTCCATACCTGGGTTGGTGTTTCTGAGTTCTGTAAGAAAGCAAACTGGCTCCAGTTTCTAGCCGCTATTCCCATAACTACGCAAGTGTCCTTGTGATAGGATGAAACATCCTTTGGGATGCTCCTACACCACTTATGGGCATAGAAATGCTAATGCTATTCCCAAGAGTGGTATAGATACCAATGAATGGATAAAGAAAATATGGTACATTTACACATTAGAGTGTTACTCAGCTGTTAAACATAATAGCATCATGAAATTTGCAGGTAAATGGATGGAACTTGAAGAGATCATTCTGAGTGAGGTAACTCAGACCCAGGAGACGCACATGGCATGTACTCACTTAGTTATAAAGTAAAGGTTATGAGCATATATATATATATATATATATATATATATATGGATAAGACCCAGAGAGGCCAAGTAACAAAGAGGGCATGAGGGGGGTATGCAAGTATCTCTTTGGGAAGGGGAAATATAATAGATTTCAGGGGTGGGTGGGATTGGGAATAAGAGGGATCAACTGGTGGGGAAAGAAAATACTGGGAGAAGTGACTGGAATTGGGGGCATTTGGGGGTCAAGATGGAAACCAAGTGCAAAGGAAATTCCAAAGAATCTATGAGAATGACCCTAGCAAAGACTCCTAGTAATAGGGATACAAAGCCTGAACCCGGCCATCTTCTGCAACCAGGTAAGACCCCAACTGGAGGGATTGGAACACCAATCAAGACACAAAAATCTTCAACCCACAGTTTGTCCTGCCTGCAGAGTATTCTGGGATGCAGTCTAGCAGAATCCTTATCAAAGAGACCAGAGAGACTTCATCCAGCAACTGATGGGAGCAGATGAAGTGTCCCAAACATTAGCAGGTCTTAGGGAGTCCTACAGAGGAGGGAGATGAAGGGTTGGAGGAACCAAAGGAGCAGGGACACCATAAGAAAGAACATGGTCCACAGAATCTATTGAACAGGACTCATGAGGGCTTACAGAGATAAGGGAATCTAGAGGGGCCTGACCTAGGTCCTCTGATACATGTTATGACTGAGTAGCTTAGGGTTCTGGTGGGATTCCTAACTCTGGAAGCAGATGTGGTAGTTGACTCTTGTCTACATATGGGACCCTTTCCCTTCTACTGGGTTGCCTCATCTAACCTTGATGTGATGGTATATGCTTGGTCTTCTTGTAGCATATTATGGCATGTTTGGTTGTTGTCCCTGAGAGGCTTAATAATTTCTGAGAGGAGATGGAGAGGGTGTAGATCTGGGGGAGAAGGGAGGTGGAGAAGAGAGACTGGAGGAAAGGGATGGAGGGAAAATTGTGATTTGATGTAATATATGAGAGAAGAATAAAAAAATTAAATAAGAAGAAAAGAAAGAAAAGCAGGCCAAGTAAGTCATGGAGAGCAAGGCATTAAGTAGCGCCTCTCTGTGGCCTCTACATTATCTCCTACTTCCACATTCTTGCCCTGCTTGAGTTCCTGTCCTGGTTTCCTTTGATGATGAACATCAATGTAGAAGTGTAAGCTGAATTAAACCCTTTCCTTTCCAACTTGCTGTTTTGTTCAGGGTGTTTTGTTGCAGCAATAGAAACTTTAAGACACTCATGCTGTGCAAACCCTCTGCTTTTGGAAACATGCGTATTTTCCTGTCACAGACATCTCATGCATGTTTCATGCTACAGGTGTGGAGCTAGAAAAGCAGGCTTAACAAATTTTCTTTTCTATTTTTTCTTAACTTTTGCCAGTGCATTTAACCTGTTACTATGTAAACTACTCATTGCCCAGGGAAGGGAGCACAAAGAAGTGAAATGAACTACAATGTGAAATTTAAATAGTACTCAAATTAAAATTTAAAAGTAAAGAAATAATTAAATTCAATTAAATGTACAAAATAAATTTTAATTTCAGTAATATATTTCGGAATGTTAGATATAACATCTTAAAGGTAAATAAACTGTTTTAAATTGACCAAAAGTTAAAAAATGACAAAAAGTTGAATTATAAAATTGAGAAATATATAATTTTATAATTATTTAGTACATGAAATATAATTTTGTAATTGTAAGCCATCTGCAGGCTTATATTGCGTTTATGTACAGAGAAATATTATTTTCCTTTTTGTCGATAAAAATGGAGGCTTTAGTGGACCATGGTTCATTACATTTTGCCCTCTTTTTGAGATGGGCAGAACTGTTAAGGATTACTAAGCAGTATTTATAGACTTTGAGATAACTGTCTCAGCCCTTGTGCATTTACAGACATGCCTCTTTTTCCCTAAGAAAGTCCCTTGCAAGTTTTGTTCTGCTAAAAATCACTTCCTTTTCCCTCTATTTCCCTATGTGATATTGATTTCCAAGTGGTAATTCTTGGTGGTGTTGACTTCTAGGTCATAAGACTACGTTGTACTGATCCAAGTAATGTCAGTGAATGGTCCTGTTTCCAAATGGTGTCACTGGGTAATAACAAATTCCAGGTAATATCTTCGGGTGGTATTAATTTTAGGTAGATTCACTGGTTGGTACTGAATACAGGTAGATTCACTGGGTGGTATTGACTTCTGGGTAATGTCACTGTGTAGAGTGGGTTTCCAGGTAGACTTACTCCATTCTATTGCCATTCCTTTTTGTATCCATAACTGGTCTTGATCAGTAGTGTTACTTTTTAGAGAACCTGAACTCTATATTCTACTGAGTTTCTGACTGACTTAAAAGAATGTGAAAAGGTATAGAGAAATGGCTCAATAGTTAAGAGTACTGGCTGCTTTTCTAGAGGACCCGGATTCAGTTTTCAGCACCCACATGGGTTCTCACTACTGTCCATAACACTAGATTAAAGGGATCTGAGTCAATCTTCTGCCTCCATGTACATATAATGCATGTGGACACAGGCATATGAAGACTAAACACCTATCCAAATAAATTAATAAAATAAAATGTAAAAACTACATGAAGGATTTCATATGAAGGAAAGCAAAGTAAAAGGAAGAAGATTTAGGAATGAAAGTAATTCAAACACAGAAATATAAAGAGAATATTTCTTGAGGCAGATACTTGTTGTGAGACTCAGGCTGACCTTGAACTCCTTAATCTTTTAGCCTCCATAGTGCTGAAATTCTAGTAAAGTATCACCACACCCATTATCTAAGGGCTATCTTCTGCAATGACATGGCTTATGAAATTGAATTTTAAGAATCAACCTTGTGACAGGTTAAGGCAGTGCAGAGGTTCCTCCATCTTGGATTCTTCCTGAGGCCATTTTAGTTTTAACTAGAATTTTGTCTCCTTGATGGGAAGCCCCATGGAAAGATTCCCAACTCAACTCTAGGAGCCCTAGGTCAAAATGCCCAGGCTACCTCATATTAGCTTCTGTTAAACTGCCTCTTGTGCATAACCTCCCCTTCCAGATCACTGCTTATCCGAGCTTCTGCTAAACGGCCTGCTTACACAAATCCTCCCCTGCAATGTTATAGCCAGATACTGGGATGTAGTTTTTGCCCCTAAAAGCCCTCTGCTCTCTCAAGACCATGCTGGGAAAACCCACAGAAACAGCTGACCTGAGCAAGTGGGAGTACACAGACCCCAGTCTGACAGCTGGAGAACCAGCATAAGACAGAGCCAAGCCAAGGGAGTCCATGGGACCTCTGGCAGTAGAACCAGTATTTTTCCCTAGTGCAAGGACTTTGGGAGCCCATTCCCTATGGAGGCATACTCTATCAGCCTAGATACATGGGGGAAGGCTTAGGCCCTGCTCCAAATGATGTGACAGACTTTGATGATTTCCCCCATGAGAGGCCTCACCCTCCCTGGGGAGTGGATGGGGGTGTGTGATGGGGGTTGGTGGGAGAGAGAAGGAACTGGGATTAGTATGTAAAATAAGATTGTTTTAAATTTAAAACAGAGAAAGAAATACACCGTTTGCTCTAAATTCACAGTGCTACTTTTGTGTCCCAAATATCTGTGTAGTCCCCACTAGTTAGAATAAAGAGTTTCAATTGACTGTAGACTGTGTGCCTAAGTAGTCTTCTCTCATGGACTTCCAATAACAACTTCACCTTTAGCTAGTCTTTTCCATCAAAAATTTTGTCAAGTTATCTGTCATCATAGAAGCATAGCTCCATTATGTTTTGCCTATTGCTGCTTTTAATACCCTGTGTCTGTCTATAACTTACCTTTCACATAGCATATAACTATCCACAAAATCAGTTGCTTAAAGTTATTCTCTGGCCTCTACATGCTTATGCATGTGGCCAGGAACACTTTAAACATATACATATGTACACACATAGACACAAAATCAGGACAGAATGAAAAAAAATTCAAGGGCATAAAAGAATAAGATACTTAAAATTAAGAACAAGGTTCTGGGTCCTAGCCTCATTGTGAGGTCTCTAGGTCAACACTTAGGTGATTTTCTTCTGGTGATCCCATAATGTGTCTGATTGGTAGGTAGGCTGGTAAGAGTCACACAGTATGAATATGAAATCCGGCACACAGACCAGAGAAAGGAGCTCTTGGCTCTTGGCCCTGGGCAGGTGTTAGGAGGTGTGCTTGCCATCCATGGAACCATGGACGCGTTGACATATCTATCATGGCACACTCAGTTAGAGGAAGGTTGGCAAAGTATCAGGCTTTTGACCCTAAAGCAAAAGGATTTAAATGTAAATGTATTCTAAACCATGTATCAATTTGTTTGTCTTCATGTTTTATGGGTACTCCTTATACTACAACTGATACTGCCATTGTTATCTATGTTACAGTGCCCAGCTTTCTTTTATTCTCACTCATCACAGGGTAGTATAAACCTTACTCTTTGAAAGATGGACCCTCTTCGAATGCCATAGCCAGACCAAGTACATCACTTTCAATTTCTTGTCAGCAGCACTCAGTTTATGTTGATCTCCCAGGCATTTGCATTGCCTGAGGGAGCAGCATCAAATGTGGTAGTCTTCTGCACACAGCCTTTACAAAGACATGTATCTTGCTGGTATGCCTGCTGTACATAGCTGATTCAAAGACATAATATATTTTCAAGAAAAAAATTAACCTATTGTTTTATATCACATATTTGTTATATTACATATAATTAGTTTTTAATTAAGTTCTTCTGGCATTAAAGTTTTTGTTCAATGACCATAGAAATCCCAAGAAATACAATTTAAATGACATCTCATTTTCATGAGTCAACTACAATATATTTTTCCATATGGTCTCTGGTAAGACAGATTTCACATTTTGCTTTTTCTTTTATGAGTAAGATACTTTGCTTATTGTCCTGGGCCTGTAGACATCAATGACTATATCACTTTAGGATTCATGCAATACATCTTGTCATTGTACATAGGCAAATAAAATAAAGTACATTTTAGCTATTATAGAAAAAGTGTGTCTCTTGGCAGTAAGCACCTATAATGAAAGAGATCATGCATGGAATTCATTGATAGCTGGTGCTAAGGCAATAGCAGGTTCTGTCAGATCTAGGTAACTTCATTTGACAGGAGTAATGTTTCTACTTTGTCTTCATTTAGGATAGCTGTGCTTCGGTGACTAGGTAACTTGATGAAGAGCTGTAGCATCCAGCTCTTCAGAGTGCTTTTCCAGAGAAATTCTGAGGGGAAGCTAACAATATTCTTTTTTACAAATATGGAAAATTAATGGTTTTTATAAGTAATTCCCTCATGGCCCATACTATGATTTTTTTGGAAAAAAAAAGTAATGCTATGACAATTGAAATAATAATGGAAACTAAAAGGAATATTAAAAATAAATTAAGTAAGAACTCTTGATTCAACATATGTTTGATTTGAAAATATCTGTTAAAGTCATGTGCTATGCTGCAATGCTGTAAATAGGCATTTGTAGATTTCCTCCGGGACCGAGACTGAGGAGATAGAGTCTGAAAATGTCACTGGAGGAAAAACAGAAATATTATATTGACTTATTTCTGGAGATACTAAGTTTTCTGATGATTTTCTGAATTTTCAGAGAAGTATAAGGTAGGGCTTTATTATTTAAAATCAAGGCATGTTTAGGAGGTGGTATTCATGTTTTCTAGTTGCATGGCTTTGAAAAGTTTTTCCAATTATTTAGGTAAGGATATTTTATTTCCAAAATAAAAGAAATAGGATTCATTTGTTTAAAGGAAGGTATCTTTTTAAGCCACTCTGTATGTGTATGGGTTTTGTTTGTTTGTTGTTTTTTGAGACAGGGTTTCTATGTGTAGCTTTGGTTGTCCTGAAATTTACTCTGTAGACCAGGCTGATGTCAAACTCACAGAGATTCATCTGTTTCTGCCTCCCAAGTGCTGGGATTAAAGGTGTGGTCGACCACCAGCTACCTATTAAAAAAAACAAGCAAACGAATAAAACCCTGAATATTAGCAGAGTGCTTTCTTGGTGCATGAGGTAAAGTAGGGTTAAGAATTCTAAAGAGAAGCCAATACATGCGACAGAAATAGATCACAAAACACTGAATGATTTGTTACTGATCAAAAGTGATTCTAAAAGCCTGTTAAGGAAGGAATGTCAGTGAAGGCAACACATCTGTATAAAGCTAATTGGTAGCATTTTTTCTGCATTCTGAGAAGGATCTAATTGTTCCTTACTACGCTGCATGTTAGCATCAGGGTCGTGCTCTATTCAAAAGATACACAAATTCTTCCCAGAAAAGCAGAGAAGACACAAGCCATGTTGAAAATTCAGTAACTGAACATTATCTCATACAAAGCAGAACAAGGCTTCTGAAAACCATTTTTAAAAAATCTACTACTGTACTTCTCAAATCATGTAAATAGGACAACTCTTACAAGCATCAAGTATGACTCCCGAGAACCTTGGCTTCTCTCTACTTAGGATCTTCTTTGACAGTATGCATCATATGAGGCTCAGCACAAGTACCTTCTCATCTGTTTGTGTTTAGACTACAAAAAACAGGCACCGCATCACCTTCACGTCACCATCCCTTGCATGATAATGATGGGGAAGCAGATGATGGACAAACACTAGTATTTCATGCTAACCTTAAGTGATTTTCAAAGTCTAGATTTGGGATGCAATCTTTCCTTTTCTGTCAAAACAGTCAACATTAATGTGGTATTGTATTACAGATGGCCTTAATTATCCAGAATTTGACACAAGAATGATTTTACTAAAAGCTAGTCAAAACCCACTATATCTAAAAATCTAGAGAAATGGATAACTAGGTTTGCATCAACAATGAAGAACTGTCAAGACAGAGGCCATGTATAAATGAATCACTTGCAGAATTAAGGCAATCAAACACAGACAATGATTGTGTACTTTCTAAATCTGAATAAAAATTGGATGAACATTTCAAAATATCCTAAAAAAATGATGTTTGGGCTGGTAGGTATCAAGTCATCAGATCTTTCCGAATTTCATGTTTTCTGTGACCTGTTTTTCTAGCAGCTTGACTAATCCATTCTGAATGGATTAGCTTTGGTTTTACAAAAGGTTTTAAATTTTTTTCTGCTCTTGGATTGTCTTTGTTTTCTTCAGGTTGTCCTTGTTTTGTAACTATAATTTGTAGGTAATTTTGCTTCCTAACTAAGATAAAGGCACTTAAAATTTGTTAGAAAGTTTGAACATGTAAGATTTCACTTTAGTCTTGAGTGAGGAGTGTTCTAGCATCCCTTCTCTTGTTGTGGTAATATTCTCTAAAGCCATTTAGGGGAGGAAAGGTTTATTTTAGCTTATGACTCCAAGTTACAGTTCATTACTGAGTTAAGTCAAGGCAGGAACTTGACGGCTTTGACCAAGAAACTCACCTCATAGTCAGGCAGTAGAACAGGAGCTGTGGAAGACACTGCTTGCTTGATGATTGGTAGTCTTGTGTGTAATGAGCTTTCTTATATTGTTTAGGCCTAGGGATAGTACTGACTATGTGAACTGGGTCCTGTCACATTAATCAACAATGAAGACAACTCCCCACAGACATGCTTGTAAGCCAATCTGGTCTGAGCAATTCCTCAATTACCTCTCTTCTCAGGTAACCTTAGGTTGTGGGAAGTTCATAATTAAGGCTAACCAAGGCAAGGATCAATGTGAATATTTTATTAGTTGTTCCTTCAGTATAAAAACCTACTTTTTTTGCCATGAGAAATTCATCAGTGAAGTGCTTCCTTATGTCTTGAGGTGGACATTCAAATGAATACCTGACTCCCCTTTACATGTGTTTGGGCACTGTGAGAGATTCTTATACCTTCTGCTTTCCTTATAGTGCTTGGTTTCACTGATCTGAGGTTTCTTTGTCTTTATCTCTCTTTATATCAAATCTCTAGTTTCCTGCAAAATTGGCTAGTGACTAACTGACCAGGATGAGTTTGAGAGAGTTCTGAGGATTGCATTGTTCCTTACAGAGACTTGTCTGCAGTTCTTTTCAGCCGCTGCCTTAAGACCTCATAGCACAAGCACCTGAGCCTTCTATATAGAGTGGTCTTCCCTGCCTGGCATCTACAACTTTCGTCTTTTTGTCCCCAGATGTATTTGCATTTGCTTCAGTGTGCCCACAGGTGCATGCATGTGTGTGTGTGTGTGTGTGTTAGTATGGATGTTTATGCTTATGAAGGTATGTGTGAGCCAGGGTTCCACATCAGGAGAGAAGGTGTCACTTGTTCTTTGAGGCACTGTCTTTCCTTCACCTAGTAGACTATGCTTGTTGGCCAGTGAGCCCCAGGGGATCTACCTGGCTCTACCTCCCGTATAGATGACATACAGATACACTCCTGGACTTTTTTCTCTTGGATTCTGGGGATTGGAGTCAGATCCCTATGTTCATGGCAAGTGCTTTTCCCATTGAGCTCTCTCCAGGCAGTGCATTTGCTTCTTGTAGTCTAATTTCCATTGTGTCTTTCAGGCCTTCTTTCACATTTTCATAGAGTTTATTCACTTCTGCTATTGTTTTGATATAATCACATTAGAAAGAGCTTAAATGCTTAGCAGCAATCTCAATACAGCAGGTCTTCTTAAAAACATGTGCTAACTTCTTTGTATCAAACTAATTCTCCTTTGAGACTTTATGATCTCCATGAAAATGATATTAAAGAGAAAAATTCTTAACATGCCCTCAAGTGATTTTACACAGTTTATTTTTTCCAGCGTCCTAAGATATATTCTTTCTGTTGAAACACAGATTGCCATTAATACATAATAATGTCACACATATCATTGTTGAAAAGATTAGATCATAAACTTAAAAGAGTTTTTAAAATGGCTCTCAGTAGTTCACAAATATGAACTAGTTCACAAGTACAAATGCAGCAAGACACATTATGAAGACTATGAATCAACCCAAAGTAAATTACATGTGTGTGAACATATGGATGCATGTATGCACTGCTGGCACAGCAGTCTGATCTGCTGGATTTTTTTTCTTTCCTTTGAATTGAGATTGATTTTACATCAATACGCTTAAGGTTATCTTTATCTACACTGGTCATGCTCAACACTCTTCCAGCATTGGGAAAATAATTACTTCCAAAAGCCTTTAATTCTATAGTTAGTACCTAGAAGTGAGAATATGAAAACATAAGATGTTCTAACTCTGTCCACTTTGGTCTTAATCTTTAGCTGTATGTTATAATCTACATTTCAACAATGTGCTAGGAAAACATATAACATCCTTTGTAATTATAATGTGCAATTCATATTGAAGTTCAACTTATTTTTGCTTTTACATGTGGTATTTGAGAAGGCTTTGACTGAGAACATTGCTGGTCAGCAAAATCTTGAGGTACTTTAATGGTCTTAAATCAGATTTTTTTTATATCACCATCACAAGATGTTACATTTTTCTCTAAATGTAAAGCAAAATGAAGATTTTGTGAGTATACTATAAAATTCTACAAAATTCTCCATTGATATTATTTTGCTATGTTTTATTAAAGAATACCATTTTGTCAGAATATAAAGCTAGCAGTGAAATACTTTTACAATTACTTGGTAAGATTCAATAACAAATATAACTATTATATTGTTAACATTGATTATATTCAGATAATAAAATTGATTTTATAAAAATTATAAATTTCACTCAGAAAGGTAAATCTACAAGAGACTAAGTTGTTTCGGTAATAATGGCCAGAAAATGCACTTGGGAAGTGAAATATATTAATCAACCAGAGAATGATCTACATGAATGCCCAAGACAAATTACAACTAATACTTATAAGGGGTGAGATACTTAAAAAGTGAGGTGAGGTTTTAGTTTATCTGTCTAGTCAACCTTAAATATAATCTCTATAATCTCATGAAGTAATTAGTTCAGCAAGGTTCATTTGATTGTTGAATCCCACCATAGCTAATGTCCTGAAATTCCACACTTGACCCAAGGATGGCCCCAGAGCCACTGCATGACCACAGAAGGATTCTTTTTGATTGATTAATTTCTACATGGCAGCCACTCAAGCAGGCCCAGTCTTGAAAACTGAAAGGATAACTTGGAGGTGAGACTTAGCACATGACCTTCAGCTCCCATTCACTTTGTCCTAGAGAAAACTGAGATCTAAGACAGTGACTTTGGCTCTGTTGCTTAACAACCCTCACACAATAGTGCAAAGAAGTGTACCTCTAACAAGGAAAGTCACACACATATGCAAAGATCATGAAGGAATATAGAACATGATCAGAGGTGAACTAACTCATTAAGCAAGAACAGAGGGTGGACTCTGATGTATTGTTAAGGCACAGATACCATAGATATTTACTCATACCATTCATCACATACTAAAAAATTCCTATGGATGATACACATGTATAGATACACACACACACACACACACACACACACACATATAATATACATTAACAAAATATGCTTACTTTTGTATATTAAATAAAATTTTTAGTCATCTCTATCTATATATCATAGGATAGTAACATATTCAGAGTCTTGGGATTGGCTCCCACATACTTATATCTGTATTTGGAAATATCAAATAAATTATTAGTCTAAGCACTTCCTGACCTTGAAACTTTTCTTAACCTTGAAGCTTTGCCTTCATGTTTAGTCTCTCTAAGTTACAAATGTCTGAATCAGAAGAGGGTCACATCATTTTCTAGAGGCTCAATGCGCAGCATAACCAGACAACAAAAGTTTTGGTTAGTATTTCAAATGATATTTTACTTAGCATCTTCATTTTCAATGTTAATTATGTTTGTATTGCTGGCATATTGTCTTACAGTAAAAGCATCACATTTTTGGAGGAAAAGGAAAATGTCAATTCCTATTTTCTTGCGGTTTATATTATTAGTACTATTATTAGCCTATAAATTTCTTTGAAGAAAGATTTTGGAAAAGCACTCTTCATTTTATGAGGCATACTTTTGTTAAACCAGTGTGTGTGTGTGTGTGTGTGTGTGTGTGTGTGTGTGTGTATACATACATACATATATACATACGTACATTTGTAGCCAAGGACACCAACTGTTTACTCACTGCCGGTTTGAAATGAAAGAATAAATGAAGACATCTTTCTCAAAAGATGTCACCATTTCCTCTCTCATGATTCACTATCCATAACTGACATATCAACCATCAACCTAAGGGCTAAACTAAGAAAGATCACCATATTGAGCCATATATCCTAGAATAGGGAGAATCACCAGTGATCTTCTTTATTTATCATCATTGGAGAATTTCTTTTTATTTTTAAAGCTTATAAAATAATAGGCTTCCATGTGGGATTTTCAATATATACATATATATATATATATGTATATATACATACCTATATATATATGTGTGTGTGTATGTATATTTCACTTCATTCTCTTTGTCTCAATTTGCTCCTCTTTTCCTATTCCTCTTTCTATACTTTATTTTTTGTTCCTTAATAAATAGCTACAAAAAGAAGTTAGATAAGTTCAGTATTTAAAGGTGGCTATGACAGCACACTTTGAGACATATGTCCCTTTTCCTTGTTTTATGGAACCTTATGACTGTTTCAACCACAAAGGGAGTCACTTGCAAGGAACTCTCTCTCTCTCTCTCTGTCTCTGTCTCTGTCTCTGTCTCTGTCTCTCTCTCCTTTCCTCCTGTCCTTTCATCCTTCCTTCCTTCTTTTTATCCTCTATATTTCTCTCCCTTCTTCCTCACTTTTATTTCCTCTCGGATTCCCACCACCTTTGAGGGAGGCCATGTGTATACACTCTTGCTAACATCCCATTTGACAGATACCAACTGCCAAGCCTAGGATTGTAGAATATTTTTAAGGTTCCTCTTCAATACATCCTCCATCATCTCAGGTAAAGCTGACTAGCATACACCTAATCTTTCCTGTTAAGCCAGCCTGAATCACACATTCAAGAGCTAGAAGAATTATAGCCTTTTTTCTAACATTGTTTATTGTATCTGATAATGCAGTTTTTGATAATTGGGGCAAGAAGTTAACCAATTTTCATCACTTTGATTATGCTCTGCTTATCTTGTGAATACATTTGACCCAAGCTATAAGAATAGAAATCAAAATTAATAAAGGTTTGGGAAGAAGCGTCAATGCTCTTCCTGCTTTTTAAAGCATAAACTGCTGTATAGAAAGACGGAAGACTCTACACATGAATTAACATAACCACTGCTCTTTCTCAGTTCACTGCTACTTCTATGGCTGGGTAGAGCGTGATGTTGTTGAAGGTGGTGACATGTAAACTGTCATCAGATGTAAATGAAAGATTTTTGTCCTGGACTGGACCTGGAGTGGAAAAGGAAATCAGGGAATTGGAACTCAGTGATGCAGGGATCTATAATACATATTACTTTGGAAATGCTGAAAATTGAAAATCCTCATAAACAATTGACTTCCCTACTCATCTGTGCTTGATGCTGCAACAAACTGTCTCATGTGCATCGTGCTGCGGTTGGGTGTCGGCAGCTCAGTGCCTGGTAGGCCCTCCTTTTCATAAAGAAACAATCAGTTCTTTGACACCATGGTTGCTAAACTAAAGTATTCAATGTACTTCCTTCATCAAAGCAAGAATTCATTTTGTTGTAAATGTCATATTCTGTCAGCACTGCAAATCTGTCAAGTTTCTGCTTATACAGAAATGTAATTCCAGCAAGCAGAGTGGCTCCTTTGTGGAAGTTTCCTCTCAAAGGAGTTTTTGACATTTAAAAACAGTGTGCCATATTAGCACCACTTTATTATGTTAGCTACCCAGTGTTAATGTGGAGCTTCATTTACAATCAGGTTACAACCTAATGCCCTCTTAATGAAGTCTATTGTATTGAGTTGTCCATAGTTTTTGATTATGTAGTTATAAGTTACTTGCTTTGTAGATATCTTAATTATTTTTTGATATCAAGTTTGTCAAAGTAAAATAATTCATTGTCTTATGATAACAATTCCTAGTAATTAATAGTACAATTTCTGGTGGTATGGATTTAGGTGGTTTTGGATTTATCTAATTCATTTAATTCAGAACATCTATGATTATAAAAGATGAATCCTGTTTCCCCTTCTTTTTTATTAAATTTTTTTATTTTAAAGTTTAAATTTAGGTTAGAAACATGGTTGGTTCACAAGTCAGTTCCAGGTCTCTCTCCCTTTCCCTCCCCTCCTCCCGTGCCCTCCCCCCAACTCCCCCATTATCCCCTCATTTCCCCAGGGAGGGTGAGGCCCTCCATGGGGGTGTCCATAGACTGTCATTTCATCCAAGGAAGGACCTAGACCCTCCCCCCAAGAGTTCAGGGTGAGAGTTCATCTCACATTGTTGGATGGGAGTCCAAAGTCCATGTGTATACTCAGGATGAATACTGATCTACTGCCCAAGGCTCAATAGATTACCTAGGCCTCCTCACTGACACCCACATTCAGGGGTCTTGATCTGTCCCATGTTGGATTCCCAGGCATCAGCCTTGGATTCAAGAGTTAACTCTTGTCAGGTCAGCTGTTTCTGGGGTTAAACCAGCCCAGTCTTAACTCCTTTGGTCATCAGTCCTCCCTCTCTGTTACTGGCTTTATTGAGTTCAGCTCAGTGCTTAGCCATGGGAGTGTGCCTCTTCTTCCATCAGCCACTGAATGAAGTTTCTGTTTCCCAGACTCTCTGGCCATGCTGTTTCCCCTTCTTTTAACAATGTGATACTAGCTAACATATTTTTGATGTTTTTCACACTCATTGTTAACAGTGACAAAATCTAAAGAAACTTTTCTATTTTGAAGATGGACTTTGATTTTTAGGAGTTTTTAAGTTTCTAGTAAAACTGAGTGAAAATAAGACATCTCTCCTATCCCCACTTTTCTCTAGACACCTGTCGAGCTCTTTGTGTCCCTCACATGAGAGGTTATCTTGAGGGGTCAGCTAAGGTTAATGCTCAGTTTAATAACCAGATATAACCTAGCTAAGTCGACCTTCAAAACTGGCCTCATGGTCCATTTTTATCAGTGTGAACAATAATTATATCTTTAAACACTATTAAATCTTCAACTAATGACAATAGCAAATTCCATTATACTGAATGGGATTCGACAAATTTGCATACAACCCAAGACATGTGCTAATCTCTTCAGCAAAGGATTAGAAATCCCTGGATGACTCACTCTTCCTTTGACATCTTATGACTTACACAGTAACAGGTATGCTCATGGTATGTATGTTGAATAGAGGAATGGGTAAACATTGTGTGTCTGGTTTACATTCACACTCAGCTAGACATCTGTAACAACACAAGGAAGTGAAGTTGAAAGATCTCACCCCTGCAATTGATCGCATGATTGCTACTAATGAAAGGATTACATTTATCTGCAAGACAGTCCATATTCCTTAATTCCCAGCAAGCACATAAACTGCTTGTGGATTTCCACTGCCCCAATCCTTCATTCTATAGCTGGAGTTCTTCTGTGAAACAAATACTAAAGTACTATGATAAATACCCATGAGAAATGTGAAGAAACATTTATTCACCCCAAACAGAACATTGACAGTAGACTGAAGGAACAGTTTCATCCAAGTCCTCTTGTTAAACTGATAAGTTCATTGAGTTTGTTTAGGGGAGCATGAAAGATGGCGAAGAGACACACTGCTTAAGAATCCCACATAACATACATGGTGGTCTCCCCAAAGTTACATAGGTAGGTTACCCCTTTTAGTTAGTCTTTGTCTTCCTATATACTCTAGTTGCTAATACCTTCCAAGACCTCACGAAGCTGAGGATTATATTCCGTGAGGGGAGGTGCAGGAGGGGACAATTGACCAGATTAGAAGGTGAGGGACTGACTTGGGGATAAACATTGCTCTGGTTTCAATAGGGCAGCAGCCAGGTGATGCCCAGAGAACAGTGTAACCCAACACCTCACACCTTCTTTCACTCTTTGCTTTCAGGTCCAGGTCCCCTAAACCTGGAGGAGATAATATAGATGTGTGATTATTTTCTCCCCTACAGGGCTGATTATTGTTGTCAAACAGCAAGCATTATCCTAGGCAATCTGACCATTTATTGGTTTACAAAGTAATTGCCGCTCACTGCCAAAAGAAGCTTCCTAGGATAGGACCTAAAGCAACAGTAATCTATGGGTATAAACACAAACACTCTGAGCAACTTGACAGGCACATCACACATATTTAACAAAACAATAGCAGGAGCATTTCACTAGGGATATGGCATCCCCAGACATATGTTTTTACTTTCATTACCAAGTGTATGTTCTCTCCCATAAATGTGATTAGAAGGCAGTCATCTATTGTACCCATAACAGTCAATCCAACATTGCACCACCAAGTACACTCTGTTTGCAATGCTGATGACATGAAAAATCCATGTCATGGACATAGGTGATCACGGCATCAGCTTCAGTTCTCCCCCCAAAATCTTCACAGCACCTTCTAGCATCAGTAAAGCCATTCACAAGGGAGGGTTTGTTTTTTCAACTCATTCCCAGCTCCATTCCTTTGTGTCCAGCAATAGGTGTTCATCATCAAATTTTGATATCCTTGCAGCAGCAGGGGCAGCCGCATGCACTTGTGGAATTTCTCAGGATCCCTATAGTCAACACCTCAGTGGGACTCTATTAGTGACTTTTCCTGCTGAGGTGACAAGATATCTGATAGAAGCAACTCATAGATGGACATAAAGGCTTATCTTGGCTCACAGTTTGAGAGGACAACCATCGTAAGAGGGAAGGCAGAACAAAAAGAGTGGGTCTAGTTCTGTTGTTGGGAGCATAGGATACCGGTTACACTAAGTCCCCAGTCAGAAAGGAGAGAGAGAGAGACAGAGAGAGAGAGAGAGAGAGAGAGAGAGAGAGAGAGAGAGAGAGAGAGAGAGAGAGAGAGAGAGAGAGAGAGAGAGAGAGAGAGAGACTCCGTTCACTTTCTCCTTTGGATGTAATCCATGTAATCCAGGTACCCAGCCCAGGTAACAGTACCACACATATTCATTGTGAATCATTGAATCATGTCATGCCGGTTACTTCTCTGGAAATATCCTCACAGATATGCGCATAGGTGTGTCTGCTAGGCGAGTCTAAGTCTGTGTACATTATCAGTAATGATAAACCACCCGTGATGGGAAGCACAGTCCTGCACGGGGACTTTATTAAATAGCCTTATGACTTTCGCAAGTGATTTTTATATATGATGGAAAATACTTTTGCATTTAATCACTTTACACTTTTCTTTTTCATTTACAGGCATGGGCTATTTTAGATTTTACTTGGTAACATTGTTGGCTATCATGAGCATCAATTGATAGTCAATAACCTCTACCACATTCAATGTGTTGTTAGGCCTCTATGAGAATTACATAGCTTGGGATTAGCTTGTAGGGCCTGCCTATGCCCTCTGTCTCCTGAAGTTTAGATGTAGGTGGAGGAGGTAGCTATAGAATTCCTAGGAATTTCAGTACATAATGGCTTGTGCACATTATGTAGATTGATTCCACATTTTTATGCCTTTAGATATGTATGCTTATCTTCTAACTGCTTTCATAAACCCATAAGGTACTTAGGGTTACTGTTATATAATTAAACATTTTTCTTTAGTGGGTAGGAAAGATCTATCTCTGAAGGCCCACAGCAGTCCATTCTGGACAAGTGTCAATTAGTCTTGGGAGTCAGCAGCTTAGGAGAAACCTAAAAACATATATTAGCAAGGTACAATTTAGCAGGGAAAGATTTCATCACCTGTATCATCTTTTTATCCTCACACAGTATGTTGGCTATACCTGTGTTGGTGGGTTGAATTTTCTTTGTGTAACCCATAATTATTTTCCATCATCCATCCTACTCCCTCATCTTAGTATATTGCAATGGGCCACTGTGCATCTCCTAGGGCTCCCTAGGAGTAAAGGGGAGTGGGGCTTAAATCTATCCTGCTGTATCCACTCCACCTTTTGAAGATCTGACAGGTTCCATGCCAGTACTCCAGCTACCTGCATTGCAGCACTGGGCTACTGAACGAGTACTTGTCTGAGAAAACAATATTCAGCCCCGCAAACTTTCTTATAGAGTAAAATGTGTACTGTGTAGTTGGAGGCTGGGCCATATCTGCCCACTCACAGGAAACACTGTTGTTTTTATCTCTCTCTCCCTAAGGATCTCTGGCACCTGCTGCCAGGTTCACAGGGATCTCTGGCACCTATGGCTAGTGACACACTTATCCTAATCATCTATCTAAGTTCAAATATTCTATGCATTAGCAAGAGAGCAATGAACACACAATTTAATGTGAGACCTCTAGTCACATTGAATGGTTCCTGCCTGTAGGAAACCTTGAGTACTACTTATGGGAAGTGTCTAGAGAGATTTCTGTCCCTGAGACCTACCTCCATAGCTGTGAGCATAGTCGAGGCAACTTTCACTTTCATGATTTCAGCCCTTAAGCATCATGACAGTCAGAGGCCCAGCATTTAGCTTTCTGTCGTTTTTCACCTTAGGAATTTTGTCTTGACAGAAATCTTATCACAATAGCTTTTGAGTGACACAGATAGGACTTAAAATCTCTTCTCCCCCTTCCTTTTCTTCCCTCTTGACTGCTTTAGCATTTTACGTACCAGAACGACATTCCAGTTTACGACACTAAGAACCACTCATCACCTTTCCTCATAAAAATTATGACCCACCACAAAGCTCAGCAAATTCCCAGATTCCCACATGAGTCCTGTGTTCCCCTCTAACTTGCCTCCTTCTTAACTTTCAGGTGAGCACAGCTGTATCTGGTCTAGTGTACTGAGTATCACATATCACCTCTACAATGTTCAGCCTCCTCATTTTAATTTCCAGGATATCTTAGCCCTCCATACTCTTCAGTTCCTTCCAAAGATTATAAGGTCTGAATCATGGAAGGAAGTATTTCACATAGACATGATTTGTATTTTTCCATTCTTTTCTGTCAATTATCCATCACAAGAAATGACAGGTACTTCCTCTATCTTGCCTTTTCCATTTCCTATTTGTCTGCCACATCAGAGGTTAGCATGGAGGAAGTAATCGTAGTATCTATTTTTTTCTTGTGTGTGTTAGTTCTTCTCTTATCTGGACATACAGACAAACCTCAGCTACATAGCCCATCATGCCTTACAAGGGCAACACAACTTGTGCCTCAGCTTCCTTGCAATCTTTGTCCATTCCAGATACTTTGCCCCTGCACTGAGCAGAGCGAGATGGCCTCACTGGCATTTCCCTCACACACTTTCCACCATGACATTTCCTCTGGGCAGATTGCTCAGTCTTAGCTGCATGTGCAATCTCCCATAGGAGGATCAATTCAGCTATCCCCATAGCAAGCAGGCTTGGCATTCCATATAATTTGAACGACACAGATCAGGCAGCTTGCCTCCATGGAATCTCCGCTTGCAGATAGCTTAACCTTGTGTCTTATCACGAATAACAGGAGCAATATAACTGCTGTCCTCAGAATTCATTGTCATTCTGTTAGTTTTCTATGTTATGTTACTTTACTGTCACTCTTGGTATGGTGCACAATAGGTGAGGAAAAAAATCAGTCCATCCAAGTCCATGTTGGGAACAAGGAGATTATCAGAATTACTCACAGGAACATGGTTGAATGTTATTACAGAAGCACATGTGGCCCTCAGACAGCTGCACCACAGAAAAGTTCCTCCCAGAGTGAATGATAGTCACCTGAAGGGTGAATATTTATGATGCCTCTCCAGGGAACCAGGTCCTGTACACTTAAGCTCTTCCCAAGATAATAAATTCCTGAGGCAGGATATATGAAGCTGTAAGATGCAGGAATGGGTGGGCTGCAGTCTCAGATGAGGATGTTGTAAGGGAGATGGTTACCACTGCTCTGATTTCAAGATGGTCTTGGCAAGTCAGGCCTAGAGGTGTGTCCACAGAGGAAGCCTGTCCTGGTTAGTATTTGTCAATCTGACAGAAGCTAGAGGGAAAGCCAAGAGGGAAACCCAACTGGAAAAATGCCTTCACAAGACTGACTTATAAATCAGGCTGTGAAATATTTTCTTAATTAATAATTGACGTGAAAGTGTACAGTAGTCTTGAGTTGTGTGAGAAAGCATGATCAGCAAACCGTAAGAGGTAAGGCAGCTTCACTCCATGGTCTCTGCTTCAGTTCCTGCTGCTAGGCTCCTGCCTTGAGCTCCTGCTTTGACTTCCTTGAGTGATGGAGTGTGACCCAGAATTGTAATATAAAAGGAAAATCTTCCTCTCCAAGTTGCTTTTGATCACGGCAATTATCCCGGCATTAAAGACCTAAGACAAAGCTTCAGATACATGTTCCTTTTAAAAGGAGCGGGCTTTTATTACCCATCTTAGCAGCTCATGTCTCAAACTATGATTACAGTAAACAAAATCAATCAAATTAGATTCTCTAGGAAAACTTGTGTTCTCTATTTTCTTAACTTACTATGTTTTAAATTGCAGTTTATCTACATTTACATATAGTACAACAGTGGAGTTAATACACGCTCAAAGAATTCATAGATTAACATGGCTAGAAAAAAATTAGGGTATGATCAACATTTTTTTATTTTAGAAATTTACTTTCTCCCAAGAAAGTCCATTTAGTGAATATAATGCTCAAATCTTCCCAAATGTAGCCTTGTGAGCCCTTCTTCCTTCAACCTACAGACATTTTGGGTTGATCTTGAGGAGAGGACTGGCAAATATCACACATATGTCTCCAAACAGAAAACCATAACTATCTCATTACTATGTTAGACACTTTCTCAGGATTGGTAGAAACTTTTTATCCTGCAGCTGAAACTGAGTAGTCTATTCCCACTTCATGAATGATAGTTTACCAAGATTTCAACTTCCTAGAGCCACATAATTGGACATCAGTCAATTGTTCATTCATCTCTGAAGTTAGTTTTAATGGCCTTAGGAGCTCAGTGGCAATTCCATACTCCCTACCAAACCTAGTCCCCAGGGAAGGTAGAAGGGGCTAATGGATTAAGACACTTATCAAAACTGTCTTTTGAACTTCAACTTCTTTGGACTTGACTCACACCTCTAGCCTGAACTTGCATTCAAGCCACTCTCTATCCATTCTCCTTCCTCAGCCCATTTGAGTTCATGTACAGCCATCCTTGTGTTTTGGGAAATTTTCCTTCTCTGTAACCAGCTCCACCCATGACCACTTACTTATTCGCACCTAAGACATTTTCTCTGGGAACATACTGAAACTGTCCACCCTTATCCCTCCACTGACCCTATCCCACAAACCATTTTAAGATAAAGATCTTCCTAAGTGCCTAACTTTACCTTCCATCCACAGTCTGTATCTGTCTGGGCAGATTTCCATCAAGTTAGCAGATACCATCCAGGAATCTACCTTGGCCCTGCAACTACTCAAAAATCAACTCCTCTCCCTGTGGTGGTTCTGTAAAACCAAAGAGTCTTGGCTAACTGCTGAAAAAGGAGGCACATGCCTCTTTTTTAATGAAGACAATTGCTACTATGTGAACCAGTCTGGTCAAGTGAAAGAGAGGATTAAAGTCTTACATGAACTGGTTTACAAGTCAGGCCTCCAGGGACTGGCTAGCATGTCAGGTCCTCTCTTTGTCTTCTCTAGACCCCTGCCTACTGCTTCTCCTTGGCCTATTGATCTCTCTGCCTCCAACAACAATTATTGTTCCTTTCTCTTCAGGTTTCTTCAGCAGAAACTTAGTGAAATAATCCAAGCTTAGTAAATCAGGTGCTTCTGAGAGATTTTTTTCATGTCTCTTACTATAACCTGCAAGCTTGAGCCCCTGTTTTGGACAAACATTCTAGACTCTACTCCCAGGCTCCCAGTCTTCAGGAAGTAGCCAGAGGACTATGTCACCCCTCATCATTAACAAAAAATAAAATGATTAGATCCAAAGTGGGTCACAAAAATGGCAGTACTGATGGCAGCGTCCTAAACAGAACTCCGAGCAATAAACAGAAGGATTGTTGTAGGGTAAACAGAAGCCTAAACTCAGAATTTTTCAGAAACCTCTTCCACTACCTACCTTATCCTCCCCAAAGGTCAACTACCTCAGGCAAATGTGCCTAGTGCCTAATTAATCTATATAACCTGCATCAACTCAAAGACTCCTATCTTGCTGTCATACAAAATACATGTGCTTTCCCACCAAGTTGTTGTCCTCTATACTAGGAGACAGACCAGTAGTTTGTTCCCTTAATAAACTTTTCATTATACCCAAAGATGGATCCAATTTGGTGGTTTCACTGAACACTTGCTTACACCTTGTAGGGGTAATAGATTACAGAGATGTTCTTGAAAACATTTCCAGTGCTAAAGGATTGCCAATTACTTGGATTGATGAATTCTCTCAGTTTTTGTGAAAATGATTTTTAAAATCTTATCATATACAATATGATTAAAAATGTACCTAAGCAAGCATCAATTGTAGTCAGATGTTTTGGAAGGCCAGCTCCAAAATAATGACAGAGAGACTTCTAAGTAATTGTGAAAGCTTGGGCCTAGCTTATGCTTGATCCCAACTAACTCTTAAAACTTAATTGAATCCATTTTTATTAATCTACATTCTGCCGTGTGGCATGTTACCTTGCTTCCATAATGTATATTTAACATCATGTCTTGCTGGCAAATTTCATCTCTCTTTTTCACATAGTTCCTGTTTATGCTAGGAAGTCCTGCCTATCCACTCCTGCCTAGGTATTAGACATAAAGCTTTTTATTAAACCAGTAATACATTCTCTTGGCAAAGACACATCTTTACAGTGTATAAAAAGATTATCCCACAAAATTTCCCCCTTTTTGTCTAAAGATTTTTACTCTAACATGGTAAAACTATACGCAATAAGAACAATTAACAGGCAAGAATTACATTTACAATGTCCAATCCGTTTGTATTTGGCATGTATGGAGAAATTACTCTATTATCTCTCCTGTATTATGAGTCCAAAGTTTTATCCATAAATCACTTTCTTTCACAGCTTGTTTTACCAAAAAAGCTGTCTTTTTGGACCTTAAAACTTGTTTTTGATAAACGACTTAAACTTTTATGTCTCTCAAACTTATGTACTTTACATCTCTTTTGGAAATTTCTTTTATAAATTTGGTACCAAAGAAAAGAGTATAACTATCTGGCCTTCTACTCCATCAAATATCTGGTAAGGATAAAGTATCATATGAGTAACTAGGAAGTGCAGAGTAAATAACTTCCAGTACTATAGTAATGACAGAGACAGCTGGCTCCCTAGACAGTTCCCCAACGTTCCTCTGCAATGTTGGGGCATCCTTGTTTAGCCTATATGCCTATAATACCTGACAGACTTTTCTGTGAAGTTGGAATTCTGAGGTCTACCTCATCTTGGAAACGTTTGGTTCTTATCTTCTTTTGTGTACTGCTCATTCAACTTGGAGACTGTACTGTCAGTTGAGGCAAGGAAGGTTTGTTCCCAGTGGCTAGGTTTGCCACATTGAAAACAAACTCCACAGGGAGGTTCTTTGATGCCCATCATTTTCTCTGAAGTACATTGGTGCTGCCAGGAACATATGTATCTTGCTGTTATGAAAATTCTTTGACTATTAAAACATCTTAAATACCATATTCTATATAGATTTCCAAGACTACCTCTCTATCTAAAACACATGAGACCAAATAAATCTTATTTCTGTCAGCATCTGAACCCTTAGTACAAGTTTGATTGTTATTTCAATTATCCTACACAGTTTGTAATAGTAGCTTTCAATGACTAGAACTTTACATTTTTAAATGACTTGCATAGGTACAAGATCTTAAAATATTTTGTAACAAAAATAACCTTAAATTTGTATCTTTGTATCAATATACAAAGATCCATACCAATGTAAATATTTGGGACTAGTAGTTGATTTTCAGTATAAAAGTAGATTTAGTAATCTATCCTTTTATCCTATCATTTCTATACCCCCCTTTTTGTTCTTTTCAGAAAGAGATCCCTGAATCTAACCTCCTTTGCAGTTTTCTCCCTGACCATGACTAATAACAACTTGAAACTAAACCTCCCAAACAATTATACACATCCATAACCCACCAAATAAAACACACCCATTCCACCTCTTGTGGAGTAACTTCCTGATTTCTGGGGGGAAATATCATCCTTAGCAAATCCTGAGAAAATTGGTATAATGGTTATTATGTAATACTAACATATGTTATATTTGTTTATGCTGTAAAACATTTATTTAATGATGCAAAGATGTGTTACATTTGTTTGATTAAATAAAATTAACATGCATTCAAGCGGCTGAGTCAGTAACTAGCTGACAGGAAGTGGTAGGGAGGAAGTATGGATAGCTAGGGTTCTTAAGTGGGGGTGGAGGAGGAGGAGGCTGGGTTTTGGGAGACCAGAGCTAGGAGAGGCGGTTAGCTACTTGCTGTTCAGCCTCTCTGAGCAAGCAGAACGTCGTCTCAACCTTTGTATTCTGAGTTCTATAGAGGGACAGAGGTCTAAAGTTCCTTTTAGTGTTATGATAGAGCCAGTGGGTGAGTAACAAAATTCCTGCCTGGCTATGGCCAGTGGGACTGAAGTGCTACTGGTAGCTGTGAAGCTGCAACTGCCAACTAGAATAGCAACCAGCTTCCAATACTGCTGTAGCTAACTCATTCCAGTCTTGGAGGATATTTCTCTTCTGGGTTGCCCAGGAATTTAAAATCTTCTTCACATAGGGTGAATGCATACCATATGAAACAATATTTCCTTAAATCTGTTCAAGATTCCATGTAACTTCTGCGTAACCTCAGGCGTGCCTATTGTCTGCTGTTTGTTTCTGTATAGAAAATAGAGAGACTAAAGTTGGTTTTCTAATAACTTTGGGCCACCCTTCTTCAGTTTCATCTTGTAGTGGTGTGGTAGGTTCATGTCTAAATTCATCTGTGTCTGAGTAGTTTTCTTATTTTTCATTAACTGTTTCTAAGGCTTGTATATTATCAGTAGTCTTTCTGCAGCTTCTACCTTACCAGCCAATTTTCATATTTGGCACAGTTATCAAGCCACTTTTTAAAGGATAAAGTATGAATTACAAGGCAGGTAACATTTATAAAATGTTAAAAGTATGTTAATCCCAGCAAAGTTGATTATCCCTTCATTTGTATTTTCTGCTTTCAAGCCATCCGTAGTTGCTCTATACAGAGTCCTAACTCCTTACATTGCCATATATCCCATTCTTAAGTTGGAGAATATTTTTCTTTTATAATATTACCTACCTCTCTCATTAATAATTTGCCAGGTGTCTCACCACATCTGCTGACTTTTCAGTTTGTCTTCAGCGTCAGTGTCTGAGATGGCAGTGGCTGTGGCAGCAGTGGTATTTAGGGATGGGGAGGGCTGCAGGAGGTGTTTGGGACTACAGTGGGCAGCAGCTGGCAGCTGTGCTCAGAGCCCTGGTGCATAAGGTCTGGCAGCTGCTGTTGCTGAAGCAGGTGTAGAAGCATGTGGGAAGGGAGCGTTCTTTGTGTGTTTGGAGGAGTAGTGTAGAAGCACCTGGGGCCTGGCTTTATCTCTTTCTGTGCATTGAATACTAAATGTTTTTATCTATGATGTTCTATTAGCAATAAGACTAAGGAGTCAGATATTGGGGTAAAAACCCGATAGATCAATAAAGCTGTAGAGGAGTGACCAGTTGACCTTTCTCTGTTTGCTGAAGACCCAGGAAGCATGTCTCTCCATGGGTCCCAAACCAAAAATAACTGCTAATCTCTAAGTCCCCTTCTATTCCTTCCTATGGGACCTCCATACTCTCTATGGCTAATTCGTATCAACTAGCCATTGGCTCCGACCCTTGGTCAAATGTTAATTATATTAACACAATTTCTGTGTTTCGTAATGCTATCAAATATTTGGCAACAATCACTCTAAGAGTATAAACACTTGCTTTTGAGTATGAGATCATGTATGTATTAAGCATGTCCCTATACTACATGGAGAAGTGTAAAATAACTCTACTAAATTTCAATAAAAATTGTAAAACTGCTTGGATATTTAAGTTAACATAAGCTTTCTACAGATCCAGGTTTTTCTGCGAGTAACTAAACTGAACAAGTTACAGTGATTTATTTGACATTTGTCATTGACTGTCCTCAAATCTCCGCGGGGTCCTGAGGAACAGTTTTCTCTTCCTTGCTTTCCTCTTGTAAACCCCATTCTCTTCAGATTTTTGTTTTCCTTCATTTTTTTAAATGACTCCATAATGCATTTATACTTATTTTTATAATTGTGAATATATTATTTTGAACATGATCTCTTGGTCTTTTCATATGATTACATTTTCTGTTATTCTAGTATTTTATATTAGCTATAATATTATTTGGCTTTTCTATGGATTTAACTGGTATGGAAGTTAATTATTTATTTTAATTTCATGTTGACAGCTAACAATTTATATTACATATTTATATAATCTGTTTGTATTTATATGATCTATAATATATTTAAAATATGATGTTTGCCAGTGTTATACAGTTAAGTTAAATTTTTATCATATTAATCAGACACAAAATCAATAGATTTGGGGCTATTTACCAATGGACTATTTATTATTTATTTTTCTTCACACCTAATATCTTCTGTCAGTCTTTGTTTTCCAGTTTCTATTCCTGTCTTTATTTCCAGTGTTCTAATTTCCATTTTCATGCATATGTGTAATGTGTATGTACTGTGTATATGTAGTGTGAATATATGCGTATGCATTTGTGTGTGTTCATGTGTATGGTGGGGAGGTACACTTGCTAGGGTACATATTTGGAGGCTAGAGGACTACCTCGGCTGTGGCTTCTCACACTCTTCACTTTGGTTGAGGCAGGGTTTCTTGTTATTTACTCTGTGTACACCAAACTAGTAGCTTTCAGAGATTCTCCTGTCCCCACCCACATCTCATGGTAGGTTGTTTGGATTAGTGATGGGTTCCAAGGATACAAACTCCAGTCCTCCTGATCCGTCTTATCTATGGGGCCATCTTCTTAGCTTATTAATTTATATCATATTCTTTAAATAAGGTGAGTTTCTATATTTTATTGGTAAGCTGAGTCTAAAAATTTCTCTCTCTCTCTCTCTATATATATATTACTCTCTATATATTACTCTTACAATATAAAAATGAAGATTTTTAACCCTGAAAAGACAAAAAGTAATTCTGTTCTATTAAAACCGATCTTACAAATGTTACAGAGTATCACCTGTTCATCTCAGTGTGTTTACTAGTCTAGTTAGTGAAGGGCATCTCAATTTCTTTTTAAGTCTTGCCAGCTATGAGTAAAGCTGCTATAAACATTCACGTATTTGACTTTTGATGACATTGGGTAAACAATATTTGTTTATTTGATGATTTTTGACATCAGAAAAAAGTTGTATTGGCCTTAGGCACTGAGTTTTGGATGCTAGTTTGTTAGAGTTGTAGAAACAGGTAACTTTACCAAGGCTGCTGATTAATTCCATGAAGAAATTTTGTGTAGGTATCTTTGCTTTTACAGTGATTTCAGTGCCAACACCCTGCCATTAATCATTCAAGGTAAAAGAGTTTCTCTTTAGTTGTCATTAGTTGTATAAATGGTTGCATGCATGATGCTGTTTTACTTAATTCCATCCTTCTCCCTGACTGAAAGAATGACAAAAGACACTTTCATTTAGGGTGAATTACTCTTAGCCTGAAGGGGGATATGTGTTCTCTACAATACTACAAAATAGAATAGAGTTACCTTCTGGGTAGAGTACTTAAGATTTAATCAGGTCTAAAATGTGCCGACCCATTCTCTGTAAAGTCATCTTTGAGCCTACCAAAGTGTATCAAATGTAGGGATTTGGATCATAGGGTGCTTATTTGTCAATATATATAGTATATTGGGAGATGTCATTCTATAAATATGTGTCTGATTGGTTTGAATAAGGCACTATTGGCCAATAGGAAACAAGATAGGTGGGCCTAGGAATCTAGAAGGATTCTGGGAATTGCAGTGAGGAGAGCTCTCGCCATGTGATTTCCCAGGAGCAATGGGTGCTCAGGAGTGTGTCCTTAAAAAGATAAGTCATTATAAAATATATATTAGTAATTATGGGTTAATAATCAAATCAGAGATGGCTGATTAGAAACCAAAGCAAACGGCCAACAGCTTCATAATTAATATAGTGTCTTGTGTGTTATTTGGGGGCTGAAAGCAGCAACAGGAACCAGGTGGCAGGCAGGAAGACTACATGTTACAAATGTATATATGTATGTACATATATATGTGAATATTTACTATATGTATGCATATATATTAAAAACCCCTGGCACCCACTCAACAAAATTGGTACAAATTGCATACCAAGAAGCATGAGCGTAGTGGAAGTCCAGTTGCCCAGCTCTCATCACCAAAACACAAATAATATGAATAACTTAGGCAATATGTGTGTTTTATTTGGTGTATATAAAGAGAGGGTTCTCAAGAAGGGAATGTATAATGCAGAGATGTGAAGGTGAAGACATTTAAAATGGAGAAGGAAGGATTAAATGGAGTTGAGAATGGAAAGGAAGAGCAGAGGAATGTGTGTCAGGAGGGAAAATTAATGCTAAGGTCTTTTGAAAGAAAACAGGGAAATTTATTAATATAAAAGCATATATATATTTAAGAAGGTTAAATGAATTTATCCTATAATAAATCAAGAACGTAGCTATCAGATATCATGTGAAAGCAAATAAAAATTCAAAATATCAGGAAGGGATTATCTCTCTTTGAGCTCCTGTCCAGTGGATCCCACAGACTTGGTGACATTATAGAACACATCAGTAAGATGTTGTGCTAAAGATTTGAGTCTTAAAATAGGAAGGAGCCAAACTGGTATTTACCTGGAAGCCTCATCTTTCTTGGTTAGCTTCCATTGAGCAGAAAGGAGCTGTGCATCCTACTGCAGGAGGAAAGTAATCCCCAGTCTTACCCAACTGTGAACCGTGAGAACTACAGTCATGATAAACCTGAAAAGATATTCCCACTGCTGCAAAAGTGGCATAAGAGTTGGAGGGGTGTCTAAAGATTTTCTGGTTGAATTTAAATCTCACTCCATGAAACGGAACACACACCTAGCACCTCTTTCCCCAAGGCATGGATGGGGACTGTTGTGGAAGAGGGGTGGAAAGATCACAGAGTCAGATGATTTGGGTAACTACTATGAAACAGTGTTTTCCAGACACCACACAGCAGTTGCACATGTGAACTCAGAGTGGTTCTGACAGCACACACTAAACATGTGATTATAAAGAGGGATAAAATACCAGTGTGGAGCAGGGAAGTCAGGTATAAACTGTCATCCCTCGATGAGTAGCTACTGGTCATTGACAGGTGCTTATGAAGGAGAGTTAGTAATCTTTAAGAGTCTGACCTCTGGCGGATAACACACCCATCAATATGTGGACACCACAAATTGAACTCAAGTGTGGTAAACAAAACAAAACAAAACTAAACAAACAAAAAAACCAAAACAGGAAAGAACAGGAAGTTAAACAGTAGAGAGATGGGCGTGGATCTGGGAGTAGATTAGGCAGAGAAGGTAATATGCCTAACATACATTGAATAAAATCTTCAAAGAATTTATAATAGTATTATTTAAAAATATCTAGACATGCTAATGATAAGCATTTCTTATAACTTAAAATTGTTACAGAGTAAGAATTAATAATATAAGGCACTAAATAATCTCATGGAACTTTCAATGAAAAATTCAGCAATTTCATGAGTCATCAAATTAAACTAAATCTCTAGGAAAAAATTTAGAATAAATGAAGGAAAACTATACATCCTAATAAAATGGAATGGTACCTACTATCTTTGATATTGGTGGAACCATCCTCAGATTTTTTGAATGGAGACATGAGAACAAGAAATAAACAGGAATGCATCCAGACTCTATGCGAGGTCCCAAATACAAAATATAAAGCTTGCAGGACCTTTGACCGCAAGTGTGATGTAGTCAGAATCTTTGATTTTGATGGCCACATCATATTCAAGCAGACTAAGCTCTATTTACTGTCAGTCTCTGTGACTCGACTTAGGATGTAAGATTGACAACTCTTGGATTTTATCCTCAAGGAATCCTATCTTGTAGGTAGGTAACATACAAACAAATTCATTTCTTGGTGAAGGGGGCATAATACACATCTTACATATACTACAGTGAGAAGAAAGGTGAAATTTATCAATTTTGTAATTCTTTCTAAGACTGGTAGGAATGCCAGGTGAACATGCAGGATGACCAGATTTCTTATGGAAATCATAAATGATGAGAAGTAAAGATCTTCTAAGTATTCTGGATTAAAGATGTTGACATGGATTGATTATTTTGCCAAAATTTCCACAAACATTCATAGGATATTTTATTAGGTGGAAGGACTTATAAAATCACGATAAAGGCATATTTTATGGTTCATATCTTTTGTATAATGATGTCAATACAACCTAAGGTAGAGGTAGCTACTCAGATTTCAGGAGTACCTGTAATAGCCTGTCTGATGACTTGCTTCTTCCATTCTGATAATATGCCTTTAAAAACAATGTCCTTTAGGGTTCAATGAACCATGAAATAGTCTCTGCAAAAGTACCCCTGGTGCCAGCACTGAGACAAACATTCATTCTGGCTGTCAGCTCTAAGAACTGGGAAGAAATGAAGCACATTTATTATGTAGTGATATATTCTGACTAGATAATCCTTTTTAGTTGGAGGCACCGTAAAAGAAAAGTGCAGACTACAGTTGGCAAACTAGTAAAAAGTAAAATTCAGTTCAGCTGCACCAATTTTACTTCCAATTTCACAGCTGGATAATCTTCTTTATAAATTGCTATTTAAAAGTTTTGCTGGCAATGAATACACTATTAAATAAACAATTTATAATATCATAAAGTCAGATGAAGGGATGGACTTCCAAGTAATTTTTTCATATTTTCAGAATGTGATAATTCTGCTGTATGTTCAGTAGTTTAATTAAGAAACTAATAAGGTTTGGCATTGGTATTTGCATGAAAATGCTATTAGAGTTAAAATTCTATAAACCATTTTACTTTAGGTAATGTCAAATAGCTACTTTTTGGGCTTTTAACTATGAAAAATGAATTCTAAGTAGTAAAGTTTTATATTATGAAATACAAAATAAAATAAGTGAATAAATTGCTATGCAGCTATAATCATTAAAAATACTGACAAACATTTTTAGAAAGCAAATGAGAGAGAAGTGCCTGAACATTTATAGTAATTTCCAAAAAAAGTAGAGAAACAAGTTGACCTGATGGCAGTCTTTTCAAATAAAGGCATCCACACTCACTTGCAGAATGTCTCTAAATGGCTATGTTTTAAAATGGAAGCTTGTGTCTGCTTCAGTGATGTAAAGACAGCCAATACTATGTCATCTTTTCCTGTGTCATGAAGCCCTTTAGAATCTCACATTGTGCTTAATGTTTTCTATTTGAGTGAAAAGGCATAACTTAGAGGAGACTCAGAGTATTCTCCTCTTAAGTAGATGCAGTAGCTGTTTATGTCTGCTCTTTCCCTTGTAATCTAAACATTCCCTGTTGCAGGAACGAGGGAGCCTTGGAAGACTCAGGAAGCTTATAGGAATGAATATGCAAGTCTCACAAAGTTTCTGTCCCATCATTTTCTTCCATTGTTTAAGTACTGGTGGATTGCTCTTGCTCCAGTGGTTAGCTCCACATGTAGGCACAGAAACTGGCTAGGTGGATCACAAAACAAAAACAAAGGCAAGCAAGACTTGAATGTAGTAAGAAGCTTTACTCAGCAAGGACAGCCACCTTTCCAGCTGGGTGAGGCTGTGAATTGTGACTAGAATGTATTATACATGTAAGAAGTTGTCATAGAAAAAGTAGTTTTTTGTTTGTTTGTTTGTTTTTACGGTTTTTTGTTTGCTTGGTTTTTGTTTGTGTTTTGCTTTCCCAGATAGGGTTTTTTCTATGTATACCCCTGGCTGTACTGGAATTCTCTCTGTAGACCAGGTTGGCCTTGAACTCACAGAGATACACCTGCCTCTGCCTCTGGGGTGCTGGGATTAAAGGTGTGTACCGACACCATTCAGAAAGAAAATTTTTTTAAAAGATAGCAACACAAAAGAAATAAGCATGTTATGGGATCAATAATGGAAAAATTTTAAGCACATTAGTTTTTCTACAAGGAGAAAGGAAATGTGACCCTGTTGTTGGGAGATGATGTTCAGCCCAGCAATTAGTGTAGCATAAAAACAGAATGAGTAAGTTGTTTCCCTGAATCCCAAGGAGACGTTTTTGTTAGACAAGGGCAACACAATCCTACTTGCTCATGACTTCCATTTCAAGATGGTAGATGGTGTATGGGTTATATGCAGAAAATTTCACCTTGTTCAGAATATAATTTGAATACAAAATATCCCCTAGTAGCTTATGTTATAAAAACTTGGTCCCTAGGTAACAGCTCTATTATGGTAGATTCTGAAATTTTCAGGAGGTAGGACCTAGCTGTAGGGAGTAGGTAGGTCACTCAGAATATAACTTTGATGGTTATACCTGGTCCTCAATCCCCTCCTAGATGTCTGGTTTCTTATTAAGCGAACAGCTTCATTCTCACATACTTCCTCCATGATAGTCTTTCTAACAAAGGCTCAGGAATAGGAAGTCAAAAATCAATTTCTCTTCACTTCAGATTTTTGTTACAGATATTTTTAGTGACAATTTTGAAAAACTAACTACCAGAGAAATACAAACACATCATAGAATTTCATGACACTACTCAAGGCTTAGGACAATATGAGTGAAGAAAAATCTCATAGAATGAAAGGAGGAGGAAGGGGAGAAGGGGGATGAGGAAAACATTGTAGTCAGTAAATTCACTATAGACCCTTTCCCCAAGGAGATCAGAATTTGAGGCTTCTGTCATCATTACCAGGGAAGAGAGATATAGGCAGAGGGTGGAGAGGAGAGGGGGAAGAGAGAGAAATAACAGAGAGTAAGCAAGACAATTATCACTATACACCTGTCAGAGCTATATCTCTAGTGTTCTTCTCCCTTCATCTAGGCTCTACATATGAATTGCCCATTACATCATGAGCTTGTGCATTCACCCACCTACAAACTTAGGCCCTTTATAATCTAATAACCTGAAGCTCCATCTCTGAACTGCTACACCAGATACAAAGCTTTGTGGTTATCCAGCAATTGGCTTCATTTGCTAGAATGGAAGACTAGAAAGACAAATAGCAGCACATTCATTCATTTACCTTCTTAAGTCTAACACATTATATACTCGGCCATTCAGGTGTATCATTTGCTCACATTCTTAAATCAGTTTTCAGAGTCATGAATTCAAACAAATGTTACATCCCATATTTATGTGCTTTATTTGAAAAGTCTATATACCTGTGTCTTCTTCTAGTAATTGTACCACCTTCCTTCTCAATCCAACCCTGAAGCCTACTTCCACAGGCACATATGCACATCTACCAATCGATAGTCATTGTGACTGCTTCAGTGTTACAGTACTCTTTCCTGTGCTTGGCATCTGTCCCTAGAGATGCTCTCAAGCCAGTTTGTTTTCTTCTCAGCATGTGCCATTCGTACACTGTTTAGTGATCAAAATTATTCTGGCAAGCAGACTTTGACTGATAACTATAGTAGATACCAGCTGGAGTTAATGTCACATGATTAAAAACTATTTTTACTTGGCGTTTCTGTGCTTTTGATGAGAGCATTTTTCCTTATTAATGCAATCTGAGACACTTAGCTTTTAATTTATTTTTTCCTAACATGTAATTGCATTGAAATCAGTTTTACAAATACCAGGATATGTAAAAATAAATAAACAAAATGAATGCATTATTATTTATCTCAAACATTTCATTGCCAATTTTATATTTTAATAAATGAACCATGATCACATTTAATCCTTTTTACAGAAAGATGTCAAATTAGATTTCATGTCTGCAGTGGTTCTATTTGCCCATTCCTTTTCTCTGTGTAACAACTGCACTCTTAGAATCTGGATTGGATCACCTTTCAAGCCCATCACCAAAGCACCACGGGATTATTTTTTTGGATTTGTAGATTTGAATGATAGGTCCTGTAATTGTATACTGTCCAATCTTTAGAAATTACTAAGGACATAAAAGAACCATAAAGAAGGGCAAACCCTAGGTCTACCTTGAAGTTAATTTGGGGGGAGAAGCTTCGAAAACAAATTCCTTTTCTTTAGTGAGTTCTGACTGGGCCAACATTTTAACCCAGATGTAATAGATCTAACCTCCTCCTGTCACCTAGATTGAAGTTTTTGTACTTAGCTGTGTCCTCCCCTAACAGTCTCACACTTGCCTTCCTTCCAGAACTTGATCAGGGCATAGGCTCCTGATTCATGGGATAATACAGGAAATTCAAGGGAAACGGTGTGAATCAATAAGTCCTATTTCCTGAGAGACAATAGAACAGAAAAAAAGGCATACTCTCAGAAGAATTGATCTTCCATCTCAAAAATAGGGAAGTCAGGGCACTGATTGAGACAGGGCAATCCACAAAAGGAAAATGTACTCTGGGTACTCAGGAGGGTGATTGGAAGGCATTTTGTTCATAAGGGCCTGTGTTATAGGACCATTTTGGTTGTTTGGGTATTTAAGGTCTGATTCATGAGCTCCAAAGGCTCCCTTGAGATATGTTGGTCAAAACCTCCGTCATTATAGCTTTTGAAAGCATTTTCTCCCAATGGGGAGGAACACTGTCCCTTTGGGATTCTGGAGACTACTATTTAGGTCTTCCTTTTTAGGGGTGGATATTGGATTCCTTGGGGGAGGTAAATATGTCATCCTCTGCTTAGAAGGCAACTCCTTTTGCAGCTTTATTTGTTAGTATTTCCCTTGTCCACCAGGGAATGTCACTTTTAATGTCCTATACCATGAGGCATCACTATTTTCTTCAGGTAACATTAATTTATCTAAAACTACTTTGATGACTGTCTCCATTGGCATCAAATCCTGACCTTTGATATGATGAGTTCTGCCCAGATTTTAAATTAACATGTGGACCACTCTAAAGATGTATTTGGAGTCATTGTAGACAGTCCCTTTCTTTCCTTTTAGGTATTTTAAAGCTTTGTTAAGAGTGAGTAATTTGCATATTCTCCTGACCAATTATTAGGTACCCTGCCTTATTCTAGGATGACTGGAATCTCTCCTCGGGGAGGAGGCTGAGTGAAGAGGAGATTCTGTAGGTCTCTTGCACTCTGTTCAATTCCTCTTAGTCAGGGCACAGAAGAGGACAAACTGCTTTGATGTGTTTCTAGGAGGTAGCTGGGGGAGACTTCAATAATTCTGTTTGCCAAAAGATTTTGTAAAAGATTTATAAAAGAAAGAAAGAAGAGCCCCAGGACAGTCGAAATAAAGGAGGCAGTGCAGAGAAGCAACCAAGAGAGCAAAATGGTTAAGACTAAGCTGGAGGCTTGCAGAATGGCAGTGCCTCTATGTTCCATGTCTTGCCAGAGCTGACTTTCTTGTAACAAAGCAGCCTTGTCCAATCATTGTTCAAACAGATACCTCTATTACCAGTCACCAGGAGATGATTCAGCAGTGGTTCTGCACAACAACAGCAGCTAGTGAGTCTGTCTAGTCTTGGACTGCTTAGGACAGAGTGGCGACATCTTTGAGGCCATCTGGAAATTATTTAGAAAGTAGGATTGACTGATGAAAGTTAATTCTGAGCTGGAGACTCTCACAATTTTCCTGTCAGGACCATTAGGATTGTTATGAAGAGTATCCAGGCACGTTCTCATGAAGCTCTGTTTTGTCCTGGTGGAGGTCGGGCACCTCCTGATGATTAAGATTGGGATGAATTTATCAGGAGTAGAATAAGATTTTGGGGCCAGAAATGCTAGCTAAGGCTGCAGAAGGGTGCAAAGTGGTGGCACTCATCAGAAGATGGGGTTTAATTCCAAGGCTAAATATTGGTGTTTAGGAAGAGGCATTTGGAGGAGTTATGAGAACGAATTTGATGGCAGGGGTAGATGGGGTCAGAGAAATAGAGGAGGATTTCAAGTGGGAAAGAAAGGGCCCAAGGCAGGGAAATAAAATTAGGAACCTCTTCCTGGTAGTAGATGGATCTTGTTTAGGTTTCTGATTTGTGACAGTCTAGTTCATTGAGGAGTTTGTCAGATGGAGGAGCAAAGAAAATATTGAGATGATGAAGCCGGGCAAGGCAGAATAGAGTGAGACTGCACAAGCAGGGTGGAGGCTGCCCACAGGAGAGCACAAGGAGAACCAGGGCTTGGAGATGGAAAGGGAGGTTGGTGGACCTAATGAAGGGTCTATTCATATGACCTCCTCAGGAGATGTGGAGGGCTGGAGGCAGGTAAGAGAAAGTGCTTATGGTGGCCAGTTTTCAAAGGTCTTCACTTCTGGAGCAGATGTCCCCACTCATGATTTCAAATCTAAGCATGGATGGGTTATGTGAGAGAAGAGTATTTTGTAACTGGTGTAGCTGAGTCCTTCAGTTTTGGGTAAGATATTTCTTTAAGAAAGAAACTTGAGTTTTGGCTGCTGTCAGGGAGGTTAGGATAACCGTGTATGTACTGTAGGGTGTTTTTAAAGATTTCTTTCACTCTTGTTTTCCAAAATGCTGGAGGTGGGGGAGGGGTCATTAACAGTGGAAGCTGCAGGACATGTTTAGGGATGAGCAGATGGGTTGAATATTCTAGGACGCAAATTTGGAGCCATTGTAAGATTGAAGAATGGGTGGTACCCCAGGGTGAGGGAAGATCTTGAAGCTTGCATTTATCTTGCCTATTGTTAAAGATTTGGAAGATGACATTAAGGAGGTTGAGCCATGAGATTTGTAAACCTTCCTCAAGGTCTTGCTGTTTTTTTCCTAACAATTAGGGTCGATTGAAAGTAAATTATAAGCAGGGGAACTGCTGGCTCCTTGGAGACTCAGGGTCCAGATTGGCATTTTGAGACAGCGCTGGCTGATTAATCAGGATAAAAGACAGCACTGGGTTTTCATCTGGGCCCTGTGTGATTTCCTGAAGCTTTTGTAGTTTATGGTCTTATTGGTATGTCTGATCACATCATCCAAAAGGCAGAAGACTAAAGAGGAGACTATATGGTTAAGTTACTGGAAACTAGCCTTTTCTCTGTTGATAAATCCAATCAGGGTTCTGTCAAGGTTAGACTGCAGCTGCCTCCCAATGATCAGTGGCATCTAACTATGGAGTTCCCTAGAATGGTGTCTCTGCTACCCTCCAGATAGGTTCCTTTTTGTTTGGTATTAGAGTAGACAGGAGGATAAAATAGACATTCCACCACGTCAGGTTAAACAACTGGGAGTTGTAAAGAAACTGCTTGAAGTAATAGGCATGATCCGTGGGAAAGCAGAGCAATTTGGACTCTATTTGGGCCAGGAAAGACAGAAAAAGCAAAATGTTTTCAAGGAGGTCCCTTAAGCTGGGCTAACTCTCTTAAAGGGAGAATAGCCCTGTACCTCATAAAAGGAGAGAGACCATAGAGTTTGAGGGGGGCGTGTTGCTGGGATAAGGGTAAGGGTGAGAAAGGGAGGGTCTTGGAATACAGATAGAGCTGAAGTAATAAAGAGATATGAGAAGGCAATGGACTGCATGGGGAGCTTAGTGCTCTAGTTACTGGTGGGAGCCCTTCAGCACCAGGCTGGAGTGACGCAGGTGGAGGCTGCAGCACAGGTTGGGCGAGAAAGGAAGGAAAGAAAGGAAGAAAGGAAAGAAAGGAAAGAAGGAAGAAAGGAAGGGCGGGTCTCTGAAAGGAGGAAGAGGGAGGGGTCTCCCTCAAGATCAGAATTTGGAAGAGCATTGACACAGGGAAGGATTGTTATGCAGGTAGAAAGAACTTCCTGTCGATTTCCATGTGAGGTCATGAAATTATCAGTATCTCTGTGAATCTGTGCCATTTTCAGGCCATTTAGAGTTGTCTTCCAATTTATACAGTGACCAGGCAGTGGTGTGAAAGAAAATCTGTTTACCTGAATGTATTTTGTCCTTGAGATCCATTGAGAGGAGGTGGATAAAACATACCTCGAGATGGAGGTTGAAGTTATTTTGACAATTTGGAAACCCAAGGTGGTGGGGAGAGCCCAGAGAGATCTAGAGACCCCATCCACGTCTTTCAGGATTTCAGATACCTGACAGACCCTCTCCTACAAGACCAGAAACAGGATTATACATAGTTGTGAGTCTTGGCAGTCCTTCAGGAACAGGTCACCAGGGTGCCTTGGGAGAGACTGAAGGGTTACTCACTATGTGGCATGGTGCACTGATCCAGTGTTGAACTAGAGTACAGGAAATAGAAAGAAGCCTCCTCAGAACAGTGGGTAGAGAAAGGGTGATTGAGAATAGGAGATAGAAAGGAAGAGGGGTAGAGAGCAGGAGAAAATTACAAGGAGGGTAGTTGCAGAGAGGGCTAAACTCTGTAGGTGGAAGCTGGCAGTTCCCCAGGAGCCAGATCTTCATAGGAATGAACAGTGTAAAGCACTGGGTAACAAGAGGAGTCCTGCTCTGAGCACTTGTGCTCACACAGGAGACAAAAATAAGAAGAGAAAAATGAGAAGGCAGCTTAACTGTGGGACAGGTTTATTTAGGAAGAGATTTCCTAAACACCATCGTCAGTCAAGGAGAGAGAGTGAACAAGGTTTATTCTTGGGGCAGAGGGATTTGTCATAGGAACTGAGGTCTGCTTCATGCAGATGGTGGCAATGGCTAAACTAAGACCTCTAGCTATGTATTAGTGGTGCTGTCTTCAGGAACCTGGCTTTGGGAAATTGAAATAGTCAGTCAAAGGAAGAACTGCTGCTCAGCCTGGGATATAAGATGGGTGAGGCTACTCAGTCTGGAATGAGGTTACTCATGAGCTGTGCTTTTCACAGCCGCATTTGGATAAACACCATTTTTCTTCTTGTTGCTGTTAATTTGACTGCTTCAATTGAATTCTCAAGGATGAATGACTGAATCTGAATTCTTGAGGTACAGACTGTGACCCTAAGTTTGGTACAACAGGTTTGAAGTGGTCATGGGAAATGTGAGGTTAGTCGAAAGTGGGACCTTTGTTGAAGCTTCCATGAGATTTTTTATCCACTATGAAGGTGTGTGTGGTTCCTGTGATACAACTATTTTGACATTGCTAACTCTCCTGTAAGTAACCCCACTTCTCTGTCCTGTAAGAAAGCCAAAAAAAAAAAAGAAAAAGAAAAAGAAAGAAAAATCTACCAAGTTGGACTTCAGTGAAATCATACTTTCTTCTGTCACCAGTGCCTCTTTAGAATAAATGGAAAAATTAGCCCAACAACCAACATACAAAGCCTGTATTAATATGCAGCAAATGTTAATGAAACAGCACAGGCAGGCTTCATTTGCTCTTATGGAATGGTTGCTATAAAGAACAGTGGAATGCTGCCTAGGTTTCCTTGGATTGGTTTAATATTTCCTTCTCTCACCGTGGTGTTCTTTTCTTTCTGATATCTAATATTCTGTGATAGAGGGAAGCAGGAGTTGTAGGAGAGACCTTTTAGCCAATGATGGAACTGATGTTACGGTGCCCAGGTTCCTGACCAGAACAACACAGAGGCTGCTCAAATGCAGCTTGCCAATGCTCAGGAGAGCAGCACTCTGCAGTACTCAGAGGCACTGCCTTTGCATGGTTCTGCCCTGCTCTCCTGCTTCCTTCCATCATTACCAGGGATTTCAGACTGCACTTTCTTAATAAGCGTCTCTCCCACAACTTACTGAAGACTGAGTCACACAAAAAGTCAAATCCATCTACTTGATTCCCTATGTATGCTAATTACACATAACTATGGGAACAATTTCCCTTGTTTTCAAATATCAAATCTCAAAATACTGGTTTCCTAGTGTTCTAAGCTGGTTCTACCATGGTTGCTTTGCGTGACCTTCCAAGGATGTTTAACAGGTTCTGTGGAGGGTGACAGGGTAATTTATGCTGTATGCTTATGCACACTGTACTTCACCATGTAAATGTACTGTCAAATGATCCTGATGGCATTGGCTACAATTTGGCCCAGCTGGGAGAGTTTGAATTCCCTGGGGCTATCAGAGTCTGGAATTTGATTGGTGTTGGCTATAGTTTAGTCTTTTATCCACTATTTCTGTTGCATGTCAATTCTGTGTCATTCACCAATGTCTGTGCTGAGACATACGCGTGGCAATCTGTTCTATTTTGAAGTTATCAAATAATTTTATGCAGTGTGGCCTTCATGGGTTTGCCTCTAAGATGCAGCTTCCATGAGATTTTTATCTATGATGAGGGTGGATTTTCTCCTTGCCCAATTTCATCTCAAACTGTGTAAGTTATGATAAGCAGCCAATGCCTGGCTAAGGGTGTTTTATTATTTATTTATTTTTCCAGGTTTGGGTATTCAATCAAAGCAGCTACAATAAAGAATAAAGTTTGTGGGGGAATGTTTAAGCTCTGTTGTTCTCAGAGATTTTTGTGGATATTGCTAAGTCAGCCTGTATCATTTTTTATAGCATTGTTTCTTGAAGTCAAGCATCTTTGCTGTATTTTTCTTTACAGGTCTTATTGCTTTCTAAAATGGCTGACTATATGGCATTTATGCAGCATTTGAGAGCCATAATTCCAGGCATATCACTTTATCAGGTCCCTGCCTTACATTATGCAGTCACTGTATTTGTTTGAATACAATTGTTAGTTTATAGTACACTTTGTGGAAAGATGGCTACAAAGACTACTTTTGCTTGTTTTTATTGGTTTTTATCCCCAAATGGACTGACATTTTTACATTGTTGAAACTTATCTTACTTACAGTTGGGATTCTATTCATGTTTAGAAAGTGTCATTGTCATCTAGAAGTCAGTAGAACAAAAGAGAATAATAATAATAAAATAACAGTTTGTCTCAAGTATAAACTACCCAGCAGTCAGTTACAGCCAATATTCTTGATGAATATTTCGAATTTTATTAATAACAATTTTAGTATTTAATAAAACACCATTAAACACAAATAATAATAATAGCAATTATAATTATTTATTATTATAATTATTACAACTACTGGTTAAGTTAGTCTTAAGAAAATGCAACTAAAAATAAGATTGCAACTTAGAGGTCTTGGAGAGAGAAAAAAATGAAAATAGGTATCTTCTACCAATTGGGCTTATATAACAAAAGGCTATAAATTTATTTTCAAAATCCTGCCTGCTAGGCATAAGATCAAGGGAGTGACATATTTGGTATATGATAAGATCTCATTGACTAAGATGATACCCTCAGGCTTTTATAAGGACACTAGTACCATGTACAACAGTTCTCCCTATATGACCTACTAATATCACCCCTTTATCATCATTCTTATGTCTACATGTCTTATGTCTACTTTATTGGGTAAGACAACAAAATATAAAACTTTTGAAACTAGAAATATTTAAGTCAATTAAGTTTCCCTATAAAGGGTCAGAGTTCAATCTCTTGAACTCTATTCATAGCAGAATACTCACATGTAGTACGTGATGGTATCTTGCTTGTATAAATAAAGCTTGTCTGAAGGTCAGAGAATGGAACTTGCCACTAGCTAATCATAGATGTCTGGAGATCTGTACAGACAGCCTGGAAGTGAGCTAGCTGGACAGAAACAGGATATAAGCAGGAAGAGACAGGAACTTATTCTCTTGTCTGCTGAGATTCTAAGGAGGCAAGGTGTGGTGGAGGCTTGCTTCTTCTATTTGATCTCTCAGCAATTTCCTCTATATCTGTCTCTGGGTTTTTATTATGTAGACCAATTAAATAGTTTTACTCCATTTAAATAGTTCTGAGTAACATTTCCCTTGAGATTCTACTTTCACACCAGTTCTAGCAAAACATGAATGATGAAGAGCTGTACAATCCAGCTGCCAACTACTGATATGACCATGGAAGCATCTAAGAGTCCAGACCCTTAAGGCTCAGACACTTATAGCTTTCACATATAAGCCAAGGTTGCAAGTATCTTGCTTCTGCTTCTTAGTCAGCTCTTCATTTTTCTTCCCATAAAACTGTGACTTTTACTCAGTGAAACATAAACTCACCTTGGCTCTCCAACCTTCCATCTTATTTTCCATGAGATTATTCAGTACATCAGTGATTAGAAGCAATAATCTTACCCCTACCCAAAAGCATGTATGGCAAATCTCTTGCTGAAGCTTTAGCCTTATAAATATGATCCATCATGGCATTCTTTCCTTCTAAAGTCACATCTCATTTCTCCTGCCATGTGGAGCTCACTGAAAAGTGCATCCTGTCCTACTTTATTGTTTCATGAATCCAGTCCTGCTACTCTGCATGTACCCTGTTCCAGTGTCCCAGGCATTCTGTCATATTTACTCTGACAAATCCATACTCTGACACATCCAGTTTTCTACGTATTAGTTCATATTTTTTTCTTTGTTACCTGACAGACTTGAACAGAGTGGTATTGCTATGTGAAGGATGTTGTAATTTAAGAAAAGCAGTGTGGGCAAGAGAAAGGCAAAATTTTTTTTAAGGGAAAGAGATCATAAAAAGGGGAAAGGGGAGGGGGAACCAACCTCTGAGGACAGAAGCACCAGGAGAAAGGAAAGAGGGACAGAGAGAGAAAGAGAAAGAGAGAAACAGAGGGAGAGGGAGGGAGAGAGACAAAGGGGGGGGATGGGAGGTGGACAGGGCCCTTTAAAAAGGAAACATAGTGAATATGCACAGGTGGTGCTCTTAGTGGCTGCAGCTGAGGGTCTATCTTGTCAGAACCCCAAGGACAGGCCGGTACAAACAGTACAAATGCCTGAATACTAACAAAGGATATAGTTTGTCTTTTAAGTAGTCATGTACTAGAAAGCTTGTCAGTCAAGATTGTATATCCTTAAGAAATGAAGTGTAGTAAAAGGTGATGAGGCTATGTAGGCTCAGTCAGAATGAAAGTGTTCATAATGTTTCTAAGAAGTGTGTTGTACAAAACTGGGATAAATTACTCCCAATATGAGCAGAAACCTTTAAACTGCGAGACAACAAATTTTCTTCCTGAAATTGTTTTATGTCTGGTGTTTTGTTTCAGCAATGGGAAAAGTAACAAATACAGAAAATTGGTAGCCAAGACTGGGGTTGCTGTTGTGATAAACCTGACCATGTGGTACATATACTTCTGGAACTGACTTGTAGGAGGGATGTGGAAAACTTTGGAATTTTGTGTTGGAAAAATATTATAATTTTAAGAACTAAATGGCTGTTGGAATATTAGAGTGTTAGAGAAGTGCAGAAAGTTGAAGCCCAGTTTATGAGACTGCAGAGAGGAAAAGAACTCTAATGGAAACTGGAATAGAGGCCTTTCTGTTGTATTCTTGCAGAGAATCTAATTACTTCTATTTATAAATTAGAAACTATATCTATTTGGATAGAATTCAGGCTATGTCTTTGTCACCACTCTTATCTAACTCTACAGAGATGAGGTGGGGTGGGTGGGGGGTGATGGAGGCGATTTAAAGTTGCTGACACAGTAAGTGGTAAGAATTCAGCTGTTAATTGTCAATTGTCTAAGGTATTATCACTATTAAAGAGAAACCTCTAGTCCTGCCCTGGACCAATACAAAAGGTGCTCTGAGGAAATGGCTCCATTGCTTGAAAAAGTGAAAATTCAGATTCCTTTGAAAGGAGAGAGCCTAAACTGAGAATGCCACTGAAATAGTTTTCTTCTAGAAAACAACTGCTTAGGGAAGAGCTTCCCCACTGCTTATGGAGAGATAAAAGACATGACTGAAGGGGTCATGAGGTCTCTATTACAGAAAGTCACTTTGGTTAAGAATTGTGCAAAAGGGTTAGAGTCCCTACAAAGAGGTCCAAAGAGGTCAGTGTGTGAAGCTATGAAGACAAACATAACCTGTAATGTATATTCCAGGTTATTGGATACTGTCTCAGCTTAGACACACAGGGGAGGGCATGTCCCTATCCCAAATGATGTGACAAACTTTGATGATCCACCATGGAAGGCCTCACCCTCACTGGGGAGCAGAAGAGGGATAGGATGGGGGGGTCATTGGGGAAATGGGAGGATGGGAGGAAGAGGGAGCTGGGATTGAAATGTAAAATAATATTGTTTCTAATTTAAATAAAAAAGATGAATGAGAAAAAAAAGGATGTTGGCATGGGGTAGAGATAGCACAAGACAGCAGAGGTGGAAGGATTGGATTACTCAAGTACTTTTGAAGCCAGGTGATTCTATCACAAATTCCAGATGTGCAATATGGCACTATAAGATTATGTTTATCTTGATGAGTTTTTCCCTTGCTTTTCTCAATTGTATCTTACCTTTTAGGATGACAATGTTTGCTCTGTGACATTGTATATTGGAGGCATTGAATTTGGTGATAGAAGGACTCACTGTTAAAAGACTTCCTGTGAATCAGAAACTACTGTGAGCTTTTGAGCATTATTAGAGCTGTTAAAAATTATGGGTACTGTTGAAGTTGGGTATATTGTGCTTTGCATTATGAGGTGTTTATGGGCCTGTGCAGAAAAGGAGTGAAAATTTCTGATTTAAGAGTGACCCACTTGTGGGTTAGGTTGGCAAAAAGGAGACTTGTGATGGTTAAAATTTGTTGTCATCTTGGCAGAATCTAGAGTATTATAGGAAGCAAACATCTAAATATGCCTCTGAGGAAACTTTTAGATTAGATTATAGGAGTAGGAAGGCATACCCTAACTATAGTTGGAACTATCTGGAGATCTAGACTGAATAAAAAGATAAAAGTAAAGCAGCAAGATATATCAACTGGTCAAGGAACTTGCTATCAAGCCTAATGACCCGATTTTGACTCTCAGGACATGCATAGTGGAAAGAGAAACACCTACATGTTGTCCTTTGACCACTACCCTTTCAGTGTGGTATACATACAATCCTTCCTAAGTAAATTATTTTTAAAAGGATGAGTTGAGAACCTTCATTCGCCTTTCTCTGCTTTCTGATCTTGGATACTTTCAAAAACTACTGCCTCTATGACTTCTCTGCTATGGTGGACAATAGTATCACACTGTGAGGCCAAATAATGCCTTCCTTCCTAAAGTTGTTTTCTTGTCACAACAATACAAAAAGCAATACAATGTCTTTATTTGTAAAGTGTCCAGATTTATTAATTTATTTATGAAAAACAAAATGGAATTATGCTGGTGACTTGGGGTTTCAATTTCTGTGAAGAGACACTACAACTACCACAACTCTTATAAAGAAAGACATTTAATTGGGTGACTTACAATTTCAGAGGTGTAGTAGTTTATTATCATTGTGGGACATGGAGGCATACAGGCAGACATGGGGCTGGGGTGGTAGCTGAGATTTCTACATCTTATGCAGGCAAAAGGAAGTGAACTAAGATACTGGGTGGTAACTTGAACATAGGAGTCATTAAAGCCCACCCCACAGTGGCACACATCCTCCAACTAGGCCACACCTATTTCAACAAGGCCACACCTCCTAATATGCAAGACCCTATGAGCTTATGGGGGCCAAGTACATTCACACTACCACAACTGGTATGATAGCATGCCATTTTCAAGAGTAAGCAAATATTTTTGTTATTCAGTGGTATGAGGTATGTACATTCTTCTGAGATGTGTAGAGATCACTAGACTTTCAGAAGTGGCTGTTTTTGAGCTGGTACTACAATAATAGGGATCTGGGAGTACATAGAAGGTGAAGGTATATCACATAATAGGAACACTTAGAAGCATAGTGCCTTAAAAAGCAAGACACAGGGTAATCTACTGCAGAAGACTTAGTGAAAAGAACTCTTTGGCGTAACATATGTGCCTTGACACCTGACTGCAATCAGTTCCTAATTTATTTCATTTCCACAATCTATACCTTTCTTTTATTTTCTGTTATTGTATTGGCTGGGAATTCCAATACATTGTTACTATAAGAGGAAATAATAACTATCCTTTCTTGGTTTTCATCCTGAGTAATCATAGACTGGTTACAAATGATTTTTAATGTGGGTTTTCCTTGGGTGCCCTTGACTGAACTGTGGAACTCCAACTCCATTTTTAGCTCAGGGATTTATCAGATGAAATGGAGTTTTTCCAAACCTTTTTGTTATCTATTTAGTTGGATGATCTCATAATATGCATCTTTGACTACTTGCTAACTTAACTTATGTAAATATGTACAGTACAAATTTTATTGAATAATGTACTCTTCCATTCTAGCCCAAATAGTTAACTCCCTGTTTACTTTTTCTAGCTCTTAAAACATACTTTAAAAATGTTTAACATTCTGGTGTCTGTCTTCAGAATTAAAGGCTATGTAATACTTCATGTGACAAAACTGACAAGACTTTGTTCATTGGTATAACTTTGTACTTTATTCTCAGCCAAGCTTTGATAAATTTAATTATAGCAATCACTATAGCATAAAATATGCAATATGATATAAAGCAATATATTTCTCAGTAATGTCAAAATTAACTGCTAACGCATGACATTTAGAAATACCATCCTTTGATACTGTTGCATCATTAGTAAATCCATTTTAGGAATATCTAATTTTATATCTCTGACCTCATGATATTAAATATAATAGTCATGTTGAAGAAGTCATACTTATCACTTAGTACTTCTCAGAAGTACTGACATAATTATAGTAAGATTTAGCAATATGCAACACTCTTCCCAAATAATTCATCTAGACTCTTTTTATGCCCCTGTAATCTCACATTCAAATCTGTTTAATCAGACAGTTGAAAATTGCACAGCCAACTTCTGCAAACTCAAAAATCTTAGGGTAATGTCTTTTAAAAACATTTTCTATTTTTCAAGAGAATGTTGAACCATTATTTATGATATATATTACATATCTCCTCTCTTACTTTCTCTCTCTCTCTCTCTCTACACACACACACACACACACACACACACACACACACACACACACACACACGTGCATGCCCATCCTAGGTAGATGTGGACAAGTGTATCACCAATGTAGAGCAATGGTGGCACATGAAAGAAATTATTCCAGTCCAGTATAGATTTGGGTGTCATTCACTGGTATTATATGTAGGAGAATAGGTGAGAGGAACTTGCAGAATCATGTATAACTCAAAGTTGGATCAATAAAAAGTCTACTTAAGCATACATTGTTACTCACATTGCATCCCTGAAACTCCCTGCACAATGTGCAGATACCTTGGCTGATGGGAGCCTCCTCTCCCTAGAAAGTGTTGTTGCTTAAACCTGCGGAGAAGCCTTATGAATCATGAGAGTTGCAGAAACTTCTTGAACCTTGCAAACTTTTTTCCTCCCTGAATCTTGAAAATTTCATTTACTTGCTGAATTTTCCTCCTCCCTGAAGGAGGAATTTCCAATTTAAAGCAAATAGCTACAACAGAACTGGCATATAGCTCAACAAAGTTTGCATAACTTCTTTTGAAATGATTAGGTTTTTCTAAAGTTTAATAAAACTGTCCAGTTCTATTAATGTATACAGACTATGTGTGCAATATTGTATCATCTATTTTCTCCAGTCACAGCAAAAAAATGGATAAGCTAAAACACACTATCAATGTGTTTAACTAAAGAACACCAAACTCTACCTTAATATGAGGTACTGCCCAAATGTCACTTGAGAGTCTAGAACTTATAGGCTAACAGGTCTAAAAGAGCTAATGCACATAGTATGAAACTGACTCCTAATGACTTTTCATTACCATCCTACAATAGTGCTTGTGGTAGTTTGAATATAATTGGCCCCCACAGCCTCATAGGGAGAGGCATTATTAGGAGGTATGAACCTGTTGGAGTAGGTCTGGTCTTCTTGGAGTAAGTGAGCCACTGTGGAGGCAAACTTCGAGGTCTCATATATGCTCATGATACTGCCCAGTGTCTTGGTTCACTTCTTGTTGCCTTCATATCAAGATGTAGCCAGCACCATGTCTGCCTGACTGCTGCCATACTGCCATGATGACAATGGAATAAAACTGAATTGTAAGTCACCACCTGAATTAAATGTTTTTCTTTATAAGAGTTTCTGTAGTCATGGTGTCTCTTCACAGCAATAGAAACTCTAAGAGAATCTATCTCTCAAGTACCATCACAGAAGCTTTTATTGAATTTGAAGGTGACTAAACACAGAGACTCACAACTGGTCAATGGTTGGAGAATAAGAGACTATGAAATTCTCAGCCCAAACCAGGACCTCAATATCACACCCTCTTCTCCCAGGGATCAGGATCATTGCAAAAGAAAGGCCAAAAGATTTTTTTAAGAGCCACAAGTTTTAGGTAATTACAAGGAAACAGTATTTCCAGACGCAACAGGATGGTGTCACATATGAATTCAACGTGGTTGTGACAGCATCCAGAACTCCTGTGCAAGCTTAAGTTAGACAATATTCCATTGCATATGGGAGAGATAGTCACAAAATACAAACCCTTTGTTTTTAAAATACTTTTTATTGATTCCACATCATGCATCTGGATCCCACTCATTTCTTCATCCCTTTGCATCCACCCTCTGCCATTGTGACATCACCTGAAAACAAAACAAAAGAAACATTTAAAAATAAAATAAAGAAAAAAATCTTATCATGGAAGCTGTAGTGTAACACAGTAAGTCACAGAGTATACCCTTTAGTCCATACTTCTTTACTTGCAAACATCTATTGCAATGCCTTTGGTATGGTTCAAGGCCTCTGGTTTTTGTTACATTATCAATACTGGGCCATTATTAGGAGTCCTCTTGGATATCCTGTTGTTGTTCTGTGCATGGAGATCCTGAAAATTTGGATGTGCATGACTGGCCCCTTTATATGCTCCATCAGATTATAGATCAGGTAGATATTGGAATGGGTCAATTCATAAGCCTGATTCTGCGCCTGGAGTCCCACCCTTTTCCAAGGAGATACTAGTGACTGACAGCTGTTGAGAGAAGGAGAGTACATTTTTAAGGGTCTAATTACTGGTAGGTCTACCATGCTCTAGTTGATGGCCCCAAATCCAAGAATATTTGAACTTGATGTACATAAAAACAATGGATACAGAGTTGGTGGATTGGAGATGGAAGAATTTGAAGAAGAAGGTTAAGTGCTGAAAATAAATTTTTGAGAACAGTAGAATTCTTTTAACCTAAATTAAAAGCACAATAGACTAAGAAAATTAGCAGGGCATCAAAGATGCAGAATGATGGGAGATTTACTACCCATGTCATCATACCCCAGAAGAAGAGAAGAAAGAATGACAAGGAGAATATTCAAAGAAGCAGTAGCTGAGCCTCCCAAATCTGATGAAAGCATTTACTGAACAACAGATTCAAGAGATTGAGTGAACATACGAGACTGAACATAAATCCAACCCTCAAACACATGTATCTAAATTTTGGAAGTGACTTGAAAGCTTCTAGAAAGAAATAGTGTGGAACTTGAATATAAATTATGTATTTCCATCAGATTCCAATGAGCTAAGAGCAGAGTTGCACAGCTTGTTCTCCACAGGAAAATAGTATATGCACTCTGAATCTGCTTACCTGAAGCAGGAAAGGGGTGGTTCTTTTCGCAACAAAGGACAATGTGACACAAGGAAACATTCAAGAAAAAAGAAGTAATAAAACTTACAGTGGAAATCTGAGTATATTCAATAGAATAGAATATCACACATGAATTTTAGAAATTGTATTTAATACTTAAACAAAATTATAACCTGGTAGGACAGTAATTGATCTCTGAGTGAAATCAAAGCCCACTAATAGACAAAAGAAATGTCTAATCTTCAAGAATTAAAACTACACTTCTTAACAGGCATACATCAAAATCAAAGCCCAGAGAAGGTTAAAACATACTGACAATTTAGTGACATTTAAAATATAATCTATCAAAATATATAATATTTGACATAAACAGTGCTGGGAGGAAAATTCAAATAAATAAGTGCTTATATTAAAAAATTAATTATTAAAGAGATAACCCAACTGTATACTGTTGTAGTATATTATTCGAAGATATGTTATGTTTGTTTTATGCTGCAAAATATTTGTTTAATGATGCAAAGATGTAGTTCATTCTTCTTTATTGCATTTGTTTAACTCTGTAAGGCTGTGTAACTTTGCCTGTCTAAAACACCTGATTGGTCTAATAAAGAGCTTAACAGCCAGGAACTACATAGGAGAGAGGGATAGGCAGGGCTGGTAGGCAGAGAAAATAAATGGGATAGAAAAGAGAAGAGGGGAGAGTGAGAAAAGGAGGAGAGGAGGACACCAGGGGCTAGCTACCCAGCCATACAACTAGCCATAGAGCAAGACAGAAAGAAAGGTACACATAATAGAGAAATATAAAAGACCAGAGGCAAAGAGATAATTTAAAATAAGAAAAGCTGGCTAGAAATAAGTCAGGCTAAGACCCGGCATTCATAACTAAGAATAAGACTCCATGCATTTATTTGGGAGCTGGGTGGAGGGCCCTGAAAATGTAAAAACCAAAACAAACAATAAAAGACAACCACAGTATGTTCAAACAAACTAGAAAGACTAAAATAAAGATGCCAACAAAATAGAACCATTATCAAAAAGAAATGAGTAAATGAGTGAGTGAGTGAGAGAGAGAGAGAGAGAGAGAGAGAGAGGAGAGACCAATGCAATGGAAGAAAATAACAGGATAAATGCACAGTGGATCCATGCTGTAAGCCTTTCCTGACTTCTCTATTTAATCACTAAATGGGATGCATACTCTTGTACATTTAGTTTGCCAATCACACTTGTCTCCACATTTCAGTGAAGATAAATTATAACCGCTGGCAATTAGCTAATAGGTAATTTACTCATCCATCACTACATTGTTGTTCTTCTCCACTTGTTTATTACATTAGGATTTTCTTTTAACTTCTAAAACCATGGAGGCAAATTAGGAATAGATACTAAATTGGTAATATCCAAGTAGAACAAATGTCAAGAGTCTTTCAATGTTAAAATTTTAATTTATGAGTGATAATACAGAAAAAAGTGTGAAATAAGACCCGTACAAGCATAATGTAAAAAACTTGAATCCAGAAACTACAAGAAAGGGTAAATCATAGCAACTAGTCATGTTTTGGAGTTACATTTAGCTGGTTTTTCCAGCTACTGCAGAAAGGCAACAGACAGGTTATTTTACTTCTCCAAATCTCTGCTTCATCATTAGACACATTAAAAATAGTATATTTTATTTTTTACATGTATGGATGTATACATGTGTCAGTGTCTGAGGTGGACAAAAGAGGGAGTCAGACCTTTTGCAGCAGGATGGCTATGAGCCTCCTGACAAAGGTGTTAGGAACCAACATCCAGTCCTCTACAAGAGGAGTAAACTCTCTTCATTGTTGAACCATTTCCCTAGCCACACCTCACCACAATTTTTAAAGTCAAGCAATGCAATAAACCAGTTTGGCTAGATATATTCTTTAAAGCAATTATTAAAATATGTTAGAGTAGGCAGTGTGGTATGTACCTGTAGTCCCAGATAATAAGAAGTCAAAGGTAAAATGATCATTTGAGCCAAGGAGCAAGGACGCAAGGACTAGACACTACAGTGAAAACTTGTCTTGTAAATTGACAGTAAGAAGAATCAGAGACTCAGATATGGAAGACCATGAGAAATGGTGGTTTTTCATGTCAATCTTCAAGAAAGAGTACATACATTGATGTGGCTGCAGTCACAAGACATACCCATGATCCTGAAAACCAGACAAGAGTATTTTTATATCAATAATCAAAACTTAATGCACTCTTAACCTCCTAGCCACAAAATGATTCCCATAGGACCCCAGTTTATAATGCGATTTTCAAAAGAAATATTTGAAGAAATAATTTACCATTGCCATATGTAAATTATGTGCCTGGGCTATGTGTTCAAACAAGTTGGAAACTGAGTTTTTTAGGTTCTTTGTGGGAAATATATGACTTAGTAATAGGAATTATCTTAGACGTAGAACAGAAGAATGTTTAAACTCTGACTCAACAGGCTACACTACAGTTTTCACAAGATTCTTCTCAATTTTGTTTTGTTTGGTTTCATTTTGGTTTTTCCTTTAAATGTTGTTTTGTTTAGGGGGAGACCTACAAGAGCAGAGGGTGGATGTGAGGGGACATGGAGAAAACTAAGATCAGAATGCATGATATTAAATCCCCTCCAAATCAATAAATACTTATAGAAAAAAAGAAAACAATGACCATAGAATTTGCTAAATCTCATATGTTTGTTTTATATCTACATAATTCAATTATTTGCTTCATAAAAATGATCTGTATTTTTTCTTTTCCTATTGTCAAGTTTTCTTGAAGAATGGTAATCTCACTTTTATTCATCAGACCTTTTATCACCACAATGAATACTTGACAAAATATGTAAAAAAAGGAAAGACTTATTTAGGTCAGATTTTCAAAGGTTCTACTCACTATGGAAGGAAGGGCATGATTGAGATGAGATGCTCACATTACATCACTCAAGAAATAAGGGAAAAAGAGAGGCCTAGGGCAACATACACCTTATAAAGGGTGTTTTTAGTGACTTACATTCTCCAGCAAGGACCCACCACCTAAGCGTCAATGACATAAATTTTAACACCACCACTAGGTGGAGACCAAGCCTTCAGTATATGAACATTAGAGATACACTTCCTATCCAAACTACAGCATTTCAGTCCTAACCCCTAAAACACTCATGGACATCTCCAACTGAAAAAATACACATAGTCCATCTTCAAGATTTCTCATAATTTAATCAGTTTCCACATTATTTAGAAGCATGAATTCATTGAGTCCTATGAAACTCAGAGCAAACCATTAGCTATGTGTGTGTAGGTGTGTATATAATTTAAAATGTACTTTTCATTTTACATACCAACCTCAGCTCTCCCTCCCTCCTTTTCTCCTGTTCCCCTCACCTCCCTTCCTCGGGGAGTCAACAAAGTCTGACATACCAAGTTGAGTCAGGACCAAGTCTCTCCCCCCCAGTATCAAGATAAAGCAAAGTAGTCCACCATAGGGAATGGGCTCCAAAATGCCAGTTCATGCACCTGGTATAGGTCTTGGTGCCACTGCCAGGGGCTCCCCGAGGCATATAACTGTCACCCACATTCAGAGGACCAAGCTGGGTCCCATCCAAATTCCGCAGATGTCACACTGTAGTCCATGATTTCCCACTAGCTCAAGTCAGTTGTCTCTGTGTTTTTCCCCATCATGCTCTTGACCCCCTCCTCTTGTTCATAAGATTCCTTCTCCCTCTCTTTAACTGCACTCCAGGAGCTCAGCCCAGTGCTTGGCTGTGGGTCACTGCATTTGCTTCCATCAGTTACTGGATGTAAGTTCTATGATGACAGTTAGGGTAGATAAGGTAGATTTTAAAAAGGAGACTCATGGAGAGCCCCAGGAATGGAAAATACTTAAGATATCCTGACTGAATTGTGAGGAGGGGTAGAAGGGAGGGGATGGGGATGGGAACAAGTGGGATCAAGAAGCTTGAGCTGGGGGAAGGACAGAGGGGGGAAAAGCAATGAAAGAGATATCTTGATAGAGGGAGCCATTATGGGGTTAGGAAGAAACCTGGCACTGGAAAATTTCCCAGGAATCCACAAGGATGACTCCAGCTAAGACTCCTAGCAATAGGGGAGAGAGTGTCTGAATGGGCCTTCATCTTTCATCAGATTAGTGGCTACCTTAATTGCCATCAAAGATGTATAAATTTTTAAAGCTACATGCTCCCCAAATACAATGGCACATGTGAAATATTGATATTCCAAGGGTATGAATGGTGTACATACATGAGGGAACAAGATCAAAATCCACAAGGGCAAAATGGCTGCCTCCTGGGTCCGACTATGCTCTTGTCTGCAGTTTTCCTTGGCTGACATTCTAGACATTTTTGTTCCTTGGTGTCACTAGCATCACCTTCACATCTTCTGTCACCTCACTCAAATGGTTTAGATGAATGGATTCTTCTAAATGGTCCTAGTTTTCTTCTTTCTCTTGCTATGATAAACACTATAACCACAAGAAACCTGTGGAGGAAAGGTGCATTTCATCTGATACTTCAAGGTCATAGTTCATTTTTAAGGAGTATTTTCAAGGCAGAAACCGAAGGAGAAATCATAAAGGAACACTGCTTACTGAATTTCTCTTCCTGGCCTTCATTTAGCCATCTTTCTTATATAACCCAAGGCATTTGACCATGGACAGTGTCACCCCCATTGGGGTGGCACATCCACATTAACTATAAATCAAAACAATATCCCATAGACACAGAGCAATACAATCTAAGGGATGTAATCCTCCAATTGTTGGTTCCTTTTATAATTGTGTTAAATTGACAGCTGAAGCTAACTACCTAGCAGACAATGTTGTAAATTAGGTAGCTTCATAAGCCTTCTTTAGATATCTGTGCAGAGGCATCCATGCTCCCAAACTCTTGCTTTCTGTATTCTTAAGGAACTATAATAATACATGTGACACTAATGTCTTCCACTAGTCCAAGAAAGAGCTGAGTGACTGAATTATGAGTCCATAGCCCTGTGGGATTGCTTTGTGACTGTACTCAGGAAAGTATTTCTAAGTGTGGTCTTCTGCAAGCAGAGGATCCTGAAGCTATTTTCTCAAATTAAAGTCTTTTGAATAAGTTAAAAGTATTCACATCCTTGAGCCTTTGATATGGGTCTAGTCTGTTGAGCTCCTGGACCTTAGCCCAACTGTACACTTTGTAATACCCAGACTTAGAGTCCCACATTCTGTACCCTGTTCAGTGTGGTGAGTTCAGAGGTACCATCCTGCCTTCATCATTACAAACCTAATGACTTGGCCCTGGGTTCTAGTCCAGTGTGATGAGTCTTCTAGACTATAACCCATTTGTATCATATCTAATCTTCAGGCCTAATTCAGGCCACATATTTGTACTCTGACTCTGGCAAGTGAGTCCAGAAACCTCACATACCTGCAAAATCTCAAGCTTACAGACATAGTTTCAGTTGCCCAACCCAGAGGCCCATGTAGTATGCTAGCCTGGTGAATGCCAAAGAACTCAGTACACCTCCAACATCTTCACATGTGAAGGCATAGCTCAGGTAATACAGGTTGCAATCTAGTCCAAGAATATCTAGCCATTGATGCCATACTCATGCTTTTTAGTTTACTACAGGATTTTAGTACCCTATTACTGTATTTCCAAGATCAACACGGTATTTGAAGAATTAACCTATCAATTCCTCATTTGTGTTCTCAAATCAAATCAACCGAGTGTGACCAACAAAGTCAAACTACCACTAAATAGAATCTGAGTAACACTTCACATCATACACATAACCAATGAAAGAAGTCCACTTCTGTTAAATATTAATTTAAGATGTGTGTTTGTTTATGCTGTGGAACATTTGTTTAATGATATGAAGATGTGTTGCATTCTTTTATGTTGCATTTGTTTAACTCTGTTATTGTACCTTCAAAAACACCTGATTGGTCTAATATATACCTGCATGACCAATAGCAAGACAGGAAAAAGGATAGTCTGGGATGCCAGGTAGAAAGAATAAATACAAGGGGAAATCTAGGAAAAAAGAAGGAAGAGCAAGAACAGAGAGAGGATGATGCTAGGGGAGAGCCACCCAGCCACACAGCCAGACATGGAATAAGGAAAGAAAGGCAATAAAGAAATAGAGAAAGGTAAAGGCCAAGAGGCAAAGGGTAGATGAAATGATTTAAGTTAAGAAAAGCTGGCAAAAAATCTAAGTTAAGTCCAGACATTTATAAGCTTCCATGTGATTTATTTGGTAGTTAGGTGGTGGGCCCCTGTGGTGATATATTATTTATAATTTATTAAAGCTTGCCTGAGGATTCAGAAACAAAAGTCAGCCACAAGCCATAGAGGCCAGGAGCACACCTTTAATCCAAGACTCAGGATTAAGAGGTAGACAGATCTCTGTTAGTTCAAGACCACATTAACTACACGAAATTGATCCAATGATAAGAGAAACACCTCACGCAAACATGATCTATGCACTTTGTATCATACACCTTTAATTCCATCACTAGAAGAGTATAAAGGATATGAGCAGTGTCTTCAGTAGGCTCAGTCTCAGGATGCTCTATCCATGCTGAGGAGAGGCAGTTGTCTGAGGTTTGGTGAAGAGCTCATAGATCAGCCCTTTCAGCCTGAGTTAAAGGTAAGAACTACTGTTGTGCTGCTTTGCTTTTCTGATCTTCAGCTTGAATCTTGAACCCAAATATCTGTCTCTGTGTGTTCTATTTTGTTTGTGATATAGGCCTCCCAAAAAACAAAGAGTAGAAAGCACTCAACAACAGTTCGCATGCCATGGTCTCCTTACAACAAACAAACAAACAAAAAAAACAATAAGAAAGGCCTATATAACGTGTCTCCCCCAAATGGACTAGTACTACAGAAATTTTTACCAAGGAAAATTACCTAGATGAACCTCAAGATACAGAATCTAAATGAATAATAATAAACCACATGAAAGAGTTGAAGTTGTTCAAAGAAGACATGAGAAAGTAGCTCAAAGAAATTACTAAGTGATGACCAAGAACACAAAAACTTTTATCTAAATGAAATAATAAAGACAAATCACAATTAAGAACAAAAGTGAGAAGGCACTACTTACTCTTCTTGGGAAGTGTGGAGTTAAGGACATTACTTATTTTTTAAAATTTATTTTTCACTGAGGTAAAGATAATGCAATCTAGGTCAATTCACTGAGAGATTAAAATCTATTAAAATTAAACTTAATATTAGAACCAGAGAAAAAGTGACCTTAAATGCAAACGTTATAAAGTAAAATTTAAAACTGTTATCTAAGATTTCAATATATGTATTATCAAAATTGTTGGTCTGATACAGAAACACTCACATAACCTAAATTCAATCTGGCCCTGTCAAATGCTAGCTATGTGACTGATTGCATGTGTTTTAAATATCAAAACTCAACTACCTTAATTTTGAGATTCAGATAATAAAGAGATTCAATGGCATATTCATATGATGCTTAAATGTTGAGTCTTTGCAAAAATGCTTGCTGTCTTCATGCATTCGAATATTTACTTTCTTTCTCACCTTGAATCTGATTAATGCTGTTTATGAGTAAAACATGGACACACCATTGGTTTGCTCAGAAACTCAATTGCATGCATTTCTTCTAAGTCTTCATCAGAGGTTACACATGATTAGAATAAAGTAGATCATCACAGACATATATATATACATATATGCATATATATATTTCATAGGAAATAACACAAAGCAAGGTGGCTTAGTTTTGTTCATTTAAGCACCAGCTGTTACATATTTGCTAGCTCTATATTAGAGTTATTCTATTGTGTGACTGTGAACTCATCTTTAACGAGTCCCATCTTGACTATCAGAGGAAGACTTGGAGGCAGGTGGGGGACTTGAGTTTGCCACAGAAAGGGATACATACTTGGTCTGAGTTCCTGGTGTGTTAGAGTTCTAGTCAGCTCATATCCAGTGCTCCAGAGTTCCTAGCTTTATGGAGACAGAAACTATGTTTTCAGGTTTCTGTGTCAATCTTCACTCCCTCATCCTGGGAATAAGGGACAAAGCCACTTCTTATTAAACAAGACAGCCACAGCCCAGATTCTTAGGTGAAGATCAAGCTGGTCATGAAGATGGTTACAATCTTCTCTGACTTTGGCTGATCATTTATTTTTTAGAAAAAAGAAAATAGTGAGGAATACTTTTGAAATTAAAAAAATTAATATTAAAGGGTATTTAAAAATTCATACTCATTCTAACCAACTGTATATATGTGAAAAGGACTTAATTAAAAGGATCTTGTTGTCCTCTGTTTAAGTAGATATTGGCAAAATTCCTCCCAGGAAGATTTATCATCAATTAAAAGTTTAAATGATTTGAAATAAGTGTATACTTAAAATGAGATATAAGCACCATGATACAAAATTATGTTTGCTTTATATTAAAATACTTTTTCTTAAAATTTTAATTTATTTGGTAATATGAAGTATCAAATCGCATAAAATTTGAAAAGAAATAATGCAAGCCTGTGGTATATACTGTTAGGAATAAATAATATATAAAGGCTTTGCAATGTAAGGGGGATTTGTTTCCTCTGTGGACAAATGCATCCACGATATGCATTTAGAATGAATTGACAACCATATCTGAGTAAATGTATTTTGCATTAATTAATGTAGTGGAAAGAGTATATTGGGAAGATGGAAACTCATTCCCTAAGTGATTCTAGAATCATGATGCAAAGAAATGATTATTATTTCATCAACCATTATCACTGCCTTTATGAATTTTGCATTACCAATAGACATTAATCATATAAACTAACTGAATATATTATCCAATTCTCTTTTTTCCATATTAATAGAAGTCAGTTCAATGGGCTGAATTATGATTCAGTTTCCACCAACCACTTAATTCATATATTGAAGTCATAGAACCTTAGGCAATATTGGTCATGTAAAGAAAATCCATTAAAATAGACCTTAATTCAATTTGATGACATTAAAAATCATATTACATCTGGATATAAAGAAGGTGACGACAAATTTACACCCAGAAAGAAGGTCGTAGAGCAAACCAAACATGTCCTCATCTTGACCTTAGACATCTAGTCTCCAAGAGGTTGAGAAAATAGATTTCTGTCATTTAATGTCTGTTATACTTTGTTGCAGCAGCTCTGGTAAATGAGTGTGTTATTTTTCTAAATGGCATTCTCTTTTCCTGAGCACTTTTAGCTTTAGATTAAAATTGGTTGGAAGATGCAGAGAGGGTACTTCTCACGATGCCCACGTGCACAGCCTATTCTGTCACCAACACTCTTTATCAGAGATACGTATTCAGCATGATTATTAAACTGGTACTGACACATCACCACTCAAAGTCCACATTTTGCATTCAGTAAATTTCAGCTATTGTATAGTCTCTGGGTTCTAGCCACTTGACAATGAACTCCATCTACCATTGCAATGTCATATTAAGTAATTTAATCGTATCTTAAGTCCTGTGCTCTGTTCACTTATTCTTCCCTTCCATAAATACTGGGGACCAATATTCATTTTGCTATCTCCATAGTTCTGGCATTTCTATAATTAGATATATTTAGAATATGAAGTATATGGGATTTTGCACATGTATACTTTAACATTCATGGTAAGCATTGATGTTTCTTTCATGATTTATGTGACAGGAGCACTTTGTTTTAGCACAGATGATATTTACTCTGGATGAATTACATATTCATTTTTTCCTTTCATTTTTAAATTTTTTATTAATTGTTTGTGAATTTCACATCTTACACCCCAATCCACTCATGTCTCTATCATTCCATCTCTCCATATCAGCCTTCTGCCCTACAATTTCTCCTGCAAAAGAAAAGAAACATACAACAAAAGAAAATTTCACCATGGAAGCTGAGGTTGAGTTACATTGTGTCACACAGTATACCCTTTTGCCCAAACAGATTTACATACAAATGTTCATTGTACTGAGGACAGGATCCAGCCCTTTGGTTTCTGCTACACTATCAATACTTGGTCTTCATCAGGACCCTATTGTTGCCCTGTGTCATGGAGATCTTGCAGCTTTGATTCTGCAGGACTGGTCCCGTATGAGCTCCAGCACCTCATAGATGGGGTAGATGTTGAGATGGGACAACCCAAAGCTCTGGATCTAGGCCTGGTTGGTAGCTGAATTGATCTGCCTGACTGGGATGCCAGCTCTCCCTGTTTGTCCAGATGAGGGGTTTGACCAGCTCTCCCGCCTGCTGCAGCTGGCAAGGGGTGGGATTGGTTTCTCCCTCACTCATATGCTCAGGACTAGATCTCTGTTACCCATACCACCAACACTTCCTCGCTTAAGGGCCGGCCAGTTCTCCCACGCTGCCCAGGCAAGGGGTGGGACTCGCTCTCCTGAGGAGTGCTGCAGCTGGTGAAGGAAAGGAACAGCTCTTCTGAAGCCTGCTAGAGGTGGTGCCAGCTACACATTTGTGCTGGGATATCAGCAAAACTTCATGTGGCGGCTCAGACCACAGACGTCCATTGACCTTTGTTGACAGCACAGGCCATGGACATCAACAGAGCCTCTGGCTGTGGCAGGGCCATGGACCCAGATATGGCTGTTGCTGACAACTGGGCCTGGACATCCTCATGGCATCAAGTGGCAGGCAGCACAGGCCACTCAGATCAGTATGGCATCCAAGGCAGCATGGCCCCAGGACATCAGCAGGCTCCAGGTATTAGCCTGCTCCTCACTGCCACTCTGCATATCCATGCCACCTCTCTCCACAATGTATGAACCACTCCACTTCTCTTTCTCTCCCATATCTGCATCATCTACTCCATCTTCTCTATCTCTCCATTATATATTTGTTCATTGAAGTGGCGTTGTACGTAGCCTGCTAGGGGCTAGGGCAGGCATTGGGTATCCACATTGCATATTCTTTATGAATCACCTCCTGAAAGATACCTTGACTGCTTTTAAGTTTGAACAATTATGAAAAAAATGTGCTGCAAACATCTTTTTACAAGTTTAGGTATACACATAAATTTACAGCACGGATATGAATATTGAGATGTCTGTGGTCTGAACTCATTGGTATAAGGGTCCTCAGCAGTTAGGTGTCCAGTGGGAGAACCGGTAATGAAAAAAAAAAGATGGGTAAAGAAGACAAAGGAATGACTGGAACTATGAGGTCTTACATAAGCTGATGGCTTGTATCAAGTGTATTAGTTCTGTGTCCTTGTCCACGAGTGGACTTAGCAAGACCAGTCTAGCTTTGGAGCTAATTCCTTGAAAGAGTTGTGGTTTCTGGGGACCGAACTCTCCCTCCTTGGAAGCGTCTGTCAGTCAGTCCTTAGGTGTCTGAGGTATCCTGTGATCTCTTGTCCAGTACTGTCTGATTTAGCTCTCTGCTGAGCTTGGCCATTTTCCTCTTGCAAATAGTATGTATAATGTTTCTTAAAACTGTATACCTGTCAGTTGAAGATGCTTTCTTTATTTTTTTTAACTGAAAAAAAACCTGTATACCTGGCATTTCATATGTCTGACACCTGAGAGCAAACAATTGCTATTCTTCTCCCTGGACCTTAGAGGAGAATGTGCAATGTTCCTCATGACTTCTGCTGGGGGAAATCATTCCAGGGTATGATGGTTAGTATTCACTGTCAACTTGACAAGCTTCAGAACTAAATAGGAGAGAAACCACTGAGCCCTATCTAGACTAGACTAAATGAGATGGAGGAGCTGTGAGCAGAGTCATTCCTTGTCCTTGGCCCCACACTGCCCACACAGGAGAATGTGAGCTGAACACTAGCATTCACCACATTCTGCTTCCAGACTTGGTGCAATTTCACCTCCAATTCACACCACCATCTATATATGACTTCTCTGTCATCATGGGCTGCATCTGGGAATGGTGAGCCTAAATGAACTAGCTCTTCTTTAGGTTTTGTGAGACTGCCTCATTTCAGAAACAGGAAAATACCACACCAAAAATTTGTAGTGAGAAATAAAGCTGTTGCTATGGAAAACATGACCATGTAGATCTTTTTTTTTTTTTTTGCTTTGGGGAACTAGTTTATGAAAGGAATGTGGAAGCATTTGGAACTTTGTTTTAGAAAAGGCAGAGTTTAATGGGTCATTCAAGTAGGAGCTTGGAAAACAAAAGTATAGACAGTGGAGGAACATCTCACAAGGTTTCACAGAGTAATAAGGACTCTTTCAGGAATTGTACTGGAGAACATTTGCATTTTGTTCTGGCAACTCCAAGCCTTGGGACTGAGTGAGGTTGAACTTAAAGGTAATGGGTGAATTTGGTAGAAGAAATTTCATGATAGGACAGCATTTATGTTGCCATACCATGACTTACCTGTATTCATGTTCAGAGAGAGAGAGAGAGAGAGAGAGAGAGAGAGAGAGAGAGAGAGAGAGAGAGAGAGAGAGAGAGAGAGGAGACAGAGACACAGAGACACACACAGAGAGAGACAGAGACACAAAGAGACATAGACAGAGAGAGACACACAGAGAGACAGAGAGGGACACACACACAGACAGAAACAGAGAAAGAGAGATACAGAGAACAAAAAGAACAGAAAATATTAAGAATGTGCTGTTTGTCAAGGCACAGAACTTCAAGTTTTAAAGTTGCATAGGTCCACACTGAAAAACAGGCTGCAGTCATTAAAGCCAAACCTCATGCCCCAAGAGTATGACTCCACCCTCCAAAAGCTCGAAACAGTGAAAATATAAACATATTATAAGGAGAGAGTCTGAACAAAAATTCCATTGCCCAGAGTTCTCTGTTCCTGGACACCAACTGCTCAGAAAATTGTTTCACACTGTGCTTGGTACAATTGTTGTCTAAAGGGGTCAAATTCATCATAAGCTATTAGCAGAACTTTTTACCATCGTCAGAACAGTGCTGGTTTTGCAGTCAGGAAAGATAGTGTTGAAGAGGTCACAGTCTTGCCTTATGGCTCCAGAGAGTTTTGAAGGCAGCCAAAGTGTGGCAAATGGAAATCTCCACATTTATAACCAAGGAAAGTTGTGAATATGCACTGGAACCTTGATAAGAGATAGGCCATGTCTGCTGTAAGCCAAGATAGGGGCGTGGGAGCTACCCAAGCCTGTGAAGTTGAGAAAACTCCATCATGAGTCCCAGATGTTGGCAATGGAGGTACAAGATTAGGTGTTTTCTCGATTCAGTTTTGGTCGTGTTTCTACACAGCCATCCTTTATTATGGCACCCAAATATTTCTCTTTAATGTGAATGTTTATTCACAATCATATTTGGAGGAATACATCTTGTTTTTATTTTATAGGTCATATACTCTACCCTAGAACTGGGAACTGTGAGCCAAAATAGACCTATGCCCCATTAAGCTACTTCAGTCAGGTTATTTTACCACAGCAGCCAGAAAATACTGAGTGCACATAATCCAAGCAGACTTTCAATTTTCCTAGGAAATGGACTTCAATGTATTCCTGCCACTAATCTGTTAGTGCTGTAAGACATACATACCTCTGGCCCATCTAGCACTGAGTGCCAGCTGCACCCAGCATCAGCTAGAGATTTGTGGGTGAGAAAAGATGAATAAAGCATGAAAAATACTCAAAGGAGTACAGTATGAATAAGCACAAAGGATTTTGCATAGCTTCCTTCTCTAGCTTGAAATAGAGTGGGCTCCCAGCTTCTTCCTGGGGGAGAGAAGGAATTGGACAGAGATAATGTGTCACCCTTTTGCTAGCCTTCTTCAGCCACTGGTTGCCCTTCATTTGTCTAACACATGGGTTGAACCAGGAGAACCTTAGTGTCTTGGGAGCAAAATGAACAAAGAGCAGTTTGGAAGAATGTGATGGTGTGAGACATGCCAAATCTCTGACACCAGATGATTGATGTGTTGGTCTTCTAGTGGAAACAAACAGTGGTTATTGGTATTACAATGCAACCTGCCGTGAGAAGCATTGAAGTATTTTTAAAATTAATTTCATTATAAAATTTTGAACAACTTCAGAAGTATAGACCATCATCGGTAAACAGCAGCCACTTAAATTGACATTTCCTTTAAAACATACAGGTTGGAAACAGCTAATCCAAGTCACCTTTTAAGTCATAATAGCATAGTATTATTATTGAGAGTTCTGGGTTTTATGTATTCAATACTATATAGTCTAAACTTAAATTTATCTTGATAATAAAACAATTTTTGTTAATGAAAACAGCACACCTGTAGTTAATAATTGTTTCCTCAATGACAAAACAACAGTCTAAAATATTTCTTCATTGAGATAAGGAACAATTGTGCAATTTGAAATATATTTAATTGAAAATGAGTGATTCTAAAATGATATACCATTTAAAAATTAAGGCCCAAGTAACTAAGAAAAGGCAGAAAAAATATGAGTAATTACATGGGGAAGAGAGCTTTGAAATGCATATTTTTGGAAATGACATGTCCATGCATGCATCAACTCCCAGCAGATGTTGTCTTGGTAGGACTGGGACAGGATCAAGCCTATCAGAATTCCAGCAAGCATATTGGAGGTGCTGAAAATCACTACCCTTTGTAATGTGGCCTTAAGTAGGCTTCTTATGACCCAGTGGGTAGCCGATAACCATTCGTTCATGAGCACACAAGCAATGTGAATTAAACTCAGTGGGTTATTAATAAGAATAATAAAAGAAAAAGACCTGATGTTCTTAGAGAAATTGGGTTGGAGCACTAGTTGGATGGATATGATTAATTTACTTTGTATAAATATTTGAATCTTTCAAAGAATAAGTAATAGTATATAAAATATAGTTAAATAAATTGCTAAGCAGGAGGAAGAAATTAAGCTTTGGTCCCTCTTTAAAATCAGTAGTACCTGTTTTTCAGGAGATTATTTCCTGGCACTTCATAGAATGTTTGACAGACCCAGGAATAGGATTAGAAGCAAGTTTCAAGAATATGAACTGGTGATCCAGCACACATAAAAGCTGATCCCACTGGAGAACAGAGGACATTTAATGAGCCTAAGCATACTCAAATCACAATTAAAACATCTTAAAGTGGGCCCTGGCCTGATAAAATGACTCAGTACGTAAAGATACTTGCATCCAAGTGTGAATACCAAGTTGGATACCTGGAACTCACATGGCAGAAGGAGAGAACTGACCCCAACAAGTTATCCTCTGACCTCTGTAAGTGTATCATGACGCATGCATACACAGATATGCGCATACATAGATGTTAAAAGTCTTTATCCCATAATTGAGATATCCCTTTAATCCTTCCCACTCCTTAACTGCTTCAATATTAAGTTGTAAATTCAAATGACTATTGAGAGAATTAATTGTAGTTTGATGTGCAAAGAGTGTAATGGAGGACCTTTCACACAGGGGCTGTGCATATCCCTACTCAGTGTCATTATACAGTAAAATTTCAGTGTACTTATATTTAAGTAATACATAGAAACAAGAGCCGTTGCCACTATGCGATGCTGCAGTGTGTGTTTCCACTGTGCAATATTTAAATCAAGGTAAACCCTTCTTCAAACATTAATCATGCTTCATGGTGGAAACATTTGAAATTCTCTTTTTTCCTTTTTTAAATTTAATTTAGAAACAAGCTTGTTTTACATGTCAACCCCAGTTCCCACTCCCTCTCCTCCTCCCCTGCCCCCACCAACCCCCTATCCAATCCCCTTTCTTCACCCTTAGTTTATTGTTACAGACCCAAACTTCTTGTTCTGGTCTGATTGTAGCTTCCTAGCTGTTGTTCATCTCCCCACCCCTTCCCCTTCCCTCCAGGGTGTCTGTAAAAAGCTCTGGATACAGCAACCTTCTGTAGATTCTATTGTGAGTGAGATTGCACAGTATGCCTTTTTATGTGCTTGGCTTTTGAAACGCCATTCTTTATGCTCACGCGAAATGCCTGTCAGTGGTAGAACTTAAATCCACATGCAGTGTTAATTCAAAACCATGTTAAATGGATAAGTCTTCAATTACAGTGCTGAATGCAGTGTGCTACTGAGCTCCAGAAGGAGAAATGCTTTGTGTTCCTTAGTTTCAAACAGCATCCACTCTTCTCATCTGTTTTCCTCCTACGCCGATTTTTTTTTCTTTTCACTTTTATTATTTAAAGAAATGTCTAGTTTGGAACTTTCTCTCATCTGTGCAAGGCACTCTTTTTTGATATGAAAATTTCTTTCATCACTTCAAGACTTACTTTAAAAACTATTCCCATAAGTAAATATCATATACTAGATGATACCTTTTCTTCAACTACTGGATGCACTAGGAGAAAAATGGGATTTAACAGCAACTTACTGTGCTTTTTAACTCTTCATCCAGATGAGCAAGGCTTTCTTAAAGTTTGGAAGCTTAATGTCAACTTGTGAGTTTTCTTTTCTTTCTAATGGAGGAAAATGCAGAAATTTATGCCTAACATTATATATGATTATTTGCCAGAACTCAGTAATCCAGGCCAGACCAAAGTAAACTGAAGATATCTATGCCAGTATTTCATGTGATAAAATTGTTGTTTCTGCTGTTTCAATAGGATAACAAGATTCTGAGGCTAATTTGCAGAAAAATTTAATGATTGTTAAAAATAACTCTAATTTGCAAACTCAGCTTGATAGAGATGTGGACAGTTAAATCTGTGGCTAAGAGCACAACATACCCACCTCAGGGAAGGAGTTTATAATTCATGTCAGTAAAATTCAGTCAGCAAATACTCAATGTGCCACTGGGGCAAGTAAAAATTGGTCTGTTGCATTGACATGAATGACTGACTGATGCTGTCAAAAGTATCTCTGTGTGTATGTAATACATATAAATAGGCCATATATGTTACATATAACATATACAACACATGCAAGCATCATGTTTTCAAATATGTGTTTCTTAAAATGTGTTTGAAGAGAAAGATTAACTTATACTAAAAGCAATTCACTTAGTACATAAGCTCTTGGGAATGATATTTGGAAACTAGGAACGGAAGGCCCACCTACCACTGAATAGCAGACCCTCCAAGACCCCCACGCCCAACCACCTGTTCTTATAGAGAGATCCTTTATTAAGCAGGGAAGAAAAGTTAAAGTGGCTGCCTTCTGACTCAGCAGAAAAAAAAGCAGCAAATGACTTTGCATGTGTAATTTTTAAGGAGAGAGAAAAGCAGAGTTCTGTGTTAGAATGGGCTAGGATGTGGTAGTATATTTTTACTGGGTATGCTAATTAGGTGGACCTAATTGCTGGACTTTAATACTTTGATAACTGGTCCTTGGTCGTCAGCCTCAGGAGGAAATAATAGCCAAACAAGGCAATAATCCTTAGTGGCTAGCTTTAGAAATGTAATCTAATGTTTTTGTTTTTGTATTTTTTTTTTAGCAAGGTAGAGAGAATGCGGGAGAAGGACAAGGCCTTCAGAGCCATGCTCACCACACCAGAGGTGGCCAGAATTCCATCAGGAACACTGAAAATATATTACTCTGAGGATAGACTAATCAAGGAAATCCATGTGGAAAACTCTTACCAGAGCAGAAGCTCTGTTGAAAACAGAATAAACATATTTGATGTAATTATTTTGTTGTCATGTATGAACCTGCTGCTTTGTCTATAATGTGAACTCATACAGGGCAAAGACAGAAGATGTAGTTGCAATGGGTATTAGTAACATTGCAGTCCTACTAATCACTTTATGCTTGAAACTTACCTTCCAATGAGGAACAATACATGCTTCTTTCTAACAAACAAGCATTCCTGGCTTGCTAGTGAAATTTGGAAGACATTGTGCAGAAATAATTGTTTAGTGTAAATATTGTCTAAAATATTTGCTTTGCTCATTTTTTCTTGTTATTTGTCTGTGACAAGATATTTATTTATCCAATTGCACATGCTGCCTTCTGTTAAAAATGATTTGGTTTCTGTTTTGTAATAATGGATTACTAACATCTTATCTTAAGTCAGCTCAACTCATCTCTGCATCAGATTGTGCCATATTTGAACAGGCTAACTTGGGAGAGCATTTGTTATCACTGTTTATCCCAGTGAGTAGTTTTTACTGAAATAACACCATTCTGTTGGTGGCTCAACTTCATGTATGTCTGAAAATACTAATTATTTGTATGCTTCCAAACTTCTTTGGTTAGCCTCCCCTAATGTCTCCTCTCTTTGTACCAAACAAATTCAGTGCAATCCCAATTCAATTCTCTGTACATCCCCCTCCTGAGAAATAGAAAAATACCTTAATTTTCATATGTAAATGTAAAACTTCCTGGGTAATATTTCATACGTGTGACTCCCTGTCATACACAGAAGACACTATCTGGTAGCAAAACTCCTGGTCTTCTGAGTATTATGATCTTTCTGTCATTTCTTTTGTGATGTTCCATGAGTCTTAAGTTGTAGTGGTTGTATTGTAGCTGTATCATTTTAAAACAGGTAAAGCATAGATAGTTGTTCTCTGTGTTTTGACCATCTGTGGATTTTTGTGATGGTCTCCATCTACTGCAAAATATATTTCAAGTCCTACAGGTAACTAAGGGCAGTGGCAATAGCCTATACTGTTTGGGGTGTCTCTTGAAATCCTCTTCCTAATCATGATTCAAAGGGAGGTCTCCCATTCCTGGAATGAGGGATTTCGCACGACAAACTTTAGCTTCATAGCATCATGGGAAGCATCATATATACACAAGAAGAGGTCATGAGGTTTTGAGGGAGTGGGAGAGGCATGGGAAAAGACTAAGAGTGTGGGATGGCAATATGTAGATAGAGTATTCACATATGAAATTCTCAAAAGAATTAAAAGTCATTGACTAGTTAAAATAATGTTTAGCAAAAAGATCAATGCTAAAAATGAAATTCTTGATTTCAAACTATACTACAGATCCATAGCAATGGAATAAGTTTTGTGCGTGGGGTGGGGAGGATAACCCACAGAAATCAGAATATAGATCAATGGAATAGAATAGAGGAGTAATATATAACTTTATATAACTTCAGAATCAGTTTTGACACACTGAACCAAATACAGTATCTTCCTAAAAGTTCTGCTTGATACAAGGTATATGTATATTGAAGACTGAAATTAACCTTATTTTATCATGTACAAAAGGTAACTCTGTGTCTATCAAATAGCATAGAATAAAACCGGAAACTTTAAAAAGGGATAGAGGAAAAGGTAGAGGCAAAGGCAAAGACTTTTTATATTTTAAGCTTTATTTTTATTATTTGCATATAGAATATAATAGAATGTTGACTCGCCTACCACTTTTTTCTCAGCAGCCATCAGTCTCTGTATTCATTGCCATTCACTGGAAAGTGTAGCTTCTCTGATTAAAGCTAGGAGTAGCTTCTGCCTCTGGGTATAAACATAAACATTTAAAGGGCAGCTTAATGCTGCCAATTTGCTAAACAACAATATTCAGTCCCCAACTAGGGCCTATGATCTCCACAGCCATGGATTTCAGATCAGATATACAATACCACTTAAGAAAATTTTAATGATCATATTATTTTACCAGTCTTATTTAGTTATTTTATGAGTAAAAACTCCTACAATGACCTTTTTATTTTGTGGGGGAGGAAATGTCATTAATCAGGAATGGAAAAGTTGATTTTAATTTTATGTTTATTTATGTTTATATTTTTTTTGTTTTAGCCAATCAAGACACACTGATGTAAGCCAGACTGCCTCATTATTCTATGGTCCTATGGACAAATATACCACCATTATGCTCTCACTCCTGCTTTATAATCAATGCAACCCATAATGAGCACAGACAGCAATGTAAATATCACACTGCAAAACACATTTAGGAAAACAATTCTTCAAGAAACACGCATTTTCTCTAATGTGCTTCTGTTGAAACTTAAATTGGATGTCAGCCTGATGTGGGTAAACAGATTATTTTAGAATCTGAAGGCTTGTGCCAGAGAAGCTATTAGTTCACAGTTCCACACAAATCACTCCATATCCCAAATAGTGGATTGCCGATACATTGGACTGGTTATTGTGTTTAGTGTTTAAAAACTATTGAATCAACTCTGCTGGTCAAATTTAATGTGTCTTTATTCAAATGTACAGTGGAGAACTCACCTTGGTCATCAGTCAGGAGCACAAATCTGAATTCCTTCACATGTTCATCCATCATTAAACATTCATTAAATGTCAAGTCAACATATCCTGCGGTTATTTTGACACATACCAGGGTTCAAAAACCACTTACCATTACCCTGAACAGAACCTTTAGTCTGCCTTAAGTGGGTGTTTTGTGCCAGGAAATTGCATCATCAATCATCTGCTAATAATTATGTGTGTCATTTCTAATGGGGGCTTGGGAGTGTTTGTCCCAAGATTTCAACAAATATTAAAGCAATAATCGATAATTAGACTCTGATGAAGTGACATAATAAGTTGGTATAGGACTTCATCGATTTTAAAGCTTTTCAATATATTATTGAATTAGTTTTAAACCACCACCTAATTTATTAATCTGAGTACATGTACTGCAGGACTTCAGTAAATATTTTACAGCTGACATTTCCATTAAACATTTACTATTCATCAAGGCTTCTGTTTATAAGAAGGTATGTTTATTTTCCTAGTTTATAATACTATTTCATACTAAATAATTCTTAACATTGTGCAAAATATTTTTGTGAATTAATAATAATATTTATCAATCAGTGTAGAGTCAATTTAAATATGTGTACCAACAATTGATTTTTCTTTCAAATATCAACATTTTTTCTCTTCTAAAATATTAATATGGTACAATAAAATTGTTAGTAATTTCAAATTCATCAATGCCAAGTTGTTTAACCAATATGACAACATGTGGTTTTTGGTTATTTTATTGTGACAGGGTCTCACTGTGCAGTCTTGACTGACTTGGAACTCTCTCATCTCAAACTCATAGATATCCACCTGCCTTTACCTCCCTATTGCTGAAATAAAATGCATGAACTACCACACCTGGCCCATTATATGTTTTATATTAGGCATTTAGGAAACTGGAGTTATAAGCTTGGCTTTGGGGTCTTGTACCTCAACTGGTGTCTAGCTTTTACTAGACATTTTCTTGAAATAATATGCAAAGAATATTTTTTTTTAACTTTTGATGAGGTGACAAGGTCAACCAGTTATGGAATCATTGTAAAGAGAGAAACAAGGCCATGAAAGAAGCAGACAAAAGTGATGAATCAGGTGGCTTTACCTTACTTGTCTTTCTGGAAACCCTGCTTATAAATGAATTCAGAATATCATAACACTGGAGACACCGAACTGATTGTGTACTCGCCTTTCTACATGGATGAAAATGTGAACTGAAGGACTGAAGGCTTCCCCAAGCAAATAAGAAATTGTCCAACTATTATGTACATTCATGCGAGTTTTGTCCCGTACATGAAGGTTCTGGTTCAGGGACTATGTGGTGAAGTACAAGAACTGACAATATTCTAAAAGGGCTAACATGAAACCTAAGTTTTATTTAATGTTTCCAAATTCTAAGGATATCAAATACTTTTTGAGATTTTTTAAAAGCTATTTTCCCTCTTCATTTGAGAAACACTTTTCTGCATGTTAATTTTGAGTTTGTCCATTTATAGGATTTATTGCATTTATTAACTTAGGTATGTTGAGTCTTTGGATAAAGTCATGGTCCATGATCTACTGATATATTCCAGTACTCATTTTCAAGTGTTTTATTTAAGATTTTTTTTGCATGTCCAATCAGGGATACTAGTCAATAGCCATTGTCATCTTCTCCTTTGTCTTCCTTTTTGCTTTTCCTCCTTTTCCTCCTCCTTCTCTGTCTTTACCTGGTTTAAATATTATGTAATTCTAGATTCATAGAAGCAACTTGGAAATGCTCCTTCTGTTTGTATTTTTGAATAGAGATATCAGTTGTAAATTGTCTTTGAATGCCTGAGAGACTTCTGCTGTGAATTCCTCTGGATCTTGTTTAATTGCACTCAGATGGATTTTTAGTAGCGTCATTCTCCTCTTTTGTTACAGATCTGCTGAGGTTGTTATTCTTCCTGGTTTATTTTTGGTGGTTTAGAAAAACATAGATTGCTGTCCATTTGTTTTAGATTTTCTAACTTAGTGGAGATTATATCTTGAAGGTTCTCATAACATTCTGAGTTTCTTTCATGTCTGTTTTTTGATTCTGCAAATTTCATCCTCCTTTTTCTTATTTTGGTTGATTGGGCCAATGTGTCAGTCTTGTATATAAGCTCAAAGAACCAGCTTATAGATTTTTTCCTTTGTGTTAATAATTTATTAATTTCTACACTGATTTTTATTAATATGCACTGTCTACTGGATCTTGTTTGGTTTGTTCTAGGTTTTCATATTTGAAGTATTTGAATTACATCTTTAAGCTTTTTGTTTGATATCTTTTGGTTTTTTTAATGTAGACTCTTAGAACTACAAAGCCCCTCTTAGAACTGTTTTTAATGTGTCCCAGAAATTTTGCTATGTAGTGTTTTCACCTCCATTTAAGTTTCATTTCAGGAAATTCTTATTTCTTTCTTGATTTCTTTTTTGGTGTGTTCAATACTCAGTAAAGTTCTTTTAATCTCTGTAGATTTAAGTATTTTGAGATATTCATTTGTTGTTAATTTTAACTTATATACTATTGTGGCCAAATAGAATAAAAGGAATTAGTCTGTTTTTTCTTAATTTGTTAATATTTGGTTTTTGTCACATTATGTGATCTATTTTTAGAGTAGTTTGTGTAGGTTGCTTGCTATTTCAATGGAATAGTTATAAATTTTATTATGTTTATTTGATGTGTTATTTTTGATGATTGTCTGCTTAGTTTTTGTTCAAATGACCTGATTATTGGCAAAAGTGGGTTATTAAAATGTCCCAATATCACTGAATTGGAGGTATTCTGTGTCTTTAATTTTAAATATACACGTTAGTGAAATTGTCTGTGCCAGGATTAAAAATATGATTATATTACATATTATATAAGTATATATTATATGTTGGATAATTATACATGCAATGAATAAGAATATATATAATTTTAATATAATATTAGTTAACTGTTCCTGTCATTATGATGGAGTGTCCTTTTTCATCTTTTCTCACTTCTTTCAGTGTGAAGTCTGTTTTTGTCAGATACTAGGTTTGTGACACTGCTTGTTTCCTGGGCCATTTGCTTGGAATATTTTTTCCCTCTCTCTTCATATTAGGTTCTGACTGTCTTTAAAGCTAATATGAGTATCTTGTATGAAACAAAAACATGGATTTAGTTTCTTAATCCATTCAGTTTTCATGTGTCTTTTGATTGAAGAATTGAATCCATTTATATCTAAAATTATTATAGTAAGTTGCCTGTTGATTGCTGTCATTTTGTTTATGTTTTTAATGCTTTTGTTCTTAGTCTTATTTTGTGTTTCATTCTTCCTTGCTTCATTCTTTTCTAGTCCCTTGGTTATGTTTATTTGTCTTCAGTCTGAAGTATTGTTTCCAGCATTTTCTGTATAGTGAAGTTGGTGGACATGGAATCTTTTAGCCTTTTTATATCCTTGGTTACTTTTCTGTCTTCAGCTATCCAGATACATGGCATAGTATTAGAGGTTACTATTCACAGTCTTTTAGACCTTGGAGTATATTGCTATACAGTCTTCTAGCTTCCATTGAGAAATCAGCTATTATTCTAATAAGTGTCCTTTATGAGTGACTTCTTCATTTTATATATGCATATGCATATATGATGGGGAAAGTCCTGTGTATATGTCAATAAAGCACTTTTGGCCAATAGGGAAGCAAGATAGGAGGGACTAGGAGTTCAAGAGGACTCTGGGTAGGAGAAACACAGGAGTCAAGATGTAACCGCCATAGGGATAAGAAGCCCGGAAACTTCTTGGGTAAGAGAAATACTTAGATTAACAATTATGGGATAAATACTTAAGTTATAGTTAGCCAGTAAGAAACAAGTAAGGCCAACAGCTTCATAATTAATACAGTGTCTTGTGTGTTATTTGGGGACTACAAAGCGGTAGAGCCCAGGCGACCGGCAGGGGATAAATCAAAGCTGCTGGCAAGGAAAAGGCATCTCTCTCTACACACACACACACACACACACACACACACACACACACACACACATACATATATTACAAATGGGATTTAAATAGTTGGTTTTCATTGCATGGACCAGGTGGTTCACTTGGTTATTTACCAAGTACAAAAACTGAGATCCCAGGGGAGCTTCTCAGTCCACAAACAGAATGCTTCAGCACACCTGGTGTGCTACAGAAGAACTGCAGAATTCTAAGGCAGCTGCTGGTCTTTAGTTCCAGCTGGAAAACTGAATATGCTATTTTAGTATAAAGAAAATGGCAACAAAATAACTGTGTTCACCAAAGACTGAGTCTGACAGGCTAACAGCTCTGCTCTCCTTGGGATTATTTCTTCATGTAGGATGTCTCAGGAAAGCTCTACCTACTCTGGAAGAGGCTCTTATTTCCCTTCAGCTAATTTTTGCTGGAAAGACTTGCACAGAGGTATGTGTCTCAATTAATTCAAGATTCAGTCAAATTCATAATCAAGATTAACTGTCACACTTGTTGGTGAGGTATTTGAAAAGATATTGAGTTCAACACCCGGATAAAAAAATCTATCAAATTTTATTTTAGAACATTTCTGGTTATGAAAATATCCATATATCAAAATGAACTTGAGTTATTTCTTGTGTGTGTGTGTGGTATGAGTGCATATGCATCACCAAGTGTGTGCATGTGAATGTGAGAGCATAGATGCCATGATGAACATTTTTTTATGTTAATACATTCATTTTTATTTGATTAACAATATAAATCCAAACACTAATGGAGCTAATATATTATATGTCAAATATAAAATTTTCAGATTTCTTCTTTTTTTATGTACACATATATAATCTAGAAATGTATAATATTTCAGAAAGAAAGAACAAACAGCAATCCATTACAAGATATAAATGGGACATAAATGACAGATCTAAGGCAGATGACTGGAGAAAGTATGTTGATGAAGTAGTAGGTAAAATCCCCACAAGCATCTCACCTGTACCCAAGTAGTGACCAAAAAAGGTTGGCACAGAAGTCTCAGAAAGAAGTCACATGATGAACATTTTTAAGTCGTCGGACAAGCTTGGGAACTTGGGTATCAGTCCTTGACTCTGGTAATCCTAAATCGAGCCAAGTTTTTAATGAACATGGATCACTAGCTCATTTAGTATATTATACAATCATTTGTCTGTCGTATCTATTTGTCATCTACCTTTGTTGTTCACCTTTTAACACTTTTTCTTTGTTTTATGTATTTAGTGTATTAACTACAATATGCTGTGGGAGTATCTTTTTATTATTATTTTGTTTATTTATTATGTTTTATCATTACTATCTACTGAATTTATATTTGAGTTGTTTAGGTCTTGTCTAATTGAAAATCCGTAGGATTCTTGGGTCTATCTGGGTATGACTTTCCTTAGTTTGTGAAATGTTCTTCTATGATATTGTTAATGATCTGGTCTATGCCATTGATCTTTAATCTCCTTCATTTATGCCAAAAATAAGAGGATTTTGACTTCTCATGGTGTTCCACAGTTCTTGAATATTTCCCTTGTGGTTAATTTTTTCTAGTCTTTGCTTGTGTGGTTGGATTCCTCTACATAATCTGCTAGTACTGATATTATGTCTTCTACTATATGCATTCTACTTGCAAGGCTTTCCACTGAGTTTTCTAACTGGGTTGATGTATTTTTCTACTCCAAGTTCATTTCAGCATGGGCCTTTTCCAATGCTTATGTCTCTTTATTGAATTCAATTTTTTAAATTCCTAACTGTCTTCATAACTTCACACAGTCTTATGTTTGTGTTTTCTTGGGGGATCATGCAGATATTTATTGCTATTTTCATCAAGTTTACTAAGAAGTAATTTGTGTCATCATTAAAGTCCTTGAATGTTGTGATGAAATTAATTAGTTCTCTTAAGTTCTGTGTTCTGTGGTTCATCTAGGTAATTCTTAGTGGAGAACACGTCTATATGACTTTTAAAATATTCTATCATAGCCTTTTGTATTGTTCCTGTTTCTCTGATGAGACCTTGGAATGTGGGTTTCTTTCGTTGGTTGGTTGTCTCATATGACATTATACACAGCCTCTGCTGAGTTGTAGTTTGGTTTTGGTTTAGTTTTTGTTTAAACTTGGTTGGTTTCACATCAGGTACGTACGATCAATCTATCAGATACTTGGGGCTGATTTTAGTTTGAAGGAAAGAAAGCTATTCCAATGCAATGGTAAGCAAGAAAGGAAATGAACGAAACATATGTTTAAATCTGTTCTGGCTGGAAGTTTGAGAGTTGTGTGGAGGGGCCAGGATCTTGATCTCTCACCAGGCTAGGTTGCTGTTGCATAGAAGCTGTGCAGACAGGCAAGTCCTAAGGGTAGGAAATGGTGTGCTCATGTAATGGTTCAGTGATATTACCAGACTGGATCAAAGCTCAGATGTGTGTCCTGGGCTAGATCCTGTTTTAACATGGACACAGGATGTGATACCTGGAAAAGACCAGGAAGGTGGTTCTGGTGAGAGCAACCAAGGATCCAGGGAACGGGACAGATTGGGCTACTACCCAGGATTTGAGAGTAGGACAAATTGAGAGTTCAGAATTATTACTTAGGATAACATAAACTATCCTAAATACTAGCTCATATCAACACTAGACTATCCAGAATACTTCCTTTGAATACATACAATAGTTTTATTTCAAAGATAACATTTACCATCGCAGAAAAAGTGCAAGCAGACACAATATAAACAGATAATGGGCATCCCAGCCCCAATGGACACATCTCCATCACAGCTCCTGCTCAGGGAAGATCACAGAAGAGGGAGTAGAAAGTTTTTAAGAGCCAGAACACCAGGAAATCCGCTGTGCAAGTCTCTTCCAGAAATGGCAGACAGAGATACCAACACTTGACTTAAAGTGCTGTTGACAAGCAGAATAAAGCCTTGAGCACATACATTGCTTTTAGGAAAATGTTGACTCAGAAGGATTTTTTTGAAAAATGGCAATTTCATAATTTTCCTTTTCTTTTAAAACTGTGACCACTTGTCTTATTTAGTCATTTGATAGAAACACAGTGTTTTTTTCTTGCTTTTTAAAAACATTCTCCAACTGAAGAGTACTATCTTTCTGTGTTTCCAAGTGAAAATATAATCACTATTCAGTCAACATTTTAAACATCTTGTGTGTGTGTGTGTGTGTGTGTGTGTGTGTGTGTGTGTGTGTGTATACAATGAATTTTCACCCTAACTCATTTGTGGAATCATCATAGGAAAATTACTAATTTTTTTTAAGTTTCCCTACCTCTTAGACATAAAGCAACGCCCAATGGCATCATATCATCCACAAGATACATGAGTAAAGTGTGGCTTAACAGAAACAGGATGAGACTCTCAGCCAAACTTCACTCAAGAATTGCTATAATCACCTGTTTCCATCAGACTCTTGTTAGTATATACAAGTATGCTGTTCTTAACATTCCCCATTATTCCAAGGATAGTTGAGAGCTAGGGTTTGAAGAGATAAAGAAGCCATCTGCTGCTCATATCAGTGGGAGTCCACTTCAGATGGATGTGTCTATCCACATAATTACTACTTTGAGGGTAACTAGAAAGCATAAAACCAGCTTAGGTTTTTGCTATTGCTTCTATCTTGTTCTTCTTTAAAAATAGACTCAGCAATTTCCTGCTCGATTTCCTTGGTAGAACCTATTATTAATTATCTTTTTGACATTGCACTTAAAGTCACCTCATCTAGTCACAGGTTCAATCATTAAACCTGCGATTAACTGACACGGTTTTATCACCAAGAAGTGTAATGTTTGGAACCAAAGAACTTTTATCTGGAAAGGTGTTAAGTAGCAAGTGTCACTTTGTAATGTTCATGTTACTAAATTTATAGGGAGTGGGCTTGAGAACTGGAGCAATGTGTATTCTTTAGGAAGGTGTTTTAAAGTTAGGTTTTGGTTTACAGATAATATAAATTTTGAGCTTTTCTTGATTTGTTTTGTTGGCACTATTTTGCTCAACTAGTTAAAGCCACAGTTACACAAATTCTTAATCCAAGGTATAAAAGTCAATTCTAAAACTTGATTAGAATTCAACATCTCTATTTTGTGTGTACTTGACTTTAGTCTGTCAGTGGGATAACTGAGTAATGCAGTCCACAGCAAATATTTTTGTGTAATTTTTATTTTGATTGTAGGTAACTTTAAAAGGGAGAGTCCTCTAAAATTCAAATCAAGAGTAACAAGCCCAATGTGAAACAACACAAACTCATATCATACTCCAAAAGAAGCCATTTAACCTTGATAGGTATTAGTAATTTATAATTTTATGATAATACCTCTTATTTTCCCCTACATATGTTACCTATTGAGTTTAACTCTAGGAGAGCTAAATTCCCTCAATTTCTTTCCTTTAAATGCATTTGTAACAAACTGTTAAAATTATTCAAACTGAAAGTAAATTGTAATGTATTGCTATTACACTTGTGCTAGATTTACTAGAATCAGTTGCCTCAGTTACAAGTGTCTTTAAAAAATTTTTCAAAGGCATCCTTTCTTTTTTAACTTTCTGTACTATTAATGGCAAGTTCTATATTTTTATTATGTTCCTTGCATTGCAATGTTGAACTGAGCTAACTGCCTTCAACTTTGAAAGTGTCTGAAATAGTGTTTAGCTTACTAATGTTCTACTATCTCTGTTTGTATATGAATGTGTACAAGCACATATATAGATATCTTTAGGCATACATAATACTTATCTACATTTTAATCTGAGTACTTATTCTTTCCCTTAGGAATTTTATTTTTATCTAATATTTCTAATGATTTGCTGCTCTGCATTTTGTCACTGACTGGCCTGGAACAGCTTCTGCACTCAGAGCAAGCTATTTTTTATTTTGCTTTTGTTTCCTCACTTTTGTGAAAATACTAGCAACCATAGCTTTTCCTATGACAATGTTTTTTTTATTTTTTTATTATTTTAATTTTAAATAGCTTGTTTTACATGTCAATCCATCCCAGTTCCCTCTCCCTCTTCTCCTCCCGCACACCCCCCCACCACCACCCCAGCCTCCCACCCTATTGCCAATTCCTTCCATATAGGGGATATCTAGAGTCTGTCATTTCACTTAGGGTAGGTTCCAGGCACTCCCCTAAGAGTCTAGGCTGAGAGAGCATCCCCTTTTTGTGTTATGGACACACGATGTCTGTTTGTATTCCAGGGATAAACACTGATCCACTGCTCTTCTTTATGAATTTGAGGAGGGATGTGTGAATGCCACGGCAGCTGCAAGAAAGCCAGAGAACAAGCTTTTGTGGGTTGGTTCTCTCCTTCCATTATGTGGGTTCCAGGGATTGATTTCAGGTCCTGAGGCTTGGCAGCAAATGCCTTCTCCTGTGAGCTGCCTTGCTGGTCCCATGCCTTCTAAAACTTTAAATGATGGAGAAATATCAAGAAGCAAAGGACCAAAATATTTTTGACAAAATTTAGTAACATGAGAGAAAGAAACTGAGCAAGGTAATTTTTTGTGTGTTTGAAAGAAAGAAAAAAGATAATAATAAAAACAAAATAGGGCCACTGATTTTTTTTGAGTTTACCTTGTATCCTTGCTCAGTTTCTTTCATCCCTCCTCAAATTCATAAAAAAGATTTTTTTAAATTGGTGAAAGACTCAAAAATAATTGATAAATAATTAGATGATTGGATAAATTTTTGGCAGTCTTCAAAGGAAGATATTTTAAAATCCAAGAACATTTTCTATAAGAGACTGATTTGTCAAAGTCTTTGGTTTTAGGTAAGTGATTGCAGTGGGAGATCGCTAGGTCTTTTGTTTGATCATTCAAACATTAACATATGAGTACTTTCAGGGGGCCTGTTCTCTGCCAAAAGATCAACTATCTGTAGCTTGGTGAAGGGTTGAAATAGGGAGTACTACCTGATGAAATCAATGGCCTGTGTGATGAAATGGATGGTAGCAATGGATGTCTTCCTTGTGTCAAATATTTCCAGAGTTTCAGTTATCTACAGATAACTAAACCCTGATGTAGTGTCTAGAATACCACATCCCTAGATCTAGAGTACAAAACCCGCATCTAGTCCCTGTGTGTCAGTTTCTCTGGAGAGTAAAATTCTATTGTACAAGGGCTGCAGCTCTTTTTTGGGCAGGAGACCTAAACGTTGACCTAACAGGTTCCAGCAGGTATTTTCAACTAATATTTACATGTGCATCAACTTTTCATATACATTAAATTTATACTTCAAATAGAATTTTTGTGTATATGCACTGCATGTACTCTCTGGGTATACTTAGATGAAAAACATTTTTTTTTCTTGAATTTCAACTTTATTTATCTGTCTCCAGGTTTTTCTGATAGATGTGCCAGAGGGTCTCATTGTCCTCAACTCCAATATCTGTATTCTGTTATTCATTTAATCTATCTTGTTGAAAATGTGGCACATTTATACAATGGAGGAATACTCAGCAGTTAAAAAAATGACATCATGAAATTTTCAGGCAAATGGGTGGACCTAGAAAAATCATCCTGATGGAGGTAACCAAGACCCAGAAAGACAAATATAGTATACAATTATTTAGAAGTGGATATTAACTGTAAAGCAAAGGATAACCATGGTATGATCCATAAGTCTAGAGAGACTAGGTGACAAGGAGTGTTCATTGGGTGGGTGGGGGGGGCTTGGCTCTCCCTGGGAAGGGGAAATAGAAGACATTTTATGGGTGAACTGGGGGTGAATGTCTTGTCGATAGGAACATGAGGGATCAGGTTGGGAAGGGACGGAGGGGAGAATACTAAAAGATATGAATAGAAAGGGTGGCGTTTCAGGGTGAGATAGAAACCTGGTACAAGGGAAACTCCCAGTAAACTATAAGGCTGACCCAGCTAAGTCTCCTAGCAATTGTGGATGTGTAGCGTGAACTGGCCATCTCTTGTGATCAGGCCAGACTTCTAATGGAGGGATTGAGACATCAACCCAGTCACATAACCTTCAACCTAAAATCTGTACTGCCTATGGGATGGGCTAGGGGAAGGGTGATGCAGTGATTATAGGAATGGACAACCAATGACTGTTCCATCCTCAGACCCATGTCATGAGAGTGAGCCCACAACTGGAACTGCCTGGAGGGCCAGGACCCAGAGCCTGGATGGTTCAGAGACCTAGGATAGAACTAAACACAATGGGATTTGTTTAAAAAAAAGTTAATCTAATAATGACTAATGATATTCTGCTATACTTGGAGATTGGTGCCTGGCAGAGTTGTCATTTGAGAGATGTCATCTAATAACAGATTGAAACAGATGCGGAGACTCAAGGCCAAACATTGGGTAGAGCTCATGGAATCCTGTTGAAGACAGGGAGAAGGATTGTAGGAGCCATAGGGGTCAAGGACATCACAAGGAAACCCACAGAATAAACTAACCTGGGCTCATAGGAGCTCAGAGAGACTGAACCAACAACCAGGGAGCCTGATTGTGATAAATCTAGACCCTCTGAATAGATGTGTCTTCATGTGGGACTCCTCTAACAGTGGCAACAATGTCTGTCTTTAATCCTTTCCTGGTTTTGTGACCCCATTGCTCATATTAGGTTGTCTTGCCCATTCTTAATGCAAGGGGAGGTGCTTAGTCTTACTACAATAAACATGCCATGCTTTGTTGATATCCATGGGAGGCCTGCCTATTTCTGAATAGAAATGGATGAGGAGAGGTTGGGGAAAGGGCAGAGGGGAGGTGGTGGAGGGGCTAAGAGGAGAGGAGGAAGGGAAAACTGTGGCTGGTAAAATAAATAAATGAATGAATGAATAAATAAATAAATATTCTTGTTTAGAAAGGAAGCATTTTCCAAAACCCCCCACAAACAAAAGAAAAATTAACAAAAATACTTAACACCTGAAGAAAATAATTACTATCATATAGTATTACATTATTTGAGATTATTAATTTTTAGCATGTCAAAATAGTTTCTATGCATGTTATTTGGATACATAAATCATAAGATATAAAATAGTTGTCCTGAATATAATTTCTTTTCATACAAATGAAAATGAAATCAGTCATCCTAAAACTGAATAATAAATTCAGGACTGCCAAGGAAATCTTTAATGATAGAAATGGCTTTTTGTATTATAGCACCTAGGAAAAACAAATGCACATGAACATTTTCTTTAGCTTAAATGGAAAGATTGTTTTATTTGCTTCAAGGAGGCATTACAGTACATACAAGAAAATAATAATGAGGAAAGTTGAAACAGTAAGGTGTTGAGGACTTGTCAAGTCAGAATTGAAGGTGGTGAGCAGGAAATTGAATTTTGCTTTCTGATAGCATGCAGTTTACCTTGTACTACTATAACAAATATTACACTACATTCTTTATGACATGTTATCTTTCATTTATTTCTATTGCTAAAATTTGAAGACTAGAATGGACTCATATTTTGTTGAAATACAATTCACTATTAAGCATGCTAGGTTTATTTCTTAAGGATGCATTTTTTCCCAGAGAAAATATTAGCTTTCAGTTGTCAGCTAGGATAAAAATAAATAGCCCCATCAGTACTCAATCCTAATTCCAAAGTCTTTGAATCACATGACATCAAACATCCTACAGGTACTAAGTTTGCTCAGAAGTCACCATTTCTCTACTGCAGGCTGGAGACAACATGGGAATTTTGTTTCATCTTTCTTCCAGGTTAGTTGATAAAGAATGAATGAGAGAGAAAGAAGGATATAGTAGCAACACCTCCTTTATCAAATTCCAGAATGCACCTCATAATTTACATAATACATACAAACCCATGCAGTTAAGGCAACAGATCTTTCCTAGTGAATTCAGTAAAACTTACATGTTTGATTTGTGTGCTCAGTAGAGCCATGCTGACTGTTTTTTCCCACCCTCCCTTGCAGACAGGCGAAATGCAGAGCATTATCACCACAATCTAAGGTGTGTCACACAAAAATTTTTCTAAAACTTGGTAAAGTCCCAGTACCAAGCTAGAAGCATGGTTTCCTGCAGGAACCTTTATTTTTGTGAGTATATATATGTGCACTGGTATACACACTCATGTACGTACATAAATGCATGCAGGTGCATATGTGAACTCATGTAGAGTCTAAAGGTCAATCTTTTGTGTCTTCCTCAGTAGCCCTCCACCTCATTCTTTGGACAGAGGCTTTCATGAAACATTGAACTTATTTATTTGGCCAGGTTAGCTGTCCAGTGAGCTACAGGGATCCTCTTGTCTTTACTTTTTAAAAATTTTTATTTTTAAATTTAAATTTAAATTAGAAATAAGGTTGCTTCACATGTCAATCCCAGGTCCCTCTCCCTTTCCCTCTCCTCCTCCCACACCCTCCCACCAATCCCCCCAATACCTCCTCAGTTCCCCAGGGAGGGTGAGGCCCTCCATGGGGGTAGCAATAGTCTAGTCCTAGACCCTCCCCCAAGAGTTCAGGGTGAGAGTGCATCTCACATTGTTGGATGGGTGTCTAAAGTCCATTCGTATATCCGGGAAAAATACTGATCTACTACCCAAGGCCCAATAGATTGCCTAGGCCTCCTCACTGACAGCCACATTCAGGGGGTCTTGATCAGTCCCATGCTGGAATCCCAGCCGTCAGTCTGGGTTCAAGAGCTAACCCTTGTCAGGTCAGCTGTTTCTGGGGGTTAAACCAGCCCAGTCTTAACCCCTTTGCTCATCTTCCCTGATACAGCATCATAGCTGCATGACATTGTTCGCAGAATCTGAATTCAAGGTCCCATACTTTTTGGAAAGCTCTTTATGCACTCAGTTATCTCCATAGCTCAATATCTGCTCTTCTTTCCATTGATTTATTGTATATGTATGTAAGAGTGCATGCATGTATATGTGCATATGTCAATGTGGGTGTGTGTAGGTAAGAGATCAATAAGAATGTTTTGGTGTTTATCTGAAAATGTGTGGAATTCAGTTCTTTCTTTCCACCATGTGTTTTCCAGGTCTTCAGTCTGGACAAAAAGATAGGTTACCTGATTATCAATCTTGCCAGCCCAATGTTTTAAATAATATTTGAATTTCTAAAAATGCACAAAAGTCTAAATCAGTTGGTGATTTGTAGCTATTTATTTTCATCATATACAGCTTGGGTAACCAAGCACACATGAACTATTTCAATATCATTTTGCTGACTGGAACAGAAAATAATTTGAGGTAAATCAACATCTCTGTTTGCAATAGGTAATAAGTGCTGCAGATGGGATTTTAAGAATTATTTGCAATATGCATTTCTCCACTATAATACTTTCCATCACATGTTGAATACTATTCTATTGGCCACCCATGCATCAACATTTAAAATGGTTAAATGATATCTGAGAAGACAACAAGTAAAACTTCCCCAAAGACTATTTAGGTAACAAAACTTCAAAGATATCAAGTGAATATCAGCACAAGGACATACATCTGTGATACACAAACTTAATTCCTAGATACCTACTTCAGAGTCAAATATGAAACTAGATGAAGCTTATTTCTAAAGTGTGTTAGTACTCTGTGTGACTACTAGATTTGCAATAGAAAGTATATATATATATCATATATTGCATATAAATCTTATAGATTTTGAGATAATATTTATTGCTTAATAAAAGGTTTAAAGAGTTAAAATAAACCTAAAAGATTATGATATTAGTGGCAATAGAAGAGTTCCTTAAATTTGGTTTTCTTCTCCTCATACCAAGTGATTCTTCTGACATAAGACAGATTTTGGACTTGTTTTTAATAAGCATGCTTGTGTTTAGAGAATGAAAGAGCCTTGCCTAATTCCAAAGCTAGTGTGCCTTGTAGTTGATTTGGGTCTACTATGTTTGTAGAAAGCAGAAAAAAATAAACATTTGGGAAGGTTTATGAACGTCTGTCCTGTTGGAGGTGTACTATACAATTAGGCCACTTTACTCTTTTTCTTGTAGCAGTTTCTTTGGATGATACATACTTCTTCTACAGATGTCTCAAATGTACAGTGGTCTTCAGATTCCTTAGTTGGATACATTTGTTCTCCTGGAAAGACACAAACAAAACCAGACCACAATCCTAATTTTAGGGTGTTTATTTCTTTGACAGATTATATCTTTGTTAAGGCAAAATGTTTTTGTTTGTTTGTTTTGGGGGGGCAGCAGAGAGTATTGTCTTCTAATTTTTTTTTTACTACTTAATCAAATCAAAGGAATTTGTTAGTCTTATAAAATAGTTTGAATTGAGTGATCACGCTGTTCGATGAACTAGTGCCTCTCCTAATCACATGGTCTCTCCTGTTTGGATCTAATCTTGATGATATCCATAGATTTTCTTGCCCTGCGGAAACAAAAGCAAAATCTCTTCCCTAGTTTAATGCATATCCTGATTTCCATTCTGTGGTCAACATGTTTTTAAAGTGTACAGGGTGATTAAATTCAGCAGTTTGCTCTGTTATCCATCGTCTCTGGTTGTTTTTCCTTACTCATTAGCATTTAAAAAGTCTTTTTACCCCTTTCTATTTATTAAGTGTATCTTTTAAAGTGTTATTACATCTTTATGTAAGTGCTTGTCCCCTAGGATTGTGTGGAATAACTATAATATTCTTTATTTGGTAATATGTAAAAATCTGTTTCATTGTAGTAGAGACATATGCTGAAACATTGTCAGTCTTAATTTCGATGTCTAAACTTCTAATTAAGTATAATTATAGAGTCAGTCTTTTTAGAACTAAAAGCAGTTGGCCATTGAAATTCTGAATGTCTATGGGTAAACATATTTAATTTTCCAAACTCTACAAAATGAAACATTCATATTTGTAAAATTTCACTTATTTTAAAACTGCTTGGGTTACTTACTGCAGGTAATAGAGTTTGGTTATACAAAAAACAAGCTTGTTTTTTCTTTATAATTTCCTTGGTTTCTGTCCAAGTGATAGAAAAATCAAAATCATACAAGAGGTTATCTAACATTTGTTAGATTATCTATTATAAAAACACAGACTAAGAAAAGTGGAAAGTGGTGTGGGAATATGGAACCATGGTCAGCAAACAATAAAACTTGGTATTGTTGTTATAGAAAATGACTTGGGAATTCTTCTAAAACTGATGTTGTAACAGCCATATCATCTAACAATTTCAGTTTTGAATATGAACCTGAAATGATACCACAGAGATGTCTGTGCTTTTGTTTTTTTGCAGCATTATTCTCTATACTTAAAATAAGGAAGTCAGATAAGTGTCTGCTGATGAGTACAAGATTTGGGGAAGTTTAATGACAAGAAATTATCCAGGCTTGAAAAAGAAATTCTATAGCCTAAGACAACATTACTTTGAAAAGTATACTGTAAAGTGAAATAAATCAAATACAGAAATAAGTACTGTGTGATCTCAGTTGTGAGTGGAATCTAAAACAACTGAACTCATTGGAGAAAACTGAACAAGGGAATTGAGTGATGATTACTTGGGGTTGGGGAGTGGGAGGTAAATAGAGAGATGGTTATCAGATTCAAATTTTCAGTTATAGTACTGATGTACTCTCAGTTATTGTACTGATGTACTCTGGAAGTCTAGCATGTGGTGAAATGACTGTGGTTAGGACTCTTAAATACTTCATATTTGCAGGGAAGTTGCACACACAATTCTATGATGTGATGGATGTGTAAGTTAGCTTACTTGTCTGTATAACTATTAAACAGTGTTCATACATTTGTTAAACTACAATGCTGCATACTGGAATGATTTTTGTCAACTTGACACAAACCTAGACATGCGTAAGAAGAAAGAGTCTCAGTTGAGGAATTGGATTTGTCTGTGGGGCATTTTTATTTGTTTGTTTTCTGATTGACTTGAGTGATACTATCCCTGGGCTGTAGAAGAAATAAGTACTGTGTGAGCTGAATATGAAAGGAAAAGCAAGCCAGTAAGCAGCAGTATTCCTGCATTCCTCCATGATTTCTATCTCAGTTCCTACCTGCCAAGTCCCTGCTTGACTTCATACATTGGCTTCCTTCCCTGATGGTCTGTAACCTGTCAGCAAAATAAACCTTTTCCTCCTTAGTTTGTCTCTAGTCATGGTGGTTATCACAGCAAACTAGTGCTCATCCCTTAATTAGATATACATTTTATTAGTTAATTATCATAAGATGTAAGAGCTTACTTTTAAATTTTGTTAGCTTTTATATGCAAATCAAATGGCATTAAATGCAAAGAGAAAAATCTTAAAAGAGTGGTTCTGCCCCAAAGCATGAGATTCCTGTAGTGAGAAAGTCTTACATTGTGGTTTTCAAGAACATTTCTGCCTTTCTTTCCAGGTTTTCTGAGATGGGAATCTGTTGGAGAGCATGCAACTTGCCCTTTTTGTGTTTTTCCAGCATCCTGGGGACTTCACAGCCATCTGGAGTTTGTTGTCACACTGTGATTTCTGCAGGTTTATTTAACTTTTAATATCTCCAGTCACTTTTTCATTATTCACTCTGTGCATAATTTTTGCATTGTAGAGTCTTTATATGTTTCTTTAAAGTATGCATTGAAATTGCTCAATTTAATCGTGAAAGTGACTCTGCAAAGATTTGGTGTCTTAAAAGTAATTTCCCTCCTTCCTGGGACTTAAAGATTTGGCTCTATTAGAGTTAATGGTCAGAAAGCAAATGACATCTACCAAATGAACACAAACAGATTCAGGGGTGGATGAGGGTCAGGGGTTACTGGAATGCACAAGCAACACCACAGATGACTTTAAAGTCTCCATTGATTTACTGCTTATGTTTTCTTAGGTGGCAAAGTCCATTAGTTTTTATCTCTCTCTCATGTTCCTGAAACATGGAAAATTACTACAGAAAGATAGTTGCTGGTGATATAATTCTGACAGGGTAGTATTCACAAAATGGGCTTTGCCGAAGATTAATTCACAATCAAATTCCTCCTTTGCTTAAGACTTAATCTGTTTTTAAATATTATGGATCTTTTCTTTCCTCTTCTCCTCATGCTAATTTCTCCTTGATGATAAATTCCAAGTGTGCTTCACAGTGTCTTCAAGTAAGTGTCGTCCAGGCTTGGCAGCAGGCTCTGCCTGCAGCCTGAGTGCTCCTGCTCAGCTCATCACAGGGATGCCTGACACAGACATGATGGATGCTTCTGTGTCCTTTGACTGTATTTATCAAAGCTGTGCATTTGATATGTCAATATTGCACTCCTCCGCCCTCTGCTCCTTTCATGCCATCATCATGTAATCAGTAAGAGGGCCCCAACCCTCTAATGAAGTTATGAGTGGGAATCCACTCTAAACTGAACAGAAGGCTCCATATCTCCTTGCGTTAAGCATCTTATTGAAGGAATTTTACTCACTTATGTCTTTGGTCCTTTACCCATTTGAAAAACAAAGTTAGCTAGGAGTTAATTCAAAAGTATGTGACTTCAACACTTGTTTTGATTTTTACTTTTATCACATAGATCAGAGCCCATTCAATAATAAGAGATGGTAGACTTTTCATCTTTGTTCTGACTCTAATCATACAATTTCAACCATTTGTTATCATTCTGTATCAGTGCATATTAATTAAACAGAATAGTGGTTATCTTTGTGACGTTTTCAGATAGATAATAACAATTTGATTTTTTTTACTCCTTTGAGCTGTATTCATATAAAAATATTTAAAATGTATTATAGGACTTAAATAATCCTACAATCATGTTTAACAGCACAAAGGTAAATGTGCAAGTATAATAAAAATATAAACTCAGTAGGCAAAACTACAAGGAATACTAATAGGTTAAAGGTAACAACACTCAAATACTTGAAAATGTTTTATTCATTGAACAAATATTTTTAGCCATTTGTTATGTGTTAGCATAGTTGAGAACGCTCAGTGAATACTTAATACAAAACAATGTATTCCTTGCTGCACTGTGTGGGAGGGAAAGAAATAAAAACCTGATTAGAAATGGAATATCTCTGTCTCTTAAGCAAAACCTATGGCATGCATGTCTATCTTCTAGCTCTCCGGTGAGATGCTTCACTCTATTATAAATATTTTTAAAAATAAAAGCTTTGATTCATAAAAAGATAAAATTTTAAGAACTGAGAGTGTAAGCAACACAGCTGAAGAAAAGAAGCTAAACTCAATTAAGTGACAAGGTAGAGACATCTAAAGTAGGGAGGTTTGCCTTTTCCACAGAATGTGGTGTTAGGATAGTGACACCCAAGTTTGGTTAGTTTTAGGGGCTGGATCACACCTAAGATAAAGTTAATATAGAATAGAAGTCTAGATTCTCAATTATATAGACTGCGATTTTACTTTGAAATAAAGTTCTGACACTAGCATGTGTTCCCACCTAGTGTGAGCTGCATCTCTTTTAAAGAGAAATTTGAAAATAGAATCAGACATGCACAGTTTGAATACAGCTTGAGATGAGGGCCCAGGGGTATTTTGTAAAGGACCCATGGTTCATATTGTTCCTTGGAGACAGTGAACCTTAAGAAAACCCAACAGTTGGATTTAAATTATGGGATCTAAGAAGGGGTGATGTAGTTCCCAGACAGAGGGACAGCACTGGAAAAACCGTGAAGAAGAAAGAGCACAGGGATACCAAACTATAATTATGAAATATTGGTGGATATGGTTCAGAAGAAGCTAGCCACACTAGCCTCATTTGGTGAGCTGATGATTGGTGATCAACCTTGGCAGCTAGAAACCATGAAAGGAGTAGATGCGGATAATATGGCCCAGTCTACAGAAGACACTAGACACTTATCCAGGGATGCTTTGCATAAATCATTTCACAGAAAATGGAGTAGGAAGTTGAAATCCTACCTGTGATGCTGCAACAATAAACAGCACACTTATTGAGAGTATAGGTAAGTATTTATTGTAGAAATTACTCACAAGAGAAAAACAAGCAACCCAGATGAGACAAGTATTTTTCCGCCACCGAAATGGAAGCCAAAAAGAGGGTGAGAGGTTCTGCTGCTCAGTCTTTTATTCTTTCCTCTGCACATGCCCCTAGCCATGCCCAAAAGTGGGCCTAGCTAGTGACGTAGTTCACCACCTACTTCCCTATATGTCTTTAGTCACGCCTAAAGTGGGTGTGGTTAGCGGTGTGGTAAACCACCATTGTATTACCTCATCTGTATGCACCTCTAATATGCCACATGGCTAATGGCAGAGTACTAAGTTTCACCCTAAAATTCCCCTCTTAGTCTAAAAAGGATATTTAAACTTAAAGCAAAACTAACTTGAGTCAATGAACAAACTATCAAACATCTATCCCATCTAAACCTAAACTTATTTGAAAGAAACACCCAAGTCTGAACACCTCCTTCCAGTCCCAACTCTAAAATAATTGAAAACTAACAATAACAGATGGAAACTATCCTATAATATCAATAGTAGGGAGAGGGGGCATGGGATTCTCAAAACTACTTTCTGCTGAGATGGGACGATGACAATCTCATGGGGACCTGTGAGAAGAAAAAAGTGTAACAAAATCTTCAGTGGATTAGTCAGTCTGTTTGGCAGGAGATGCTTGATTGAAGTTCCTGACTGGAGTTCTAGTGTTGATTGAAGCTCTCATCTGAAGCTCTGGCCAGATTGTAGAAAGTGAGCTGTATCAGTTCCTTGGTCTGGAGTTGTGTTGAGTGATGTAGTTTCAAACCAGTTTCAGGACAGTACTTGTCAGGTGGAGTTGATGATATGGGGCAGTTCAGAAGCATCCAGTTGAATCAGGTGGAGTCAAGGAAGTGGATCCTCATTCTCTTTCCGAAGCAGTTGAAGATTGCAGTCAGGAAATCCCTTGTTCTCTGGAAAACTCAAACATTAATGTTAACAAAGAAATTTTTTTGTAAAACTTTTATAAGTATGCATGCTGGAAAAGGTGACAACAGGGAAGATGGTAAACATGAAGGAGATTAGACTTTTCAGAAAAAGAAATCAACAGATAACTGTCCCTAATTTTATTTTCTTCTGTCTTATATCAATGGCTCTTTGATATAATACAGAAATTCTGAATTTTATTTTAACAATATGCTTGAATTTAGAGCAGGAGAGCCAAGCCAATTCCAAAGCCAGCTCCAGTTATATGAATGGGACTAAAGCATATTAAGAAACAGAAAGAAATGGGTATTATAAAAAACAATATAGAGAGGTTTAGATATTGATACCACACAGTGAGTTATTGTTTGTTTGATGTTCCTCAGCGTAGCTATTCATTCGTCTTCAGGAATCCATACGTCCAGTGTTCTTTGCTGAGTTTACCTGTGAAGACAAAAAACAAAACACTTCTCTTTCCTTTTATGAGGTCACTTTACCCATGGTAGAATATGATTTTGTAGATGAGCTATTATCTTTTCTCCTGAGATGTCTTCTGTTCTGATCAAATCTTAATTAATTTCGATGGAACCCAAAGTTTTTCTTCTCCCGTGGAATTAAAAGCAAAACTCCATCCCCAATGTAACACATATCCTGGTTTCCAGACTGAGGTCATAACATCCTTAAAATACACTGGTTGGTTCAGTTCAGAAGTCTTCTCTATAGTCCAATGTCTTTCTGCTGCAGTTTGTCCTTTATCATTAGCATTAAGAAAATTCAACGTTAGTAAAACATTATGTAACCTGTGTTTGGGGGTCTTTGTTCCCCCTGGCTGTTTATGAAGCATCTCTTTTAAGGTTTGGTTAGATCTTTCAACCACTCCTTGTCCTGTGGGATTGTAAGGTATACCAGTTACATGTTTTATATTATAATATTTGAAAAATTGTTCCAATTTACTGGAGACATGCTGGAGTCAGTTTTTATTTTTGCAGGTATACCCATAACAGCCATCACCTTTAAGAGGTGTGTAATAACAGAAACAGCTTTTTCAGAGCTGAGCGCAGTAGCCCACTGCAAGCCTGAGAATGTGTCTATGGTATGGTGTACATATTTCAAACTGCCAAATTCTGGGCAGTGAAATACATCCATTTGCCAAAGTTCATTTCTGTGAATACCTTTAGGATTACAACCTGCTGGTAACCGAGTTTGATTGTAGAATGAGCAAGTGGGGCAATTTCTTACTATTTCTTTGGCTTGTTGCCAGGTGATATAAAAATCCTTCTTTAAACATTTGCTGTTAACATGGTTTTTCTTATGAAATTCTGAAGCTTCCAACACATTACCTATTAATAAATGATCAATTTTATCATTGCCTTGCGCCAGAGGACCTGGCAGACCTGTATGGGATCTGATGTGTGCTATATATATATAGAAAGAGTCCTGTTTCTGATGGTTTCCTGTAATTGTAAAAACAATGAGGTTAATTCTATGCCATCAGGAACAAATTCTGCAGTCTCATTGTGCAAGACAACTCTCTCTGCATACTTTGATTCCGAGACTATATTGAGAGGCTCTGTAAAGTCTGTAAGTACCATGAGAATGGCATATAACTCTGCCTTTTGTACAGAGTTGTAAGGGCTTTGAACTACTTTACTTATATTTCCTGATTTATATCCTGCCTTACCTGATTTGTTTGCATCCATGTAGAAGTTAAGAACTCCAGAAATAGGGTTTTGTCTCACGATACGTGGAAGAATCCAAATTGTTTTCTTTATGAATTTGATTCTCTCTGTTTTGGGACAGTTGTTACTAATAGTTCCCCAAAAGTCACTGCAAGCTATTTGCCAATACTCGTTGTCCTTCCATAAGGAGGAAATTTCCTCATTAGTTAAAGGTACAATAATTTCAGCTGGGTCTTTCCCAGTCAGTTGATGAAGCCTTAACTTACCTTTTAATATCAAATCAGAGATCTTTTCTATATACGTTTTCAATTTTTTATTCTGTTTATGTGGCAGAAATACCCATTCTAATATGATGTCTTCCCTCTACATTAATATTCCTGAGGGGTATTCTCTAGATGGTAAAATAACCAGAATACAGTCCAGTTTTGGATCCATACGGTCCACATGTGCTTCTAATATTCTCTTTTCTACCCATTCAAATTCCTTTTCAGCTTCAGCTGATAGTACTCATGGGTTATTTAGGTCTTTATCTCCTTTTAAAGCCATTTTCATGTGTTTTAAATCATGCCCTTCTACACCGATAATTGTCTGTAATTGAGAGATTTCTCCTAATAGTTTTTGAAGATCATTAAGAGTCTGGTAACTAGCTCTTCTGATCTGTACTTTCTGTGGTCTAATTTTCTAAGAGTCTATTTTATAACCTAAATAATTAATAGATTCTTCTCTTTGTATTTTTTTTCTGGAGCAATTTGTAATCCCAAGAGAGGCAAAGTTTCCTTTACTGCTTCAAACACCTTTTCCAATGTACCTTTATTTGAATCAGACAATAGTATGGCATCCATATAATGATATATTAACGAATGTGGAAATTGTTTACAAATTATTTCTAGAGGTTTATGCACAAAATATTGACACAAAGTTGAGCTATTTTACATACCTTGAGGCAGCACCTTCCACTGGAATCTTTGTACCAGTTGGGAATTATTATAGGTAGGTATTGTGAAGGTGAAATTTTCTCTGTCATTTTCTTGTAACAGCATAGTGAAGAAGCAATCTTTTAAATATATAACTATAATTGGCCAATCCTTAGGTATTAGAGTAGGTAATGGCAACCCAGGTTGCAGAGACCCCATAAGCTGAATTACCTTATTGATGGCTCTACAGTCAGTAACCATTCCTCATTTCCCAGACTTCTTGTCAGGAGTGAGATATGAATTTCCACATAGAATAACAAAAGCTTAAAAGGAATCTTAGAAACATAAGAATGGAGGGAGTGGAACATAGCTTCTTGGTAGCAGCATTTTTCTCAGGTGGTCTCTGTTTTGCTACCGACAAGTAGAGACTAATGCAGCTCACTTAAGGGAGTATTCCTGACTCAGCACAAGCAAAAAGAAAAAAAAACCCCGTTCTCTTAAGAGGATCTGCTGATGATTGAAAGGTGTGTACATATATATACATACACCTTGGCTTGGGTTCAGATCCTGAGATGGGGAAGAGACAGCGATGCAAGGAAAACTTCTGTCCACCATGTGGATTGCACTTAAGTGGCTCTGAGTAGCTCAGGCCATCTTTATTTATACTTAAACACAATTTCTCTTACCAGGGTTACATGGACAGCTTTATCACTGGCTTCTTTTTTGACTTTAAGAATTACATCGCAATTTAAGGAATACATTGTTATCATTATGAAAGTCCCCATTGTTCCCTTTCATGCTTCACCAAACATACCTTCCCACCCCCTGAGTAACCTATTCTAGACATCGAGTTCACCATTTTTGCAATCTGAACTAAATATTGAGCCAGACACATCTTATGTCAGCTGGTAGCTACTGTGATTACAAAGTTAATAGTAATAGACATGGGCACAATGCTTTAAGTACAACAGTATTCATACACAGACAATTCTTTCATGTCTGCAAGATATATTTTTATACAGTTCCCTTTTCTATAAGAGGATCCCATGTCTCAATTTCCCGGTAAAAGGCAGACCTTGATAAAGCATTCTTTTCCCATCTTAAAACACCGTACATATTCCACCAGTGTAGGTTCCTGTGTGTGGTAAAGATGGATCTATCCATCCCACATTTTGCATTGTATTTTTTCCTCTTGGAGCATTCCAGATCCTACAAGTGGCACTATGTGTATTCCTGAGTCTTTTTTCCTATTCTGTGTATGCATGTCTTACTCTCCTTTCTGGAACTCTGTGATATGGTTATTGCCCCAAGTGTTTTTTTTTCTCATATGTACCTAACTTTGTCTATTGAGTAAGAAAAGTTCTCAGGATTTTAGAAGTTGTACTTTGTAATTCCAGATAAGAGATTTGAAATGCATTAGCCCCTTGTTGAATCTAAGAATAAAGTATTCTAGAAAGAGCAAAATTTCCAGGGACAATTACAGCTGTTGCATGTGTGACTGACAAAGTAATACTAAAAACCACACAAAGAATCACAGCATAATGAGAGAGAAAAGAGGCTACCAGCTGCATGTATTTTACAAATTCCTACACTGTACAATGGACTACTGGTCCTTGCCAAATGAGAGTTCATTTTCACAGGTGCCTTGCTCATCTGAGACTAGGCTGCATGGCTCCCAACAATAACCAAAAGATGGTACATGCAGAAAATTCAATGAAAACTTAGTGAAGATTCTAAGCAAACACATTACCCTTTATTCAATAAGATTTTCTATATGTGAGTGATAGGAATAGAATATAATAATTGGAGTGATCAGTAAATATGTCCTCCCTGGTCAGATACTTCTTAAACTCAGTTTTCTGCCTGTCCAGTTAAGTATTACACTGCATGACTATCCATTTGAATGGAAATATCATTTAGTCACTTATGAAATTCATAAACAGAAAAAAAGCAATGAAAATTCTGATTGCACTCTATGGTTGGAAAGGCAAATTTTAATTATGACATACAAGTTTTTGCAGAATTGTTTCTATGAAATGCCAGAATTCCACTAGATGAGTGACTGTATGAATTAAAGAAAATTTCTGCATTTTATTAATAGATAGGCACATTTGGCATATGTTTTAATGGAGTTTATATCTGATAGTTTCAAAGAAGGGAACACAATAACATACTTCAGAGTTGTTATCATTGTTTTGAATATTCAGATGACATATTTCAATTTGTTGCCTCCAAGCATAACCAGTTTTATAATTTAATGATAGATAATAACTAGGTATATTGGTTTAAGAACTTCATAATTGTATTAGATTTTCTAAAATGTTAAATAGAAATGTAATGTTTTAATACTATGGGAACAAAATTAGCAATCCAAAGTTTTTGTTGCTTTAGTATACAAAATTTATGTTTGATATAATGCATGTTTTACTATCTATCTTCATGCTTATTATTCCAAGAGACTGCATCTTGTACTGATGTACTGATAGTTTTCTGTTTTTATAATATTCTAGTTTATTTTTATAGACTGGGTGCTAAAGATGAAGAGATGTAAAAGACAAGTACAGTCTTCAGTGCAGAAACTTCCAACCCTGTAGAGTTAGGATGTAACACACCCCCAACATGGGTGAATTCTTGCTTAAGTTCCTACAAGCTCCTGGCACCCAGCTGTCTAGAGGTGTCAGTATCTGTCCTGGTGTTTATTTCTGATTTTGTGGAAGTTAATACACAAGTACAATGAACTTTGATTATACTCACCATCCTTCATCTTCTTACAGAAACCCCACATCCCTCTCAATTTCCTATCCTGTTCTTTATAAAACAATTAGACTTATCTGTGTTTGCATGAGTATATGGCATTCACTGGTTCATGGCGTACCTACAATAAACTACACTGCTGAAAAAACTGGCCTGCCCCCAGCAGCCCTTAGCTTTCAGTGGCTTTCATCTAGGGGAGTGTGCAATGTGAACCTCTCCCACATCTATAACAGAATGTAGATTGGCTTAATCTTGAAGTGGTCTTATGCATGCAGCCATAGCTACTGTAAGTTTATAAGTATCGTAATACTATCATATACAGAAGACATTAAATAGTTGTCCTTACCAACCTCTGGCTCTTTTAAATTTAAAGTGTAGAAAATAAGTGCCTGCATGTCTTATCTGTAAAGAATGGAATCTACCTCAATCCAGTGGTGCAGGTCAGGGATCTATCTAGGACACAACCCTAGCCTTAAGCTAATGCACCTTTTCCTTCCCAGAATCCCTGTGCCCTACTACAGTTCCTACAAGCTGAGCTACCAGGAGGTTCTGTGTGGTCTACCTGCCTTTCAGAGCCCTGACTTCAAAGGTCATGAATGCTTCTCTTTTCTTTTAGGCCTTGTTTTTCATATTCTGGCTAGAGCCTTCATATGATTTTAAACTTCCTAATTAATGTTTGGACTCTCTTGTTCTGTTTCTAAACCCTTCCTCCCTGCTGTGCAGCTCCCTCCTCCCTATGACCTCATTGCCAGCTTATCTTTGCATTCCCTCAGGGCTGTTGTGATACTTACAGCTTGCCTACTCTTTGATTTTCATTTTAAAGTCTGATAAAATAACAGGAAACTTCAGACAGAAGTTAGAATCTATTCTTTGCTTTTAATTCTGCTAGTGTCTGCTCTTAAATTCTTTTATTGATGAGAAAACCTCAAGAGGGTTCCCAATTTTCCCAGTATTATATGATGGCTGAGCTGGGACTCCCTGAGATTTCTGCCAACACTCCTTTCCTATATTTTAACTCCATAGTTGCCAGAGTGAAAGGAGCCAATCCCTATAACCCAGATAGTGTCATAGTTTGTTTTCCATAGTGCCTGGATAGGATAATCTCAGTAATAGGAGGGATTTCATGCTATAATTAGTGGTTGTTTTTTTCTTTCAATTTTCAAACAGCTATTTCATACCTTAGGTTTTCACTCTCTTACAATGATGACTAAGGTACCAATAGTGAAGCATTTGCTTCCTCCTTTAAGTTTTCTTATTTTGTGGGAGGAGATTTGAGCATACTGACAATGACTCTCCTGCTTTGTTCACACATACAGCTATACCTTGCCATCCTTTTTCTGAAAATCATTATTGATTTCATATTACTGCATTGGGATTTTGTTGTGCCCTTTTAAAGAACATAGGGTTCTGTCACTTTGCAGTTACTTGAAATTGGATTGATCCTTTCAAAGCTTGCTTTTATGTGTGCTCAGAGCAGTCTTTAGTGGCATCTTTATTTAATCACCTCTGGCAACATGAGACTCTTTTGCGACCTTTTTCAAAATACCCTGTGTAACTGAGCCTTAGCACCTGTTCTCAGCTCACTTCTCTGTTTTCTTTTTTTCTCTGCTGCCCTCTGTTTCTATCACCCTTTGTCAGCTGTTGCTTTAAGTTTGCCTCTAGGAAGTAAATAGGACAATTATGTCAATATTGTCTGTTTCTATCTGCCTGTATCTACCTCCCGTGCTTTCTATTGCCCAGTTTCTGAAAACAAGTATTTCACATATTTTTGTTATCATTGAATTGTTTAAGGTAAGGGTCTAATCTCTTTCTTTCATTCAGTTTCTCTTCAAAGCTAGATATAAGCAATTTTTTGCTATAATTTCCTCACTTTAATTAACTTTCCTTTGGCCAATGAGTTCATCTGAGCCTGACACACTCCTGCAGGGCAAAGGATAAGGGACCAAGAATTTTCCTTCATGGCTGAACCTGTAAAGCCCCATAGTAATCAAAAGTCTTGAGAGGAATGGTAGAGGTTCAAAACTTCTGTGCCTAACTTCTCATGCCTTCATCCACAATTTGGTGTTGCTTCTTTGACTGCGATCTCTGGATTCCCAATAGAAAGAAGCAGGGGTGTGGGGTGGGATGGAGTCTTGCATTGCTTTCATTGGGTAAAGCATGGAAGCACAGACCAAGCTGTTCTCCAACTTATCTGCCTTTGAAGGTGTATACCACCACACCAAACTGGAAAGCTGCAGTAAAAGAATACAAATAGATCCATACTTACTATTCTGCACAAAATTCAACTCTAAATAGATCACAGATATCAACACAAAACCAGATACACTGAACCTGATAGAAAATAAAATGGGAAATACCCTTGAACTCATTGGTACAATAAAGAACACCATTAGCACAGGCACTAATATCAACAGTTAATAAATGAGACCCCGTGGAACTGAGATGCTTCAGCAGGGCAAAGGAAACTATCAGTAGGGCAAAATGGCCATGTGAAGAATTGGAAGATTATTACCAGCTGCATATCCAATAGAGGACTAATAGACAAAATAAATAACGAGCTCTAAAAACTAGATATAGAGAAAATGAATAACCCAATTAAAATGGGGTCCAGATCTAAAAATATAATTCTCAAAAGAGGAAGCTCAAGTGGCTGAGGAACATGTAAAGAAATTCTCAACATTTTTAGCGATCAGGATAATCCAAATCAAAACTATTTTGAGATTTCATCTTATACTTATTAGAATGGCTAAGATCAATAAAACACAGAATGACTAATGCAAGTGAGAATGTGTAGTAAGGTGAACACTTATTCATTGCTGGCAGGAATGCAAACTTGAATAGCCACCATGAAAATCAGTCTAGTGACTCCTGAAGATGCTGGGAATAAATCTACCTCATAATCCAACTATGTCACTCATGGGTATATAGCCAAAAGATGCTTCATCAAACCACATGGATATTTGCTAGACCATGTTCATTATTGCTCAATTCATAATAGCCGAAATTATAAACAACCTAGATGTCCCTAAATAGAAGAACAGATACAGAAAATGTAGTATATTTATACAATTGAATATTACTCAGTCATTAAAAAATGAAGTCATAAAGTTCACAGGTAGATTAATGGAACTAGAAAAAACAACAACAACAAAACATCCCGGGTGAGCTAACCCACACTCAGAAAAACAAAGATTGTGTGTATTGTCTTGCATGTGGATCCTAGCTATTAAATCAATGATGGTCAACTATACAATCCCTAGAACCACAAAAGTCAGGTATAGTGTAAGGGACTTGGGGAGCGGGAGTGTATATGTCTGAGTGCAGATGAATCATACATGGACATTCAGTATTTGAACAACTTACTTTACTCCTATGTGTTATCCTCACGAGGCAGCTTCTCTTGGGTACCCCCATCAGCTAGAGGCATTTTTGACACAACATTATTGGGATGTTTTGTTGGTATTTCTTCTCCACATACTGTATATAAAGCCAAGATCATCCCTCAGCCAACCATGTCTCTTTCAGAGAAATCCACAAGAAGATAAAACTGGATTTTTCTGTGTTCTGTAGAAATAAATCTCCAATTTCTGTAGTATATATGCAATTACAGCAATGACAACAGGTTTGCTTGAAACCACATACAGATAACTGCTCAATTTTTTTTACTATTAGTGGTCCAATGATAAACACCTTACAAAAAATTTGTAGGTTGCTTCTACCATATTATCTTCACTTTCAAAGACACATTGCACTGGCAGCCCCTCCCTGGTACTTGGTTAGGAATGCAGGGCAGTAGTAGAGAATTTATCTATTGTCCCGGAAGTACTGGATTTGATAACTAGTGTTGCGCTAAAAATAAATAAATAAATAATTTATTTCCTTTGCTTTAATTTAGAAATAGGTGCATAAACATATATAAAAATATTGCCCAAAATTTGACAAAATATTTTACTCCTTTCTAAATGCCAAGTGTGTATGTAAAATTATGGAGCAATGATCTTTTATAAGCAACTGGTTAATAATTTTCTCTGTAAATTTATTATAATATGTTACATATGTAATATGTAGACTATAAGTTATACAGGTATTGGATATATGAGTTAAAGTATTCATAATGCCTTTCTCTCAAAGGAAACATAATCTTTAGCTAAGGATATGTATATGAAATATTATAACTGAATCAAGTATATCAGTATGTAGGAAGTAATATATCCATGAAGAGAAATGATGCTTCTACTCAAACAGAGGAAATTAGTATGCATCATTAAAAATATATGAGGTATAAACTATAATAACATCTTGTTGAAATAAATGATTCAGTGAGCCTCAAAAAAATTCTTGTTGCTAAAAAGTATTTGAGGAAATGTCTCATTTCTCTTGTCAATTACTATGGGTTGAATCTTTTTGAGAAATAACTTAGAAACAGTGAAATGGCTCAGTTGGTCAAAGTACTTAATACAAGACTGTTAACCTGAGATCAATACTTTAAATCTACATTAAAGTGAGAAGAGAGTACCACTTCTTCAAAATTGACCTCTGACCTTCACATATGCATGCCAGTGTGCACACTTATGCACATATATCATGCACACACAAAACACACAATGATAATTTAAAAAATAAATCATTTAATATTTATTTTGATGTCTTAATTATCTAACCCTTTCACTTAATTAAAGAACATGAAAACAGAACTGGTAACAGCAGCATAAAATCACTTAGCTTATTCATGAAATGTTCATTAGTTTGTTTTCATTAGTTTTATCATCTAGAGTTAAATTATTGAGTTTCCATTTAAACATAGTTATTATTGCCAAAGAGCCATTAGGAATACAGTGTGAACTCATACACACACGTCAGCCTTCATTCTTCATTTCCTTCTATGGTCTACTTATAAGATAAGTCTTCTTACCTTTGTGTCAAAATTTTAAATGATTTTATGTATTTTGGCCTTTGATCTTTAACTTTGATCATTATGCTATGATGTCAACCACCTTGTACATTCTCATCTCAAACTCGACAAAATTTTACTTAATAAAGTTTACATTGATGATTTCTAAAATTTCAGGAGAGCTATGTTAAAAAATTTCCTAACATATAAATACACACACTCATATATATATATATATATATATATATATATATATATATATGTAGAAACAGAGACACAGATAAAAATTTAGGCTACAAACTGTATATTTACCTATAATACAAAAGATCATGTATATATTTTTTCATGCTGTCTCTAGAATTTCTAATGAACATTTATTATAGTAAATAAAAATAAGCTAACTATGGTAGTTCAAGCTCATAAAACCAGAGGTTGAGGCAGGAAGAGCGCCTTTAAGGCCAGTTGTCATTATATAGGAGTTTCATAAAAATAACTTCCCCAAAGCCTTGGGACCAGTGCATGAAGGTACTGGCCATGCAAACCTGGAAATCTCATTTTAATTTCTGGAAACCATATAAGGTGAAATGATAGAAGTGACTGCACAATGCTGTCCTCTGACCTCCAAATACACACTGTGTATACTCATATACACACCTCCATGCACTCATACATATATAAATACACTATAGTATTTTCTTAGTCTGATAATTCTTTGAATATTGTTATAATAAATAACATATTCTAAGTTAAAAGTAATAAGGAAATCAACAGGAAATTATGCAAGTTTTGAACATAGTAAAAATACAATCTACCAAAACATGGGTGATATGCAAAAACAATGCATAGTGTGCTTTGTGTGTGTGTGTGTGTGTGTGTGTGTGTGTGTGTGTGTGTGTGTGTGTATAAATTTGTTCTGGAGAGTTTTGCAGTGTATTTTTATTATATTTACTCCACTTCTCTAACTAATGCTTTCCAGATGCATACAGATTTCTAAACTTTGGACTTCTTTTTAACCCATCAAAATGAATTAGTGCTGTCCAAATATTCTTGGATGTGCTGTCTTCTACTGGAGCATGGGCAACTAACTGTCTTAGAGATTCTATTGCTATGAAGAGACATCATGACCAACACAACCCTTTTAGAGGAAAATATTTCATTGAGGCTGGCATACAGTTTCAGATGTTTAGTCATTTATCCTCATGGTGGGAAACACATTGGCCTCCAAGCAAACTGGTTCTGGAGCAGAACTGAGAGTTCTACATCTCGATCCATAGGCAGCAGGAATAAATGTGTGTCACACTGTACACAGCTTGAGCATAGGAGACCTCAAAGTCTACTCCCACAGTGACAAACTTCCTCCAACAAGGCTACACCCCTAACAAAGCCATACCTAGACCTCCTAATAGTGCCACTCCCTATGAGGACCATTTTCCTTCAAACCACCACACCAACTTACCAGAGTTTATGCATTTGAAAATCCATATCAGAGAAAAATAAACATTTGTGATCAATGATGTACATTTACTATGTAGGAAATATATTAAATGAGAGCATTAAATGGAACTCAAGGTAAAAGACATAACTATCAGAAACAGAAAATATATTGTTATGAATTTTTCAGAGATTAATACTATAATAAATATATATTATCAATGCTTTTATATATTGTGTCAATTTTGTGAAATGAACAAATTTTTGAATGTTACAAATTCCTAGAGATCAGCCAAGAAAAAGATATCTATTGATCTACCTATCTATTTATCTATCTTTTATTATACCAAAAGAAATCAACGTAAATGTACAATAAAAATTTCTTATAAACCACCCTACACTGATTCAAGGAGGAATTTTATCTCAGAAATAATATTAATATTTTGTTTTCTTCCTCTGTCTAATTATTTATTAGTATACACTCTGGTGATGTTTTCCCCAATTTTCTGTACTTGAAGCAAACATGATAATTTTGTAAAGCAGTCATTAAAGTCACAAAATTTTCATATTGTAATACAGAAATCAAATTATGAAACAGAAAATAGCAATTGTTCCTGATACCCATCTCTTTTGCAAGTTTTAGTGGTTTTACTTAGCTTATAAGTATCTACAAAGTAAGCTCTAAGGAAACAATACTCTTTTTGTACCGACTCAAGTGACTTTCTAAATGGTCCTTCATTCTTTCATGATTACATGGTTTATACCTTTTATGGTCTAATTTTCCAGATCATTAATACTTCAGCATCATTTTAATTGTGTTTTGAGGGGGCTGAGTGCTGAATCATCACTAGAATTTGACATTCACTCAAATATGAATATTTGTTTCATATTCAAATATTTTTAAAAAATTATTTGTAAGTTTTAAGCACCCCTACACTAAATATATTAATTAGTCCTATATTCTGCTATCCTGCTTATGACTAAAATATAAATTATTTTTCTTCATGTTTTGGGGAATTTTTTAAATAGCAGATGATTTCAATATTCCACTTTATCCATACTTAAAATAGACATAATGGATATACTTAGAATAGTCCAACCAAATGCCAAACAATATAAATTCTACTCAGAAACACACAGAAGTATCTCTACAGTAAATCACATGTTGGGACATAAAACAAATTAGCAAACTTTGAAATATTGAAATAACTTCTTGGTGTGTCTTATCTGATCACAATAATATTAAAACTTCATATTGACAGCAAATAATAAATATTGAGTGAGTATACAAACTCATGGAGACTAAACAACTCATGACTGAATAATGAATGGGTCAAAAAAGAAACCAAAAAAGAAATAAGTATTTAAAGAACAAAATGAAAATTGCAACAACATACTACAACTTCTGGGACATATCAAATTCATTAAGAGGGAAATTTAAAATGCTATATTAAAAATTGAAAACTGTTCAAATAAATGACTAAATGATGGAACTAAAAAATTGGAGGAAAAGGAACAAAGCAAACTCAAATCTCTAGCATATAAAATAATCTATTGAAAAATTCATGGGGAAATCACAAAATACCCTGGATAGCTAAAACAATCCTGAGCAAAATGATCAATGCTTGATGAAGCATTGATTAAGTGATTAGCATTCCAGATTTCAAGATACACTGTAAAGCCATACCAATAAAAGCAGGCATGTAGACCAATGAAACAAAATAGAACACTCATACATTAGTATATACAACTACAGTCATTTACTATTTGATAAAGGTACCAAAAATGTGCACATTAGTTAAGAACCATCTTTAAAACTGGATGTCCAGATATAAATAATGGAATTAGATCCATAACTGACAAAAATATAACTGCATATGAATCAATAGCCAAGTGTGAAACTTGAAACTAAACTGCTAGAAGAAAACATAATTTATGCATTACACAGTGCATGAAAGGACACTGCACAGACTACATTCTGAACAAGACAGCATTTCCCTAGAAACTAAGTCCAACTATTGACAGATAGAACTCCATAAAGTTAAAAACTATTTTACAGCTAAAGAAATAAAATGAGTGAAAAGAAAGTCTACCATACATGAAAAAGTCTATGCAATCTATGCATCTCACAAAGATTTATATTCAGTATATATAATGAACTCCAGAAACAAAGGCTTAAGAAAACAAATAGTTGAATTAAATGTTGGGCTATATATGTTGAATAGACATCTCTCAAAAGTAGAAATGAAAGCATCTAAGTAATATCTCACAATATGTTCATGCCAGTCATAACACAAAAGATATACAAAGCAACTAAGAACAAATTCTGCAAAGCTTTTTGTTAAAATGGAATCGTTATTCACTCTCTGTGGAATTAAAAACTGGTGTAGCCACTCTTCTAAAAATCAATGCGTAAAATTCTCAACAGCTAGAAATATATCTACCACATGATCTAACTATACTACTCATCAGCATCATGCCCCCAGTACTTGATATTTTACTGTGTGGATACTTGCTTAGTATTAATCATTACTAGTTGTTCACAATAGCTAAAAAGTGGACGAATGGATGTGAAAATTTTCATATAGATGATGGGATATTCTTAAGCTTCACAGAAAATTGAAATAAAGAAATCAAATTGCAGAAAAGTGGATTGAACTAGGAAAGAATATATTGGATGAGGTAAGCAAGACACAGAAAGACAAATATTGAATATTTCCTTTCACCAGACTCCAAACTTCAAACATAACCATATATCCTGCAGTAATAACAGAAAATTGTAAATTAAAATGATACTATGGTGGGGGATGTTAGAGAAAGGAATAAGTTAAAAGTGATTTGAAGCTGGGAATTGGGAAAACATGGGGTGGGTATAATAATTCTCCTTTTAAATTATTGATCACTGGTGTCCAAGTGGCTCCCATAATACTTTATGGTATTGCTTTTGCCCTTAGTTGCCTCTCTGAGTTTGAAGATAAGTTCTGATTATGAAGAAATAATGCACTTTAGACACAGGAATCAATGATTCAAGTCTGATCTAATGCCTTCCTCTGAGGACGAACTTCATGTCACCACAATGATACCAGATACCAAGCAAGCTTCTAAGTTAGGGAAGCTACTAATAGCTCTACGCAGATATGGTTGGTGCTCATGAACTACAATCACTACCAATATGGCCTGGTATCCCTAAGGGTACAATATCAGTATTCACATTTTGGCAACAACCAACAGTTCTCTAATTGAACTTAAGCTCCATTTAATAAGAAGGAAGTCATGTCTGATACTGGAACACTAGCCAACTACATGAGGCTAGTGTGTTCATGAATTTTGGGGAAGTACCTAATACTCCTTTACAGTATTAGGAGTATCTAATACTGCCAGTTTACTATACTAGACCAACAAAATTCCTAACTACATTGTAAATGTTTTTTTCTATTCTCACAAATAAGTGTAGTTCTCACACCTCATCAAAAAATCTCTGTAACAAATAAAAAAATCACAACCAATAAAAATGCAGAGAACATGTGACTATTTGGTATATTTCCTCAACTTACATATCTACAACAACACTCCTATACCTAAGAGCCAGGTAACATTGTCAAAGAAGGGGCAGAATATACATATAAGCCAGAGGATGAGGAAGTCTTCTGTGAATTTGTACCTCCTTCCCAGAAATGACAAAAAAATGCATTTAATAAATCTCAACAACATGGCTACATACACAAACTTTAGCAATGATGATACCGATAGAGATGCTATCATAGAAATGGGAAAATCTCAAAGGGTCCTAACCATTGACAAACAACTACAGGAAACTAAGCTTTCCCAAATGGAGAGTACCTGAGTTGGTACCAAATATCCAACATCCAGTGGTCAGCCACAAAAATCATATACACACAAGTAACACTAAAAGGGCCTGGTTATTGTATTTATATATTTAGGAGAAAAACTTAACAGCAATTAAAATACCATGAATTTGAAGGAAAGAGAGAAGGGGAGTACATGAGAGGAGTTGAAGGGACAAAACAGAAGAATGAAAGTAATGTAATTATATTTCAATTTGGAAGATAAAGTTATTTTAAAATATGATAGAAACATATACATGAAAAATAAAATGACTTCATTCCCAAAATGACTACAAAGTATTGCTAGTTTACATGATCGTCCCAGGCTTATGTATAAGCCTGAAATAAAGTGATTTATGTTTCTTTTTATGTTGTCACCTGTAGCCCACAGTCCTTTAATATAAATGCATGCTGAAACACTACATTAAAAAATAGAATATGGCAAAGATGAGTAGATATTTGTTGGATTTTTCTAACATACATTGGAGAAAGGAAACTATTGAATAAACAATGCAAGGAGGAACTTGCGTAGACATACTGAAGACTGGGGATAAATTTTCTCATACTGTGAATAAACTCAAGACCAATGGATGAAAGACTATGTAAAATCCAAACCTATGAAACTAGTGTAGGAAACTATAGGAGAAGTACTGCAATATATTAATAATGGTAATTATGGATTTATTGATGTTTGGGACATAGTTTTCAGTGTCAAGGAACAAAAGCAAAAATTGGTCAAGACCATTATATCTAATTATAAGACTTGTACACAACAAAATAAACAGTTGACTGTTGAGACAACTTATTGACTATGGTTGATTACTGTGTATAATATGTAAACACCATGTGATAGTCAATCTTCAGTGCCAACTTACGTGGATTTACAATCATAATAGCAAGTGGTTATGAGTATTTTTCAAAGAATGTTTAAATGATCTGGGAAGATCTACCCTGAAGATTAAGAAGTATGGTCCTACGAGTGGGGTCCTGTATTAAACAAAATAAAGAGAATCCAACTTGCCAAAGAGAAAGAAGTTAGTACCAGAAACAAATATTGAAGAGTAGGGCTTATGTGTGTGATAAATCTGATATGTGGTTTATGCATCTTTAGAACTGTTTTGTGATAGGAATGTAGAAGAATATGAAGCTATTACTAGGAAAATCCTAGACTGTTCTGAGCAAAGATTAATGTGTCATTCTTGTATATATGATGAAGACCAGAATGCTTAAAGGAATTGAAGAATATACATTCAACTCATGATATTTCAGAGGAGAATATGAATTTGTTGGAAACTGGACTAGAGGCCATTCATATTATAGTATGTTCAGAAATGTTGCTCTTTTCTATTCTTGTCCTAAAATTCTGAGTGTGACTGAATATAAAACAATTGACTAATTTGTTTGGCACAGAAAAACTCTATCCAGGATAGAACCAAGGTGTGTCATGTTTATTGATCGCCACCCATACTCAGTCTGTAGTGATATTAACACAGCAGAAGATATGAAAAAACAAAGAGATTAGCGACCAAAAATTCACAAATATCCAATAGAAAAGGATCCCAAAAGCACAAATTTTATTTTCAAAAGTAAAAGACTCTGTTAATTGAAGAATAGTATCATAGTAACAGAGTCTTTTACTTTTGAAAATAAAATTTGTGCTTTTGGGATCTTTTTCCATTGGAATGCCTACCTTTATACACTGTAGCTGATTGTTTCTTATATGAATGGATATTTATGAGTTTTTAGTTGCTAATCTCTTTTATTATTACAGTTGCTTTTGTCCTCACCAGCTTGTCATCAACTAAATATTTTCAGTAGACTTCTTGTTTTTCCATATCTTCTGATATGATACTAAGCATTGTATCTATCTATTTTTCAAGATTTTAAAATTGATGTTACATCACGGCTGCCTATCCCTTTCTTGTGGTTTTAAAGTTGGCTTCATCATCATTTCTCCCAGTACTTCTTTTTGGCAGGGAAAACTGTACGTTTATGGCTGGGTTGGTGTTCCAGTCCCTCCTTTAGACGTCTTACCTGGTTACGGGGATGTCCAATTCAGGCTCTGAATACCCCATTGCTAGCAGACTTAATAAGGGTTACCCTCAGATTTCTGACAGTTTCCATTGCATTCAGTTTCTAGCTCAGCAGTTCCCAGAGATCCCCACCCCTATTCCATTTGTCTTTCCCAGTATATGACCCCCAAAAGTCACTGAACTATTCCTGGTGATAGTCTGCTATACTCATATATTGGTAACAGAGAGGCTTCTTCACCAAGAAATTGATGGAAACAAACGCAGCAACCCACAGCCAAATACTGGTGGAGATTGGAGAAATCCTGACGAGGGGGAAGAAATACTGGAGTCAGAGGGATCAGAGACACCACAAGAAAACCGACAGATTCAACTAAACTGGGCTCATAGGAGCTCACCGGACTTAACCGACAACAGCTAGTTATATAGCTCAATCTTCTTGTAGAACTTCTAACAGTGGGAGCAGGGGATGTCTCTGACTCTTTTGCTTGCTTTTGGAACCCTTTCCTCCTAACTGGGTTGCCTCATTCAGGAGAAGAGGTGCTTAGACTTACTGCAATTTAATATGCCAATTTTTGTTATTATTCATGGGAGGCCCGCCCTTTTTTAAAGAGAAATGGAGAAGAAGTAATCTGGGGGAGTGAAGAGGGGGTAGGAAGACTATGAGGAGACGGAGAAACAGGTCAGGATATAAAAACACACACACACAAATACAAAGAAGACATATACATACTTTTACATTTCTTTTTTATATATTTATTTAATTTGAATTGACTTTTAAATATTTCTTTACTTAATCTGGGTATGGTAGTACACACTTGTCATTCCAGCACTTTGGAGGCTGAAGCAGGGGTCTTGTGAGTTTAAAGCTAACCTAAACTACAGAATGAAACTTGGCAAAAAAGGAATCCCTCTCATATGTGTGTACATTGTAACTCCCATGTTTTCAAATTACAATGATTCTTGTATATTTAATTCAATTTCCCATAATAAAAGGTAAATACTGGGCTCTCTTTAATATTTATATATTTTTCCTCTGACACCTATCTCCATAAAAATATTTCCTAAGTTTTGAATATGTTTGTTACTGTGGCTCATACAAAGCATTTTGATAGCTGTGAAAATATTATAACATGAGTTTGTTTGAGACTACTAAATTCTAGCAAGGAAAAGTAAATATGCGAAACTCACAAGTTAGGTTAGGCATGGATAAGATGTCGGTAAGAAGACCATGTGTGAGTTAGACACAGAGAAGAAGAGAGCTTCAAGGTCACAGATTATTCATGAGGCATCAAGAATATATGAGGCACCAGAGGCACGGAATAACAAGATAAATTAAATATACATGAGACATATGAAACACTTATTATTCATGAGGTCTTAATTCAGTCACATATTGTTGACATCCATTTTGGCCCTCACAGTTCTATGCCCAGAATACTCACATAAAACCCATCACTGTACAGAAAGATTATCTGCAAGCTGTTGCTATTAGCCAAGCATTCTAGTCTCTGTGCTTCTCCAAAGGATCAAGAACTTATCATTTGCCTAGGGCACTTCCTGCCAGTGGGTCCTTTGCAGGAACATCAACTTTCATTCTGGTTGCTTTATAATTATACAGAAAGCAGAGACAGGAAAATTGCCTACCTCACCACAAATTCACACAGTATGCCTTATTGAGTGCACATAATTATGCTATTGTATTGTGTCCCCCTTGACTTATGCTTCATATAGCAAGTGCTTGTGAAAAATCAGATGATTTGAACATTTTTATTTGATTTGTTTCCTAGTTGGTGGCCATTTGTGACCATTTCTTTTGCATGGTGGTGAAATGTCTTGTTGTACTGAAATAATTTCCCATATAGAGCCTATTGATTCAATCAAGCGTTGTCTTGTCTTTGACTTTATTTCATTAACAAGGACTTACTCATTTTGTTGGATTTTGCCTCTTCAGACATAAGATATACCAGGAAATAAATTTTCTAGGGTTTGTTTGTTTGATGGTTTGTGAGATTTACTATTTCTTCATGTCAGTTTGTATTTTTTAGCAGTTCGTGCCAGGTAAGAACTATAAAAGATAAAGTTGTTCTTCAGTAGTTTTAAATGAATTTCATTTAGTTTTTTGAAAAGATTTATTTATTTTTATTTTATGTCTATATGTGAGGGTTACTAGTGTGTTTGTGTACTCCATGTGTGCCTGTTATCCATGGAACACAGAAAAGTTCCTCTAGGCAACTTACTTCCTGAAACTGCAATTACAGATGGGCATAAGCTAATATAACAATATCCATAAGATGGATATTTGGAACCAAACTTGGAATTTCTGCGTGGATAGCACATTCCCTTAATGATCTGGCCATCTTTTCTGTCCCTGATTTATTTGATGATTGCCAGCAAGTACTGGAGATAAGTAATAAATTCATTTTAGTGGAAATATTATAAGGATTTCATTTTTAAACATAATTATCAACAAATTTAGTGCTTAATACACTGATACATTCAATTATACTTTTTCTAAATACATTTTACTTACATGGTAATTTTTTTTGTTTCATTAGTCAACCAAATGGTAAAATGGACAGTACGTGTGATAACGTCAATTATGTACTTAAATTAAACTCAGACAAACAAGAAAAATCAATGAAATGAGTAATTATCATTATTTTACTCTTCTAGATATTTTGGAAATTCAAATCTTTATGGTTTTCTGAAGTGTCTAGATTATTCTCTCAGAGACTGGAAAGCTGAAAGTTTGATGGTCACATAGAAAAATAATGACCACTTCTTGTCTCCATTTATCTTCATTCTTTGCACAAGAAGAAATTGCATGTTTGTGGCTTAAAAGCTGTTTGCTAGAACAGTTTGAATTTATGAATGGTGTCCTGAAAAGAAGATACCAAAAGATATTAGAGACCATGATGAACATTTTACATAGGAAAAATAATCTTTTGATCCTCTGAAAGTTAGACATAGTAAAGAGCAGTTAATTTTATAATGGATTATTTACTATTTGTTTTGTTTTTGTTTAAGACAGAGTCACAAGTAGACTCTATTTGATCTCATGATCCACTCGTCTCCTTTTTCTAAGTAATGGGATTCAGACACACATCCATTACATCTTTGTTTCTTATTTCTTAACATAAGTGACTAACTCAGTGATCTGTAAAATACCACTTTTAAAATACCTGTAAAATATTCGGTACTTTGGACAGAGTTTAGGATAGCTGTATTGTCCAGTTTCATATCAACTTGACACAAGCTGTAGGCAATGTTTATAGGGAATTTTCTTAATTATGAATTAATAGAGGAGGGCACAGTTCATTATGGGTAGCAACATCCTTGGGCTCATGGTCCTGAATGCTGAAAGGCAGCAGGATGAGCAACTGATAAGGAGAATGTCACTGAGCAGACTCCTCTATGGCCTCTGCATCAGCTTCTGCTTTCACATACTTCCCTGCTTTAGTTCTGCCCTAACTACTTTTGATGCTAATCTGGTAAATGGAAGTGGAGATGAAATAAACCATTTCTTCCCCAAGTTGCTTCTGTTTATGGTATTTCATCATGACAATAGTAACTCTAAGTAACATAATAGTCAAAACACTGTTCCGGGTAGTTTTTTAACAGTTGCATACAGTTGTGCTCTTGGGTGCTAAGGTCTCTTCCATAATCACATATAAATAAAAGACCGGAACACATCATCAACATCCAGGTACACTTTTTTCTACATGTAGAAATTTAGCTATATTTTAATAGGTATGTTTTCCACTGTTTGTACTCATGTTCCTTTTTACATATTGTCTATTCATGCATCCATGATCTGTGCATCTTTCATCATATGGTAGAGAAGGAAGTTGGCTTCCCTTTATCCTCTCACAGTCTTTGTCTGGTTTGTAATCACATTTTCACAAAATGGATTAACGTGTAAGAAGACTATTTAGCTACACATCGTGCATGAGAGTTCCGCAAGAATGTGAAATTCAAAGAAAGGCCAGATGATTAAGAGTGATGTACATCTTGTGCTGTAGGACTGAGTAGGGTCTTGGGGTTTCTCTGACATTAAGAGCATGTGAGAGGAAGAAACACATGTTGAATCCAGGTATCCTTGTTTTTCATATAAAGTCTCTCTCTCTCTAATGGTAGTCATGGCCCAAGAGTAACTCTCTTTCTACTGGGGATAGGATTTAGTAATCAAAGTTCTCTTTGAAAATGTAACTTTCCTTTCTAGATTTCACTGCGTGTAAAATTTCTCAAAACAAATTGCTCAAGAACATGCCAGGTAAGTTTATTGTAAAGTTGTTACATTCATGTGGTGCCATGCTTACCCTGTCCCCTTCAGGGCTGAAAAGACTTTATTCCAAAGAATAGCACTTTGATACCGGCCTGCCAGTGGAGAAAGTGTCACAGAACACAGGCTCCCTGACCTTCCTTCTCCTGTCTTTCCATCTCCCACTTTATTTCTTGCCAGAAATGAGACATGGGAGCAAGAATCCTTTCTTTAAATTTTTTTTTTGTCAATATGAAACCTAGGAACTTAGAAGATTTCTACTGAGCAGGTCATAAACCTAGAAATGCCTTCTGTCCCTTCTCCATTGAGGACACTCTTCCCAGACTGCTCCTGTTTCCTTATTTGTGCGAGGAATACTAGCTAGAAAAGCCCAAGGAGGGTCTGAATGAACAAGCCTTCATGGGCTTCTTTCCGCTAACGTTTTCACTACACTGTATTCCCCTGAGAAATACAAAACAAAAACAATAACAAAAAAGTGCAATAGAATCCATTTTAAACAAATCATAGAATACCAAATAGACAACATTGCCTATGGTTACATTTAACATAAATGGTTTAAAATAAAAACAATTAGCTATCTGTTAGAGGTCTATGAAGAACTTTCACATAGAAAAATGAACATTCATGTCTGGGTAAGAGAAACTTCTGTGATTAAAAACATTAAAAACATTAGTCACTCAGATTAACTCAATGTTAAAACCAGAAGCTAGAGTGGATAAGTTAGTAACTGAACCTAGAAAATGTTTGGTGCTGGGACTCAGTGTATAGAGAAATTGGAACACAAAGTTAGTATTATGATAATTTGATGTTATTCTCTGAGTTTACATTACTTTTATGTATTACAGCAAAAATTCTTTGAAAATTTATAATTACAGCCTAAATTTTAGTTATATCTGTACCAAATTTAGTAGTAGTCTTCCATGGAAATAAATTAAATTTAGAGATGGTTTCACATAGCAGCTCATATTTTGAATTGATTTTTGTGTCTGTTTGGGAAGCATGTGTGCAGGTCAAAGGAGAACTTTGTGGGGGTGATTTCTATCAAACAAATTATTGGATTTGGTGCAGGTTTTTTACTTGCTGTGCTTCTCACAGAGCCAGGATTTCCCATTTAAAAAAGCTAATTTAAAATATTTAGGAGATTTTGATATAAGAGAAGACTATCAAATGATATTTGCAACAATCTGATGTATATGTTCTGAAAAAAGAAAGTGAACTCATTAAAGTCATGTATCTATGTTTGGTAATAGACCAGGGCAAACATATTTCCATCAAGCAAATTCTGAGTTGACAGGTACACTTAGAATTTGAGTTAATTATCCTTGCTAAAATTTCTATCATTATGTTTTTTTAAAATTGTTTTGTTGTCTAAAGTATAAAAAAGGGGAAAAGAACAGGCTGACATCACTAAATAAACTATCTTGGTTGCTTTTTTTTTCTTTGATAACATTTGTGGCATTTCCCATTATTTATACATTCTTTATACTCCTAACTGAAGACTTTTGCTTTTTTCGTTCTCCTCAAGGAAGCATTATGTACATGTTATTAGAATTCTAAGTCAAAACAGGAGATTTTCATCTAAATCTCAGTTACCTGTTCCTTGTTGACTTCAAACTAACCCCTCAGTTCTGCATTGCAGCACACATGACGCTGGCAATGACGATATTAGTGTAAGAATTATCATCATCACACAGTGATATTTACTCATTTTTCTTGTTTAAAATAACTTATGAGTACATGCATATGAACGTACATACTTCTACATAAATATGTAAATTACTGTCTTAAAAGTTCAATTATTCCACTCTGTGATTTCTTAGTGACTAGTCATTCTCATCTGAGGAGTACCAAACGATCAAATGATCATGGGTTTCAGATGAACCTAAGCTGTGTATGGAGACCCTGTCTCAAAATATAATAAACCATAGCCAAAAGAGAATAAATGAAAATGTGAACCAAAGAAATAAGTGGAGGAAAACCCAAAGGCATCACTCGTTAAGAAACTGTATAAAATTACCTTTGGAGGTAAGGTGCAAAACTGATGAAAATAAGTTATCTTGGGTGGTGAAAGAAACCCTAAACCATTATTTCAATTTTTTTATTATTATAATCATCCTATTTTTATAAGGCAAATGAAAGCTTTTTGCATTACTTTTGTTATTGAATACAAAATACACCTCCTATAATGATGCATGCTTCCTACCATTTTGGGGAAAGTAAATATAATTTATTAATTTTTTAATAGTATTTTGTTATAATTTTGTAGTGTGCACATGATCAAAATTAATTCTTAAAACTTATAATTAAAATTTGTCAAGTAAGTGAGTTTTATTTTATTGGAAGTATGTGTAAGATTTTATGGGGTACTCAGTGAATACCAGAAATAACCAAAGACAAATTTGCTACACACCAACTTCTTTTGTCACTTGTCTGTGTGGCTTGACATCTCACTGCTAGCAGTGAGCCAATGGTTCTTCAGCTCATCAGCTATAATAAGCACCTGTGCTTTCAAGTGCGGAGAATCCTGTGGAAATTGAAGTGCATTTGCCCATGGACATTTTCTGTTGTACATTTTAGACGCTCTCTTGCCACTGATAGAACATATTTTTTTCCTGGCACTACTACATCATAATTCTGTAGTTGCTCTATTACCACCGTTAACCTTTAAACGTAAAGCATGTGATATGCAAATAGAAGCTTATGAAAGATAACTGGCAATTGGGCTTTTGTAACCAATATTCTGGATTTTATCATCAGAGTCATAATTATTAATATTGTATAAAAGGATGATTTTTTCCATTGAGAAGTTTGTCACATGTGAAACTAAAGTATAAGCAGTACCAGGTTTTTGAATTTAATAAATTTCAAGTGGATAAAAAATATGTATTGTCATAATCTTTAAGCTACCTAGCCATTCTGCAAATCAGTTTATCATGTTCTTATCTATAAAATAGAAGCAAATATCATACACGAACGAAAAAATTTGTTAAGAATATCTCAGCCTTTTTTTTTTGTTAGGAAAATTGAAGATCTTAGCGATTTACCCCATGTGGGAGGAAATGGAAGGTCCTAGAGATAGAAGGAGATGCAAAAACCACAGAAAGGAGCTTTTCCCAGTTAACATGTGAGCATTTTATACCCTCCTAACTCTTGTTTGCCAAAGGTTTTACTATGATCAAACAAGAAGGTATAATTCTCTAATATATAGTTATTAATGCTATTCACTGAATATTTGTAATTTTTTTCTCTTGACATAGTGTTACACTTCACTGTCCCTGGAACTATCTCTGCTGTGATAAATAAAACCTGAGTGAAATGTGTTATTTGCACATTTCCAGCTAAGTGTTTTGGGCCTGCGGGAAGCTTGTCTATACACCACTTCCCTCCTCAGTGAATACAGAAGTCCAGAAACTATCTGTAAAGTTAGGTCCTCAAGTGAAAGGTAGACCAGAAAGTCCCAGGTCTATAAATTTCATTTTTTATGGGACTTTGGATTTTGTAGTAAAGAAGTTCTCTCTAAAGTGCAATGGAGAAATATTTGCTCCTTTATTATCTTTTTATATCTGAAGTTAACACTGTATTTCTAAATTTCTGTTGTTCTGCTGAATACTTCTGTCTCTACTAGGGAGCCCTCTATGGGTTAGTCATGGTGATTAGGAGCAGAAAAGAATTATGATGTGCCTGGTTTGCAGTGCATTGGGATTCTGTTACCATGTTAACTGGAGAGAAAGAGCATATTAATAGTTACAAATATAGTTTTAAAAAACATGGTATTATAACTCAGTGGTAGAACTGAGTATTAATGAGTCCCTAGGATCAATCACCAATACTGCAAAATAGTAATAATATAGTAATAATTAACTTCTATATACATTACATTAGCCTGTTACAGCTTGTAAAGCAAAGGAAATCAGAAGTGAAAATATTTATATCAACATAAAATAGTTTAAAACACATGTATTGACTGTTAAGATTTTGAAGCTTCACGGGCTCCCAGGATTCAAACCTTGGATGGACTAGACCTAGAGCCAATGTTGCTTGGGCAATTTGGAAGTCCCATAGGGTTCTTCTTTTTAGTGTCTGGCACAGAATTTAGTGTGAAGTTTTCTAGGCTATTTTGGAGAGGTTCCTGGAGACAAGTGTCAACTCTCTGCACTATGCTTTGCATTATCAGAGGCCGAGCATTGAAAGATACACTGCTTAATCCTGTGTGGTGTTTTTTAGACAGTGGAAGAATGATGGCTAATCTTTTGAAACCTTGCTTAGTTCTTGAGTTTAGCCTTTCAGTTCTCAATTAGTCACAGCAGCTATCTCCAGGCTTTTTCTGTAACCCATTATCATCCATCTCCATTCTCTTCCTCTTTCTGCTGGTAACCACAGATCCGGCTTTTCTGTGGGCTTGCCTCTTAAAGGATTTATGAAAGTTTATTGTGAAGAAAGACATCATAGATGAGTGGCTATTTTCTAAGAGTGAGACATTCAGGATATATGAGTTCTGTCTATTGATAGCTTGTTTCTGTTTGCGGTTGAATCTATTTTATATATCTTTTATTACTGGTAGCTGAGGGTCTGGGTTACTGACTTCTAGTATGGTAAAGAGATCTAAAATCAAAGCATGTGCAATCTCCACCCAGATGAAATTTTGAACCAGTCTCAATGTAGACAAATTTTCACTTAACTAATTTGTTTCAAAAATATATTACTGATTAATTTGTTATTGAAGTCATTTGCAATTTGCTATGAACATAAGTATTGTTTTTCGTTTCGCAAACGGGATAGAATATGAAAAGAAGAACAAGAGGTAGTCAATATGTTGGTTTGAAATGAATATGTTTGTTGCAAGGTCAGTTGTAATTTAGAAGTTACACTTCAGAGCATTTTAGAACATTTCAAGATGTGGTGTATTTGGCAATAAACCAAGGCCAGGGAAATGGCTTAGTGGATAAGGCAAGGACCGACCAGCATTGGGATGAACATAATGAGCTTGGTGGCCTGCTTGTAATCTTAACATTTTAGGAATCAGAGAGGGGGTCTGAGGAACATGCTTACAGGTTAGGTCAGCAAAATCTGCAAGATTCAGGTTCATCAAAAGACCCTGGCTGAAAATATAAGTGAAGAGAGATGGAAAACTGTACTGACACCAACCTCCCTCCCTCGTGTTTATGTATACACACATTCACATGCACTTTCATACACATGTACACCCATACACATGTACACACACATACATACATGAACACACATCACACACGTGAAAAAAGAAAATAAACCAAATAGAACTTGCAAATAAATTATTTTGCTATAAGTACTTGTGACAGAATTGGTGTTAAGCAGAATTTAAGTATCAAACCTCCTGAGTTCCTAAACTTATATCGAAGAGAATATTTTCAAGTATTTACTGCCTTTGTAGCACTATCCATTAGTAACATCTTTCCATCCTGCCTTCCCTACTTCTGCTCTCCATAGCCTAATAGTTCACATGTGACTGTGATCATATAGTACTTCTGAAATCAGAACAAGTCATTTATCAAAGTGATCATCCTTAAATGTTGTCATAAATGATGCCATTCTTTTGTATGGCTAATGACATTGGATTAAGAATGTGTACTATACTTTATCCACTCTTCAGTTGATGGTTATCATCACCCCTGATTGAAGATGGAGGTTTCTGTCCCTCCAGGTCCCATAGCTGCTTAAACCTCAAATAAACACATTATAAGACCATTGGCTGATAGCCAGGACTTCCTACTGGCTAGCTCTCTCTTAATTATTAACCAATAACTACTAATCTACGTATTTCTACATGGCCTTATCTTACCAGAGAATGCCTAACATGCCCTATCTTCCTGGTGTCCACTGGCTTCTCTTCTTGTGGCCTGCCTTTCTCTTCTCTCCCTAAAATTCTCCTGGTCTCCTCACCCCACCTATCTTGTGCCTCTATTGGCCAATCAGTGCTTTATTGATTAACCAACAATTCAAACACATATACAGAAGGACATCTCCCATCACCTGATTTTCTGCAGCAGTAGTTATCTAGAGCCTTGTGCACACTAGCAGGTGATCAACCACTGAACAATTCTCCCAGATCCTACAGCACATTTGTAATTGAGTTATTGGTTTTATTCATTGTTACAATTTTCTCATTATTTATTTGTCTTGGATATGAACCTCTTGTCAAATGTATTGCTTGAACCCTTTGTGTATATATTAGGGCTTCTGGTTTAGTGTTTTTATGAGATTCCTGAGTGTGCAAACGAGTGGGCCTTTATGTCTTTTCTTGAGCTATTTTTCCTTCTGCTTGCTTTGTCCTATTCCAATGTGTTGGATTTTGTTTATCTTATTATATCTTATTTTTACTATTAACCCTTAGATGCTTGTTTGCTTTCTAACAAGAGGCAAAATGGGTGAATCAAAACGAGAGGGGAGGTGAGGAGGAATTGGGAGGAGTAGAAGGAGGTGAAACTGCAATCTGAAAATTTTCTGACACAGCAAATTTATTTCTTTAGTCACTGCATCCACTGCCTTTATATGATTTCTCATAATGCAACTATATTAAATTAGGAGCCATGACCATAATAAAAATGCCTGTTCAACTGGCCTATATCACGAACTTCTGTAACTTATCTAATTCAAAAGCTATTACTGTATTCATAGCATTTTATATTTCCTTGGCATCTGTCTTCTAACACATTACTGCAGTCCTATTATGATGCCAATATGGTAAGACAACCATATAAGCTGTCTTGTAGTATTATTGCAGTCCTATTGCAATGACTATAATCTGTTTTCTACTATTATCACAGTCCTGCTGTGATGCCTATATTTTGAGACAGCCCTATAATCTGTCTTCTAATATATTATTGCACTCCTACTGTGATGCCTATAAGGAGAGAAACCCTTATTATCTGTCTTCTAATATTACTATAGTCATACTGTGATTCCTATACAATGAGATAACCCTACAGTTTGTCTTCTAGTGTCAGTGTAGTCCTACTGTGATGCCTATATGATGAGATAACCCTGTAATATGTCTTTTAACAATACAGCAGTCCTACTATGATGCCTGAAAGGTGACACAATCCTAGATGGATTTCAAATGCAGCTACATGTGAAATTTGTTGTTGTATGCTCCATAGAGGTGAAGCATTTTACACCATGAAACATCTTAAACATGATCTTTCTGTAGACTGACTGGTTCCTCCAGTGTAGCAAAGATTTCATTACTGCTGAACAGTTTCCCAGATCATTTTTCCTTTGGCATCAAAATAAATCTCTGCCTTTGAGTGAAATGGAATATGGGAATGTCATGATTAAGCTATCAGTGGCTCTGAACTGAACCTGTTATGCCATGGTATTTATTGTAGAAGTTAAAGAATGTTTTGGATTGTTTTGTGATTGTCAAGTAAGACTTCCATTTGTGATTTTTTTTCTTCTCTTTGTTCACTTTCACCCTTAGCTGATTGGTTTCTCTTGTGTAACTTTCACAGTCTCTGTAGACCAGATTATTTCACTTTACGAAGGGTCTCTTGAGCTTTGTGGAATTTTGCATCCTTATCTTCCACTATATTTGAAAAGTTTGCAGCCATTATTGCATGTTCTTTCTTGTCTCTGCCATTCCCATTTTTTTCTTCCTGGGATACCGACAATATCTGAGATAGCTCACTGACAGGTAAACTATATATCTCAGAGAGGCTTTCTCTAGAATTTCCATGTCTTTTTTTTTCTTATTTTACTGTGTTATTTCAAAATATCTGTCATCAAATTTAGAATTTATTTTATTCTGTCTGTCTCATTTTGTTGCTGAAGTTTTTAGCTGTGCTTTTAAAAAATATTTATTGAGCTATTTAGTTGAGGGATTTCTGTTTAGCTCCTTTTTTCTCCTCTTTATGTCTCTTTGAGGATTCCCCACTCATTTCATATGGTGTCTTCTCAGTGTTTCATCAAGCTGACTTTTTTTATTCCTCTGAGTTTCTCCAAAATCAATATTTTGAATTATTTGTCAGGCAGCTTACTGATATCTTCCTCATGTTTTGTTGGTAGATGGTTATTGTCCCTCTCAAAAGAGTTGCTCACCCCTCCTGCCACATGTTCCATCATGATTCTTCCAGCAACTTGTTGTTATTTGTGTATTTGGCAAATCATATTCAGAACAAATTTTATGGTAGGGTATTTCTAGGCTTTTGCTTATATAAGCTGTGTTGACTTTTGTTCTTTGTGTTGGTGATGGCTCATCGTCTCACAAATCCTCATAGAATGCCTGCAGGATTGCAGAGCACATGCCCTAATTGCTGATACAGCTTTCAGAGGAAGGGCAGCCTCACTGGCAGCTCCTCTGGCAGCTCCTATATGCATCTCTGAATGTGAGTGTGGAGCATCCATAAATTCCAGTTGAAAATAATGTGAAAGTGGTCACTCTAGTGAGCTCCTGCAGGTGAATAGCAGTGCAACAGCAGAGGGATTGTTTTCTTTGCTTTCCAAGTATTGTGTAATATGAGGCGGACATAGTGAGCCTAAGTGAGTATGAATCACGGTACCAAGTGTGAAGAGGAAGCAGCTGTCAGTTCTCTGAGGTCTTCACATGGACAAGCTACAACAGTATCCCTGATACCATGCCAGGTAGTTTACAGAACACACAGACACATAGGAGTATCCAATGCTCATCTGTCATCTACCTGCTGAATTCTTAATGATATAATCACTTCCTCCTGATTACTCTCTTGGCTTGTTTATTTCTACAGGTAATGTGGGAGAACAATATCCCTTCATGTTGCAAGTATGATAAAATTGTAGAGCAATCACCCTGGACACATGGGGAAGGGCCTAGGTCCTGCCCTGGATGAAATGATTTTAGAGATCCCCCAAGGAGAGCCTCACCCTCCCTGGGGAATGATATGGGGATTGGGGGCGGGGCTGGGAGCCTGGTGGACAGACAAGGGAGGAGGGGTAGGAGAGGGAGCTGGGATTGACATGTGAAGCATTCATGCTTCTAATTTAAATAAAAACATTACTAAAAGAATACTAAACTGTAAAAAAAATTGTAGAGCAATATTTACCTGAATCTAAAAGCCTTTTGTAAAGATAATATAGAATAGTTGCTTACAAAGATTGGAGGTATGCTAGGAGAGAAATTTCTGTCTTTCATCTACACTTATCTTAAGTACCTAAAGGAGAGTGTTTGTTCGTATCCTCAAGCCTTAAGTGCAGAAGCATCAAAATTAATAAACTTTCCCACTTAGTTCCCAATCCAAGTGGGTACTGCCTCAAAGTTCATGAGTTACACAATTAAGGTAATCAAAAGTCAACCACTATAACTACCTTAAAGAGTCTCTAATTTCTTATAATTTAGATTAAAAATGATAAAGTTAAAAAAATTGATGTCAAAGGGACAAGGTGTTGCTGATTTTGCAGAGAACCCAGGGTTCTCTGATTTTTTGAAGGGGGAAGAAGAAATAGAGAAAGTGCCACCTATCAGATGAAAGAAAGAGCAGCATCATTTGATAGAATGCACAAGTGAGAAAAAAATTTCAGTGAGAAAATGATCGGTGGTGTGTGATATTTAAGAAAAAGCATACTGTAATTATACCTATTGGCTTTTTAATATAATAATGAAATATATTACACATTTATATAAATGGTTTAAATTCAATTTTGGGGGAAGGAATCAAAGGATGAATCTAAAGGAACTAGAAGAAAAAGACTTGGTAGATAAGAACCAGTTTTGTCATAGAATCCTCTTTCTTCCTCCTAGATTTCCCCCACCCTTCTTAATATTGTCCTTCTTTCATTCCTTCCTTCTTTTCTTCCTTCCTTCTCTCCCCCCTACCTTCCTGTTTTCCTTCCTGCTCACCACCCTCTATCCCTCCGTCCCTCCATCCCTCTCTTCCTCCATCCCTTCCTACCTTCCTTCCTGCTCACTTGCTTTCCTGCCTGCCTTCCTTTCATATTTCATTCTTTCTGGTTTCCTTTCTAGAAAATTCTTAAAATGACCACTCTGAAAACTTGAAACTAGTACAATGATCAATGATAACACTTTTAGATGTTGTATAGAAAATATAAGTTCATTTTCTGCACAGTTAAAAGGAAGATGCATATCCATCAGGCTTCTCTACTTCACATGCAGGTTGGCAACAAACTCTTCATCCAGCATTGAGTGCTTTTTTTTGTTAATTTTTAATTTTCAACCTCTGTACCATTACTTTGATATAATTGAAACAAACAGTAAAAAGTATATTTTCAATTGTATATAGATGTAGATATATACACATATAACTGAAAATACTTGAACAAAGTAAGTTTAATTTTAGTCTACAGTATTTAAAAAGAACAGGAAACTATGGTCCTTTATGGATATGTTACAAGCTAAGATTGCTTTCATGACAATATTAAATTGCTCTGAAGGTTCTATGTTGTTACCAGGAGCTATATGCTGCTGAAGAAACCATTGCTCTTTTGCATCATTGAAGGAAAAACTAGGTTTTAACTCTCAGAAAATTACAAAGTTGTTAGAAATGGGGTAAATTCTGGACATATTCAAATATTTAATTGTAATGAACACTGGCAGAGTCTATTTTTACTGATTTGAAAGATGTTAATAATTTATCATTTCTGCTCCATCAACAACAAGTTACCAGAGTTCAAATTGAAGCCTGTTGACATCATTTTGAAATTGTTCATTTATGTTTTAGAGAAAAAGAAATTAAATATAGTAAGTACAGTTAGAACTTTTTGAAGTTCATCTTTCATTTTAAATTTTTTCAACTGAAAACGAGAAAAAAATAATTATCTTAACATAGTGTGTCACTGTAACAGCTTGACCAGAGAAATGGTCAAATAGTACTTTAATTTGTCTTTACTCTCCTACAAACTGTTTTACATTTTATTAACCCTTTTTGTGACTGTCAGTATGCAGACTGTACCATGTCTTGCCTCAAAACGATGCAAGACATGAAGGAATTACCGGAAATACATGAGTTTGCTTATTTGTGCTCAGTGTAAGTACCAACTACTCATCAAAGGAATGTTCTGCTACAAGAAAATATTGCCTAAACACCCAAGTTTCAATAAATTGTCTCTTATATATTCCTTAAGGTCAAAATAGTGTTTCATGATATAAGATATTAGGTTTCCTTCCAAACTCAGATGAACCCACATACAAAACAAAACAAAAAACAAGAAACAAAAATGAAGTTACTTAGAATTGGAAGACACACTTGGAAAATTAAAACAAGTGTATAGTTCTGAAGGAAGGAATAGCACCTACTTCATAGACTCCTGATCTTTCTATAATCATTTATATTTAATAATAAGTACTTGTTTCAGCCAATAAGAGGCATAGAAGAAATGACTGACTAAAATATTTGTCCTTTTTTTGTTTATATTGCTTATTATTTTCTAAAACGAACACATGAGACCCTCATTTTCCCTCATATAGCAAATATTAGGGTATAATTAAAAAACATTTCCCAAGGTGAAAGATGTTTAGATATCGAAATGTCAAATAGGATCCCTGTTGAAATGGCAGATGATGTGCTGGCAGCCTGGTTACCATCAGGGGACACTTCAAGGGGCTCTGCTAGAAATTCTAGATAAGTCAGTACAAATAGACAAATCAAAACAAAAGATAAATTATTACAGCAGATACCCCTCTTCCCATTTTGACACATAATTGAATTTCATAGAATGTGATATTAATTGGTTACATACTGAAAATTATTCCCTACTCAGAAATACAAGAACATTGTGAATACTCTGGAGTAACCTATCAGTTTCCTCTGATTTTTCAGTTAAATATGATTTGATTACCAGAAGACAGAGAATTACATATTCAAAAAATGGCTTCAAGGTGAATTCTAGAACAGAAGCAATTTATTTATGCTAATGTCAGCCAACAAAAGCAACTAAGGTAACTGTCAACACTTTAAAAGTTATTGAAGGCATTGAAGATGCTTAGAAATATTAAAAATTAGTATATTAAATTCATTTAGTAATGATGTGATATATAAGTAATTAATTCAGTTTTATCTGTGTTTATTGTTTACAGAAATACATTTTATTTTCCTCATCTTCCATCTTTTCTCCACTTTTAAATTTTGTTTCTTTTAAAATAAAGTTTGATGTTGAAAGTGTCTTTACCAAATGACAAAATGTTTTTGCTTTAGTATACTTTTTACTGGTAGCCCAGAATACCTGAGGCTGACTACTCTTCTTACTGGGCACCTAGCATAGCACCTTAGCATATTGCGAGAGACAGTTCGCAGTTGAGTTCTAGGTCATCTCCATCTAAATTCTTCCAACTCCCGTGCCCAAGGTGTGTTTAGCAACAGGGTCTTATTTTCAACTTCAGAGAGGCAACCAAACAATGCCAATACTTCGTATTGTTTCGGGAGTTTCTCTGAGAGTGAGGTTTCCTCTCTTGGAAATGATTGGTGCTGGGATTATTAAGTTTATAGCTCTTGTGGTGAAGATTATAATGAATGCTAAGCAGCATAACCCCGTTTTAATTATTTATTTCGGTACACGTATGTACTTGTTTATCGTGCATGTGCCTTTAGGTAAACACAGAATAATGTTTTCCTATGTGATATTCAATCATGCCAAGTGTTCTTTATCCTCTTCTCTGCTTCCCTCTTCCTCACTATTGCCTCCCCTTCCACTTCCCAAACGAAATCTCCAGTTTCTTTTTATCATTCCATTCGCAGTGCCTGTGTCCTACTATCCCTGTCTCTATAGCCCCTTCTCCCCACCATGTTTCCCGTTTTCACTTTTCTGAACTCTGCAGTGATTCCACGGTTTTAATCACATGCAAAGATTCAAAGTTAGGATCCGCAAATAAGAGAGACTACACAATGTGTTTCTGGTTCTGGGTTACCTCATTCAGTGCAATACTTTCTAGTTCCATTCATTAACGCTCTTTAAAACATAAACTATTGAGACCCAGCTAACTGGTTTTCCTTGGAAATAAACAAACTTTCTTGTACTCGCAAAACAAACAAACAAAAACATAAACTAAACTAAACTAGTTTGTTACAGAGAAGTCTCAGAACTTGTTGCCAGAGTCTAGTGAATGCTGTCATGCTGTGTCCAACACTGTTGAGGCACAAGTAAGCCTGGCGGAGACAGAGGGACAAGGGAGCCATGTAGCCCCTCCTAAAACTCACCTGCTATTCAAGTCTCACTCTTGTTATGACTGATCCTACTCACCCATGGAGATAATGATATCATGATGTAGTTACGTCTTTAAGTCTGACATGTCAACATGGTTAAAAATGCCAATTTAATCCCACCATGAGTTTTTGAGAGCACAAAATATTGTGTATGAAATCACTGTGAACTCACCAAACCTGTTGGCTGTTTGTCTGAATGTTTATTGTTTTAACTTTACTGATTTTTTTTCAAATTTTCATTTCCTGGAAGATTTGAATGGGATTAAAATTTTATTATGATCAGGAATTCAATGATAGATTGATTTAAAATATCAATATTTTATATTTATATCAGCATATATAATTTGTGATTTTCTGATGAGCTCAAGTGCACCTTAAATTTTAAAAAATGCATCATAATTATTTTGCATCCATAGAGATATAACAACACACAGGCTGGAAGAAGAAAGAAAAATCTCATTATACCTTTCCAGTAAACTATTTCATTGCCAGAATTTTCTCTCTATACTATGCACCCACCTTCATATATAAATAAATATAAATAAAAGAGGAGAAATAAAACATAAAACTATAAAGGCCAGTTCAAACAAAATAAAAACAGTACTACAATACAGGTAAAATAAACAGGAAAAGGAAAGCCACTGGGCCACTTCTTGCTGCAGCTTCTCATCCTGGACTCCAATTGACTGTGCTGAATGGAGGTCGTGAGGGTGGCTGGAGTATATTACTCTAGTTTCCTATATGGGCTGGTATTGTATTGGGCTGAAGGATGAACATGCCAAGCCAATGCCAGCATTGGGGCTACATCTGCTTTAGAATGAATCTGTCACTGTTGTTTGCCCCAGTGAACTTTGTGGTCTGAGGGGAGGTTCCCACATATTCCAGAGACTTAATAGTTTATAAAATCTAGGGCATCAGAGGTCCAAGCCAAGGGATACCCTCCATGTGAGCATATTCAAAATGATAAATGCTGTATGTGATGTTTACAAATACATAGGAACATTTATGTTGTTAAATAATTTCTTAGTGGCACAACTTTGAGTTCAATCATTCCATTTAGTAAGTGTTTTGTGAAAAATAATCTAGTGAAAAGAATGATTATAAAATGCTTAATGAAATGCCAATAAACTATAAAGTATCATGAATACTAATATAAGACTTACGATATATTTATAATATATTAAAAATAGTGTAATATCTTATTGGGCTAAGATGTTGTAATTTAAAAAGCGGGGCAAGAGAAAGAAAGACACCATATGATAACACTCACCTGGAGGGGATTTTTATTTTTATCAGGGGAAAGGGAATGAGAAAGTGGGACTAGCCTCTGGGGACAGGAACAGTAGAAGAGAAAAGAGAGGCAGAGAGAGAAGTGGGAGCAGACACACAGACAGAGGAGAGAGAGAGGGAGGGAGAGACAGAGAGATAGATAGATAGAGGAGAGAGAGAGAGAGACAGAGAGAGAAACAGAGACAGAGAGAGACAGAGAGAGAGAGAGAGAGAGAGAGGAGGTGGGCAAGGCTCTTTTAAAAAGGAACATAGCAAATATGCACAGGTGGTGCTCTCAGTGGCTGCAACTGAGAGCATATCCTGTCAGAACTCCAAGGACAGACCAGTATAGATGCCTGAATACTAACATAAGACAAAAAAATTTTTAAAGAAATCAGAAAATGACTTACTATTTGGTTATTTCTAGGTTCTAAATTTTAAATATATATTAATCATTCACTCATTTACTTCCTTAAAAATGCAAAAGATGAGCATGCTTTATTTTTTGCAAAATGCATTCATTTTATTCCTTCATTATCGTTTCTCTTAGATATCTATGGTTTAGATCCCTTTATAAAATCCTCTGGATAATTAAACTTTAAGGCAAAAACTAAAACTTGACAGGATTGAATTTCTTTTATCTTCTCTTTACTGTTTTATGTATTTGTTTGTATTCCGTATTACAGTAGTTTAGATGTCTATATCTGAGGATTTTAAATTGTATTTTTAATTAAAAGTTCAAAAATTTACATAGAAAATGTTTTTTTTTTTTTTTGGTTTTTTCGAGACAGGATTCCTCTGTATTGTTTTGGAGACTGTCCTGGAACTCACTCTGTAGACCAGCATAGCCTCGAACTCACAGAGATCCGCCTGCATTTGCCTCCTGAGTGCTGGGATTTAAAGGCCTGCGCCACCGACGCCCGGCTTAGAAAATAATTTTATATGTAGGACACTTATCTTGTAGTTCCTATAGATAGCGATTAGAGATTTAAATAACTTAATGGAAAAATTAGTTAAGTACAGTTTTGAAATAAATATAAACATTTCAACAACTATTTTTTTCTTTTAAATGTTTCATTTTGTTTTATTTTTCTTTTTTTTTGGAGGTGAGTAGGTGATATCACACTTCATGCCAAAAACAGTGATAGGAGGGTGCCTTTTTTTTCTTTTTTTACTTACTTTTGACAAGATTCTAATGGTGTGCAAAACACCCATTTAGGCCAAATCATTTAGGAGTCACTTTTATCAATACTTTGACCAGTAGTGATGCCCTACTTTGCCCATCATCCACTGCAGATTGAGGCTTTTCTGATCAAGGCTGAGTTATAGCTATCTTGAAGTTTACTTTTAGTGGTGCCAAATTGCTGATGTCTTCCAGTAGCTCAGGTAGAACTCTCAGGTGTCCTTTAAACCTCTCTGAGCACTTTGTCTCTGTGAATTCCATAGTGCTGTGAGATTTGCATATTCATTTACATAGTCTTATTTACATTTTAGGGATTTTACATTTCCTACACTTCCTTCACAGTAGGTTTGCCTTTGCTCTTCACTATGAAACAGGATGAAGGGATGTGACCAGAGGTTTAGCTGTCATTACTCCCTGCAGCGCGCAAATGCAGCACTTAGCATTCAGGGTCACATGTCTTGAAGTTCTGCATTGAGTGACTCTCACAAACTTCCCTCAGGAGAGATGAATATATTAAAAAGGTATTTCCACAGGGAAAAATAATCAGAATATGATGGGTTTCTCAATCCAAGGAGAACATCTCATTTTCTCCAAATATACCAGGTGAAATGCAAATCTGTTCATATGCTTATTTTGTCTCTTTCTCAGAGATATAAAGTCTCATATTTTTAAAGCTGTTACTAATTGCATAATTGTTTTTAATTGGTCTACCATTGACAGACAGCTTTTACTAGGCAAATGATCTCTCAGTGTTGGTTTCTTCTGATTTTAACCAAAGAACCAACTGGTTTGAAGCTCTCTCTTTTGAAGATGTGCCCATCCTTCTTTGTTACTCTGCAGTGCCAAACAACCAACAGGAATGGGAAATATGGAATGCAGTCACTGCTCCCCAGACTCCAAATGAAGTATATCTGACCAGTAGTGTGTGTGTTTGTTTAATAGTATTCCAATTACTGTGTCTCTTGTAGTGAGTTTTGCTTTGACACATACCTCAGGCATCTCTGAGACATTAAACATTTCCAGCTGCATTCCTCAGAGCGCTGTGTTACAGGTACTTAGTGCTAATTCCAGTCAAGATCCATGTTTGGCAACTACACCAACACCAAGAAAGAGAATGATCAGGGATGAATAATATGATGAGATCACACTCACAATTGGGTGAGTAGCAGAGGTCTCTCTAGTTGGGGCAGAGAAACTCACAGGCCGTGAGACCATGATGCCTTGGTCTGTGGTAGATCCAGTGAACTACCTACTCTTAATAATATTTACCTCATTGTTTGTCTAATTTTTGCTATAATTCGTAAAATATTTGTGATCTGAGGGTCAACTGAGAGCCCTTATAAGTCTTGGTTTTCCCTGCTTTCTGAAAAATTAACTTTTTTTTTTTGCTCACTCTCCCTTTGTCCATGTCTTTAATAGTTGTCATAAGACAGCAAATTTGAGCCGCTGTCTCAGGTTGAATTTGATGACCATTGGTTGTCTGATACCTTACTCCGTGGATCAAGTCTATCTGAACTGAGAGTCCCTACTGCCACCATATATTTACATAACAAATAATATCAAGATAATCTCAACAAAACTATTGTCATATAATTATATTAACTACAAATGTATTTGTCAAAAATTTAATTTGTAAAAGGCCTCATTTCTACCAGTAATATTGTATATTATACATTTGATAATCAGTAGAGGGGTATAGACATATTGTTAAAGTTAAATTGGGGGCAGGAGAGATGGCTCAGAGGTTAAGAGCACTGACTGCTATTCCAGAGGTCGTGAGTTCAATTCTCAGCAACCACATGATGGCTCACAACCATCTATAATGAGATCTGGTGTCCTCTTATGGCCTGCAGACATACATGCTGGCAGAACACTGTATACATAATAAATAAATAAAAAAAGTTAAATCGGTGACAAACTAATATGTATTTATGCTCCTATATACTTACATATGATAAGATAAAACTATTGTAATGGAATTAGCAATACCCATACAGCTGTATTTCTCTATATATAAACAGGTAGCTATATGCACATTAACAAAAAAGGGACAAGTTGTGAAAGTAGAGGAGGAGGTAAGACATCTATTCATCCCTGACCTAGGAAACTGAAGAATTATACACACACACATTCAAACAGCTCAGGTTTTATTTATTTAAAACAAGGTAAATACTGCAGTAATTGTTTTCTCCCAATAAGTTGTTCAAATAATTGTCAGTGTCTTATCAACATTTAATCTGTACACAGTTCTAAAAATTAAATTGTAGTAGTTGAAGTATTTTAATTTTTAAGTCAACTAAATAAGTCATGAATAAGTATATAGGACTGCTAATTTAATCATTTCTGTGTTTTTTTCCTTTAGTGTATACATTTTTAGCATAACATTTTTTAGTGCAGATTAGGACTCATGGAGAAATAGAGCTGAATGAAAATATATCCCATTTATCTTATGCCTACATACATGGACAGCCTTCCTAATTCCCAACAGCTCCAACAGAGCAGTGTGTGTTAGAGTTGATGAACTTATACTGAGGATCGTTATCATACTAAGTCCATAGTTTAATGTTTACACTTGTATTCTTAATTGGCATTTCTACTTCCCACTTTCCATCTCTAATAAATATCTGAAATTGCTTTGCATTCATTTAACTAAATGTAAATATTGTCACTGTTGTAGGTTTAGGTCAAATAACAAAAGCTTGGCCTTTACTTGTATTTCCCTCAAGATAGTCTCATAAAATTAGCATGACTTACTATTTTGAGAGAATTACTATACAAAGTGTGCTCTCTTGTTCTTATTATAATTAATTTCTTTGTTGTTTCTCTTAGGTGTTATAGCAAAGACAATTACTTTATAAATAACATACACATAACAAAACTGCATTAATTGGGATGCTTTTTGCAATGTCTTGATCAGAAATCCAAAGAAAGTGATGGCTTGGTACATCTCACAACATGGAACTTGGAGAACCATGGAACTTTCCTCCCCATCAAGATTAATCTGAGCCATCTAATCAAAACTCAACTGTTTTTCTTAGTATAAAACATTATGTTACTGGAATGCTCAGGGTTTATTTGAAGTTCAAAGGTCTTAACAGATTATCTTTTCAAGATCATTCAGTACCAATAAAGGACAGTATGACAGCTTTAGGAGAGCACACTTTAAATTACCACCAAATCATGATTGCATGATTTAAAATTAGGTCCAGATTGAGGAATATTAGTGAAACTGAAGCTCAGAAATGACATTTGATATTCTAAAAGAGAAGTATTCAGCCACAAGTGGACACATGAGGACACTTCAAAACTTCCATGTCCTATTTGCAACCTTTCCCTATTGCACTCTGCCCTTTCTTTTCGAGTCCACTGGAATTCAATTAGAAAATATATCAAGTTTGCCAAATTCAAATTCTTATGTAGGATATGTTGGTGTTAAAAGATAAAAGGGGAGTATGTAATTTTTCTATAGAGAAAAGTAACTTATTATAAGATGTTTTTATGTGGAACATTTGTAGAAGATCTGAGGACTCTGGAAACACATGAAGTTCATGATGTCATGTGTGTGTCTACACATTAATCTGATACATAGCATAGGAGAATCACATGTAGGCCACAAAATTATTTACTGGAATTGACAAATCTTTTTAACTTTGCTTCTCTAGTGTATAATTTTTTTTAGGCAGTTGATCTCCAGTACTGAAGGACTGAACCCTCATCTGTGATCCCAAATAATCTTGCTTTCTTTAGATTTTCTTTCTTTTATCATGTACTTTTCTTGTCAATGAGAAAATCAACAAATACAAAAGTTTACTTTATGGACACACAAAGTCCATTTGTATGCCAGGGATAAACACTGATCCACTACCCAGGGCCCCACAGGTTGCCCAGGCCTCGTCACTGACTCCCACATTCAGGGTGTCTGGATCAGTCCCAAGCTGGCCTCCCAACTGTTGTTCTGGGGTCCAAGAACTCCCCCTTGTTCAGGTAAGCTGGTTCTGCTGGTTTTGCAAGCCCATTCTTTACCTATTTGCTCATCATTCCTCCCTCTCTGTCACTGGGTTCCAGGGAAAGGAGTGGGGCTGGGGTGGGAGGCTGGTGGGGGAGGATAGTGGAATGGAGGGAGAGGGAGCTGGGATTGACATGTGAAGCAAGCTTTTTTTTTTTCTAAAAATTGTAATAAAAACTAATAAAAAAGAATGCAAATGGCTCATGGAGCTCAGAAATATTGTACAAAAGTAGGGAATGGAAAAAAACTCAAAGAATCACCAGTTCAACATAAAATAATAAAAGAATGAAAATAAAAACAAACAAATCTTACTTTAAAACCAGTAAAATAAATAAAATAAATAAATAAAAATCTCAAATGTTTTCTTATGTTATGCCGGTCCAGAAAGTAGTCTCTTTCTGTCTCTGTCTCTGTCTTTCTCTCTCTCTCATACACACACACACACACACAGAGTTTCACACACCTAGATTAATGTGTCCACTCAGTCAAACACTTGCCCAATCATAAACTTTATGCAGCTCAATGAACTTCTACATAGTTAGAGTAGCATTATAAACGTGTGGAGCTTTGTGTAGGGTTTTATACTTCCACCATAAATTGCATTTTTATAATCTTGTACACCATGAAGAGGGAAAACATTCTAGTACCCTGATACCACAAATTCCCTCCATCTAATTCACTTACTTTTATCACAATGATGGTTAAATAACTATCAGGGAGTTAACCAACAAATACAAAGACAAAATGATGTAAAGGGTGTCAAAACTAATGTTAGGAAACAAACAAAAGGTAGTTACTGGATATTTTGTATTCTGGATCAACTCTTATTTGCCTGTATTGATGAGCAACAGCAGGAAGTTAGCCAACATAATAGGAATCCTTCAAGCCTGGCTTTTGAATGGTATCCCTTGTAGGAGTTATCATCACTGATGTTTTGCTAAGTGTAGGAGGAAGTCTATGTCGCCATTAAACATGTGACTTACTAGAGGCGCATACAGATGAGGTAATAAAAGGGCGGTTTACCACACCGCTAACCACACCCACTTTAGGCAGGACTAAAGACGTATACGGCTGGACGTAAAGACGTATACGTACGTAGGCGGAACTACGTCACTAGCCAAGCCCACTTTTGGGCATGGCTAGGGGCGTTACGGGGGGAAGGCATAAAAGACAGCGCACAGGAAGTCTCGCTCTCTTTTCCTGGAGTTCGGCTTCCGGTCCAGTCGCTAGCTGAGATCTGCTGGGCTTCTCGGGGTTTGGTATCGTGTGAGTAATTTTCTAAATTAAATACTTAGCTTCCCTTTCAGTAACTGTGTGTCGCGTATCGTTACAGCGTCCGTAAAACCAACAATTTGGTGTCAGAAGTGGGATTGAAATCCGGATCCAGGCGCCCCGGAAAAAGCGGCTTCTCTTGGCCGGACCAGGCACACGTGGACTCTCCTTTCGCTAAGTTCCTCACCACTTCGCTCAGCAAGGCACGATTCCTGCCGCCAGGAACCAGTACCTTCTACCTGCCGGTAAGGTTAGGCGGAATTCCAAGGTTTCTCTCGCGGCCACGTGCTGTTTTACTGGCGGCCAGCTGACTCCGGCCACGTGCTCTTTCGCTGGCAGCCTGTTGATTTTGGCCTGAATTACTCCATTGGTAACAAACGTAACTGCTTTATACAATGTCAACAGCTAACACTATGATGCAGGATGTTAAGAATTTTCTTGGTTTTTGTATGGATGGGATTTTAGAAAGGGTTGAGGACCTACCTGAAAGGTGCTTCCTACCCATGATGGTGATTATTAGCTTCATAATCAATATAATTTTGTTAATGAAATGGTTCAAAAATAGGAATAAACTTATACAGGTCATGCAGTCATCACAGGATAGTTTTGAAATCTTAATACAAAGGATTCAGGAAATGCAAAATTCATTGCAGGAGAGTAAGAAAGGGTTGGTAGAAAATATTCAGGATATTAAAAATGATAATGTAGGTCTGACGAACAGGTTTAAAGAGACGGAACACAAAATTGAATTATTTTCAGGAAAAATGTGTTCCATAGATAGAATTGAAAAATTGGAACATAATGTGGAAACATTTAACGACAAACACGGTTCCATGTTTGATGATTTCACTAGCAAATTACAAAGACTGGAACATAAAATTGAAATGCTAGCAGAAAAGAATTGTTCCATGTCTAAGAGCAATGATAAACTAACTGATAGAATATCATTTGTAGAAGGCAGTTTACATGCTATTGAGGTACTTGCTAAGGATGAGAATATTAGAAATTTGGAATCACATGTAAATGACGAATGTAAGAAAATGAAAGATTCCATGACATCCTTAGAAAATCATTTGTCCCAAGAACTTCAAGAGCTCAGAGAAACAATGATGAATAGACTGCAGGATTTAGAAGACGCTCAATCTGATACTTCAGAATCAGAAATACAGGCAACAGGTCAGGACAGGAGTTTCCCAAAGCTTCTCAAATGCCGGAATGATTTCCCTAAGGTTGCTATGCGTTCCCCTATGGTTTTTCCAGTATCTGTATCAGAAAAACCAGCAACGAAAAAACAATCAAATGGTCCCATTGCTTATCACTGGGAGCCTATACAGATGAAGGATCTAAAAAATATTAAGGAGGCCATTGTCATGTATGGTCTTCATTCTCCCTTTGTCAGAGAGCTCCTAACCTCATGGGCTACTGTAAATAAAGTAACCCCAAAAGACTGGGCCCAATTAGCCTCTGCAGTGCTCGAAAATTCTTGCCAAATTCAATGGAGAGCTTTGTGGAGGCAAGAAGCAAAAGCAATTGAGATTCAGGAATTGCAGAACGGTCATGAAGTACCCCAAGACAAGATTCTTGGGGAGGGTCCTTACGCTGACACGCAGGTTCAATCTGCATATGATGAGCACATGTTGTCTTTGTGCCGTACAGCTGCTTTAAATGCCTTGGATAAGGTTTGTGAAACAGGAGAGATAATGCAACCCTACACCAAGGTATTACAGGGCCCAAGGGAAAGGTTCACTGAATTTTTAGAGAGATTATCCAGAGCAGTAGAGGTACAGGTAGCGAACCCAGAATCCAGGCGTCTTCTTATAGAATCTTTGGCGTATGAGAACGCGAATCCTCAATGCAGGCAGGTAATTTGGCCATTAAAAATAAGATCAGCGCCATTGGAGGAATGGGTTCTGCATACAGCGAACCTGGAATGTAAAAGTCAGGATACAGGAGCTTGGGTAGGTGAAGCTATTTCTACAGGTTTGAGGAGGCACCAGGATGCCAAATACCCTACCTGTGATGATATAGAGGCATGGGTAGGGAAGGCAATCTCAACGAATTTAAATAGGCGTAAAGATGCAAAATGCTTTAACTGTGGTAGAATAGGACATCTTAGTAGGAACTGTAGACAACGCATTCCTAGAAATAATGCTTTTACCAGGAATGTATCAAACAGAAGGCCTAAGCCTCCTGGTCTATGCAGGAGGTGTGGGAAGGGGCGCCATTGGACTGATGAATGCTTTTCCACAATAGACAGACAAGGTAGATCTTTACAGCAGGGAAACGGGCTTCCGGGGCTCCATGGAGCCCCGAAGAAGAAGATTATCCGGTCATTCCCAGTGACAGTGGAGGACAGCCTCTCCCAGGACAATTAGAAGATCCACTGCCCATTGTAAATAATACGGCACTGGATAATACATTAGCTCCAGAGGATGAATCAATTACATCAGGAGGAGATACAAAACATATATTTTGGCAAACTTCTATACAATATCATAGACCCAAACTTCCGGTTAAGGTAAATAATAGGGTGATTTACGGATTACTGGACACCGGAAGTGACGTCACTATCCTTAATCAGCAGTCCTGGCCACAAAACTGGGCTTTAAAAGAGGTTAATGTTCAATTCTTAGGGATCGGAACCCTATCTGAAGTTAAACAGAGCGTTAGATGGATTGACTTTATTGGGCCAGAAGGACAGAGAGGAAGGTTAAAGCCATACGTTGCAGATATTGCTATAAACCTCTGGGGTCGTGATCTACTCCAGCAATGGAATACGCAGATTAAAATTCCTCCTGTATCAGCTAGGAATTATAGACAAGCTCTTAGTGGTAGTAAGAATATAGTAAGACAGTACAGAAAACAGATGCCAAATGTACAGGCTGTGCAGAAGCAAGATGCTAGTGCCAAACCTACAGAGCAACCAAAAGCTCTACCATTAAAATGGCTGACAGATGAACCCGTCTGGGTGGGTCAATGGCCTATGACATCTGAGAAGTTAGAGGCTTTGGAGAAGTTAGTTCAGGAACAGCTAGATGCTGGACATATTGAGGAATCAACTAGTGCGTGGAATTCGCCTGTTTTTGTTGTCAAGAAGAAGTCTGGTAAGTGGAGAATGGTTACTGATCTTAGAGCCATCAACAAGGTAATTCAGCCTATGGGGTCTCTACAACCTGGGATGCCGTTACCTTCTCTAATTCCTAAGGATTGGCCAATTATAGTTATAGACTTAAAAGATTGTTTCTTCACCATACCGTTACAAGAAAACGACAGAGAAAAGTTTGCCTTCACAGTACCTACCTATAATAATTCCCGTCCGGTACAGAGATTCCAGTGGAAGGTACTACCTCAAGGTATGTTAAACAGTCCAACTTTGTGTCAATATTTTGTGAATAAACCTCTAGAAATAATTCGTAAAAAATTTCCACATTCGTTAATATATCATTATATGGATGACATATTATTGTCTGATTCAAATAAGGATACTTTGGAAAAGATGTTTGAGGCAGTAAAGGAAATTTTGCCTCGCTGGGGATTACAAATTGCTCCAGAAAAAATACAAAGAGGAGATTCTATTAACTATTTAGGTTATAAAATAGATGCTCAGAAAATTAGACCACAGAAAGTACAGATCAGAAGAGATCGTTACCGGACTCTTAATGATCTTCAAAAACTATTAGGAGAAATCTCTCAATTACAGACGATTATTGGTGTAGAAGGGCATGATTTAAAACACCTGAAAATGGCTTTAAAAGGAGATAAAGACCTAAACAGCCCGCGAGTACTATCAGCTGAGGCTGAAAAAGAATTAGAATGGGTAGAAAAGAGAATATTAGAAGCACATGTGGACCGTGTGGATCCAAATCTGGACTGTATTCTGGTTATTTTACCATCTAGAGAATACCCCTCAGGAATATTAATGCAGAGGGACGACATCATTCTAGAATGGGTATTTCTGCCACATAAACAAAATAAAAAATTGAAAACATATATAGAAAAGATATCTGATTTGATATTAAAAGGTAAATTAAGGCTTCGTCAACTGACTGGGAAAGACCCAGCTGAAATTATTGTACCGTTAACGAATGAGGAAATTTCCTCCTTATGGAAGGATAATGAGTATTGGCAAATAGCTTGCAGTGACTTTTTGGGAAGTATTAGTAATAACTATCCCAAAACAGAGAGAATCAAATTCATAAAGAAAACAATTTGGATTCTTCCACGTATCGTGAGGCAAACACCTATTTCTGGAGTTCTTACCTTCTACACGGATGCAAACAAATCAGGTAAGGCAGGGTATAAATCAGGAAATATAAGTAAAGTAGTTCAAAGCCCTTACAACTCCGTACAAAAGGCAGAGTTATATGCCATTCTCATGGTACTTAAAGACTTTACAGAGCCTCTCAATATAGTCACGGATTCTCAGTATGCAGAAAGAGTTGTCCTGCACATTGAGACTGCAGAATTTGTTCCTGATACTACAGAATTAACCTCATTGTTTTTACAATTGCAGGAAATCATCAGAAACAGGACTCATCCTATATATATAACACACATCAGATCCCATACAGGTCTGCCAGGTCCTCTGGCACAAGGCAATGATGAAATTGATCGTTTATTAGTAGGTAATGTGTTGGAAGCTTCAGATTTTCATAAGAAACACCATGTTAACAGCAAAGGTTTAAAGAAGGATTTTTCTATCACCTGGCAACAAGCCAAAGAAATAGTAAGAAATTGTCCCAGTTGCTCATTGTACACTCAAACTCCATTACCAGCAGGTTGTAATCCTAAAGGTGTTCACAGAAATGAACTTTTGCAAATGGATGTATTTCACTTCCCAGAATTTGGCAGTTTGAAATATGTACACCATACTATAGACACGTACTCAGGCTTCCAATGGGCTACTGCCCTCAGCTCTGAAAAAGCTGACTCTGTTATTACACACCTCTTAGAGGTAATGGCTGTTATGGGTATACCTAAAACAATAAAAACTGACAATGGTCCAGCATATGTTTCCAGTAAATTGGAACAATTCTTCAAATATTATAATATAAAACATGTAACTGGTATACCTTACAATCCCACAGGACAAGCAATAATTGAAAGGTCTAACCGAACCTTAAAGGAGATGCTTCATAAACAGCCAGGGAAAACAAAGACACCTAGACACAGGTTACACAATGCTTTACTAACGTTGAATTTTCTTAATGCTGATGAAAAAGGACAAACTGCAGCAGAAAGACACTGGACTACAGAGAAGACTTCTGAACTGAACCAACCGGTGTATTTTAAGGATGTTATGACCTCAGTCTGGAAACCAGGATATGTGTTACGTTGGGGAAGGGGTTATGCTTTTGTTTCCACAGGAGAAGAAAAGGTTTGGGTTCCATCAAAATTAATTAAAATTCGATCAGAACAGAAAACATCTCAGGAGGAGGACGATAACAGCCCATCTACAAATTCATAGTCCACAATGGGTAAAGTGACCTCCTAAAAGGAAAGAGAAGTGCTTTGTTTTTGTCCTCACAGGTAAACTCAGCAAAGAATACTGGACACATGGATTCCTGTAGAAGAATGAATAGCTACCCTGAGGACCATCAAACACACACTGTGTGGTATCAAAGTCTAAATCTCTCTATATTGCTTTTTCATAGTACACCTTTATCTTTATTTCTTCACATACCTCAGTTCCCATTCATTTAACTGAAACTGGCTTTGGAGTTGGATTGGCTCTCCTACTCTAAACCCAAGCATATTATTTAAATACAATTCAGAATTTCTGTATTATATCAAAGAGCCATTGATATAAGACAGAAGAAATAAAATGAGGGACTGTTATCTGTGGATTTCTTTTTCTGAACAGTCTAATTTCCTTCAGGTTTTCCATCTTCCCTATTGTCACCTCTTCTGTATGCATACATATGAAAGTTAAAATATTTCTTTGTTAACAGTAATGTTTGAGTTTTCCAGAGAACAAGGGATTTCCTGACAGCAATCTTCAACTGCTTCCGAAAGAGAATGAGGATCCACTTCCTTGACTTCACCTGATTCGACTGGAGGCATCATTGACTCCACCTGACAAGCACTATCCTGAAACTGGCTTGAAAATACATCACTCTACACATCTCCGGACCAAGAAACTGAAACAGCACATCTTCCACAATCTGACCAGAGCTTCAATCAACACTAGAACCCCAGTCAGGAACTTCAATCAAGCATCTCCTGCCATACTGAGACTGTCTGATCTACTCAGATTTTGTTATACTAACATTTTCTTTTCACAGGTCCCCATGAGATTATCATCGTCCCATCTCAGCAGGAAGTAGTTTTGAGAATTCCACGCCCCCTCTCCCTACTATTGATATTATAAGATTACACCTGTTAGTGTTAGTTTTCAATTATTTTAGAGTTGGGATTGGAAGGAGGTGTTCATATTTGGGTGTTTCTTTAAGATAAGTTTAGGTTTAGATAGAATAGATGTTTGATACATTTTGTTCATGGACACAAGTTAGTTGTCCTTTTTTAGACTAAAAGGGGAATTGTAGGAGGAAGTCTATGTCGCCATTAAACATGTGACTTACTAGAGGCGCATACAGATGAGGTAATAAAAGGGCGGTTTACCACACCGCTAACCACACCCACTTTAGGCAGGACTAAAGACGTATACGGCTGGACGTAAAGACGTATACGTACGTAGGCGGAACTACGTCACTAGCCAAGCCCACTTTTGGGCATGGCTAGGGGCGTTACGGGGGAAGGCATAAAAGACAGCGCACAGGAAGTCTCGCTCTCTTTTCCTGGAGTTCGGCTTCCGGTCCAGTCGCTAGCTGAGATCTGCTGGGCTTCTCGGGGTTTGGTATCGTGTGAGTAATTTTCTAAATTAAATACTTAGCTTCCCTTTCAGTAACTGTGTGTCGCGTATCGTTACAGCGTCCGTAAAACCAACAGCTAAGTATTACTTAAGAACTGGTTGTAATCCACAAGCATTCAACTTAAGGTCAAGAATAAGAATAATAGCCTGAAGGACAAGAAATCAATCATGTGAACTCAAAGCTCTGAGAGTTATCTGTACTTGGGAACACTGTCTAGTTGTCTTTGGGAAGCACAAACCCTCACAGTGTCAGTGATGGAGTGAATGAGTGTGGCTTCTACACAGATGTTATTAATGGTTGTTAAAAACCTATTTTAACTGAGACTTTCCTTTCATTATATTCTATATTTAAAATTATTCAGATAAAACTCTTCTTTATATTATCATATGATTCCTTGCATGAGTTTCATTATTTCTGATATGTTTTAAATTATGTGCATAAAATCACATAAAATCATTATCTTCTCTCTTGTAGTGTTCATTGATTACTTTATCTAGCGCTGTGATTACTAGTTTCAGATGACAGCAAGAAAATTCTATATTGAAGGGATTTTTTTCTATCAACATTAATCAGGTAAATTTTTACCCATTTATGACTTGCACACAAAAGTAAAGAGAAAGTAAAATGTACTATGTGTATATGTCACCATCCTAATTTCATTGTCCAAAACCAATTCTTTTGTTTTTCTCTTTAATATAAATAAAATATATTAACATGTTGGGAGAGTAAAGTCTTCCTTTTTTTGTCAAAGAGTTTAAATGTAAAATTTATCCATGTCTTTGTTAATAGTAATTTATAAATACTGTTCAATAGTCTATTATATGAGTGCAAATACTTGCTTTGTTGAACTATAATTGGTAGGACAAGCATAAGCATAAGCATTCATGTGTATAACTTTTTGGTGAGTATGCATCATTTGTTCACAAAGACAGTGCTATCCCTATTTTTCTTGCTTTAAATCACTTTTAAAGATATAGCCTTCTCTTTATTTGCCTTATTTTACATATATGCTATCATATTTTATTTTATGACATTGAATATGAAGCAATCTAAAAAGGCAGGACATTTATGGGGAGAGAAGAAGAGAGAGAACCCTGACCCCAGAGTTTGGTTGAAGTCTCTTGACCACCAAGAATCAGGAATTACGAACTTATCCTATTTGTCCATAAAGATGATACTCCCTTCAGATATAGATATTTGCGTCAAATTATCAAGGAACCAGTTAAAGGCCTAAATGTATGTGATCTCAGATTGGCCCAAAGTGTGATTACGTCCTAACCCCCGGTATCCCTGTAATGTCTTTTCATGGTAATTATTTTCATGTACTTGTCTTTATGGGTAATTTTCCATCCTAGGAAATAACTGAATAAAATCTCTTGTCATTGTATTTATTATTATGAACTAAGCTTTTTATTTGTTAATATAATTAATCCTGGCATGCCTAGTTTAAAGTGTGTGTGTGCACGAATGTGTGTTTGAATGTTTTAGCAGAATAAATTTAAATGCCTTATAAATGCCTTATTGGTGCTTTAGAAGCCTATTGTATTACTTGTTTCTGTTTCTATAATGCTCCTATACAAGTTAATTCAGGAGAGGATGAATTATTTTGCTTATAGTCACAGAGGGGATATAGCAAGCCATGGCAGAAAAGACAAGGTGATGGGAAGAAGGGGCTTAGTCAACTGTCAGGAAGCAGAGAGTGGGAAAAGCAAGTCAGGCTTGACCATTAGCCCTCATGAGCTGCGTCACTACTGTCCACATTTCCTTTGGCACTGTTATCCCCCAACCTTTCACTAGAATGGTGCATAATATCTGTCTGCAGTACTGTTTATTGCAGGATATTTGCTTACTCTGTGAATCCTGACATTGCTTTATTTAGTGGAGAAACCTGCTTTTAGTTGTGGTTTGGCTCAGCCTTAGCACCCATCTTTAATTCGAGAGTTTTCCTCTTAAATTTTGTAAATATCATTAAATAAAATCAGTCAGAGATTAAGAGGCAAATGAAGCAATAGTTGGTAGGAAGAAAAGAACAGAGAGTAGAGGAAGTCAGGAGAACAGAGAGACACACAGGAAGTAGAAGGGAGGGGCATACAATTGGAAGAGTTTTGTTTGAGATGGCATAGAAGAAAGGTTTTTTTTCTGAGATATTGGCACAGGAAAAAGGTCGGCTGAGTGGTTTCTCTGCCTGTCTGAACTAGCAGGCTTTTATCCCAGCATCTGGTTCAAAGTCTTTATTGGTAAAATCAAATGAATGAGGATTTAAGATAGATTTACAGAAAATATGACCACAGAAAGTGCAAATCAGGAGAGATCATTTACTAAATTAATGAGTTTCAAAAATTGCTTAGAGATATTAACTGGATACAGCCCACAATTGTGTTAACTCCTCAAAAGCTAAGTAATTTATTTCAAACCTTACAAGGTCACAAGGACCTAAATAGTCCAAGTAAATTATCAGCTGAAGCTAAGAGAATTGTCTTTGGTAGAAAAGAAATTACAAGATGAACATGTGGATCTCTTGGATCCAAAGCTTGATTGTATTTTAGTTATTTTGTATCCTACTACAGGAATCTTTTTTTTTTAATTTTATTTTCCAGTTTAAATTTAGATAAGAAACAAGGTTGCTTCACAAGTCAGTTCCAGGTCCCTCTCCCTTTCCCTCCCCTCTCCCGTGCCCTCCCCCCAACTCCCCCCCCCGTTATCCCCTCATTCCCCCAGGGAGGGTGAGGCCCTCCATGGGGGTGTCCATAGTCTGTTATTTCATATAGGGCAGGGCCTAGACCCTTCCCCAAGAGTTCAGGGTGAGAGTGCACCTCACATTGTCCTATGGGAGTCCAAAGTCCGTGTGTATACTTGGGATGGGTACTGATCTGCTGCCCAAGGCTCAATAGATTACCTAGGCCTCCTCACTGACACCCAGATTCAGGGGGTCTTGATCAGTCCCATGCTGGATTCCCAGGCTGATGCCTGGGATTCAAGAGTTAATCTTTGTCTGGTCAGCTGTTTCTGGGGGTTAAACCAGCCCAGTCTTCATCCCTTTGATCATCAGTCCTCCCTCTCTGTTACTGGCTTTCTTGAGTTCAGCTCAGTACTTAACCGAGGGAGTCTGCCTCTTCTTCGATCAGCCACTAAATGAAGTTTCTGTTTTCCAGACTCTCTGGCCATAGGATTGTAGGCTGGCACTCCCCAGATCTATGTCTAAAATCCATATATGAGAGAGTACATGCCATGTTTCTCTTTTTGTGACTGGGTTACCTCACTCAGGATGGTTTCTTATAGTGTCATCCATTTGCCTGCGAATCTCATGATTCCATTATTTTTTTCTGCTGAATAGTACTCCATTGTGTAGATGTACCACATTTTCTCTATCCACTCTTTGGTTGAGGGACATCTAGGTTGCTTCCAAGTTCTGGCTATTACAAATAAAGCTGCTATGAACATAGTAGAACAGACATCTTTGTTGTATGAATGGGCATCTTTTGGATATATGCCTAAGAGTGGAGTTGCTGGGTCAAACAACCCTGTTCAACAAGGCAATGTCCAGAGGCATCACCATTCCTGACCTCAAGCTCTATTATAGAGCTATAGTCCTGAAAACAGCTTGGTATTGGCACAAAAATAGACAGGTAGACCAATGGAATCGAATTGAAAACCCGGGTATTAACCCACACACGTACGAACATCTGATCTTTGACAAAGCAGCTAAAAATATACAATGGAATAAAGAAAGCATCTTCAACAAATGGTGCTGGCATAACTGGAGACTGGCATGTAGAAGAATGCGGATCGATCCATGTTTATCGCCATGCACAAAACTTAAGTCCAAATGGATCAAAGACCTCAACATAAATCCAGCCACTCTGAACCTCTTAGAAGAGAAAGTGGGTGGTATCCTTGAACGAATTGGTACAGGAGACAGCTTCCTGAACATAACACCAGTAGCACAGACAGTGAGATCAACAATTAATAAATGGGACCTCCTGAAACTGAGAAGCTTCTGTAAGGCAAAGGACACAGTCAGCAAGACAAAAAGGCAGCCCACATAATGGGCAAAAATATTCACTAATCCCACATCTGACAGAGGGTTGATCTCCAAAATTTACAAAGAACTCAAGAAGCAAGTCTCCAAAACATCATAGGACCCAGAACTAAATAGAGAGTTTTTAATAGAGGAGTCTAAAATGGCTGACAGGCACTTGAGAAAGTGCTCAACATCCTTAGCCATCCGGGAAATGCAAATCAAAACAACTCTGAGATACCATCTCACTCCTGTCAGAATGGCTAAAATCAAAAACACCAATGACAATTTATGCTGGAGAGGATGTGGTGAAAGGGGGACACTCCTCCATTGCTGGTGGGAGTGCCAACTGGTTCAGCCACTTTGGAAATCAGTATGGAGATTCCTCAGAAAAATGGGAATAAACCTACCACAAGACCCAGCAACTCCACTCCTACAGGAATCTTAAACAGAGAGAAGATCACATCTTAGAATGGATATTTTTACCACACAGAATAAAAAAATTAAAGACCTATGTAGAAAAGTTTTCTGAATTGATTCTTAAAGAAAAAATGACATTTCATCAATTAACACGAATAAATGAGGCAGAAATTGTGGTACCTTTGACTAATGCTGAAATTGCCTCTAGCTGAGTGGTCTGGAGTCCTGGCTCATAACACCAGAATAGCTCTGTCACCCATGCCACAGTCTTGCCTTAGTGGTTGCCCCTTCCCAAAGGACAATCACTCTATGTTCTTAACAAACAATAGATAGCTTTGGGTTGATTGCTGTGTTCTACCCAGCTAAGATTGCTACTAAGGTGACAAACACCACCCAAAGATCTCCTTCAGATTACAAACTGCTTAGGACATTCCAATTTTTGAGTTTATATGAAACTGACATGAGCATTTTACAAAACTTTGAACTAAACAATACTTAATCACAAGACTGGTAAATACAAGAAAGCTGAACATTGTGAAAAGCTGACAGAAATAGTTTTAACATAGCTTCTAACATAGTTTAACTATGTTAGAGTTAAAAAACCTTCCTTTTTATTTAAACAAAAGTGGGGCATGTTGCAGGATATTTGATCATACATGAGATTAAATTATTTACAGGAAAAACTTGCTTTCTAACAGTATTGTTCTGACCTAGCACACGCCATTAATCCAAGAGCTTTCTGTATGAATATTGTAAGCAGGATTAAATAGAATCAACCATAGGTCAAGAAGCAGAGCAAGCAACCAGCTGATAGGAGAAAACATAGTTAGTAAGAGGGAGTCAGGAGGATGGGGAGAGAAATGCACAGGAAGTAGAAGGGGGAACACCCGATTGGAGGATTTGTTACTTGAGATAGTGTAAGAGAAAAGTCTGTTTCTGGGACATTTGCAGAGGAGGAAGGTAAGCTGAGTGCTTTCTCTGCCTCTCTGAGCTAGTATGCTTTCACCCCCGTATCTGATAATTTATTTTCCGTGTATTCCAGAAATATCTTCTCAGTTTTTCACTAAAATAGAGAGTAAAATGTGTTCTAATTTTATAAAGCAGAATTTAAAAATTAGTAATTATGACCTAAAGATTAGATATAGGAAATTATAGATATGAGATCTATTTCTTGGTGAACAATACTATATAAAAAAGAAATGTGCTTTTAATATAAAAGGGTATTTTAGACGGCTTTCAGCTTAAAGTAAAAGATTGTTCTAAGATGAGAAAGTAGCAAGGTTAAAACTGGAAAACTCAGCACATTCCAGAAGGTCCAAGAAAGTTTCCACAGATTCCTGAGAGCAAATATAATGATGGAGTCTGCATGGTTAACTTCAATATGATTAGAGGTTCTTTTTCCTAGGGTCAGATGGCTACTGGATGTTTATTTCATCAGTAAGTTGGCTTCATACTTTAGGAGAAACCTATAAAGCATTCATGAGATGTTTTATTTGTGTTTTTAACAGCAGATATAAGATACTGACAGCCTCAACTGCCTAGAGGGAAAGATTAGAGGTAAGACAGAGAGACTATTTGACAGAGAACTGGGTGTCAGAGAATTCCTCAGAGAAAATCTAGACCAAAGAGACTGTATTCTAAAGTAGCAGCGATTGCTACAAATATGCATAGCTAAAGCACTAGGAAAGATTGCCCTGGGCAGTGTTTTAAGAAACAGGACTTGCTGGGCAGTGGTAGCACACACCTTTGTTCCTAGCACTCGGAAGACAGAGGCAGGTGGATCTCTGAGTTTGAGACCAACCTGGTCTGCAAGAGCTAGCTCCAGACAGCCTCCAAAGCCACAGAGGAACCCTGTCTGGAAAAACAAAAACAAACAAACATAAAAAGGAACAGGACTCAGTCGATCTGTAAAAAAAAAAATGGAAGAATGATGTCCCAGTCTCCATGTATTAACTACTTGACTTATTGTTGTGATGAAATTCCTGGCAGAAAATTTACTGCAGATGGAATAGAGACTGCCTGGTCACATTGCATCTACAATCAGCAGCAAAAAAAGCAATGAACACTTGTACTTAGATTGTTTCAGTCTGGAATGCCAACCCAGGCTTGGTACCACTCATATTTGTGGTGGTTCTTCCCAACCTAGTTACCTTAATCTAGTTACTCCCTCACACACATGCAAAGAAAATGCCCAACAGACATGTCCACAGACTATTCTGATTGAGACAATACCCTCTTTGAAACTGTCTCATATAATTCTGATCTGGATCAAGTTGAAAGCTGATACTAGCTAGTAGAGTTCTTAATATTTTCACTAATTCCCAACACTGCTTCAAAATCCAAAGTCCAACTGTCATTTGAGACACATGGAAATATCTTAACTGTTAGCTTCTATAAAATAATAATAAAAAATAAGGTACATACTTCCAAAATACCATGACAGAATTAACAATCTCATTTCAATATGGAGTAATGGAGACTTAAAAAAGAAAGACTTGATCAAAGCAAGGCCAAAATACAACAGGACAAACAAAGAATCCCACAACTCCATATCTGGCATATGGAGTTCATGATGGTACTTTTTTGGCTCTAAGGGATTACAGTAGCCTGAATGTTCCAGCTATGGGACCTATAGTATACATAGACTCTCTCTTTGACCAGCTATACTCTATACCTGATGCTCTTCTTGAGTGGATACACCAATGATCTGTTATCTCAGATGTTTTGGCATCTCCAGTCTTTACCTTCATAGCTATATGTAGTGGAAGTTTGACTCTGACCAACCATGGGTGGCCTCATAGTAATCTGGAACCATTGTCATGATTCCATAAAAGACTCAATTCTGTATCCTTCATGCAACAAACCCAGTACCATCTGGAGAGAATGTCAAATTAATGGCCTGTAGCCCTGTTTCTGGTATAGTTCTTGTCACCTCTCAAACCTCTTGTGCAGACATCCACTGTCATATCCATTAAACAGTGTTTACATTATTTAAGGCTCAGAGTTCCAAATTGCCCATATTCCCCTTACATGCCAAGTTAAAATACCCAGGAACAACCATATAGTTCAGTTGATTGTATCAGCAGCTTGACTTCTTCATATCAATTTTCAATACAGCTACTTGTTTTGTTGATGTGGGAAAATACTTGACAAAAGCAATTTTAAAATGTTCTATGGGCTTACTCACCCTTTATCTTTAAAACCCCATACACTCCAGGCCAGGGACTAGGCTGCCCTTCATCAGGAGGTTCTTCTCTCTATATAATACAGCCATTTTGGTTACCCATGCCATTTTTTGCCCTTTGTCCTCTTGGCTGCTGCTCCTGATTCCCCTTGATCCCCTCTCCTACCCTCATTCACTTCACCTCACATGGCTCAGAATCATGTCTACTTTGGACTCTCCCAGATGTCTCTGCCTCTGCATATGCTTTCCCTTTTATTTGTAGTAAACTTTCTCCTTAACCACCATTCTTAGGAGCAGTCGTGTTTAATATTAGTACTCCATTGACTTGAGACACACTTGCTCCTGACAGCACCCAGCTATTCCGGAGAGTATGTTGTGCACTGATGACACTCCATCTGGAGTTCATTCTGTCCTTGGCTACTGGCCTCTTGGGCAAAGAGTTGTCCCCACCTCGACCACTGACCTTGGACATGCTGTCCTAACTGAGCTTGCAGGAGATAAACTTAAAGAAGACTGCTGAAGCCTGCCAATTCATGGTAGGACAGTTTTTCAATTTCCCTTCTTCTGAGATGGTCCATCTGATACTTTAGGCTGTATCCAAAGTTAGTTGCCCTGACGTTACTGTGAGACCTTGGGTGACTGTCCAGGTAGTCTGCTGTTTCTTTCTTTGCTTGCACCTTTAGAAATCACAAGCTTGTACTTCCTGCCTACCCTAGTGTTGTTATTTTCCTTCTCAGGTCTTTGGTGAGGTTGAAGACTAGACAGTCATAGCAATAGCCACTCTTATCTTAGACAAGATTTAGACATTCCAGATTAGGACTGCTATCAGAGTAGTCTCTATCATGCCTTTACCCTGATAATAGACATGTATACTGGACATGTAGTATATATTTATTGTTCAATGTTGCTCTTGCTGATATTAGGTTTTAATTAGTGTATGTTTACCTTTCCTTTTCCTGGAGTATACATGACATTTGTATCAGCTTAACACCTTCTTCTTTAGACTAAAAGGGGAATTGTAGGCATTTGGTCTGTGGACCTGAAATGGAGGCCACACCCTTTTGGGTGTGGCTTCAGATGGATGGAAGCAAAAAGAGAGGAGCTTGAGGCATGGGTACACTCTTTCTGTTGGGTTGGCAGATCTGGTAGGAAGAGCAGGGATATTTTCTAGCAGTTATTTGTAATTTTCTGTGTAATTGTTACCCAATATACACCCATTTATCATTTATCTTGGGTTTAGTGATATAGTTACATTCTCATCTTCAGTCATGTCCTTCATTTACATTTCTCTTTTCATTTACCTCAGATTCCCTTACTCATAGAAGGAGAATCCATTCCTTTTATGTATCCTTGATTCTAAAACCTGAACCACTTGACCATAGCTGCTAACTTCTGATCTTTGCTGAGATTAGAACATAGTCCCTTCTTTCAAATACATTTTCACTAGCTTTCTGTTTTTAATGGTTTCTTTCACTGCCTAAGTTTGGCTGTTCTGCAACTCACTTTGTAGACCAGGCTGGACATGAATTCAGAGATCAACCACCTTCTGCCTTCCTAGAACTTGGATTTAAAGGGTATACCACCATGCCTGGCACCAGACTTTTTAAAAGTTCCTTTCACTTTCTTTAAAATTCCTTTTCACAAGTTGGAAACTTAGCTGGATGGGCTCTTGCTTTAAGGACAAAACTCCCTTTATTCCACTTAGCATCTGTTTTTTTTTCTTTAATCTGTTTATACTTCCTGGTACTCCTTTTCTCCTCAAACTGTACATTTTGTATTGTCCCTTGCTCAGCTTGCTCCTTTTTATTATAGGCCTGCATAAGACTGGCCACTAATAATTACACAATACAGTCAACTCTAGGCTGTTTTGAAATCTCCTCTGCAAACACAATTAATCCAAAAACTCTTCAATTTAGTCTTAGGCAGACTTTTCAGACAATGGAAAAATGCAAACAAAATATCACAAGAACTATCCCTGAATCATATACTATATAATCTAGACCAATATTCTTCTCCTCTGAAACCTCTTAAACTGTGCCCGCATAGTTCAAATCACCCTCATCACAACACTTTTCTATGTTCCTACTAGGAATGCCCATTAAGCCTTTTTTAGAATGTCCAATTGATATTCTAGTTCAAAATCCCAATGTACTCCATATTCTTCCAAACAAAATTATGGTCCAGTTTATCACAAAAATCCCCCAGTCTTTGGTATCAACTTTTATCTTCATTAGTGTTTTATTGCTATGAGACACCATGACCATGGCAACTCTTCCGAAGGAAACATTTAATTGGGGATAGCTTTTAGTTTGCAGGTTTAGTCCACTATCATCATGGTTGGAAGCATGTTGTTTGTCATTCAGGAAGATGTGATGCTGGAGAAGTAGCTTAGAGTTCTACATCTGGATCCATAGGCAGCAGGAAAAGAGAGAGGCACTGGGCCTGGGATGAGCATTTGAAACCTCAAAGTCCAGCTCCAGTGACATACTTCTAATAAGGCTACACCCACTCCAACAGAGTCACCTTTCCTAATAGTTCTGCTCCTTATTGTCCTATGAAGGGCATTTTCATTTAAACCACCATCTATCAGGGCTTGTAAACTTCCTTTTGTTTTGATTTCTTCATTGCTGTTCTTTATACTGTTAATATCACTTTCACTCAGTAATTACAGCCTCACTCTATTTTCTTTTTAATTCACTATTTTATTACTTCTTAAAATTCGTTTTTATTTTCCATAGCACGCACATGTATTGTATTATCTTATCATCCATGGGCTGTCACTCAAAAGTTCATGGAGTAAAGACAGCTGTGTACTGATACCTAAAGTGTCTTCTAAATTTGTTAGCAACACAAGAGAAATCTGTGCCATTGTTGGATTACTGAATGGTATACCTGGCAACTGAGGCAGTGTATCCTAGACTTCAAGATTCACATACCCATAATCAGCCTGAAGGTTTAACAATCATAGTTACCACATACCTCTTGATAAAGTGTCTTTGATATTTTTGCCACAAACTATAGATATAGCAACAGCATCTTCTTTTCTAGATTCCCTTCAAATAAAGTCCATTAGACCTTTTCATGTTCCCTCTTAGATCAGACCTGTTAAGAGGATAACATGAAGAAGGTATTCAAAATTGTTCTTTATAAAGTATTTGTTAACTCTTAAATTTAAAAGCTCAAAGTCTAGGTGGGACAAATAGAGGAAGAATATAAACATGAAATTTTTGAAAATTATGAGGCAAACAAATCTCTCACAGTCTCTCACCAACAGAAATGTGAGAATCACAACACTTAACATTTGCTATGAATGTTTAATTTCTTATATATAAACTATTTTATGTTAAAATATCTTTGAGTTGTGGAGGCAGGGATATTGCTTAGTTGGTAGAGTGCTTACCAAGTATGCACTAGACCATGAATGGTTTTGATCTATTCAACCAGAAAGTGGGTGCAGTAGTGATTGTCTATAATCCCAGTACTTTGGGGGTAAAGGTAGATTACATGTTTGAGGTTATCCTAGGATACAAAGAAAACATTATGCCTACTCTCTCTCTCTCTCTCTCTCTCTATCTCTCTCTCTCTCTCTCTCTCTCTCTCTCTCTCTCTCTCTCTCTCTCTCTCTCTGTGTGTGTGTGTGTGTGAATCTGTCTCAACAACAACAACCAAAGAACCAGGCTTAAGGCTGACAATCTTAGGTCAGGCCTCATTGCTCCAGACATTTTCTGGAAATTTCACATAAGACTATTAACATTGTTTGCAGTAAAGATATACAAAGTTTCTGCATTCTATGATCCATATCAATTATAATCCTGTCACTTGTGTCTGAGAATTACCCTCTGAACTTATTTAGGGGCCTATCAATTCTTTAAAGATGATAGCTTCAAAACACACAAAATTTGTGACATGAGGTGCTACTCCTATGAGAAATACCATGACAAAAGCAACTTGGTAAGCAAATTGTTCAGTGTATCTTACACTTCCAGGTAACACTTCATCACTGAGGGAAGTCAGGGCAGGAGCTCAAGCAGCACAGAGACCTGGAGGCAGGATCTGAAGAAGTCATGAGTGCTGCTTATTGGCTTTCTCTCTCTATGACTTGCCCAATCCTGCTTTTTAAAAACTACATGGTACATCATGCCCAGGAGTGGCATTACCTTCAGTGGTCTGGGCCCTACAGTGTCAATCAAGAAAAAGCCCTACAAACTAGCCTATAGGCTAATCTTATGGAGAAATTTCCTCAATTAAGATTCCCTGTTCTCAGATAAGTCTAGGTTTATGTCAAGATGCCAGAAACCAGTCAGGAAAATAATGAAATGTGATTCTTTCAGATAGGTCCGTATCTTGTGGTGCATCTCCTTTTCATACATATTCACTGTTTATAAATCACATTATTTCATATTCAATTTATGCAGCACTGTGATTAACTTGCCATCTGTCTGTTTTACCACATAAAAATACATTGAACTATTTTACTGGATTTTCACTCAGGGGGCAGATGTGAAGCTAAGCTGACCTATTTTTTTCAATGCATTGTCACATGAATCTTTAAAATATAGTTGGAGATGAAGAACAAGCAATACGTAGCCAGAGAATGAATAGTTCATCCATAGGCATGGGTTTCTTGACATACAGTAAGAACAAAATTTAACTAGTTATCTAATTTAATAAAAATAAGATGCATGATTTCCTATAAATTCTATGCTATTTTGAACTTGTGCATATAGCGTAAATATATCTAAATAAAAGTGAACATACTTGCATATTTTTCATTTAAATTAAACGGAAAACTGAAAATATTTGTATATTTTCAGTTCTGCCACTTACTTTCTCAGAGACCCAGGAACACCTGTTTGATCATTATCAAACTCTCATTTCTCATCTCTCAAATAGAAATAATATTGGACAGTTGTTAATCAGGGCACATAATACATGCAAGGTGCTGTTTTAATACAAATGTTAATCACCTTGTATGTTCTGTGTGGACAAACAAGCATTATGTGTATCCATTTGTTATCATTGAAATCCATGGGAAATGAAAACTTAGATTTATAGGCAGTAAGGTAAAACTCATCCACATAAGCACATTGCCACATTTCTGTGACAGGTAAAACACACATAGTGAATAGGAATACCATTGAAATACTAACAGCTCATTGAGAAGCCACTATGTTTATCTTAAAGTCGTTTCCACGTAATAATTTAGTGTGAGTAGTTAATAATAATGTCATTTACACAGCTGTTGAGGAAACAAGGCCTCATTCTCTTACATAATGCAGAGGAGAGAATGTAGTTAGGAGAAGTAGGCCAGGCTGTGTTTCTTTTAATGATTAATATAGTACTGATTTATTTAATATATTAGTTAAATTGAGTAACCAGTTTTAAAATATTCGAAAGCGAGAAGAGTTTTTCTATTGTGTTTTATGTCAGTTCTTGAACGCTAAGCACAAGTCAGTAGTCTTTTCAAACAGGTGAGAAATAGTGGAATGCCTTATTTGAGAAATATGTTGTTATTTTTTTCTGAGAAAAGATATCAAAAAGCAGTTTGTACATCCCAGTCACTAAAATGACAATTATATTTGATTTATTTTTCCTCGGATTTTAATTCCTTGCTTAAACTGACTTACGTTTCTGACTTTTCACAAAGAGCTTCATTCATAATACATGGTGTATATTTTCCTTTTGTGCCTGCCTGTACTTGGTCACATAGGTTTCTTGTGCTCTGTGACTGAATATATTGCACAGGTGAAAATCAGAATATGGGTTCTGTTTAATAAATCATCGTAATAAATTATAATAACCTAAAAAGTAGAGTATCAGATTTAAAAATATTAGAATAGGTTAGATACATATTGTGATGAGACAGTTGTAGTGGGTCAATATAATTATCCTACTGAACGTTTTGTAATAAATGTAAACTTCAGGTATAAAGAATCAGCGAGCATGAGGTGAGGCTAGGAGTAATGGACAGAAGAAATGAGATAGAAAATTCTTTCTGAGAGAAATGTGGGACCTGAATGTCACCCTAATTCTGTAGCACTTTTTTCAACAAAATTCTGCCACTCAACATACCATTTTTGCTGTGTTTCAGATGCTATTACCTGAGGTGGAGAGGCTGAAATTGATAGATGGAAGGTTTACAGCTTCACCCATGGCAGAGGCATATAAAAAACCTTTTTCTAATAAAACTAGAGGACAAATGGGCATCTTTAAGGGTGATTTGAATAATATTAATTTGGGGGAGCTTAAATACATAACATTGAAATATAACTAAGTGTATTGGGTTTTTAAAGAATGCGGCAATATTTCTCTAATTGACAGAAAAGTATAAGACTATTAAAAGTACATATTAAATATTCATGTTACCATCAGCTGCATAGTGAATCTTAGCAGAATAAATCAATACAGTACTTTAAGAAAAGTCTAAATTAATGGTCTAAATTAATTATATGTCTTGTATTTACTAAAAGTTGTTCTATACAGCTTTCCTCTAAGGGAATTACTTTTACATGAATTCAAAGGGTCAGGACAAAGCATCTTATGTATATAACATGTGCCTTCATGACAAAGAAGTTCTCAAACTGGATTCTCTGAGAGCTGGTAAAGCCCATTTTGCTTACTCTGGTGCTCAGTGTTGCTGATGCTGTAGGTCTCTCGGCAAAGACAATAAAGTTTGAATTTCTAGTGATTCCCCAAGTGAATCTATTGGTAGTGGAACTGGGAAAGAATCAATATGCCACACAAAAGGGAAAAGCTTGTCATTTACCGGCCTGTGCTCACTGACCCACACAGCCTTATGGAGGAGAAAACTACTTCATGGAAGAACATGGCAGTTCTCATCACACAGTGGGAAACACCTCCCATGGTGACCAGAAGGGGATCCTGAGACTTGGTTGTACATTTTGAAAGCACTTCTATTTCTCACCTTGGATCTGTAGACATTCATAGTGTAACAATACCCTAGACCTTTACGTGACCAACACCATGTTAGAGGCACCATTTTTACCTTAAAACCCAACACAGAGACCCCAACACATGCAAAATGGAAATACAAACTTAGTCTATAGGTCCAGAACAGCCCCCAAATAAAATTTTCTAAATGTACTAGCCATGCTTTTTTGACTTCTGTAGTTCTGCTACCTGTTAACTGAAGTGTGATAAGCAAGACATGGACTTTGTGTATAAAAGACAAAGAGCAGTAAGGCTCAGGCCTGCATGAATTGGGAAAATTCCTCATACCTCATACTGGCCAGCAATAAAGATTTTATTAACTATGTCTGTGTAGTTACTGGTAAGCTTACCCTGCAACAATAGTCACATAGAATTCTTTCCATTCTTGAGCAATACATTTTTATATAGATATGTTGGGAAGAAGTCTTCCAAAGCACTGCTAAACTGATCAGCAATTAGGAATGAGACAGTGAATATTCACAGATCAGAGAGACAGTGAACCAGTGTACCTGGCTGAAAGAACCGGTCAGTGTCTCAGGGGTCTCAGCAGCACTTGCACAAAGCAGGCCTGTAATGTGAGGTTTTCTCTGACTCAGCTAGGTCCCACTGCCCTTCTCTGCCCCAAAGAAACACGCTGATACTATATTAGTTGTAATAATTATTCACCCATTTTTTAATAATCCATGTATTTCCATGTGACCTTATCTTACCAGAGAAAAGGTTCGGGTCTCCTACTCCCTTGGAGTCTACATCACATCTGCTCAGCAACTCTACAGAGAAGGGAAGAGAAGAGAGAGATTTCCAGCTTGTCCCTGCTTATATACTGATTCTGCCCTGCTACATCACTTTTGCCTGGATCACACAGCAATTTCTCTTTACTACATTTCCCATAAATCCTCCTTGACTCCTAGTCCCACATATCTTGCTACCCAATTGGCCAACAGTGCTTTATTGATCAACCAATAAGACAAAAATATACACAGAAGAACATTCCCCTTCATCTCCTCTTTTGTCTAAATAAAAAGAAGGGCTTTAACTTTAACATAGTAAAATATATAACAAAACAGTTACCGAGTAAGAAGTATAGTTACAATATTTAGTTCATTAACATTTGGCAAAATTAATAGAATTATATTCTTGAAGGGACCAGACCCTCACTCAACCTCTGCTTTAGCAGCCATGACAGGCTGTTTTAGATGTTTGATCACCTGGGACACTGTTTCAGGGGATCTTGTTTCATCAACCCATATTAGTCTGGAAGGAATCCACAACTTTTAATTTTCTGTGGAAATACAAATAAAATCTCTTTTCTAAAGTAACATATCCTTATACTTAAATTTTGAAATCAAGGCATTTTCAAAATATATAAATTGTATTAATCCGGTAGCATTTCTTTTAGCAGCTGTTGCTATTTACTCATTAACTCTGGAGTTTCTTTTTAACACTGGAGTGAAGCTAACCAGTTGTCCTTACTGAAAGTGTGCACTATCTCAGGTTCTAGAGTATTGCTTAAGGGGATGTTCACACTACTCAACTCTGTATTCTATGATACTTAAAATGCAATCCTTGGCTTCAGTGGAACTCCGTGGAGGGTGATACATAATTCCCTACAATCTGTTTCCCTTACAGGAACCTCTCCAATAAACATTGTTGTATGAAATTATTTTTTTCTGTTAAGTATTTATAAAATAGTGAAGAAAGAAGGATTTTAATATATATGTCTTGGTTTTGCAAATATATATATGTACATACACACACACATATATATAATTTTTAAAAAAAATTCACTTAAAGAATAGAATCTGGCATATCATCAACCTGTCTAATAGTCCCAAGGTTTACTCGGGAGAAAATGTACAAATAGACATAAGACTTTTAAAAGGATGCTGAAGTGGTGTGATCCTTGGTTATTAAGTTCTATGCTTTATAATGCATGGTACTTCTTGATCAAATAGGCTATTTCACTGAAAACTGAAATTATCATTTTTCAGTCTGCATGATTAGCTCAGTACTTGCTATAAAATTAAAAATTTATTATATTTTATATACATATTAACCTGAATATTATGTTATAATTCAATTGTAGAAATGTGTTACGAAAAATATATATGCGTACACACACACACACACACACACACACACTCTTTCTCTCTCTCTCTCTCTCTCTAAATGTAAACAAGCTTATTTAAAATTTAAAGCTTGCTTAAGCTTATTTTGTAAGTTTTTATTGTGATTTTATTCTATTTTTGTAAATCTTATCTTCATTATTAAGACCACAGGCACTTACTTCCTTTTCCCAGGAACCACCTTATTCTTTAGTGTGATGTGTTTAGCTCTGTAGTGCCATTGACCAAGCTCTTCAATTCAATGTAAACAACCCTATATGAGACCCTCTTCTTTGATTACCTGTATTACTTTGGGGCAGGAGTGTTAAATGTTATTAATACAACATCTTTTCAATAGGTGTCATCCCTTTAGATCACTAGAGGTCACACTGGTGCCTGATCTGTCTTCTAACCTATGATTCCCTCTTCCCCCTATTCTACCCCCCCACTCAACCTTCCTGTTCTCCCTAACCTACTCTCCCTTCCTCTTCTCCCCCTCTCTTCTTCCCAGCTCCCACCCCTACCACCCCTTGTCGTGTTCCCCATCTGTTCAGAGGATCTTGCCTCATTCCTCTTCTCTTGAGTACCATGCATATCTTTTAGGTTCTTTCCTGTTTCCCAGACTCTCTGTCAGTGGAAGTGCAGACTGGCACTATCCTGATCCACATCTAAAATCCATAAATGAGTGAGTACATACCATGTTTGTCTTTTTGGGACTGGGTTACCTCACTCAGGATGGTTTCTTCCGGTGCTATCCATTTGCCTGCAAGTTTCAAGATTCCATTGTTTTTTTCTGCTGAGTAATACTCCATTGTGTAAATGTACCACATTTTCTCTATCCACTCTTCAGTTGAGGGGCATCTAGGTTGCTTCCAGGTTCTGGCTATTACAAATAATGCTGCTATGAACATAGTGGAGCAGATGCCCTTGTTGTATGAATTTGCCTCCTTTGGATATATGCCTAAGAGTGGAATTGCTGGGTCTTGTGGTAGATTGATTCCCATTTTCCTGAGGAATCTCCATACTGATTTCCCAAGTGGCTGTATGAGTTGCAAATAAAAATTTGAAGGTTGGTGAGAGAAAAACAAAACCTTTAAAGCAAACGTAGAATTAAAGTAAATTTATACTTACCCTAAAGGCTTTATAATGTTTAGGTGTTGGAAGATTTCAATGTCAAGAACTTAGGTCTGGCAGTGCTCAGGAACGGGAATAAGGAAGGGGGTGAAAAGAGTTATTTTAGCCAAGTTTTCTGTTACCTGATTTATAATAGAGTAAATGTAAATGTAAAAGAAAAAATCAATATAAATATGGTTAATGCTGAATTCTGGTTATTATATGAACAAGTAAGTTTTTATTTTAATAGAGTGATAAAATAATAGTAACTTTCAAACAGTTTTTTCCTCAATTTGCTTGTTTATTTAAGTCAGAAGACAAGCTGGAGGCTTGAATCATAAGTGATTATATGAATGCTATATTATGCTATATGAATCACAGCTAAGCCACATGACAGTTTTTTTAAATGTTTCTTACATTTCAGGAAATGCAGGCTGATGCTTTTGTATGTGAAGTCAGAAACAGAAACCTATGTCATGTATAAAGGAAAGAATTAAAAGTTCTTGTTAAACGTGGTTTTCCATTTCATGTATTTATAACACATATACTGCACATTTCTGGGAAACAGCGTACCGTGTCAGTATGATTGTATGTGAATCTTGACTATCAATATCTAAAAATAAAATTTTAGCCTCATATTTAAACCAGTGTGTTAATATGCAGAAACTTCACTCTGAGGATAAAATTACTTATAGGTCAATTATTACTCAAATGCTAAAGCACTCTGCTATGACACTAATCCTGAGTAGAACAACTTGACCTTTCAACATTCTTAAAACCTCTCTGAATAATTACTGCTCAGGCAGTGTTGACAGATTTTTCTGATTAATGATGAGATTACCTTTTTGATGTGTTAACATTTTATGTACTCCATTCTCTCATGCCTTATGAGTCTTGATTTCTATCAGGTCTAACTCTTCTGGTTTCCCTCTTCAATACTTCATTATCCAGTTTCTTATGTTAAATCATTTATTTGTTTGTAACAATTTTAGAAATGGCCTACCCATGGTTACTTAATGCATACATTCCTAAGATTTCTTGTCATACAAAGGAGTTGTCTTTTGGACCACAATAGAAACCAAGTCTTGACTAAGAACCTTCCAAGAGCTAAAGATTTCAATGGTTTTCCATTTGCTATAGATAGAACTTTTTTATGTGTCCTTGCCTCCTGATTCCTACATTGAAACCCTGAACCTAACATGAATATATTGGAACATAGGGTTTCTAACGATCAAAGTTTAAATAGAATCATAATGGTAGGACCATGCCAGGGATTAGTCTCTATCTTAGTTTCATTTCTACTGTTATGATAGAAATACCCTGATAAAAGCCAATTTAAGTGAAAAAAGGTATTATTTTAGCTTACAATTCCAGGTTACAGTCCATATCTGAAAAGTCACATTGTCAGGAGATTGAGGCAGCTTATCACACAACATCTGCAGTCAAGAGCAGAGAGATAATGAATGTATTGGTGGGTTCCTTGTTCTCAGCTAGGTTTCTATAATTGTACCCTGAAAGCAATTCTGCATATTGAGCTGGGGACGCTGACAAACAGAACACTATTTAGAAAGCACAAAGACAGAGGTTTAGTTCCTGGGACAAAGGGGAAAATGTGAATTTTCCTGTGCTGAGACTCTATCTGGAATGAGCAAGTGTTACTGCTTCTGTCAAGGTTCCAGCTGAAATGATTATCCCAAATTCATTAGCTATCCTTAGCCATACCCATGTACTTAAGCCATTTGGAATTGGCCACAGATTTTTGCTATCCTGGACTCAGGTCCTCAGCTGTTACAGGTACCGAGTCCAGTTATCCAAGATGGGGCCCCAGAAGCCCGGAAGAAGAGAGCCGCTGCAATAGTGGTCATATTATAAACTTGGTTTGTAGAATTAAGTTCAGGACCTGTGCTTTTTTGCTACTAGCATTACTAAGGACTATACTTTTGAAGAACTTGTGACTATCATTAACAAAAGCCTTTTTTTCTTGTAAGATGATGTAAATATCATCAAATACATAGTTTAGCTAATTAAAAACTGCTTAATATGAAAGCATTTGTTGGCAATACACAATAGACTAAGTTTACCATATTAAAATTCATAATAGTTATGACAAGCATGTTGATGACACATGTTCACAATTTAATGTACTGAGTTGAAGTAACCAAACTATAGCACAATAATTGTAAGAGCCAACATTACCATGGTTTTAGAAAACTATAAATCTGTTCTTTATTTCAGGAAAAGCTTATAAAAATTGACAGAACTACAACATCATTATTTTAAGATGTTGTTCAAAGTCTTTCTTCAGTATTAAACCAAATAATTCAATAATCAAAAGTACTAATGTTGAATTCCTCCAGTGCCCTGAAAGGAGAAGATCAAATTATATAAATTTACATCATGAATTATTTTCTGATAATGATTAAACAAAAAAAACCTTGCTAATTGTAAATACCACAGATAATGGTTTAGTATTACATCAAGGAATTTGAATATACTACAAGATATTGACCATACAATTAAAAATGATATGTAAAACAGAAAAACTTGCATCCATTGTTAAATTATACTCTAGAGTGGATTGTATCATGTTTTCTTCTAACAGCAATTTATTTCTCACAACAATTTGAGAAATACGATTTTTTAAATTTAGAAACAATCTTATTTTACATATCAATACCTCTGGTCTGTCTCCCTCGCATCCTCCCATGCCCCTCATCGAACCCTATCCACTCCCAAAGGATAGGGAGGCATTCCATGGGGAATCCTCAAAGTTTTTGACATAATTTTGGGGAGGGCCTAGGCTCTCCTCCATATATTTGGGCTGAAATAACATCCCTCCATAGGGAATGGGTTCCCAAGATCCATTTGTGCATTAGGGATAAATACTGGTTCCACTGTTAGAGGTCTCATACACTGCCCAGACCTGCCAACTGGCACCCACATTCAGTCCAATGTTGGTTCCCCAGCTTTACAACTGGGGTCCCTGTGCACTCATTAGGTCAGTCCATGTGTTTCTTAGGCCTTTCTAGCAAGGTCTTGACTCCTTTGCTCATCCCTCCTCCTTCTCTACAACTGAACTCCAGGAGTATGGTTCAGTGCTTAGCTGTTGGTGCCTGCTTCTGCTTCCATTAGCTACTGGATGAAGGCTTCAGGATGACAACCAAGGTGGCCATCAATATCATCATAGAGGAAGGGCATCAAAGGCAGCCTCCTCACTACTGCCTAGATTCTCAGCTGGGGTTATCCTTGTGAATCTCTGAACATTTCTCTAGTGCCAGATTTCTCTTCAAACCTATATTGACTCCATCTACTAAGGTATCTCTTTCCTTGCTCTCCTCCATTCATCCACCGACTCAGTCTTCCTGATCCCTCCTGTTCTCCTCCCCCTTTTCTTCCCCCCCCCTCTTTTTTTGTATTTCCCTCCCCTCTCTCCCCATTCTCCCTATTTGCTCAGGAGTTCTCACCCCTTTCCCTTTCTTCAAGGGACAATATATTTCTCTCTTAGCATCCTCCTTGTCTCCTAGTTTCTCTGGTGATGTGGATTGTAGACTGGTAGTCCTTTGCTCTATGTCTAATATCGATATATGAATAAGTACATAGCATGCTTGTCTTTCTGTGCCTGGATTACCTCACTCAGGATGGCTTCTTCCAATTCCCCCAATTGCCTGCGAATGTCAAGATTTCATTGTTTTGTTTTTTGTTGTTGCTGTTTTTTTTTCTGCTGAGTGATGGGAGATATCATTCTGTAAATATGTCTGTCTTATTGGTTAATGAATAAAACACTGTTGGACAATAGGGAAGCAGGATAGGTGGGGCTAGGAGTTGAGGAGGATTCTGGGAAGTGTAGTCAAGAGTGGGTCACCATGTGATCTCCCGGGAGGAGAGGACTCACCCGGAGGGCATCCTCAGAAAGATAAATCCTTATAAAAATATATGTTAGTAATTATGGGTTAATAATTAAGTCAGAAATAGCCAATAAGAAACCATTGAAAATGACCAACAGCTTCATAATTAATATAGTATCTCATGTGTTATTTGGAAGCTGAGACATCGGAAGGACCCAGATGGCTGGTGGGAAGAGTACACGTTACAGCTGAGTTAATACTCTGTTGTGTAAATGTACCACATTTTCTCCATCCATTCTTCACTTGAGGGCCATCTAGGTTGCTTCCAGGTTCTGGCTATTACAAACAATGCTGCTATAGTTGGACATATGCCCTTGTTATGTTAATGTGTGTACTTTGGGTATACTGATTCCGGTTTTCCTGAGAAACTGCCATAGTGATTCCCGAAATGGCCACACAAGTTTATACTCCCACCAGAGGTGGAGGAGTGTTCCCCCTTCTTTACATCCTCTCCAGATAGATTGTCATTAGTGTTTTTTATTTTAACCATTCTAGCTGGTATGAGATGATATCTCAGAATTGTTATGGCGGTTGAGCTATTTCTTAAGTGTCTTTCAGTCATTTTTGATTCCTCTATTGAGAATTCTCTATTTAGTTCTATACACCACTTTTTAATTGGATTAGTATTTTGGTGACTAGCTTCTTGAGTTATTTGTACATATTGGAAATCAGCCCTTTGTCAGATGTGGGGTTGGTGAAGATCTTTTCCCATTCTGTAGGCTGTTGTTTTGTCTTGTTGACTGTGTCCTTTGTCTTACAGCAGCTTCTTGGTTTCAGGAGGTCCCATTTATTAATTGTCAATCTCAGTGTCTGGGCTACTGGACTTATGTACATGAAGTGATCTCCTGTACCAATTAGTTCAAGGGTACCTCCCACTTTCTCTTTTAAGAGGTTCAGTGTGACTGGATTTATGTTTAGGTTTTGATCCATTTGGATTTAAGTTTAGTGCATGGTGATAGATATGGATCTACCTGCAGTCTTCTACATGTCAGCATCTAGTTATGCCAGCACCATTTATTGAAGATGCTTTCTTTTCTCCATTGTATAAATTTAGTTTCTTTGTCAAAAACCAGGTGTTCATAGGTGTGTGGGTAATATATGTATCTTCAATTGAATCCATTGGTCTGCCTGTCTATTTTTGTGCCAATATGAAGCTGTTTTGAGGACTATAGCACTATAATAGAGCTTGAATTCAGGAATGGTGATGCCTGTGGAAGTTCCTTTTTTGTACAGGGTTGTTTTGATTATCCTGGGTCTTTTTTTATATAAAGTTGAGTATTGTAATCTCAAGGTCTGTAAAGAATTGTGCATTGAATCTATAGATTGTTTTTGGAAAAATTGCCACATTTACTATGTTGATCCCACTTATCCAAGAGGATGTAAGAGCTTTAGATTTTCTGATATCTTCTTTAATTTCTTTCTTTAAAGACTCAAAATTCTTGCTATACATGTCTTCCACTTGTTTGGTTTGTGCTACTCCAAGGTATTTCATGCTGGTTGTGGCAATTGTAAAGGGTGATGTTTCTTTTCTCTGATTTCTTTCTCAGCCCATTTATCATCTGTATATAGTAGGGATACTGATTTTATTGAGTTAATCTTGTATCCTGCCTCTTTGCTGAAGATGTTTATTAGCTGTAGGAGGTCCTGGTAGAGTTCTGTTGGTTACTTTGTAAACTATCATATCATGTGCAAATAGTGAAAGTTTGACTTCTTCTTTTACAGGTTTTATCCCCCTAATCTCCATTTGTTGTCTTCTTGCTCTAGTTAGAAGAAGTGTGTAGAGAGTGGACACCCTTGATTTGTTACTGATTTTAGAGGAATTGTGTTGTTTCCCTCCATTTAGCTTGATATTGGCTGTTGGTTTGCTGTGTATTGATTTTATTATGTTTACGTATGTTCCTATTATCCCTGATGTCTCCAAGACCTTTATCATGAAGGGGTGTTGGATTTTGTCAAAGGTGTTTTCAGGATCTAGTGAGATAATTATGTGATTTTTTTCTTTTTCAGTTTGTTTATATGGTGGATTACATTGAAGGGTGTTCGTATGTTGAACCATCCCTGCATCCCTGGGATGAAGCCTACTTGGTCATGGTGGTTGATTTTTTGCATGTGTTCTTGGGTTTGGTAGCCAGTATTTTATTGAGCTTTTTGTATCAATGTTCATGAGGATATTGGTTGGTAACTCTCTTCCTTAGTTGCGCCTTTGTGTGGCTTGGGTACCAAGTTTATTGAAGACTCATAAAAAGGGTTTGGCAATGACCCTTCTGATTCTATTGTGTGGAACACTTTGAGGACTATTGGTATTTAATTCTTCTTTGAATTTCTGGTAGAATTCTGCACTGAAACCATCTGGCCCTGTACTTTTTTTGGTTTGGAGATGTTTGATGACTACTTCTATTTCATTAGGGCTTATAGGTCTATTTAAATTGCTAATCTGTTCTTGATTTAATTTTCCAATTTTGTGGAGTACAGATTTTCAAAGAATGACATGATGATTCTCTGGATTTCCTCAGTGTTCGTTATGTCCAACTTTTCATTTCTGATTCAGTTAATTTGCATGCTCTCTCTCTGCCTTTTGATTAGTTTGGATAACGTGTTGTTTTTCTGGAAGAATCAACTCCTTCTTACATTGACTCTTTGTATTGTTTTCTTTGTTTCTACTTTACTGGTTTTAACCCTCAGTTTTATTATTTCCTGCTGTCTACTCCTCAGAGGTGAGTTTGCTTCTTTTTCTTCTAGAGCTGTCAGTTGTACTGTTAATTCTCTAGTGTGACTGTTCTCCAGTTTCTTCATGTGGGCACTTAGTGCTACAAACTTTCTTCTTTGCATTGCTTTCAAAGTTTCACATCAGTTTGGGTATGTTGTGTCTTAATTTTCATTGAATTCTAGGAAGTCTTTAATTTCTTTTTTTATTTCTTCCTTGACCCAGGATTGGTGCAATTGTACATTGTTCAATTTTCATGAGTTTGTAGGGATTCTGCAATTTGTGTAGTTGCTGAATTCTAACTTTAATCCATGGTTATCTGGGGGTTATTCTATTTGTGTGTGTGTGTGTGTGTGTGTGTGTGTGTGTGTGTGTGTGTGTGTGTCTATTGAGGTTTTCTATGTTGCTCAGTATGTGGCTGATTTTAGAGAAGGTTCCATGTGGTGCTCAGAAGAATGTATATTGTTATTGTTTGGATGGAATGTTCTCTAGATGCTTGTTAAACCAAATTGGGTCAAAACTTAATTCATTTGACTGTTAAGTTTCTGTCTGGTGGTTCTGTCTAGTGGTGAGAACTGGGTGTTGAAATAATAAGTGTGTAAGGTTTTAGGTCTGATTTGAGCTTTAGTAATGTTTCTTTTATGAATGTGGATGCCTTTATATTTGGAGCATAGCTGTTCAGAATTCAGACTTCCTCTTGACTTTTCCTGAGATGAATATGAAATGATCTTTTTCATCTCTTTTGATTGATTTTAGTTTGAAGTCTAATTTGTTAGATAATAAGATTGCTACACCAGCTCGTTTCTTGGGTCCATTTGATTGGAAAATCTTTTCCCAACCCTTTACACTGAGGTAACCTATGTCTTTGAAGCTGAGGTACATTTATTGTATGCAGGAAAAGGATGGATTCTGTCTTCATAGCCATTCTGCTAGCATGTGTCTTTTTATAGGTGATTTGAGGCCATTGGTATTGAGGGATATTAATGACCAGTGATTTTTAATTCTTGTTTGTTTTGAGTTTGTTGCTCGTGGTAATATTGTGTGTGTATTCCACCACTCTTTTTTCTTTTTGGCATTTGGTATAGTGGAATTATCTATTGTCTATGTTATTGTGAGTATAGTTATCTTCTTTGTGTTGGAGTTTTCCCTCCAGAACTTTCTGTAGGGCTGACTTTGTGAATATATATTGTTTGAATCTGGTTTTGTCATGGAATATCTTGTTTTCTCCATCTATAGTCATTGAAAGCTTTGCTGGGTATAGTAGTCTGGGTTGGCGTCCATGGTTCCTTAACATTCATAGAACATCTATTCAGGACCGTCTGACTTTCCAAGTTTCCATTGAGAAGTTGGTTGTAATTATGATAGGTCTGACTTTATTTGTTACTTGGTATTTTTCCTTTGCTACTCTTAATATTTTTTCTTTATTCTGTAAGTTTGGTGTTTGGTTATTATGTGGCAAAGTGATTTTTTTTTTTGTGGTCCAGTCTATTTGAGGTTCTGTAAGCTTCTTGTACTTTCTTTTTTATGATAATTTTTTAGTTAACTTCTTACACATGTTTCTCCCAGTTCCCTCTCCCTCCCCTCTTCTTCCAGATCCCCAGCCCCCCCCAAACTCCCACCCCACTCCATCCTCTCTCCCCACCCCAGGGAGGGTATGGCCTTCCATGAGGAATATTTTTGGAGTCTATCATATCATACCAGGCAGGGCCTTGGTCGTCTCCCATGTGTCCAGACTGAGAGAGCATCCCTCCATGTGGAATGGGCTCCCAGAGTCAATTTGTATGCCAGGAATAAATACTGATCTACACTCCCAGGTCCCATAGATTGCTGAGGCCTCCTCTTTGACACCCAGGTTTGGGGTGGAGTCTGGTCTCTTATGGTCCCATGCTGGCCTCTCAATCATCAGTCTGGGGTCTATTCATTCCCCCTTGTTTAGGTCAGCTGCCTCTATGGGTTTCGCCAGCTGGGTCTAGATTCCTTTACTCATCATTCCTCTTTGCAACTGGGTTCCAGGTGTTCAGTTCAGTTTTTAGCTGTGGGTGTCTGCTTCTGCTTCCATCAGCCACTGGATGAGGGTTCTAGGGTGGCATGTAAGGTATTCATTAATCTCATTATAAGGAGAGGGCATTTAAAGTAGCCTTAATGCCCATTGGTGTCACTCTTGTAGATCTCTGAAAATCTCACTAGTGCCACATCTCTTCTCAAATGGCTCCCTCTATTATGGTCTCTCTCATTGTTCTCTCCTCTATTGTTACAATGACTCAACCTTCTTGATTCCCTGTGTCCCCCTTTCCCCTCCTCTTCTCCACCTCTCTTTCTCCTATCTCCTTCTCCCCTCCTCTCCCCCTGCTCCCCTCTGGCCCCTGCCCTGGCTCTGCTCTGGGCCCCAACTCCTGATGTCCCCCTGGTTCCGTCTCCCTGGGAGTGCTCTGTACCTAGAGTGGACCTGCCCCTCCAGAAAGGATCAGCCTGAGTCTGGCCACACTTCTTGTACTTTCATAGGCATGTGCTTCTTTAGTTTGGGAGTTTTCTTCTCTGATTTTGTTGAATATGTTTTCTGTACCTTTGAGCTGTATTTCTTCACCTTCTTCTATACCTATTATTCTTAGATTTGGCCTTTTCACAGTGTCCCATATTGTCTGGATATTTCGTGTTAGGGATTTGTTTGGTTGATGACTCTTTTCTCTAGTGGATCTTCATCACCTGCTATTCTCTTTTCCATCTATTGTATTCTGTTGGTTATGCTTGCATCTGTAGTTCCTGACAATTTACTCAGATTTTCTATTTCCAATATTCTCTCATTCTGTGTTTCCTTTATTTTTTGTATTTCAACTTTCAAGCCTTGCAGTGTTTGAATTGTTTCCTTCACTTGTTTCATTTGTTTGTTTGTTTCTTGGCTTTCTTTGCTTTCTTTAAGAGATTTGTTCAGTTCTTGAATTTTTTTGGCTTGTCTTTTCCTCTACTTTCTGTATTTCTTCTGTTATTTCTTTCATTTCTTTAAAGGATTTTCTCATTTTGTCTTGATGCTCTCTATCCTCTTCCAAAGCTGTTTTTAAAGTCCTTCTCTTCTGCTTCATCTGCTTTGGGATGTTTAGGTATTGCTCATGCAGAGTGCCTAGATTCTGGTGGTGTCATATTTGTCTTTCTATTATTTAATGTGTTATGTCTCTGTTGTCTTCCCATCCCTTCATCCAGTGGGTGCAGGTGGGGTCTCTCTTTCTCTCTCTGCTCTTGTCTCCCAGAAGGTATATGTGTCCATATTTCCATGTCAGCAACTCTGGATGGTCTGAACTCTTTTGGACATCTCAAGCAGAGGGCATATGGGTCAAAACTCAAGTAGAAAGAGTAAGGGGGGCAAGAATACAATAAGAGCAGGCCAGGTGTGCTGGGCAGGTCCACTACACTTGGAGCTGAACCCAGAAAATTCCACGGAGGGGATGGGCCTGATCAGGCCCCACACTTACCTCAAGAGGAGTCAAAGTTGGGGATGAGACTGTGATGGAGAAATATACATTTTTATTGTGCCAGACATGATAAAAGAAAAGTACATCTTTCTCATGTTTCTATGAATGATACAGTAGGCATCTAAAGAAAATTTTCCTAGGCTGAGAGCTATAGGAAAAAGTTAAATTTTAAATCAGCTCAAAACAGATACAAGTGAGCAGGGCATCCCAGGTGAAATAGACCATTGCTGGCAGAATGGGAGAAAAAGATAGAAGGAGGCTTGCCATGCCTGCAGTAGGGAATCCTTGGTGCACTCAGATTTGCCTCCTGTGGCTTTTAAGGGCTCTGGTTTGGTCAAGGGTTCTTAGCAAACAGTTAATGTCTGTAACCAATGGCTCACTGTGGGCAAGTATTTCTTGCCAATAGTGTCAATGTAGCAGTAGCTTTTTAAGTAACTATGAATTTTATTTGTGTTACTCAGGCAACATGATACTACACAGTGATGATTATATAATGATAGTGATTCTTAGATTAATATAACTAATTTATTATCTCATGAATGTTATGAACCTCATCTATGGTGATTGTATTATGAATAAATGTGGGTTTATGACCATTCCATTACTATTACAAACTTTTTAAAGCAAACATATTATCTAGTTACTTTTGCTTTGGTCACCAAATATCACAGATTACAAATTCATTTAGTCCACAGCTAATATGTCTCACAGGTTCCTAGCTATCTACATTGATAGGTCTTAGGGAGTCTTCCTATATCTTGTAAATTACTGCCTTACCTTTGACACATGTTTAATACATTGTGTAACTTTCACTTGCTTCATTCTTTCTAATTCACTTATTTATTACACATGCATTGTACATAGTGAGAGGTTTCATAAATAAATTTTCTTATGTTATTTTCTTTGGCCATATTCATTACCCACCCTCCATCTTACTTCAGGCAGTGTCACTTCTGCTTTTATGCCCTGTATGTAGATATTATTCACAAAGGAGAGGAAATGTGATAGCTGCCTTTCTAAGGTTGCTTAATTAGCCTAATAAAATCATATCAATTTGCATCTATTTTCTTGTCTGTATAGGAAAATGGGACATTTATGAAAAATATTATTTGTTTTCTCATTTATTTGTGTATTGCTCACAATTGTTTCGAACTGAGCTCAGGGCTTTGCATATGCTATGCAAGTGGGCTACCACTACAGCTCTATCCCTTTAAAATATTATTAAATAATTCATCAAATATAACTTATAATCCATTCCTAGGAAACTAAAAATCCTGTTGGCTACAATTAATTTAAAACTGTGGGTCACCCACATGGCAGTAGGGGATAGGAAGGTGTCTCATTACATAGAGAGGCTGTATTTTTAATAATCTAGGGTAGTCTTTCTGAAAGTCCTTTCTATACCAAAACCCACTAACTCTGTATAGTAGAAAGTGGTATGGCTCCAAAGAATGTTTATTGTGTTTCTTCTAGCTATTCTGATGTCTCTCTGCTGCCTGTCTGATGATTTTCTGTTGTTTTTTTCATTCAGTGTTGAACATAACATGTCAGAAATATTTGTGACCTATCTATTTAGAAAATTTGTCATTTCTATTTGATGTCAAAAAGCACAGTTTTGTACATGGATATGTTACAGAATAATCAATGTTCCAAGAAGCTTATACTTTCCCTGTGTAAAAAATGCTAGGAACCAAGATGGGGCTTTTATCTAACAGGGCCAATATGTTGGGTACAAATTTTCTTTCTTAATACAATATTACCCACTATTTTGATGACTGTATAGACAATTATATTTTCACACCCATACCTTCATAGGGTGTTGTTTTTTTCTCAAATTAAGCGTTCTGTTGAATCTGGATATCACTTAAAGTATGTCAAATGAAGATAAATGATATCTTAAGGAAGCATAATTAAACCAGCTAGTTTATTCTTAGTAATTGATCCTTGTTCTCTAGACCCTGAGATATGTAGCACTCTTCTAAAATATCCCTGGCTTCTTATTTTTGTTTTTCAAGACAAAGTTTCTTTGTGTAGCCCTGACTGTCCTGGAAATAGTTCTGTAGACCAGGCTGGCCATAAACTCACAGATCCACTTACATCTTTCTAAGTACTGGAAACAAAGGCATGTGCAGCCTCACTAAGTCCTTGACTTACTGATTAAGAAGAAAGTTTTAAGACTTTGAGTTGCTTCTTATCTTAATTAAGATTTCTACTACTGTGATAAAACAGCATAACCAAAAGCAACAGGATGAAGAAAAAGTTCATTTCAGCTTACATGAGTCAATCACAGTCCTTAATGAAGGGAGTTCAATGCAAAAATTGAATGCAAGAACAAGAAAGCAGGAATGGACACAGAGACCATAGAAGGAATACTTCTTCCTGGCTTGCTTCTCATAGCTTGCTCAGCCTACTTTCTTATAGTACCCAGAAACACCAACTCAGGGGTGGCCCCATACCCTCAGGAGTGAGTAGAACCCTCCCATATCAATCATTAACCAAGAACATGCCCTTAGACTTGCCCATAGATCAATATAGTGGGAGTATTTCCTCAAATATGGCTCCTTCTAGCTTTTCTTAAGTTGGCATAAAACTTGATAACAGAGTCTTTCCGGGGAACATGTTTGTTGACTGCTTACAGAAAAAACAGGATTCTGTTTGGCACCTTTTGTTGTGTTCTTCAGAAAACTCAATTCTCTTCTATCCTTTGTAAAAGAACATTATTAACAGTAAGATTAAAAACAATAATACATTTGAAGGTTATCATGAATAGCTTTGATTACATTGATCCATATCATCATACTGAGTTGTATAAAATTCTCAGGGTGAATACTGAGTCGATGATTATTCAGAGGACACAAACTGCATGGAAGAATGCTGTTGGTTTAATTCCAGGGCTGTTATATTTTCCCCTTAAAACACTGTAGCTATCAGTAATGTCAGGGTGATTTACATGTAGAAAGAATTCATTTTGTATAGAGGTGTAAGTCATTCTTTTAACATATTTGATCAAGAGTCCTTGTGGTAAGATTGATTGGATATATGCTTTGGAGTGGTATAGCTGGGTCTTGAGTTAGAATTATTCCCAATTTTCTGAAATTCCATCATATTGCTTTTCAAAGTGGCTGTACAAGTTTGCAGTACCGCTAGCAATGGAGGAGTGTTCCTCTTGCTCCACTTCCTCACCAGTATGAACTGTCACTTGTGTTTTGATCTTAGCCATTGTGACAGATTTAAGATGGTATCTCAGAGTCATTTTAACTTGCATTTCCCTGACGGCTAAGGATGTTGAACATTTCTTTAAGCGATTCTCTGCCATTCTTCTGTTGAGAATTCTATGCTTTTACATAAGTACTCTATATTTTAATTGAATTATTTGTTTATTTTTGGATGTCTGGTTTCTTGAGTTCTTTACATATTTTAGAGATCATCCCTCTGTCAGATGTGGGGTTGGTGGAGATCTTTTGCCATTCTGTGGGTTGCTGTTTTGTCCTTTTGATAGTGTCATTTGCCTTACAGAAGCTTTTCAGTTTCATGAGGTCCATTTATTAATTTTTGATCTTAGTGTCTGTGCTATTGGTGTTCTATTCAGGATGTTGTCTTCAGTGCCAATATGTTCAAAGTTATTCCCACTTCATTTTCTATCGGATTCAGTGTAACTGGATTTATGTTGCGATCTTTGATCTATTTGGACGTCATTTTTGTGCAGGCTGTCAGATATAAATCTATTTGCATTCTTCTCCATTCATACATCCAGTTATGCATCACCATGTTTTGAAGGTTCTTTCTTTTCTCTATTGTACAGTTGCAGCTTCTTTGTCAAAAATCCATTGTCCATAGGTGTGTGAGTTTATGTCTGAGTCTTTGGTTAGAATCCGTTGATTATTTTGTCTGTTTTTATACCAATACCATGCAGGTTTTTATTACTATATCTCTATAGTAGACTTTGAGATCAGGTATGGTGATACAATCAGTAGTTCTTTTATTGTACAGGATTGTTTAAGCTATCCTGGTTTTTGTTTTGTTTTGTTTTTGTTGTTTTTCCATATGAAGTTTAATATTGTTCTTTAAAGTTCTGTAAAAATTGTGTTGGAATTTTGATGGGGATTGTGTTGAATTTGGTAAAATGGCCTTTTTTTTACTATATTAATTCCACTGATCTATGAGCATGAGAGATCTTTCTATCTTCTGATATTTTTCCAATTTCTTTCTTCAAAGACCTGAAGGTGTTATCGTTCAGATCTTTCACTTACTTGGTTAAATTTAACCCACTATTTTCGATATTGTTTGTAAGCTGTTATAGAAGGTGTTGTTTCTTTGATTTCTTTTCCAGTCCTTTTATCATTTGTATATAAGAGGTATACTGATTTTTCTTTTTTGAGTTAATCTTGTATCTAGGCATTTTGTTAAAGATGTATACCAACTTTAAGACTTCCAGTGAGCCTGCATGGGACCAGTCTGGGACCTCTGCATATATGTTACTAGTGTGTAGCTTGGTTAATTTGTGGAACTCCTGGCAGTGGGAGCAGGGATGTTGGGAGATTACTTCTTATGCTGAGTTGCCTTGCTCAGCCTGAATACAAGGGGAGGTGCTTGGTCTTATGGCAGCTTGATATGCCATGCTTTGCTCATACCCATGGAAGACCTGTCCCTTTCTGAGCAATTATGGAGTAGGGATGGACTGAGGGGTGTTAGAAGAGAGATAGGAGAAGGTGTGGAATAAGAGGAGGGATGGAGGGCTCTATTTGGAATGTAAACACAAGTAAAGTATTTAATAAAAAGTAATTATTTGAACATGAAACTAAGTATTATTTATCTGCCTTGCAAGTACTCAGACATGTATGCTACAACATTTGCCTTAGAATAGCTATTCTTGAAGGAAATACAGTCTTTTGACCACAAGTAATGATGTAGCAATCATAATGAAACAGAAAGCAGTTATCAGAGCTCAAACCTTAGAATTATCTCCTTTGACAAAGTTAGGAAACCTGCCTTTTAATATAGAATAGTAACTATCTAGATATCTTCAGTGTAAGGGAAAATATAAGCAATATTTCAAACTTTTCATTTTTAGAATGTAACATCTAATTATATATATACACTAACTTAGAATGTCATTAGCATTTTCTTATCTAAGGATATAAATAGAAGGTAGAGATGTTTGAAAATAAGCCATTATTAAAGTGTTGGTTGTACAAATCGATTTCCTGTTTTGGAAACAGAAATACCTGTTAAAATAATTAAATATTAATTGTACAGATGAATGTTTTCAAGAAACTTGCACATGTTTTATATGATGAGTAATCTTTCTTCCCCAAATGAAAGTCAGAAAATTTATTCACTGATTTTGATAAAGACAAGCCGTGAATAGTCTTTTTCTGAATATGCCTTTTTCTCCTTTGTGCTTTAAAAGCTCTCTTATTTGTCACATCAAATTTAATACCTTAGCTGGAGATTTCCAAAAAGCAAATGTATTCTTTTCAGAGACAGGTTTTCTCTTTATTGCTTTGGATGTTGTCATGGAACTCGTTCTGCAGACAAAGCTGGACTTGAACTCACAGAGATCCACTTGCCTTTGACTCCTGAGTCCTGGGATTAAAGGCATTTACCACCAATGCCCGCAAATGTATTTTCAAGATTAGTAGATATTTTAGCATGCGTACCTTGAGAAATTGATGAGGTAAAGAACTACCCTCCACGTAGGCAGCTCTCATTGGCCAATGCTCTCTGATTCTGGCATCTCCAACATCTTGAATTCTCCACTGAAACCTGGGTTTTACTTAAAAAAAAAAAGACAAAACAAAACAGAACTATCCTCAAAGACAAACTGCTGCTGTCTTCAGGAATTCAGTTGGGTCCACTCACAAAAGATCACCACAGGTGGGTTTATCAACATTCTGTCACAAAATGAGGGCAGGGATGATCACTGGACCCTCATCTTAGCATCCAGCCTCTCTTCTGAGTCTATTGCAAATGATTCTATCCTAATTGCACATGGCTGCAGCATGGATATTGACTGCAGTTCCATGTGACAACCATTGGGAATCCATCAACCACACCAGGTGCCTACCTTCCAGTTTACCCATGGCAACCCCTCATCCACATGAATCACAGATCTTCTGATGAAGCTGCTTTGGGCTCCCATGACCACACTCCTGCTACAGTTCATCACCTCTGCCCTGTAAGTAACCTCAATAAACTAATTTGTTCTCTAGGGTGAACTTCCAGGATTTTGAACTTTGGATTGACATTTGAAATTCATGGGGAGGTGAGTAGTTGTTACATAGTCCATCGCTCAGGGTAAAAGTAACTGAAACATCTGGAAACTGACAAATATTCTTTCCCGAACTTAATATAAACCAAAGTGTTTAAGATTTGGAAGTAAAATAATTTCATAACATTATTCTTTTTATTTGAAGTTTTTTGAAGATTTCACAAATGAGTACAATATTTGCACAATTTGTATCCCCCCAACCTCTTTCTTTCCAAATTAATAATCTCATCTTTAATTATTTTATTTGTGTAGCTGGTGAGTTGCATTTAGTCTTGCTCATATGTATATGTGTTTATGGATGACAACTTGAGATTGGATTACAATCAGGAGGATCATGCAAAAAGAAGATTGATTCTCCATCTCCTAGTAGTTATTGATTAACCATAGTACTTCATTTAGGAATAGGACATAGTGAGATTCTTCCCCCCATGCAATTTTGTTATGCCAACTGGTGTTGTTATTATAAGGTATTGCATTGTATAGGTGGGGATTTCACAAATGCAGCTTAACTATAATATAGAAGGTACTATCTCATAGCAGATGGCCTGGTCATTTGCTATGACAAACTTTTTGTACTTTCCTGGGTAATATTCTATAAACTTAGATGTATGGGTTGTACTGTAGATGTATCAGTTGGGGTTAGATGCCCAAGGGTCAGTTACTCTCAGTTTTTGATCAGTGATAGATTTTTTTTGTATTTTTTATTTAAATTAGAAACAAGCTGTTTCACATGTCAATCCCACCTCCCTCCCCCTCCCTTCCTCCCCAACCCACTCACCAATCCCCCAGCCTCCCACCCAATCCCCACTCCTTTCCCCAGGGAGAGTGAGGCCCTATCTCCAGAGTCTGTCATTTTATCCAGGGGAAGGCCTAGGCCCTCCACCAACTGTCCAGTCTGAAAGAGTATCCCTCATTGTGGAATGGGCACCCAAAATACATTCGTATGCCTTGGATAAATACAGATCCACCCAAGGCCCCATAGGTTCTCTAGGCCTCCTCACTGACACCCACATTCAGGGGTTCTGGATCAGTCCCATGCTGGACTCTCAGACATCAGTCTGGGGTCCAAGAGCTCCCTCTTGTTCAGGTCAGTTGTTTCTGTAGATTCCACCATCCCAGACTTGACCCCTTTGCTCAACACTCCTCCCTCTCTGCAACTGGCTTCCGGGAGTTCAGTTTAGTGTTTAGCTGTGGATGTCTGCCTCTGCTTCCATCAGTCACTGGATGAAGATTCTAGGATAGTGTATTAGGTAGTCATTAAACTTGTAATTGATGTCTATCTATTGCAAAATAAAGTTTATGTGGTAAGGGTGACATCTGTACTCATGTGTGGGTATAAGTATTTAGAATGCAATTAAAAATTATACTGTCTTAGAAAAGTAGCATCAGTAGATTCTCCTCTAGAGTTCATGAAATCACTAGCTACTGTTAGCTGGCTAATTTTAAAGTGCTGTGCATGAATTCTCTCCTATTGGTTGTGCCTAATTCCAGTTATACAACCCGAATACATATGTTCCTGTTACATGCTGGGGGATATTTTGACTTTGTAATCATTGTTATGGCTTGTGGGCTTTATAACTGAGTAGGGCTAATGATTGCTGTTGTGCCATGGCAAGTTATATGGCATTTTGGGATACTCTGCAAGCTAGATTTCAGGAAAGGTACTTCTAGGCCTGTTCCAGATTGATTCCTCTAAGTTCAGTGTCCAAAATGTGTTGTGTATTCAAAAATACAGTTTTATCTTCAAGTTCAGGAGTCACTACATGGCAAAAGCAATAGCCCATTTTACATTAGGAGTATCTTAGGTCCCACCAACTAACAACCTAAAGGAAGTTTTCCCTGCCTGGTTCTAGGGCTTTTGTTAGCAATTTGATGACTCATTTTCTATTGATAGGATTGCAAACTGGTGCAGTCATTCTGGAAATTAATGTAGAGAATTATCAAAAACCTCAAAGTAGATCTCCCGTATGACCCAGCTCTGCCACTCCTTGGCATATGATCAGAGAACTCTCCATCCCACTGGGTAGATACTTGCTCAGTCATGTTCATTTCCATTCTACTCGTAAAAGCTAGCAAATAGAAAAAAATCTACTTACCATCAAACTGATGAATCATAATGACATTGTTTTACAGATACACAATGGAATTCTACTTATTTGGAAAGAAAAACAGTGTCATTAATTTTTCATAAAAATGAATGTAACTAAAAAATTTTTATGTTGACTAAGGTAACCCAGACCCCAAAAGACAAATATTGCATGTCCTTTCTTGTTTGTGGATTCTAGCCCCAAATATTCAAATATAAGAACATACCTGTAGCAATCATGAAAGTAAAAAGGGACCTTGGGGGAGGAGAGAAGGTACTCCAGAGAGGGGGATAAGAGGAGGTGAACACTATGAATGGGGAAATAGAAAAATGGTGTGTGTGTGTGTGTGTGTGTGTGTGTGTGTGTGTGTGTGTGTGTGTGTGCTGGGTTTAACTAGAAAGGGGAAAGTCAATATAGAAGACCTGGAAGAGAGGGGAAATAACTAAATAAATCCCTAGAAAACTTCTTTATGTTTACTTAAAATGCATATAATATAAAATAAAGTTAATGGTTTTATGCGGTAAGGATTTTCCCCCAAGCCATAGAGCATCTAACATCATCAATGTTGATATTAAGGATCAGGAAGTTGACATTTTATTTTTTCATGAGTGCATGAGAGCAGCATCTCAGAGAAAATGTTCTACCGCATTGCTCAAAGTTCGCTGAAGCAGACCCTTTACACAGAACATAGTTATCAACATAATATGACAAGCACATATGCTTATGATCTCACAAACCTAAAATATTTTGGAAAGAATGTTAATTTATCTTCCATTAAATTCATCAAATTCAATTTAGAATACTTAAGTAATTCAAAACCCAGATGTTTAGATGCTAAAATTACCAAGCTAATATGATTTGTCAAAATATCCATATCAAATGCAGTTATTGGCATGTGTTACCCTAAGTTTAGAATTCTATTCTTTTATACTCCCTAAATTGTGATGAAAATGTAGACCTCTATGTTCCTTTTCTCTGCTTTACGCAGTTGCTAGTCATGCTAGCCACTGATTTTCATTGATCTTTTATTGTTTGTTTTCTTTATTTTCATGCTTTTTTAGTTGGTTATTTTAATAAAGGCTTTTTGTAAAGATCAATAGTAGATTTAAGACATGAGGATTTCATACATATCTCATCCCTTTTACTAGTGTACTTTCAATATATACTTTTTGGTTTCTATAGACATAATTAGTAATATGATTATACTCATTATTTTATATGGTTGCTATTAAATACTTTATTTCATTTGCCTGAGCAACTACAAAGAAATGAACAAATGAACAAACAAAATAAGTTTTTCAGTGAAATCTGAAGTTAATTGCTTAGAGAACTGAAGAGCTGTGATAGGGTTAGTATCTCTGAGATAAACATCTCAGGTACATAGAACTGGCTACTGAGGTGAATTAACCTAAGCCAACTAAGTTGGTTTCAGTGGCTCTTCCACAGAAGTTCCAAATGATTAGCTTACTTTAAAGTTAATATCTTTTAAATTAAAAAATATGGACTTCCTCTATTTATGAACATCTTCAAATCTGTTAGAAATATTACATCATCACCTTTTATTCTGTTGTTGTTTTTTAACCTCCCTTTCCTTATGGGTCTACCTCAAAGTCCCATTTCTATTTACCTGGGCTCCACATTTACTCCAAATTAAAAATATAAAGCAAAAGATTCAAAGTTATGATTGACATATGAAAGAAAATGGTGGGATAATCTTTCTGAGCCTGGATGATGTCATTTAATATAATTTTTCAAGTCCCATCCACTTACCTGCAAATTTCATTTTTCTTTCCAGCTGATGAATATTCAGCTGTGTAGATGATCCATGTTTTTCTTATTTATTCTTCATCTGGTAGACACTTTTTTTTGTTTTTTAACTACTATGACTATAATAGCAAATAGCATGGATGAGCAAGTATATCTATAGTAGGATATAAAGTCCTTTGGGTATATGCCCCATGTCCATGACAACATTTGTTGTCATTTTTATCCTGTATTGCTGAGTGAGGAATGGAATCTTGGAGTGACTTAAATCTTCAATTTCCTGATGTCTAAGAATTTGGTGTAATTGTTAAATTGTTTACTAGCCATTTATATTTCTTGTTCTGAGAACTTAGCTAGTTTCTATAGCCCAGATTTTGTGTTGTTTTCTTCATGTTCAGACTTTTGAGGTACTTTTATATTGTATATACGAATCTTATATCAGCTGACAAAGGTTGTCTATCCTTCTGTGACTGTTTCTTCATTAAGATGAAAGTTTCATTTGCTAAACAAAAGCCCTTTAGTTTCATGGGATCCCATGTGGCTATCAGTGTTCTTATTTCCTATGTGGGAAATCTTATCAAGAAAGTCTATACCTATGCACATAGGCTGAAGTGTATCTCCTCCTGTAGTCATCTCAGATTGTGTTGAGGTCCTTGATTCATTTGGAATTGAGTTATATGTAGGGTGAAACATAAAGACCAAGTTTCATTTTTGTGCATGTTAATATCCAGGTATTTTTTGATCATGTTGTTGTTTCTTCAGTGTACACTTTGATATCTCAAAATTCAGGTAACTTCATTTGCATATACGAATATCTAGGTTCTCAATTAATGTGTCTCATTAACATATTTGTTTGTTCTTGTGCAAGTATCATGATGTTTCTAATTCCATGGGTCTATACTTTAATCTGAAATTAGTTATGATGATATCTCCTGCACCAGTATTTCTGTTCAGATTTCTGTTTGTTTTGTTTTTCCTCAGATTTTGTATGTGTGTGGCTTCATATATATTTTTGAGATTACTTGTTAAACTCTTTGAATAATAGTGCAAGAATTTTTATTAGGATTGCATTGAATCTGTAAATGGCTTTGGTGTTATGAACATTTTCACAAGATTAATTCTAAACCATGAATATGGTAGATGTATTCATTTTTTAGTGTCTTCCTCAATTTTCATAGTAGAAGTCTTTTGTTTTATCATTAAGGTTTATTCTCATATATTATTTTTTTGGTTATTATGAGTGGAACATTTCCTTGATTTCTGCTGTCATTGATATACATGAAAACTGATTTGTGTAATTTGTAACCTGCCTCTTTGCTGAAAATATTTTTCAGCTGTAAAAAACTTTGTGAAGTCTTTGAGGCTGCATCCATAGGATACACCTTCTCTGAACACAAATACTTGATCATCTTTTCAGATATACTGAGGCAGGAAATTTAAAGCAAGGAAAGAGTGGGGGATGAAGAAATGAAAGGCTGGAGAGAAGCTTAACAAAAGTTATGAGTTTATAGAAAAGCTGTATATAAACTTACAATCCTACAAATTGATTACAAATATAATTAGAGGAGATAGTAATAGATAAGACTTATGGAAGCTCAGTAGTTAATAAAACTAATTAAAAATATAATATAAAGGGGTAATTTGATCAGAGGACTCCTATAAGATAGAATTTATTCAATGAAAATCACAGTGCTCTATGAATTGCTAGTCAGTGAAGATCCAGTGTCACCCCAAACAACAGATATTGTTGCACTTGTCCTTGGCTGCCAGCTATAACTAAATTGTGTTCTAGTTCTAAAGATAAATCATACCATGCTTTCAGGACATTGAGAAATGAATATCAGATTGAACAGGAAATTTTTTCCTTACTGGCTAGATTTCATAGCGCTACACAGGCTGCTAAGGAAAAAAGCTCATAAATGGTCTTACACAACTCTGGATCCTAAATACTACAATACCTAACAAGCAACTGTGCATGCTGGTTCAGTAGTGGCAGCAGTGTTTAACTATAGAATTAACATCTTCATATGATCGAATCAGTCAAAATAACAGCATAGGTGGATTAGGGGCTCTTGAAGCCCTACACTCTAGAATGAAGCTATTGGTAATTGGTAGCTGTTTGGGGAGAGAGAGTAAATCCTCTCATGATATGGCTACTAATAAGAGAAGCAAGTGGTCAGAACTAATTGAACTCAAGGGGCACATAGCAACAACAATAAAAATAATGATAATTAGACAAAAAGGACATGAAATTGGGAGGCAGATGAGCTGATGGGTCTGAGAAGGAGATTGGAAGGAGATAATCATAATCAGAGAGGGATAAGATCAAACTGCTCTCTTTCTCTATATATATATGTATATATACATATGTATATATATATATGTGTGTGTGCATGAAATTTTAAAATAAAAAATAAAAACATCATTTAAAACTTAAATGTACTAAGACACATAACAAATACGACAAAGGCCTATGATAGCACCAATTCAGGCACTCAAGTATAATATTAGGAGTTAATTTCCTTGTAACTGTAAATCCAATTATTATTGTTAAAATAATGTAATAATAAGAGGACATTGAATCATTAATATATGAATGATTAATATCTATGTTACATATAAGGTGAAAATGTTAAAAGAGTGATTCAGGGAAGAAATTTTCTTTCTTTTTTTCTGTTAATTCCTAGATTTCTCATGAATACATTTTGATAAATTCCATTGTACTGTCAAGAAGTTACACACAGTCTAGCTCCTAATTAGGATGCATTTGTGGTGAGCTCAGCTAATTATGGTGCAAAAATGCTTTCCTTACTAGGTTCTAAAAAAAAAGTTGAATCTAGGCATGCACCAACACTTTATAAATTCCAATTCATAGAGAATTCAGCTCAGTAGCTAATTGGATTAAGGCAATCAACCAGAGCCTAGCTGCTCAGCTAAGATGCAATAATCCTCTCTAATTATAAGGTGGAAACATCTGGAACTGGTATAATTTTACTTTGGCATTGGCATGTGGGTTCTGTTATGATGGTGTAGCTAGCATCAGATTTCACTGCCATGATAAACACTATGAAAGGAACAATACTGAGAAAAAAAAACTGCATCCAGCCTTAGGTAAAAAATTCAGGACCCTGGTCCCTGGCAGATGGGAAGCATATGTATTGATTGGCACTCTCACCAATTTTGTTCTGGAGAATTGCTTTCTAATTGAATTAGGAAGGTGGAATTGAGGCAAAAAGCAACAATTCTGACACTGGATGAAAAACAGTTTGTGGGTTTAGGGGTACCATGGAACTTAGAAAGCAAAAGCCTGCATTCTTTGGTAATTTATCCTAAGGTCTCCACTCAAGCCTCCGCATACACGGAAGGTGATTATAGAGCTGTATATGAGCATACCCAACACTGGACCAGAGAATTAATCTGAAATGGAAAGACACAGTAAACACCAAGTCTCACAGGGATAATATAAGCCTGCTAGTTGTGATGCAGATGTGAAGTTTACACAGAAGGAATGGGTGACTGGATTTAGAAGATGCTACTTAATCAGTGAAATATTAAGGAATGTGGTCTGGCTGGAAAAAGCAGATCACTATGGACAGGTCCTTGAAAATTACATATTTCCCATACCATTTCTTTCTGTCTCCCATGCTTCCTGGCTACATGTAGGGTGGGGCCTTGCTCCACCATTCCCTTCAGCCATGATGTTATACTTCAACACAGGCTCTGTGCCTTGTTATGTTTTTGTTGCTGTGAAGAGACACAATGACCACAACTCTTATAAAGAAAACATTTAATTGGGTGGCTCCCTTATAGTTTCAGAGGTTCAGTCTATTATCACCATGGTGGGGAGCATAATATCTTACAGACATTATTGGTGCTGGATCTGAGAGTGCTTCATCTTTCAGGCAACAGGAAGTAAACTGACTGTCATACTGAAGGAAACTTGAGCAACAGAGACCTCAAAGCCCACTCCTACCAAGGTACACTTCTCCAATAAGGCCATATTAATTTCAAGAAGCTACATTCTAATAGTTCTAGTCCATTTGGGGGCCATTTTCTTTCAAACCAATACCCTGAAAATCATTGTTGTCAGCATCTCTGGCAAAAGGCTATAAAATCATAAGCTACAGATGAATCTTTTCTCCTTGAGAACACTATTCTCTCACATACCAGTGATGATAATTCTATCCAGCACGCACATGATCTATGACTACATGTCAGCCCTTAGGAAATCCTAAAATCAAACAACTGAAAAAGAGTCACTCTTGCAGAACCAGAATAGGATTAAGTTTTGGAAATTTAACTGTCTATTAGAATACAATACAGTAAACTGTAAGGCAGTGGTCCAACTACAAGTTTGGTTAAAGAGCTCTCCAGAAACATAACCATGGTGTAGAGTTTGCATATTGCTGTGACAGCTTTCATCTCACATTGTGGGGCACAACAAATCTAAAATATTCTCTGGTATTTCTAGAAAGGATCTTATCTTCTGTTTAGAGTAAGATAATTCAGATTTTAGAAGACAATAAAGTAAATAAAAACAGGGCAGAGCTAAAAATTTGGCAGATAATCTAGATACAATATACAAAAATTATCAGGAGGCAAATGGGGAGTCTCTGTGAGTTTACAGTTATCTTGGTTTACAACTGAATTATACCAGCTAGAGCTATGTCGCGTCCAACCTCGACCAGCAAGGAAGACACAACGGTTGGACTCTTCTTTAAGCAGTTTATTCAGGAAACCTTGAACAATCTTCTGATCCCGGGGAGCACCAACCCACACCTTAAAAGCCCTTGGGCGGCCAACGCCAGTATGCCACGTGGAACATGCAGATAGGTCCACGTATGCAGAAGCAAGCCTGATATCCATCCAACCTTAACCAAATACAGGTGGGGTTCTTTAAGGAGTTGTTTATCACAGAGAGCACTTGCTGTCCGGCTAGCAGAAGGCAGAAGCCAGCGCCATCTTAAGGGTGTGTCACTTCACAGCTCTCTACAGAGTTACACAATGAGAGATTTTGTCATAAACAAACAGAGAATTTTTAATACAGGGATGACCTAAATACTAGAGTTAGAAAAAGAAAACCTTCAAAATAACTGTACTTCATAATAACGGAAGCAAAGAGGAGGCCAACAAAATGGGAGAAGAAAGTAAGTCAGTAATAATAAAATACTATATATGGCTGAGGAATAAGATACACTTTAAAGATATGAAAACTCATTTAATATTATTAATTAATCAGATTTTGGACATTACAGATCACTGAATGTAGTGACACTAAATTAGTGAGTTCAATGATGAGTACGGACAGGTGAATTATCTAATTACAAACAAGTATTACTAACTTATGGAAACACTGAATACCATACTATATGTTGAAGAATCATGTCTCTTCCAACTGAGGCAGATAGGATATCGTTTTTATTTTTCCTTCTCTACTGTTGTAACCTATCGAACAGGAGAGAAATATAGGATTGCAGTTGTTTTGGATAACACATTATTATTTTTTTAAGTTGCCTTGTCTTTAAGTTATGGAAATTTTATGAGAGTATTTAGAGATAAAGCACACAGACACATTCTTTACTTAGTAGAAATCATTTTGACCCAGTAGCGATGGCGCATGCCTTGTTTTACTATGACTGTTATAGTTTAGATATAAGATGTCTGATGCAAAATGCTCATGTATTAAATGCTTGGTCCTTGGCTGGTAGTGCTGTTTCTGAAACAGATGAAAAACAGAGGTGGCACACACAGAAGACAGGAGTGCCTGGGGAAGCATGCCATTGAAAATTATTTTGCTCCTGGCCCATTTCTGTCTTGTTTCTTTATCTTGTTCCATATCAGGTGAGTAAGCTCTAGCGTATCTTTGTTGCCATGACCATTTTTCCTCAATATGGTCTGAGAATCAACAGTGTTAAGGACTCTGAACTAACTCCTCTGAAATCATAAGCCAACGTGAATCCTTCGTGTTGTATTGCTTGGTTTATTGTCTCAGCAATAACAGAAAGTTGATATGGAACAATGTAGCCATTGCTGTGACATCCTAACCATGTTGTTCAGAAGTCTTGGCACCTGGTTAGTGGAAAGAATTTGCAAAGACTTGGACATGTAGACTTAAGAAGATACAGAATTTTGTAAGCATAACTTAATGAACCATTTTGACTGGAGCTCACATGTCCACAATTCCAAAAGGATTGTGGACAGTAAAGAAAGTGCTCATGAGGTTTCAGACAGACATGAAGACTACTGTACTAGAGACTATTCACATCACATTCTGGCAACAATATTGTCTAAATTTGCCCAAGTCCTCAAATGCTGCACAAAGGTAAATGTGGTAGATGGAGTAACTGGGTGAAGGAGCAACCCCTAGTTCTGATTGTCACATGGATATCACTGACTTCTTCAGTCTAGGTTAATGATGAGAATTGGAAGCAAAATTCAGAGGATAATAACTGAAATTTTATTTAGAAAATGTATATAAATTTGTAGCTGAGAAACCTATGATTTCTGAAGAAATCAGTGACAATACTAGGCAGCCGAGCACTTTGCAATAGAGACAACAGGAAAATGTTGTGAGGGCATAGAGTGCTTGTCTCCCAGCTAATTTAAATGGTATCTTGTTCTAGCCCCTTCCTTCCTCTCTAGCTCATAGCTACCATGAAGCATATAGTCTCTCACTACATGGGTTCTCAATGCTTTGATATTCATCACTTCAGACCCAAAGTAATCTAGCCAGCTATGATGAGCTACAGAATCTGAAATACAAGATAAGATAAATATTCCCTCCCTTGAGTTGGTTTGATCAGGCATTTTTTACAATAGCAAAAATACCTACTAACACAATAACTCTGTTTAGTTTTACCCAAAGAATGTTCAGAGCTTTCCTTTTATATATTTAGATATTTTCTTTGTATTCAAATTAAGAACATTTTCTTGACTGTGTCATCGGCATTGATTTTAAGACGTGTTCTGCCAATTTTGGTTAACATTACATGTAGAAATTGCTTTTTTACTGAAAAATTTAGGAATATCAAAGGTACTTACTTTTTAACCTATCATGTATATTCACTGGTTTGCTGCAGATATTCATACACTATCACAATTCAATATACAGGAAAGCTCTGTTCCTTCAAAGTATGAGTATGGTTCATCATTTATTTTCCTTTCTTCCTATTATTGCTAATCAGCTTGCCAGGAAGTCCCAACTCTTTCATCAGCATTAATCAGTTGATAATGAAGCCGTTTTAAATTGTAGACTGTCAATTTCCTAAAAGAAGCATCAAGCATTCATTTGTGCACTCATATACTTTAGAAGAGTAAAAATTAAACAACTGAAAAGATGAAGTGCAGTATGTCATACATCTTCTCTTTCTTTGCTGCAATATGCACAGTATCTCCCACAACCACTAACTGCAAAACCTTTACAGAAATATCAAGTCACTTTGTAAGGAGAATGAAACTAAAGGAGAAGTTAAAACCAGAAAAATGGGGTAGGGTATCTGCTGTATCCATATTAGAATCTGCACTAAAAAATTAGATAATGTGTAGCAAAATGATTTAACTTTAATGTCCATTTATATTTGGAATTAGATTGTTTTGATCAGGTATTTGTTAAAACTATGGATTGCATGGCTGAGCCTGTGACTTGCCAGGACATCCAGGAGGTCCACCACTGCTAAGCCTTGCAGGGAGAGTCTATGAGGTAAAGCAGCAAGAAGCAGAAGAAGTTGGCTTTTCATAAAACTTCAGGAAGAACTCTTGGAAGGCACAGGAGAAATAAGTAAGATGGTGGGGTGCTGACTCAATGCCAAGGCTGCTCAGCAGAAGTGCCAGAAATGGTTATATGTCTATCAGTATATAAGGCTGTTGTTTTCTGTGCCTTACTTGTATTTTTTAAATATGAGATGTAAAGCATGTCTCTTGGATATAGGAAATGGTAAATGACACAAGCACTAGAGACAGCTCAAGCTTGGTGAAACGTTAATTTCACTACTTTTTATCAGTATAAAAATCATAACAGTAATACTATGATATTAGTGTTATCTTTTTAACCTCATTAATGAAAACACTTAGCTATATCATGTAGAATATGACTGAGAAATAGAACATTTAGTTTTAAATTTCATTTTATTTATTAATATTTTGTACATGTATGTATTCTGTGGAGATTACAAAACAGCTCATATGAAGCATAGGAAGAAGTTCTTTTCATTACTATGGGATCTAAAGATTGAATTCACATTGTAAGACTTTTGTTAGCATTTCTATCTGCTCAACCAACTCACTGGCCAAAGCATTTTACTTTTAATCATCAACAAGTGAAAATAGTGTCAGGGAGATAACTCAGTGGATAAGAGCAAACGTTGAGGAAGTTAGAGGACCTGAGATCAAATCCCCCAGCTCCTACATAAAGTCGACAGATGGCTCAGGACCCTTGGTCATCCAGCCAAGACAACATGCAGACTTCAGTCTCAGTGAAAGACTTTGTCTCAACAAAACTTTATGAAGAATCCATATGTAAATCTAATATTTTGTAGCCAATGATTTTAAAAACATTTAAAATTCATCAAGCTTTAGAAGTTCTGAGAAAATGCAACGAGCACTCTGAAAAACTAATTAAAAATTGGAATTGGCCATGATTTTGAAAGTCTGATTGTGCTTTAGGGACAAGTTTAGCCTGCCTAATTAAATTAATGTTAGGAGACTGAATGCCAAACACAGTATGTCTAACATCTCCCTTACAAGTGTAATCTAAAATATGGAAACCACAGAAACAGAGTGTTTAAATTTATTAGAACTATGGAAATTTGAAAAATAGCTTATGTAAGAGAAATTCAATGTCTCCGTATCATATCCTGCATTGTTACTGAATTTTTAATTTTTTGATACTATATATCGTCAATATAATAATATTTAAATGATCCAATGACTATAATCACTGCATGTAGGAAGCTATATGTGCATCATATAATTGTATAATTAGATGAATATTTTTCTTGTGCTTTCCAAGTATGTGTGTACTATTCTATTCCATACATTGTGTCTTTCATTTGTCTCCTTGATTTATGAAAGAGGAAATAGTGAGGAATATGTTGAATGAGGTTAGCATGTCAAGTTTTGTGTTACTGTAACAAAACATCTGGAGAAAACAACTTAATATAGAAATTTTCTATCATCCTCTACTCTTTTGATTTTGTGCCTCTGGTGAGAAGGACATCATGGCAGTAGGAACATGTGTTCCTCACATTATGGCAGACAGGAAGTGGACAGAAAAGTAAAGGGAGGATCCAGGGCAAGTTATAGCTACCAAAGTAGAAGTTAATCTCCTGCTTTCACCTTCAACATGTCTCCGACCTGTCAATACTCTACTGAAATATAGAATCCATCAAGGGATTAAGGCATTTTCTAAGGAAAAACTCTCATGATCTAGTCACTTCCTAAAAGCCTATCAACTGTATTCCAAGCCTTCAGGGCATGAGCCTGGGGTGGGCACTTTCTGTAGCAGTGTAACAACTTTCAGCCAGTATCAGAGGTGAGTATATTACATACCGTAAACTGGTAACACTAATAACACGTGCCTTTAAATTGATGAAGTATAGGTTTTTAATATCCTTATGATAAAAGTATGATATACTAATGATAAATATTAAGTAGCTAAACTGAATCTTCCATATTATATACATAGGTGAAAATGTCACCTTTTGCACCCCATAAATAAGTTGCTTATCACTTACACATATTTTATTAAAAGCTATGGTTGTGAAAGAAACTTAAAAGTTATCTTCATGTACTCTCTCATATATGGATTTTAGACATAGATCTGGGGAGTGCCAGCCTACAATCCCACGGCCAGGGAGTCTGAGAAACAGAACCTTCATTCAGTGGCTGATGGAAGCAGAGGCAGACTCCCACATCTTAACACTGAGTTGAACTCCAGAAATCCAGGGACAGAGAGCGAGGACTGATGAGCAAAGGGGTTAAGACTGGGCTGGTTTAACCCCCAGAAACAGCTGACCTGACAAGTGGTTGCTCTTGATTCCAGACTGATGGCTGGGAATCCGGCATGGAATTGATCAAGACCCCCTGAATGTGGGTGTCAGTGAAGAGGCCTAGGTAATCTATTGAGCCTTGGGTAGTAGATCAATATTTATCCCACATATACAAATGGATTTTGTGCACCCATCCAACAATGAGAGATGCACTCTCACCCTGGACTCTTGGGGGACGGTCTAGGCCCTGCCCTGGATGAAATGACATACTATGGACACTCCCATGGAGGGCCTCACCCTCCCTGGCGAAATGAGGGGATATTGGAGGGGTTGGTGGGAGGGCGCGGGAAGAGGGCAGGGAAAGGGAGGGGACCTGGAATTGACATGTGAAGCAACCTTAAATTTGAATTTAAAAATAAAATTATATATAAACATATATATATATATATATGTTATCTTCAAGAGAAAGCCAAGAGTCTTGCCAGAAATAGGTCTATCATTAAACCAATCAAGCAATTTTCCAGGAATAAAGAATTCAGTGGGTGCTTTTGAAGGTGACTGTGATATACACAAGGAAGTGATCATTTTTCACCTTGAGCTTTGGTGGAAATGCACATCAACCTTGCAGAATCGGACTTTACATTCAGGAAAATTGTGGGTGGAGAATTATGTTACTTATAGTGAGAAGGGGAAATTGGGGAGTGTTTCTTAATCTGGTGTGAAAACTACAGTGTGCCAAATCCATGATATTTAAGACAGGATTGATATTAGAGGCAATTGTCAGTTAATGGGATACCCATCTTATCTGAAAGAGCACACTATGAATATACACAACACTCTGAATTCTACCCTGTTTCACCCTTTTTTGGGGACAAACCATAGACTATAGCTTCTTCAACTCCTACATGAAATCAGAAATGTTTTAGTTTTACCTTGTCAGCTGTATCGAAATGTATAGAAAATTTCAGTATACTACTGAATGAATGAAATTTAAATAAATCATTCCCAGAGCAACCAAGATCATAGAGTTTTAGAGAAGAGACTCCTGAGATCATGTGCATGAACTAAATTGATAAAATAAAACTAGTGGACCTCAGGAGAAGAAATTTGAGAAACAAAAGTATAGACAACTGGAGTAAAGCATATTGAATGATAGCTCAAGCCAAGTTATGCTCATACCCTCTCTATATAACATGGTGGGAGTCTGAGAAACAACTAAGTAAATAAATGCCAAGCAATAGAAGGGAAGCTTTCTAAAGGTAAAGCTAACTAAAGTACCCAAACAGCAATGCAACTCTATAAAACAATAGTTATATTTATACTCAGCACTTTGAGGCCAAACACATTCTACTTTGTTTATTGAAAACTTTCACAGTCCTTGCCTCAAAAGCTTTCACTCAGGGTTCAAAAATGTTACAATATGTGTATGCTCTAAATCTGAAGGCAATAGAAAAAGAATTTTCTCACAACACCATCGTTCTATACACATGCTCTTTATTATTGTCTCTTTGCTGTTTTCTATTCTAATTCTTTTGTCCTAATTGTCTTTAACTTCTTATCTCTAATTCTCTGTCTCAATTGTAATTCCAATTCTAATTTTCAGTTTCATTCTTTCTTCTTTTTCTTCCTCCTCTTCTCCTCCTCCTTCTTTTTCCTACTTACTTATTGTCCCTAAATTCTTATCCTTTTATAATTCTGTTAATTTCTACCAGCTTCTTCCTCCAGCTACTACCTCTCTAGTCTCGTCTTCCCAAATCTCTGTCACCAGAAGCTTGAAGTAAAAGTTTAGAATTACAGAGTCACTTTTTCATTGGTCTGGAGCACATTTCTTGGCTAAGTCATAAAGGCAGAGCCATTGCAATGGCAACATAATGTCCCAAATCCATAGGATCAAAACTGTGACCAGACAGGTACAGCATGGTGTCCAATGATAACTTTAAGACCCAGATCTATTGTTAGTAGACTGGTACGTGATGAACTCACATTCTTTTCTCAGTAACCTTGGTTACTGTGGCTCTGACCTTATATATGGCTGCAAGTTCTTAAATTTTTGATATATTTATAAAAGGCCTTTAGAGTAGTTTGAAATTGTTCTGAGGTGAAAGTGAACTAATTGTCTGCAGTTAGTCTGAGTAAGGGATAAAGCAGGCTATTAAGAGTCCACAGTCCTTGTGGGACAAATAGATTTAGCTATGAGGCATGTTCCAGTATATATTCTATATAACAAAAGTATATAGCCAAGACAAAGTCATATTTTAGAGCACCCACACATGTATGTGCCCAGAAGATGGAATATTTTCATGATATTAAACACATAAGCAGGGGGAATCACCCAAAGTTATTCTTAGGGAAGGATGAAGTACTCATGAGACAAATTATAGTTAGGAACAACTGGCTTCCACAGACAATGACCCAATGCCCTTGCCAAGTGGAGCTACCCAGTCAGGAATCATGAGGCTAGTATGGAGACCTGTTAAACACTAGTTAATCCCTTTTGTATCTCTCATGGCCCCTGACATTTGCTATCTGTCGTTGTGATAAAAAAAACAAGGAATACCTCCACCCCCTCAAAAAGAACTTGGGAGGACAGGGTTGATTTGGCTTATAGGATATATATATATATAGTCCATCATTGAACAAAATCAAAGCAGGAACTCAAGGCAACAACCTAGAGAGAGGAACTGCAGCAGAAACCATTGAGGAATACTGCATTTTGCTTAGCTCCATATAGCCTCAGCCTATCTGCTTAGCAACGGTACAAGCCACAGTGAGTTGCCCCCAACACATAAATTAGTAATCAAGAGAATGTCCCACAGAATATCCATGGGCTAATCTGGTTGTGCTAATTCCCTTCTCTCAGGCATGTCAAGTTGTCAACTGAAGATAACTGTGACAAAATATGTCATTTAAGAATAAATTGAACATGAAGAACTTGCATGTAAATGAATAGCAAAGATCTGGAGAGGGCAAGAAGAGAATTTAGTGAAGAATGTCAGTTTACTTGGTATTTGATAATTCTGACAAATATGTAATAAATACCATTTACATTTATTTTAATGTTCTCAATCAAGACCCTCTGCCTTAAAGTTCTAAATACAGAGAATGACCTTTTGATAATTATCAGTTTTATGAATGTATGATTTTATTATCATCTTAACTCATTATTTGATGTTTATTACAATATATTTCAATCTTCATTGCAGCATCTAAAATTTACTATCTTGAATTACATTTCATGTGTTATTAAGATTTAAAAAACGTTATTCTATTCCACTCCAGACAAAAGACATTACAGGAATCTTGATGTAATTGCTTTGTCAATAGAAGAAAGTTATACAACTGCCAACCAGCCCTGCTTAAAGTGGTCTGTGAAGGGCTTGTTTATGTAGTGTTCATGTCTAGAGGCTGCAAAAAATTTGTCAGCTTGACAATGCCTACTCAGTCAGGTCTGCTCTTGCCTTTTTAACAAGATTAAAATGTCTTATGGAAATGAGCATGGTCTCTATCAGGATAATTACACTTAAAATAGATGTAAATAGCTATAATTGAATTAAATAATCTGCAGCAGTCATTAACATCTGAAGTCCACACATTGTCAAACTAGTGGAATCTACACACATTAAAATAACCAGTTGGTTAATTGGCAATCACTATGAAGGCAAGTGAAGGAAAGTGAAGAGAGTATTTAAATCATCTAGGGTAATTTAAATTTCTACTGCATGGTTTAGGAAACTGTGACTTGCCCAAGTTCATATCCTAGGTGAGACTTAAGGAAGTCTGCACCAATTTAAAAGCAAGTTGCATACTTTTAACACACAATGCCATGGAGTAGACATTCTCATTCCAAATGGGAAGGGTCATACCAAAGCAAGACTAAACCCAGCATGGCAGTTGAAAGTTGCATTCAAGGCAGGTGCTGAGAAATAAGATATAATTTTTAAAAAACTATCACCAGCTGAATGTGGATTAAATATGACCACCAGCTATTATTCCCTCCATACCATGATGGGTTGGATTGTACTCTCAAACTGTGATCCAAAATAAATGCTTTTGTTAGGGATTTTGTCAATGCAATTAGAAAAGTCACTGAGACAGTACCTTGATTGATTCCTCATCTTGTCTAATGTAAGTTACTTCACTTTGTTTCCTTTTGAGAACTGTCTTCTTTTAAATTATGTTAGTTCAGAATACCAACAAACACACCATTGCCAGACTTTAAAAAAAAAGGCTGAGAAAGCCTGGAAGCAGCATTCCTCTAGAGTTTCTGCTTTAGTTCTTGCCTCTAGATTCCTGCCTTGCTTGAGTTCTTGTGTTTTCTTCTCCCATTGATAGACTGTTTGCAGGATGTGTAAGGCAAATATACCTTTCCCTCTCCAAACGGCCTTTGGCCATTGGTAATTATCACAGCAACAGAAAACCAAACTAGGACAATATGTTTAGCTTTTGTAACACCAAATGTTTCTCACAAAGATTCCATGATTTATATATGAATTAGCAATGCATAAAGATTCCATTTTTTAATTCTTCAATTCTTAGTATTTTCTTGCTGCTGCCTTTATAGATATTTATGACTCTGTCAGTGTTACGCTTTTTTATTTTCCTGATGAATGATGTTAATTTTTCTCAGTACCTCATTGCCCATTTATCAGTCCTCTTAGTGCCTATTCAAGCATTTTGCTTCATTTTAAGAAGACTTTTTATAATCTCATTAATTTATAAAGCATTTTAAAAATGAACACATAGTAAGATATACTGTGCATATCTTTTCCCTATATGTGATTTTTTAAAACTTTGTAAATATTTTTCAAAAACTAGAAATACTTAATATTAATTAAATCCACAGAATCTATCTTATATCATTAATGACTTTAAGAGGAATCTTTATTCACCTCAACTTCATGAATATAATTGCTTATTTCTTCTAGGAGCATTTTCATTTTCCATAATAAGATGGATTTTGAATTGTGTTTACTTGAATAATATGTTCCATATGTTTATTTTATTTTCCAATGATTTTTCTTTCTAGTACAGTTTGCTTAACATAGGAATCTGCTTTACATCTGTATGCCACACTTTTAATATACATTAAGCTATACCAGAACTAGTTTGTTTCCACTAATAATTTTGTCTCATATTATCTTAGTTTAACTTCATCCTACTGATTTCTTAATTATTCTAGTGCATCATATTTTTATATGAATTTTAAAATATAATTGAAAATTCCCACAAAACATGGAATGTTTTGTTTTTGAGTAGAATATCAATTGGGCCACATACCATATTTGAAAATGCAAACTAATTTACATGTTTAATCTCATATTCTGTCTTATAGTATATTTCTTTATTAGATCTTAGTCTTCTATCTCTTCCATTGAAATTTTATAGATCTTACAGGAATGACCTTGAGTAAGTACACTTCACTAGGTATATGATAATGTGTATAATGTTGTTTGATGACATTATAAAGGCGAATTAAATATGTATAGCTCAAATTTTTGTTTTCAGGTGAATAAAAATAGTTCCCCTCTAATTATATTTCACATATAAGTGAGACAATAGCAGTAGAGACATTATAAAAATGTTGTTAATGAAAGGCTGAGGAGATGGCTCAGTGTTTAAAAGAACTTATGGCTCTTTTACAGGCCTGGACTTAGTTCTCAGCAACTACATAGTTGCTCACGATCATCTATAACTACAGTTTCAGGTGATCCAAACATGCTGTCTTTGGACCTCCATGAGAACAAGACATGCATTTTGGTATACAGATGTATGTGTAGACAAAACACTAATACTCATAAAATAAAAGCATATAAATCTTTAAACCATGTTTTATAAAGTCTTTGAACACTTCATACATTGATCACATCTGTCCCCCTCTTCACTCTCATTGCAGATCCTTACCTTTAATGCAAGTTCTACTAGGTCTTAATAATAAAAGCCGAGACACAGGGGAAAATGCTGAGAGATCAGAGAGAAGAAGGAGCAAGCCAAAGCCACCTTTATCTCATCAGCTTCCCAGTGGAAAAGAGACCAATTTCCTGCTTCCTCCCACCTATATTCTTTTCTCTCCCCAGCCATCTCACTTCATGTCAGTCTGTATAGACTTCCTAGTGGCCAGCTCCACCTTCTGATCTTCAGACACGCTTTTTTTTATACAAACAAGATATAATAACACATACCTGATGTCTTATTTATCCAATGTTGTGTCCTCATTCATTTTTTAAGGTCATCAAGTACAATTTGTGGTGCCCGTGTACTCTTATGTGTGTGGTGATACACCAGAGTATATAATTGTCCTAGGGACAACATCCTTAAAGAAAAATAAGCCTCTCTTTCCTAGGAGCTAGGAGTTATCAAGAGCTCCTCAGATGCACAAAATTAAACTCCAAATGGACCAAGAACCTCAACATAAGGCCTGATACCTTGAACTTGACAGGAGATAAAATAGGGAATATACTTGAATTCACAGACACAGGGAATGACTTTTTTTTATAGAACTCTGGTCATACAGGCATTAGGAACAATAGAAAAATGGGACCTCATGAAACTAAAATGTCTTTGTTTGTTCAGGACATTTTTTAAAATTTAAATTAGAAACAAGCTTGCTTCACAAGTCAACCCCAACCCTCTTTTCTTCCCCTCCTCCTCTGTCCCCACCAGTCCCCTAACCCCCCACCCAATTCCCATTCTGTTCCACAAGGAGGGTAAGGGTCCTCCATAGGGGATACCCAAAGTCTGTCATATCATCTGGGGCAGGACATTATGTTAAATATTTTTTTATTTATTTTGTATGCAGTGTTCTGTCTGCATATATGCCTGAAGGCCAGAAGAGGGTGCTGAATCTCATTAAAGATGGTTGTGAGTCATCATGTGGTTTCTGGGAACTGAACTCAGGACCTCTTGAAGAACAACCCATGCCTTTAACTGCTGAGCTGTTTCTCTAGCCCTGAAACTAAAATGTTTTTATACAGAAAAGAACACCATCATTCAAGAGACGAAGCTATCCACAGACTAGAAAAACTCTTTAGTATCTGCACTTCTGATAGAAGATTAAAATGTATAAAGCACACGTGCGCGCGCGCGCGCGCGCACACACACACACACACACACACACACAGAAAAATAATCCATTAAAAACTAGGACATAAAACTAAATGAATCTTCAACAAGAACATAGGAGAAAACTTCCTCACACTAAAGAAAGATACACCCATGCAGATAAAAGAATCACACAGAATACCAAAAGACAAGACCAAAAAAAGAAAATCCCCACACAAGACCAAAAAAAGAAAATCCCCACAAGAATCTGGGTGTGGTGGCACATGCCTTTAGTCTCAGTACATGAGAGAGGCAATAAGATCTTTGGATTCTAAGCAAGCCTAGTCCACAAAGCTAATTTCAGGACAGCTAGGGCTACACACAAAATCCCTGTCTTGGAAAAGAAAAGAAAATCCCCAAAACATAGCATAGAAACACTAAGTACACATAAAAAAAAAAAAGAGAGTGCCTTGAAAACTGCAAGAGAAAAAAAGCACAAGTAATATGTAAAGAAAAACTCATTAGAATAACAGTTGATTTTTCAATGGTAATTTTGGAAAGCCAAAGAGCCTAGAATAGTCATTGGAGCTCTAAAAACTATGAGGCCAGGCTAGAATAATGTACCCAGCAAAACTATCTACCATAATTGAAGAAAAAGAAAGACTTTCCACAATATAAGCAACCTAAACAACAACGACAAAAAATTCTGTTTCAGATTCCCTACTCTTGTGACACTTTGATAAAGAATTGTCTCCGAAATAGGAAGCACTGTGTAATGCTGTGGAGCTCACTGTATGATAGAAACATTATAGAGAAGTTATAGCCAATTCAGTTGGTAAAATCTTTTGTATGTTAAGTTGCTTAATTAGTTTATGTCTAAAACATTGCATGTTACAAAATATTAATTGAAATCCATTTATAATATGTTTCTATAGCTAAGCTAAGACATATGCAGACCCAAAAGCTGCTTCTTATGAATAACAAGAATAATTGTGTTAGAATGGATAGCTGATGAATTTTTGTATATTACAATTTCCTTCAAGGAGTTATCCTTTGATTTACATAGGAAAATACTTTCAGAAAAAAATCCTTATATCACATATTTCTATCTGATGCTCAAGATATTTCTTAATTTTAAAATATTGCATCAGAGATTTTGCTCTTTAAAAGTAAAAGAATGTTAAAATTTATAGATTTAAATTAATTAGTTAATTATTTCTAATTAGTTGCATATTAATATAAAATGAAATTAAGGCAAAAAAGCATACTCAAAAATTACCTCAAGGTGTTTTCAGAATGAAATCTAATCAAGGAAAGTTACCAAGAGTTATTATCTGCTTTTTAACTTTAATTATATCATAAAACTGAGATTGGTATAATAAAATAATGATTTTCTTTAATATTATCCTCTTTATCTCTGTTAACTTGACACAACTTAGAGTCATATGATAAGAGAAATTTAAATTGAGGAACTGTCTAGATCGGTTGGTTTGTGGGCATTTCTGGGAGGGTTATCTTAATTGTTCATTGCCTTAGGAGAACCCAAGTTAGTGTTCTTTCTCCGTGTTTTCTTCTTCAAGATCTTACTTGAATTCTTGCCCTGACTTCCCTTAATGATAGACTGTGACTGGGAAGTATAAGCCAAATAAGGTCTCTCTTTGCCAAGTTGCTTTGTGCTAGTGTGTTTAATCACAAAAAGAAAGCAAATTAGAAAAATTGGTAGAGCCTATGGATCTGGGAGATATAAATCTGTGGTACTGTTTATTACCTGAGAAACTTGTGCTACAAGATAGTAAACTATGCTTTACAAGAAAGCTGTCATAATGGGTACGCACTGCTTTTGTGGACTACACACACCCATGTTTCTGGTCATTGGTCTTCAGCACAGACCTATGGTCAAGTAGTTGGAAGGTGCCTACAACTGGGAAATTTCTAACTAGAGAATGTGAGAGAGTAACGTCTTTTGCCCACATTTCAGATTTCATTCTGGCAATGTCCTCCTGTGTGTTCACATACAACTGCAGTGCGAATACATGAAAATAAACTTTGAAAATCAAAGATGGGCTAGAAGAAAGAAGATAAAGTTTGAACTCTATCTTAGGGTGTAATTTTTTTAAAGTTATTCTCTTTTACTTAAACAGTTTTTGAAGTGAAGTTTAACATTTGTTAAAGGACAATTACAAATAGTGACTAAAAGGGAAGCAAGTGGATATTTAATTCCATGCCAAATATTCCCAGTTTTTAAACTATTTTTTCCATGGTATTTTATGATACTATTAACATGTTTTTGTAGTTATGAACATTACAAATATGTTTTATGACATCTACATACTCAATGATGAGGAGCCATCATTTAAACTTGGGAAGCAGGCTATGACAGACTATCAAGATACAGTGTAAAGATATGTCTAGAATAGGAGTCCATGACTTTGAGGTTTTGAGACAGAGGTACTCTCAGTGCTGAGATTTCTGAGGAAATTATTTACAATTATTCACTCAATCACAGACATAGAAAAGCTTCAATACTATTCAAAGAGAAAATAGATAATCAATATCTATCTGAGCTTACAACTACATTCTCTTTGCAGAGTTTAATTAATGAAGAAAACTGATTTGTTGAGTCTAATAGTTTATATATTCAAATACTTTATAGATAGTAGGTAGCTGATGATTCAATCATTGAACTCAACTCTGAAGATTTTTAAAATGTATCTTTGCACGTGAGCTCTCAGTTCAGGTGAGGTGAGACTTTGGTACAGAACTAATTATTATGTGGTTTGGTAATTTATACACCAACTTCTCTAAGAGTAGACTCTGCAGGAGTCTAAAGGGTTTCTCAAGTCCAGTTAATAAAAAGACAGGAAGATGGGCACTATCTCCTTATTGGCCAGAGATAATGTCCGTCCCTGAATTTTATTATATCTCCATCTCCACGCTGTATTGAAAGATCATTGGCTACAGAAAAACAATTGCTGGGTGCTGGCTAGTAACAATTGTCAGGAAAGTCACTTGTTCTTCAAAGATTGTTTCCTCAATTCTGTCATAAAGAGAGATTTACCACTGGCTATAGAAGAACCAGTTTCAAAGCTTCTGTGTTCATCAGATGCATCCAGAAACACAACATAAACAATTACAAAATACATGGCCATGCAATAAATTTAAGTTGAAACATTAAATGGAGTCATTAAATGTAATTTTTATTCATTCCAGGGATAACATGAAAGACATGATAAGGTTATAGCATGAAATACAAAAGAATAGTACATAACTAACAATAGCATTGTCATTTTTCAGGTAATCTATTCCTCAGCAGTTGTAAAATCCTATTCAGGGATAGTGATAAATGAGATAAATATAATTTCTCAAGCCACCTAGCAAAGTTAAAAAATATTAATAATTTTCAGACCTTCACAGAGATAATTGTCTCTGTAGTCTTCTTCAAAGAGGACTTTGTTTGCAGAGAACTTTATCTTGGGAATGAGAATCTCTGAAGGCATTTCCAAAGCTAGTTCTCTGTTGCTATTACCCTCATGTCAGTTTGTAAATTGTCTTGCAAATACATTCCTCATTGTATTTATGTAGTTTACTGATGATCTTTAAATATGCTTTACATAGACTGTGGTGTGGCATAACAAATAATGCTCACAAACTTTCAGGGACTTTGCAATCTTACACATCTGACAAGGGTGCTTCAAAACTATAAAAACATAATAGGGTATACCCAGCAGCTCAGAGGCTCCCAAACTAAAATCATCATGATAGCTCTTACATGTATTGCTGAACAGAAGTGAATTATGCTGTTCTTGTAAAGTGTTTTCATTTTAATTCAAACTCAGTGTCTTTCCATCATCCATGTGTTAAATTAAGACAATGTCTCTGCCTTTTAAATCTGCACCCTGGGGAAAGAAGAGCTGAATATATCAATTTCCAGTGCATTTTTTTGTTTTGTACTTTTGTTTACTTCCCAATTTTTTCCTTTTACTTGGTTACTTCTATGTAAGTATAAGGTATTTTCTCCAGTCAAGTACAGTGTTTATTCTAATCAACATTAAAAATGATTCTGAAATAATTTATTGTTTACTAGAAAGGTATGTGAAACAACATTAAGAGAGACTATGAGTTTTCCTTTGTGAATAGGGATAGTTCATATCAAGAGTTATTAGCATAAATTTGTTGTCATGGTTTTGTTCGTTGGCACCTCAGACATTTGGGGTTAGAAGTGAGCAAAAAGAAGGTATTTGGTATAAAACAATGCACTGTGAATGACATAATGCAGGGATAAAAATCAAGCATGGTGCTCTTCTAGAAACCATAGAAAAGGGAGTTTCAAATAGATCACTGTATTGTACAGTCTGCCTAGGTCTTCATCCATGTGACCCTTTGGTATTACTAGATCAGAAACTACCCTTTGCAGTCTCCCATGCAGTCAGCTGTGTTTATTTTCTTGAGTTCTTGCTACGGACAGTGATGGTTTTGGCTTCTCAACCTCAAATGTAAACAGCTTCCCTGTGTGACTTTCCAGTTCCCGCATGATCTGCAAGCTGGGGTACTGAAATGCAGGGAAAACCAGCAAGCGACACAATATCATCGCAAGTGGCCCAAACCCCACCAGGTGGAGATTTTGAAGAACATAAGTAGATGAACTGTATGCCTGGTGATCATAAAATATTTCAGAAATTTCAGGTATTTATGTGAATGAGAAATAATGCCTAAAACTGACTGCTACCTGATTTGTAAGTTGATTATTTTAGCAGCGAGATCACATACATAGTTATGCTTATTTCACAATTTGTTCATATTTGCTTAGGTAGCCCCTCTGACTACATAACATAGACTACAATTTCTTATTGTTTATACATCTCTGCTGTTTAAAAAATGATACTATTCTTGTATTGCCATTTAAGAAAGACTATGGATGGTATCATACAACAGTGGAGAAAATGGATCTTTAAATGGGAAACGATTTCATTTTCTTCACTCTTGAGTCATCACTGGGAATGATTGGAATATTCTTTAAAATAGCTTAAGATCTCTCAACTTCTCAAGGGCTACAGTGAGATTAGAAGTACATCTGCATACCTCCAATCACATGAAGAATTTGAAAAATTATTTCAGCTATTTTCACTGTTGTTATTTACACAGCAGTTATCTTATTAGATTCCTGAGATGCTCAGCAAAAAACAGAAGACTCTTTAAAACTTAATAAAATATACACTGTAACAAAGTCCTGACATGACCCTAGAGTTCCCCCTCACGCCCACTCCATCACAGTCTCACAAAAAATGTGACATTTTACAAAAAAAGATAGTAAAAGTGTTTTGAATGATGAGTGTGTTCATAACAGGCAAAACTCAGAAGACAAAAGGTTCTCTCCACAGTACTTTAACATATTTTCATGAACACTACCTAATTTATTCCTTTACTAGTCTTCTACTTTAAGACATAAAATTCCAAGCCAGATCAATATAATTCAGCCTTACTATGCTCAATAACATTTCCTATCTTAAGTCAAAAGTTCAGTTTCCAGTCAAAACAAACAGGACCTAAAATACACAGCACTTGGGGTTCCAACTTGCTAAAGGCAGCATCCCAGGGAAAGCTGTCCTCCCAGTGATTAGAAAATTGAATGCAGCTTTTAATCTTCGATCTTCCCACATTGCTGCTCAATTTAATGTTCTGTGTAGGAATTCCTGCTGAGCCATATCACCGCACAAACACTCAGAAAACTCCCAAAGTGACAATTAGTCATTGAGAAAGAGTCAGCTAGAGGAGGACGCAAGGGGCAACTTCAATAGTTGGAGATTAAAGAGTACATAATCAACAAGATTTTTCTTAAATTGATTTCTTAATGTAGCATAGCCTGGCTTAGTATTAAAAATGTGATCAAATAATCACTTATGTAGACTTGTTCATATTTTTATTTTTAAATGTCTAGTTATGAAAAGGAACTCACAGAAGGCTTTAAAAGTGGTCACTCTTAGCAATGATCTGATAAACCAAAGAAAAGCACCATGAAACTTTGAAGTCTTTATTTTATTTTTCAAGTTTCAGAGATGTGGCCATGTGTCACTATGACAGAAAATATTTTCACCAAGTTAAAAGTTAAAGAGAAAATGGAGGTACACTTTTAAAAATTATTTTTAATAATATTTTATTTTTATTTTTAAATATCATTATTTGAATTATTAAAGTTATATTTTTATTTAAAATAAAAATGAAACAAATTATCAAACACAAGGAAATTTCAGTGTATATAGCTCAGCTAAAGGAGACAGTCTGAGAAGGCAGTTATTTCTGTGTGGGTGGCATGTTATGGTGAAACATGACATTTTGAGGCATAGGAGATCATTAAAGTAGGAAGAGCATTCTATTTAATTCTATGGGGATACAGATACACACACAGACACACAGACACCCACATAAGCACACACACACACACACACACACACACACACACACACACACATCAGTGTGGTGCATCTACTCCCAAGACTAAGGCACGATGATGGCAAGTTCAAAGCTTGCTTAGGTATCTTTTTCCTTCAATTTTTTTTTTTAAATTTACATCTCGACCACAGTTTTCCCTCCCTCTTCTCTTCCCATTCCCTCCCCTCTGCCAACCCCAATCCACTCTTCCTCTGTTTCTGTTCAGAAAGGAGCAGGCCTCCCATGGGTATCAACAAAGCATGGTATATCAAATTGCCATGTAAAACTAAGCACTTCCCCTTATATTAAAGATAGGTAAGCCAATCCAGTATGAGGAATATGTTCCCAAGAGTCAGCCAAAGCATTAGAGACAGTCCATTCCCGTTGCTAGAAACTGCACAAACAGATCAAACTATACAACTGTCATATGTATGTAGAGGGCCTAGGTCCCATGCAGGCTCTCTTGTTGTCTCTAGTTTCTTTGAGCTCCTATGAGCCAGGTTAGTTGTTTCCATGGGTTTTCTTGTGATGTCCTTGACCCCTCTGGCTCCTACAATCACCACCCGTTCAACAGGATTTCTCAACCTCAGCCTAATGTTTGGCTACATGTCTTTGCATCTGTTTCCATCAGTTACTGGATGAAGACTCTCTGGTGACAGCTGGAATCTTAGGCAAGCAAGGGATGCTTGCAAAATGGATATCAGATTCCCTTTTGCAGTAATGGGAGGCTCTACAATTTGTGATGATAATAACACAACAGTATAGTTAATAATAAAATAATATTTGTGGAGTTATTTTCGGGAAATATTTGTAAAATAAATGCCGTAGTTCTTAACGGCTTTTGATTAGGGAGCACAGCATTTAGCAATGAACGTTATGAGTGCTATTGTATGAGAAGTTCCTTTGAACTGTACATTTGCACCAGAATGAGCCTCAGGAGATACACAAATGATCACATGTCTGGGCAAGCAGAAATCTGGGAGATTCTTAGGGCCTTTACCCAGCAGTATAAACAGGAGTAAACACTTGTTAGGGATGGAGATGCTGATACCTAAACTTCAAAAGGCGAGAGATATTCATCACTGAAGAACTGACTACAAGCTGCAGTTTTTGAAAGTAGTCACCCTTGCTAGGGTGGGCCTTCCTAGGAGGCAGCTTCTTCTGAGTTATTTCTGCTCCTTGTAAGTAACCCTTTGCCGCACCTGCTGCCCAGCCTGTGTCCGAGAATGTGAGGAGGGTGCCAGAATTGATGACACAGAGACCTGTCGGTGGTGCAAAGAAAACTTCAAGAATGCATTTCAGAAGGCTCCTCAAGAAAGCTCCACTTCATTCTTACTCTGGCTGGTTATTATATGCCCTGATACCAGGGGCTGTGGGCGGTGGGTCAGGAAGAGGTGGTTAGTCATTGGAAAAGGTCAAGGTCAGGGTGTACCTGTGGGTGGGCCTTTATCAGGAACTTACTGCTCTGGGCACCATATTGTTTTTAGTAAACATGTTTTTAGTAAACATTGTCTTACAGAAGCCTGTTCCCAGGCTGATGGGGAAGTGGGCCTGTGGCCAAGGTCTGTTGTTCTCACAACCCTTTACCCATACCCTCCTAGTGACCCCCAATAAAAACTCATTGGTTCACAAAATTGGACATTAGTGCAGTGGTACTTCAATCTGTTGTGGGCTGCCTCTGTGGGATGAGTAGATGTGTATGTTGTGTCCCTCCAGGAAAAGTCTTTCACACAACAGTTGGTTATGAATCCTATGGAATCTGACTTTAATAAGAACTGTTTGTAATGAAAACATTCAAAGAACCACCCCTCCACCGTCTTGGTTGGTAGCACATATGACTTGAGCATGTGCTTGTGTAATATATATGAGTCAGTGGCATGACTTGTCTTCTTTCCAGGCTTGTCATGCATGATTGTCATTTTGTCTTTTTCTTTTCTCCTTGTTAGTTCCTTAAACATTAATAAATAAACATGGTTGCTTGCTTTGGAGTGTGTGGATATTTCTTTTTCAATCTGATGCTGATACTCTGAACATGGACTTAACATCTTAAAGCTGCCAAAACAATTGCTATGAAATGGTTCTTTTGAAATGGGGTAGAACTGAAGAAACAAGGCACTTATTTACAGCTCTTACTGTAAAGCCTTATTTCCTTTGCAAAATAATATGAGTTAAGGACCCAGAAAGCAGTTTCTTTTGCATCATTTTTTAAGAGGAAGCTTTATGGTATTATTATGACAACTAAGTTTTAATTTGAAAAACAAGTCTCATGAAATTATTTCTGTTCTTGAAAACCCAAACACATTTGTATCATGATGTTCTTAACAAAGAAGAAACCTTGAAGGAAAACTGTTATAATTTGCTACATTAATATGCACCTGACAGAGTTAAACTGATGCCTTATACCATAAAACTAAAAATGGGCTAAAATTTTACATCTAACAGAGTTAAGATAAAGCATGTTGAATTCTGATTTTGTGTTCTTGCTTGCTTCAGCTGAAACCCTCTGTCTTGGGAGGGCTAACACTCGTGAAAGCTGCCTCCTAAAAGAGATGCACAGCAGGAACTGCCCTTATCAATTCTCCTTCTGTGGGCATTCTTAACCAGGATAGAATGTCCCCTTGGTGGTCATGAAACACAGAGACCATCTGCAGGTGGCTACACTGGGAAGAAATTCATCATAGTTGTTCATCCAGTAAAACTTGCAAGAAAGTACAGAGAGTGGCTGGTCTTTGAGGTATAAAGTGAGCCTGACTTCTCCAGTTCTCTGTGTTCTCTGTTGGTTCTTCAAGACAACAGTTTACCATCTCTACTTAAAGAGCTATTTTAGTGAATGAAAGTTCATTAAAAAATCCATAGATTAGGACCATACTTTATTTATGTAGTTTGGATTATTCTGTGTGAAATCAGGCACTTCAATCATCTTCTCAAATGCAGAAATAATTCTTCCATTAATTCTTTACCATGTTTGATCTGTGATAGAAATTATCTTCATATGCTTTTGCTACTTTGTGACCGTTCTCCACCTCTGTTTTCAAAATATTTGCCTCCACACACTTCACAAGGCCATTACTTACTGAAATTATCACATGGAGTTGATATTGAAGTTATCTCGCAATGTCAGCATCCCTACTAATTCCTTGGTAATATGTTCTCTGTGAAATGAAGAATGACACTCAACTGGATTTATCAATAACATATTTTCAGAATGTCTCAAAACTTTTCCAGTTAGTCATTGAAGACTACATTATATTTTGTTTAGAGTTTGATGTTACTTCTCCACTTACTGGTGTGTGTGTGTGGGTGTGTGCTGAATGTTTATAGAAATTCTTTTATGGGTCTCTGAATTGTATTTCTGTGTAAAGAAAAAAAGAGGTTTTTTTGTTACTATCTGAATTATGGGCAATAAATACTCGTTATTCATTGGCTTTCCTACAGTTGCACTTAAGCAGAAAAACAAGTTACAACCCACAGATGACAAAGAGAGGCTGTTTTAGTCACCTGAAGGCCAAATTCTTAAATAGCCTGTAGGAAGTGTGTGTCTTGCTGTGCTGAAATGACCCATGGACTCACATGCTCTCTCAACAACCCATCTACCAGCTTACTCTGTGAAGGTATTTGTGGCACAAAACTCTTCATAGAGAGTTTTTTTGTCTGGAGGAAATTACCTAGTGTTTTTCTAAGTAATTGAGATTGAGGAAGTAGTTTGTGACCCGATTGTAACTATTTCCAGATTGCAAATACTCTGTGGTATCTAGTTCTGTGTGATGAAAATCCCTCCCCTACTTTTGGTAAAGCCATTCCTAAGGAAGGAAAAATGTTATTCTCCATTTTCCACCAATGTTTTTAAGCAATTCATTTGTCTATTTCTTTAGAGTTTCATGGCTTCCTGATGTATTGTCATATACCCTCCTTCAATCCTCTTATTCATCCTCAGTTGATGTGTTACCCATATTTCTGAGAAACTAGAAACCTCAGCGATCAGTCTTTATTATCAACTGGATAAGATTAAGACTCACCTGGGATAAGGGTCTTTGAGCATGCCTGTGGGGGTTATTTTAACTAGGTTGAGATGGGAACCCTGAAAGGATCGGGGGACTCAGAACCCTCAAGATCTAATTCTCAGAGCAAAGGAGATTTATTTGCCCCAGAGACACAAAGAGCAGGGAGTAAGAAACAAACAAAGGAGGTAGAAGATGAGAGAAAAAGGGAAGGGAACATGGGAGGATGGAAAGGGGTATTTGTCCTGAGAAAGGGGACAAGGAATAGCCTCTGGATAAAGAGTAGACAGACATGGCCCATAGGAAAAAAATGGTGGATTTTATTATAAAGATAGAAAGAGAAACCTGGTGTTAGAATGAGGTGTTTAATTCTTTTTTTCAAGCCTGGGGGGCGGACTGAGGGAGTCATGTGCCCTCCCCAGAAACACTTTTTTGCATGGCTCAACAGTAAGGAGACACTTGGCCCATACAAGATGATGGGAACACCTGCTTGGTACACTGCAGATGGTTCCCTGTCGGCTGTGCAGTCAGATGGGTCAGGGTGAGGAGTGGTCCTCGGTCTCCCTGCTCCCAGAGAGGCCAGAGATCCCAGCAGGCAGAAAGTAAGTCTGGCATACTAGGAGAAAGTAGTGTGACCTTCATGTTCTAAAGCTGGTTCTCCAGGGTGACCTCTTTTGCTTTCTTTTCTTTTTGCTGCCCTCGCGTTGCTTCTTCTTTTTATATGACTCCTGGTCAATGGGTGCAGGATTCACAAATGGGATCAGTTCTTGGAGTGCTGGAGGCATGAACTCCCTCAGCTTCTCCAGCACAGTGATGCCCTTCTCTGTCTGGTAGTTCTCCAGGATGTCGCAGATGGTCAGGGCAGTAGCACACATTGTGGCATTAAGCATATGGACAAACTCCATCTTCTTGGCCAAAAAGAGGAAAGACACTGCCTTCAACTTGTTCTTGTCCATCATCTTCTTGGTCTGCCCAAATGGGATTCAGGGCCAGCAAGCCTAGTAATCTGTGCAGTTGGAACAAGCAGACCAACTCTCAGAAGGCATTTGAGCCTGGGAACCAGGCCTCTAAGAAGAGCTTCTTACTGGCATCATGATTCAAAGAGCCTGAGACAATATTCATGATGTGGTAAGGGATCCGCAAAGACTGGTAGAATTCTTTTGTGGTGGCGATCATCTCTTCAAATATCTCCCATGACTTTCTGTCATGAGGTGATGAGTCCACGAACTGTTCAGTCTTCTCAAACTCATAGACTTGAAAGATACCATGCCTATCACGGCCATGTGAGCCTACTTCCTGATGAAAGCAGGTGGAGAGGCCAGCATACTTGATGTGGAGGTCTTCTGGCCGTAGTGACTCATCCTGGTTCAGAGTTGCAGTGGGCTGTTCTGAGGTGGCAATCAAGTATTTTTCATCATAAGAGTTGTTCCATTGCCTTTGCCAATCACCTTAAAAAGTTCTTCATCAAACTGGCTGAGCCGGGATACCTCCTACATGATCTCTTTCCTTATGAAGAAGGGGCTCCATCTTCAGCCCATAGGCCACAGTGTGGAAGACTTCTCAGCAAAGTAGGAAATTTCAAGCTGTCCATCTGCATGGGCAGTCCTCAGTAATTTTCTGTGTCCTGCAGAAAGTCTGGCAGATTCTTCTATGAAGCAGCAACCCTGTACGACTGTTTGAGTACAGTGGTCACTTTTCTGTGGGTCCTACATGTTTAGTTTATACAGCAACAGTCAAGCAGTCCAGGCAAGAGCAGTTTCTTGCCCAAATGGCTAATCTTGCTATGTTGAAAGTAAACTCCATAATGAGTTTCTTCGATGCCTATCTTCCTCTTAGATGTAATTGGTGCTGCCAGGAGCAGACATTTCTCTTTGTCAAGAAAAACCCTAAATCATTTTAAATGCCATTTTCTGAAGGTCTTTGAAAGGTATGAAGACTGTCTATCTCAAATATATTTCTGTATATCTAGAAAACCTAACTTACTTAACTATAAGTTCTGACGATTGTAAGTAACTATCTATAATTTGTATTTAATTATGTATTACGTCTTAAAAGATCAGTATAAGCACAATACTTAATCAAAAGGAGAAATATACATGTCACAAAATTGACGTTGAATTTGTATCAATAAATGAAAAACCATACCAATACAAAGTATTCATTTCCATAACATAATTTCCGTTTTAATTTTAAAAAGAGATTGGTTGTGATCATTAACCAATTATAAGCAACCCCATTCAAATGAAAACAAAGATTTATAAACAATATGGGAATTTGGACGTTGCTCATTCCAAATTGCTTCCTGCTGATAGGGGGCGCTGTCCATACTATGGGGATCATGACAAAACTAAGAAACCTGGCTAAGTCCTTGTTTTTTGTAGTCCTTAAGGCTGTATCATCTCAGCTGTCTTAGATGTTGGACCATCTGGGCCACTGCTTCTGGGGGTCTTGGTTCATCAAACCACAGAAGCCTGGAAGGAATCCACAGATTTCCATTTTATGTGGACACATAAATAAAAACTCTTTTCCCAAGTAACCTGTCCTTATCTTTAAAGTTAGAAGTGAAAGCATTTTTGAAATATATAAGTTGGATTAATTCAGCAGCATTTGTAATCAAGTATATTTCAGTAGTTTTTTTCTTCCTTAGCCACTGAACAGCTGTAAAACACAATAGCATACAGTATCCATACTTTCTGTGTATTTTCCTTCTTTATGTGGCTTATATTACTCTACTTCTTTTACTTTTATTTATTTCTTTCCTCTGAGACAGGGTATCTCTTAGGAAATCTACCTGCCTCTGCCTCAGGAGTGCTGAGATTAAAGGCATATCCCACCACACCCAGCTACTTTATGTTTTTTTTTTCCAGTATCTTGTTTCTTTTACTCTCACAAGTCTACCTATATTTTTCTTTATCTGAATCTGACTTTACTATAAAACTTTGTTTTTCTGGCCATGTGTCTTATATAGGCTAAAGAACATTGCTAGAACATCTGGCCACGTGTCTTATATAGGCTAAAGAACATTGCTAGAATATCAGTCTATGCTGATATCCAGCAGCATGGTGCCAGCTTGGACATGTTGTCACTGCCACTGCCAGATGCTTGTGCACACCATTCAATTGTTACCAGAGCCTCTTAAAGGAACCTTGCTGATTTTTTTTTTTTTTGCTTATGTTGAGTCAGGAATTCTCCCTTAAGTAAGCCGTGTGAGTCTCTGCTTGTTTCTAGCAAAACAGAGGCCATCTGAGAAAAATGCTGCTACCAAGAAGCTGTGCTTCTGTCTGTTCTTTTGTTTCTAAAATACCTTTTAAGCTTTTATCATTCTACATGGAAATTCATTATCCCACTCCTGACAACCATATGTAGAGTGTAGCCTTCCTAGCCATCCACCAGGGCCCTGCCACAGTTGCAGTCCCCAAATAACACACAAGACACTATATTAATTATGAAGCTGTTGGCTGTTTGCTTGGTTTCTTACTGGTTAGCTCTGACTTAACTATTTAACCCATCATTGTTAATCTAAGTATTTCTCTTACCGGAGAAAGGGTCCAGATCTCTTAATCCTTTGGTGGCTACATCGAGTATGTCTCTGCCTCTCATTCCCAGAATCCCCCTTGACTCCTAGTCCTACCTATCTTGCTTCCCTATGGGCCAACAGTGCTCAACAACCAACAATGACAGATTTACAGAATGACATTTCCCATCACCAAAGGGGAATTTTGATTGCTAGACTTCAGTACTTTACTAGGTAGACCTATATAGTCAGCCTCAAGAGAAGGAAGTGGTCAAATAAAGAAATAGACCTTGAGATGGTCGGTGGTGGCGCACGCCTTTAATCCCAGCACTCAGGAGGCAGAGGCAGGCGGATCTCTGTGAGTTCGAGGCCAGGCTGGACAGACAGCCTCCAAAACAATACAGAGAAACCTTGACTCGTAAAAACAAAAAACAAACAAACAAGAAAAGGCCTGTTAAAACCACTTTTGTGATATTCAAGCTAGCTAAAATTCCTTCAAAATCCACAATTGAACTATTGCTAGAATTTTGGACAAAAGAAAGTCTGTCTGCTCCCCTTTCTGATCAATCTGAACTGAGGAACCATATTCTAAGCTACACAAATCACCTAAATCTCCCAGTCTTCCTGAGGTGGAACAGCATTAACTTCAGTATTTAGACTGCCTTCACACATGGTATTGAGTCTTTTAGGAGTCTCTCTCTCTCTCTCTCTCTCTCTCTCTCTCTCTCTCTGTCTGTCTCTCTCTCAATCTCTCTGTCTCTCTGTCTCTCTCTCGCCTTTGTGTGCATGTTTGCATGTTTTTGTGTGATCATTACATAGATATTGCCTTTCTTGGGCAGCATAATCTCATTCTCCCATATTCTTAGGCTCTTCTGTGAACCAGGAAGCTCATGTGGACCAGGCTTTAATATAACTTTAATAAGCTCTATCCAGTCTATAGGTGTAATTTAATTACAAACTCACTGTGTGTTTATCTTCTGCTTCACAAATGGTGAACACATACCATATGAGACTACTGCTTCCTTGATTTCCCTAAATCTAACATTGTCATAGACTTCTTAGTGGCTCTTATAGAACCTCTGTCATTTGGCACATCCTGTAAGGTTACTAGATGTATTATAGTTTGTTCTCTTCAGACCTTTGATTTCCTTTTAACCTTAAATTACAATGCTGAATTTGGTTCCCCATTAAAATCCTCTGTCTGGGTCTGATATCTATTAAAAAGGTTATTTAAGTCCTGCATCTTGGCATTCATATCAACCAACTTTTTAAAGAGATAAACCAAGAATCATAAAAATGATAATTCACAGTATGCCAATACTGGCTAAGCTGATTATTCCTGCATTTAATTGTTCCATTTATAAATGGTGCATTGCATAATCAAGAGATACTTAATTCTCTCCATTGTACTTATGTTTACCATTTTTTAATGTGGGGAGAAAGAAAAAATCTTTTTAAACTAATTCCTTCCTTTAAGAATTCCCAATAGACTTACATAATCTGCGGTCAGTAAACTGTGAGGCGTAGAATGACTGATCTGAGAACTACCATGTGGTTGTGAGCTGAGAGTAGCAGCCTGAGGAGAGCAGCTTGAGGAAAAGCCCCAAACCCAGGAGGGTGGGGGGGGGGGAGAACAAGCTGTCTGTCTTAAAATGCACACAAGATTGTTAAGACAAAACTTATGTGGTGGGTATGGCCTGAGCGCAAATCCTCCCTGGTTTGGGTGGCAGTTGAAGACTATTTAGAAAAGCTACATCTGGAAAATCCCACACTCACTTGGGGAAAAAAATCAAAAACAAAAGAAAACCTCTTTGGCCTGGCAGGAACCCAAATAATGACATGGAAACTTTTTATTAATTATAAAATGTTGGTATAAAGCTTAGGCTTGTTCCTAACTACCTCTTATAACTTAAATTACCCTATTTATATTAATCTATTTTCTATCACAAGACACTCCTTCTCTCCCATCTTGCACCTCTTATTTTATCTCTATGTCTGCTATGCTCTTAGATTCTACTCCTCTTCCTTTCTCTCCCCAGAAATCCTGCTCATCCCCCCTGCCTAGTTAATGGCCTTTCAGCTATTTATTCCATCAGTCGCAGCAAAGACACCATCACACAGTGTACAAATATCCCACAACATTTTAGGAGAGCCTGTTTAGTTTACTGTATAGTAAAATGCAATTATACAATACCTAAATGATTTAACTTAACTTCTGAAGTGTTTTGCCAATGCTGGCTTGAACTTCTCCACTGACTAGGCAAATAGGTTTGTGAGATCAGATCATGTAATTTCTACAGATGAAATTTAGTTTAAATCAAATAATTAGAACAAAAAAACTAACTGAAGGAACAGGAAGTACAATTTTCTATCCCTGAGGAGTGTGAGATACAGATTCCTGTATCACCCAGGAAACTGAGAGATTAACATCTATAGAGGAAACCTAGTATTTTCAGAACACATTTAGGGCTTAGGGCTTTATGGTTGCAATTTTCATTTTGATTAAAACTGGCAAATTTGGGATATTTCTGTAGCTTACTATATACTTTTTATAAGTAGCGATTCTCAGTGTATGTATTGTGAGAACACCTCAAAAGCTACATTTATAGATAGGGTCCTCCAAGAAGCAGATGGGGAAAAGTGTGTCTAAGATGTTTGATGGGAATGCTGCTAGGAAAGGAGATGGGCAGTGTCCTGCAGACTGGAAGAAAGAAGGTTGATATTGGCCTGAACCTGAGTGGAGAAAGATGTGAATGGAAAGAAAATTAAAGATTAAAAAGAAGCTGTGAGGTAATTACTTTTGCTTTATTTTTAATTTGAAAATCAAATAGTTTAGTCGTATGAACTTTTCGACCACAATTATTATAATTTTTGTTTGATGTTTTGATTTCAGTGATCTTCTGTTTATTTTCAACATGCAAAATCTTTTCTGAAGATCCTTATTATGGTAAAATATACATAATAAAATTTAATTTTAGGTCTACATATCTTTAGTGTTAAATAAACATACAATCAGTATTTTTACTAACCATCCATCACCCCTAGTGCATTGGTTTTTCAGCTTTTGGACTGCATGCTTTTGTTTTCACAACCATTTGTCTCTTCCTCATGTCTCTAATTTGAATATCCTAAGTTCCTTATAAAAATGGAATCACGAAGGTCATGTTTCTCTGTGACTGATATTCGCTTAGCATCATGCCTTTAATCCACCTATGTTCCTGAGTATTATAAAACATCCTTCTTCTTCAGAGGTGGAAAATGTTCCATTATATGTATATGTCACATTTAGTGTAACCAGACAATTTTTTTTTCTTGAGACAGGGTTTCTCTGTATTTTTGGAGGCTGTCCTGGAACTCACTCTGTAGACCAGGCTGGCCTTGAACTCACAGAGATTTGCCTGCCTCTGCCTCCCAAGTGCTGGGATTAAAGGCGTGTGCCACCAATGCCCGGCCACCAGACAACTTTTAGTTGATACTTGGTTTGTTTCTGCATTTTGGCTATTGTGAGCAACACCACTGTTAACACTGGTTGTAAATAATTTCTCCAGGTGTTGCCTCAACTACCTCAAATACATATAGGCACACACACACAAAAATGTAGTTACTAAATAATACACTAATATTATTTGCATTTTGAGGAATTTTTATTACCTGACTTACTGTATCATTTCATGTTAACACTGGTAGTGCACAGAGATTTCAGTTGTCCTGTGTCTAGGCAACTGTCTGTTCTTCCGTGTTGTTTCCTAGTACCAATCATAAGAGGTATGAAGGGCCAGGTGGTGGTGGTGCACGCCTTTAATCCCAGCACTCGGGAGGCAGAGGCAGGCGGATCTCTGTGAGTTCAAGGCCAGGCTGGACTGATAGCCTCCAAAACAATACAGAGAAACCCTGTCTCATAAAAACCAAAAAAAAAAAAAAAGATGTATGAAGGGTAGCTCATTATACTTTTAAGGTACACTTAGACAGTGATTAGTAAGTTGAGTCATCCTTGCTCTTCTTTGAAAAGGTTGTTTGACCTCCCAAATGGTTGTGGCCCACGGGTTGAGAATCACTATTATAGAGGCTTTGAATTTATCACATCATTCAGTTTCCACCCTATGGCGGTAGGAGGCTGGTCTCTACTGGAGCAGATTGTCTTTTATTAGAACAATGACAAAGGGCTCTCTGTGTGCATGGAGATTGTGTGTGGACTGGGGAGACTGAGGATTTTATAGGTCACAAAAGGGAACTTAAGAGGTTGAAAATCCCAAATGCAGATCTCAAAGTTTTGAAGATAGATGGATGTTGGTAAAGTTGACCTTGTCAGGAGCTTCCTGGATCCTAACTGCCTAGAGATGTTATCAGCATGTCAACTTTTCTTTCTGGAGTTTCTCAACTCATCTAAGGCCTTGCAACCATTGACCATTCATACAGTTGTCCTAGAATGCTCCTATAAAGTAATTCTCGAGAGGGGGCTGTCTCCTTGGGTTCTGTGTTTCTAGACTAATGCTGTCTGAGTAGCTCTGACACATTTGTTACCAGGTGCACAGGGTGGGACAAAAATATGCTGGAAAGTATAACAAAGACAAGACAAAGGTATGGTTCAGATTGTTAGGGTGGAAGAGCTGGGACCTTGGAAATCTGAATTGCCTATTTCTGGAAATCTTCATGTTCCTGAAAATGTGTAAATATATTCATAATAATAATTATATCAACATGTAAATTTTTTCAAGTTAGCCTTTCTTCTTTATGAGAAACCATTTTAAAACTGAAAAAAATAGGTAACTTTCCTTGAATCTGTCAGACAACTAAAACTGAGCAATTGACTAAATATTTGGCATATGGCAGAAAGTAGGTTTCTTCCTGTTAAAGTAGGGAGTTTAGGCCAAACATGGGGGAAAGTTTAATGATCCATGTAAAAATGCATTACAGTTGGAGATATCACTATGGACCTATGCTGATTTAATGTAGATGCCGATGGGTGTATTTCAATATATACATACATGAACTCATGTATTAGGGTGTGCACTATAATCTGTCATTTGAGACCTTTCAGAAAAAAGAAATCATGATGGTGTTGATGCAAAAAATTTAGTTCTCATCTTAAAGGGAATAAGAGATACTTATTCCAGAGCTATATTTGGGTGACCATGAACTTGGAACAAAGATTTAAGTTGGCCTTAATTTAATGTTCCAAAGTGCCAACAATTTTATGATTTTGTAGTTTTACCAAACAAAATAGTCATAAACCACAGCATTTTTTTTTTTTGGTTTTACGAGACAGGGTTTCTCTGTATTGTTTTGGAGGCTGTTGTTCCAGCCTGGCCTCGAACTCACAGAGATCCGCCTGCCTCTGCCTCCCAAGTGCTGGAATTAAAGGCATGCGCCACCACCGCCCTGCAAACCACAGCATTTTAAAAATGTGCTTGTTGGTACATCGGGGAGGCAGTAAGATAGGGAAGATTTTCTAGAGACCTCTGATACTATTAAATGAGATTCTTAACTTTGGGTTGGTCAAAGCTAGGGATTTGCTAGTATATTCCAAAAGGTTTTATCTCTTTGTCGTAGGATTTTAGTCCCAACACAGAGGTAAGCAAGGAACTATCATTCAGGTCAAAGCTAGTCCAAGAGCAGCATTTAACCTCTGGATCTGCAGCATTCCAACATTTTCACACCACTGTAGTTCTAAGTCTGTCTTTGTATACACAGCTTCTTTCCAGGAATTCCCATTTAAAATGGCTAAAGTATACCCAGCACTCATATCCTGTTTATCTTGTTATACAATGTTACCCTCCAAAAAAGGGATCAAGATTCTATTTAAAATAACTTGTTCTGACTCTGAGGGTGAAAGCACTCCATATGAGCAAGGGAAATCTCACAATGCCCAAAATAAGGAAGTGCTGACAAGAGCAAAGATGTGGATGATTTTCAATGTCCTTCTTGCTGTTGAATAGATAACACTAATGGCTTCCTGTGCTTACTGCTTTCAGGAGCTGCAGCTTTCTGAAAACTTCAGAAACCAAAATGTGTCTGTAATCAACATGCACAATATAGTCATTAGAGAATTCCAACAGATCTTAAGAACATAGAAGTATAAATATGTAAAACTCTTTGAAAGTGTTTTATAGTGAGTGATTGGTTCAAAAGGCGTGTTAAGTTCATAACGTTGTTTCATAAAATTTTGAATACTGCAAAATTCTGATGAAGAACAAAAAGAAAAGAAAGCTCATGCTGATAACTAGAATTATTTTTATTAAGTTTTATGCTGAGAAAAAGCTTGCAGTTTAACTTCACTCAATGTAAAAACATCTTTTGAAAAGTATGCATTTCCTTCTTGTTTGCAGAATAATACAGCATGTTTGGATCCAATTGAGAATTGTGTGTACATCACAGGCAATCAAAAGTACATTTCTCCTTGCAAGTGTATGTAATTTACTAAGAAAACTGTAATCTGAAATAATGTTTATTTTAGTTCAAAACTATTTCTATGGAATGTTCAGTAGTATTAACAAGGTCTTTTTGTTGGAAAGAAGATAACAAAAACTTAAAGACTTGTGAAAACAAAGAATTCTTTAATATGCAAACCTGCAAAACGGATGCCTACATAGACAAAAGCCCAAAATGCCTATTTGATATGGCGATTTGGAACAAGCCAGTGATTTTTAAAATCCTCTGATTTTAATTTTAAGCCCTGAAAAAATGTACATTATTAGCAATACATAGGCTGAGTAGGTTCCACTTATATAGTTAGTGAGATATATATATATATATATATATATATATACACATATATAACAACAATTAATTAATAAAGTAAGCCATGAATTTTCAAAAAAGTAGAACTGGTATATGAGAGAGTTTGAAGGGATAAAAGAGAAACTAAAATTAGGTAATTATATTACAATCTCAGAAAATAAAGTAATTGTATATTTTTTAAAAGTGAATGGTACGGTGGTAGGATGGGGTGTAAGCCCAATAGTGGTATAGCTGGATCTTGAGATAGATGGATTCCCAGTTTTCAAAGGAACTGCCATATCGATTTCCATAGTGGCTGTGCAAGTTTGCACTCCCATTACCATCAAAGGAAGTATTTTTCTCTTGTGTGATTGATCTTAGTCACTTAACAATTGTAAGATGAAATCTCATTGTAATTTTGATTTGCATTTCCCTGATGGCTAAAGGATTTTGAACATATCTTTAAGTGTTCTCAGTCATTTCAGATTCCTCTAGTGAGAATTCTCTGTTTAGATCTGTTCCAAATTTTTGATTGGTTTATGTAGTTTGTTGATATCTAGTTTCTTGAGTTCTTTGTATATTTTAAATATTAGTCATCTACCAGATGTCGAATTGGTGAAAATATTTTCCCATTCTGTAGGCTACCATTTTTTTCCTATTGGTGTCTATTGCCTTACGTAAACTTTTCTGTTTCATGAGGTCCCATTTTTTTTTTCATTTTTAGTGCTTGGGTTATCAGTGTTCTGTTTAGGAAATTGTGTCCAGTACTAATATGGTCAAAGATATTCCCTCTCTCTCTTCAATAAGGTTCAATGTGTCTGGTTACATGTTGAGGTCTTTGATCCACTTGGACTTTAGTTTTGTACAGGGTGATAAGTATGGATCTATTTGCATTCTTCCACATGCCAAGATCCAGATAGAACAGTATTATTTGTTGAAATGGTTGTCTTTTTCATTGTGTTTTTTTGGGGGGGGTTTCTTTATCAAAAAATCATGTGTTCACTGATCTGTAAATTTATATGCAAGTCTTCCACTAGATTGCATTGATCCACTTGTCTGTTTTTATATGAATACCATTACTTTAGCTATGTAGTAGAGCTTGAAATCAGGGATGGTGATACCTCCAGAAGTTCTTTTATTATTCAGAAATGTTTTAGCTATTCTGTTCTTTGTTCGTTTGTTTTTCCTTATGAATTTGAGTATTATCTTTAACAGTCTGTAAAAACTTGTGTTGTAATTTTGTTAGGGCTTGCATTGAATCTGTAAGATGGACATTGTTGGGGAAGTCCTTTGTCAATAAAGCACTGCTGGCCAATAGGAATCTAGATAGGTGGGACTAGGAGTCCAGGAGGACTCCGGGAATGAGAAACACAAGACAGAGTCAAGATGTAATGCCATGGGGTAGGAAGCCCGGAACTATTCTCCGGTAAGAGAAATACTTAGATTAACAATTATGGGGTAATAACTTAAGTCAGAGCTAGCCAGTAAGAAACAAGCAAGGCCAACAGCTTCATAATTAATATAGCCTCCTTTGTGTTTATTTGGTACTGATGCGGTTCTAGAACCAGGCTGGCCAGAAGGCTTCTTTCAAGGAAAAAGCCTCTTTTTACAGGACATGTTTTACTCTGTCAATTCTACTTATCTTTTACCTTCTTTGCCTGCATGATGCACTGGGGAAGTGGAGGCTCAGAGCTTGGAGAAGTGGCCAACCATTGACTGGACTAACACGATGTCTATGCCAGTCAATGCTTGGATGGTCAGGATCCAGAAGCCAGATGGCAGCGACAAAAAGTCAATAAAATGGTTCCTAAGGATAATCTCCTGCATTCATAGGATCAGTGCCTAACCCAGGCATCATCAGAGATGCTTCCTCTGGCAGCTGATGGGAGTAGATAAAAAGACTCACAGCCAAATATTAGGTAGAACTTGGCAAACTCAGCAAAAGATGGAGTGGAAGGATTATAGGAGTCAGTGGGGTCAATGATACCAGGAGAACATGGTCCACACAATTAAATAAGCAAGTCTCATAGGGTCTGCATCAGGCCATGTATATACATGCTGTAGTTTGGTGTTTTGTTGGACTCCTAACTGTGAGAGTGGGGGTATCTCTGACTCTTTTTGCCTGCTCATGGAAACATTTCCCTCCTACTAGATGGCATCATCCATCCTTGATAGGAGCATGTATGCCTAGAATTATTGCTTATTGTTAAGTTGAATTTGATTGATATCACTGGGAGGCCTCCTCATTTCTGAAAGAAAAGGGAGGCAATGGTTCTGGGGAAGAGGGGTGTTGGGAGAGATTAGGTAGAGGTGAGAGAGGGGAGGATGAGTTTTGAATATATTGTATGAGAAAAGAATAAATAAAAAAAGATTATATAAATTTAACAATTTTTACATAAGTTTCAATCCAGGTTTGATGAGAGAAAGATACCCTGTATGTTAAGATTCCAGATGCAACAGTTCTACTATGCTATGTTTTAAAAGAAATACTATAAATATCATTTTTTCAAATTGATTTTGAATCCAAATATGAAGACTTCAGATATTATGATTTATTTTTAAGTTGTCCTTACAAAGTACACTGCTTTCTATTTGAATGTCTATATGTCACAGACTCTATTGATCATCTCTGTTAATGATTTGTTTCATAATAAATATTTGGAAACAAAACACATCTCTAAATCACAAAAGGGAAAAGAGGATGAGATATGAAATAAAAGTCAATAAAGTTTAAGTAAAACACGTGAAGATGAATATAGAAGAAAGTATGATATACAGAGATAATTGCCACAAACATTAGGTGTTAGCTATATAACATAGTAAGCATTTTAACTCAACATGAGTAACCTGTGAAAGTATGACTCTACATATTACTATACATAATATAAAAAAACTACTTACACTTTTCAGTCAACAATATTTATGCTGGAAGAACTGAAAAATGAGATAAAATTCTCTTTCTGTAGTCATAAAGATACAATTATTTATAATAATTACATATTTGAAAAGTCATCTGAACTTGTTTTGAATGTTAATTGCATAATATAGTATATATAATTATTTGCTTTATGATAAATGTCATGTTATTCATCATTATCAATTATATATAAATATAAGATAAGAATAAATTATGTCAAAAATTTCAGTTGATTTTATTCTACTAATCAATATGTCCTTGAAATTTTATTAATCATTTATTATTGTAAGCATTACAGTATCTATCAAAGTGTATTCCCTATTCCATGTTGAAATAATTATTCCTTAATTTTTTAAGCAACTTGATTTTTAACGAACCTATCATGTAATATTGTTTGTAGTAAATATATATTTTTTAATTGTTTTAAAGACTAAAATATCCAAACAAGTACTATTTATTTATTGTACTAACCCATTAGTTTTTGTCAGACATGATGGAAAGTAAGTGTTTATTAGTAAGATGATTTAGCAACATTCTTTGATGTGGGATGTCCTTCTGTATGCTGTGAGTATGCGAAAGTTATGGAAGAAGTGAAGCAATGGTTAATATTACACAGGGTGTGTCACTTGATAACTTTTCAGTGTTGTGCAGGATGATTACCATCTAAGTAGAAGTCTCCTATTCTTCCTGTACCAAATATGTTTTTCATGATGTGAATTAACAGTTCAAGTGTGCGTTTGTACAAGTATTGGAAGTGTCTGAAAAAAATGCTCTCTGAGGAGCATGAAGGGTCCCCTACAGAGCACTGCTGGTAATGACACTACTGAGAAGATAGTATAGCTCAAAGTGTAAAGTTAGCATAGCTCAAAGAACAGTTTTCTAGATGGTGTCCCCACATGTGCAACTGCTGTGACCACAGAGCTTCCTATGTGAGAACCTTGTAGGGGAAGAGAATATTATAGCAAATGGCTGATGACAGGCTTTTAGTTCGTCAATTTCATTGTAGTGACAATTTTACTGTCTTTAATTTGACTTCCTGAAAATAACCTTAAATTTAAACATAAAAAAATTGACTGTATGATAGTTCAGAGGTAAGTACTATTTATCATTTGTCTTTACAAATACAGAATATTTATTTTTAGAAGCTTCCATAAAGCAATTATTTTATCTCTTATCTAAAAGTTGAGGTCACCTATCCATCTTTATTTTCATAACTGTTACCTCCTTTTTTCCACATTTTACTATTATGTTCTTCTACAACCTTTCTTTTTTACCTTTATTGTTTTGTGTTAGTCTTAATCCATCAGCCTTGATCTCGTAAGATGAAGAATCCCTTGCCTTTGCAAAGTTGCATTCTTCATATAGTCCGCACTCATTCTCCAGTGTTCTTTCCTTATCTGTGCAGTCTTTCTCAGGCTCAGTGGTTGATATTTTACTCCAAAAGAGAATCACCATGGCATTTCATGTGATTTGCTGGTGGTTGGCATTTGATGAATAAGGTCTGATGAATCACACCCTTGGCAATAATTTGCTCATTACAGACATTGGAAATTGATAGCAGAGTCTGCTTGGCTCTTCTCCTGTTCTTCCAAATGATAAACCACACAGGAACGCAATGATACTTCCCCCTCTTGCTGAAAAGTGAAATGCCTAGATTGTATTTTACCTGGGCCTGCTTTTCTCCTTGTGTTTTTCATGATATAGATTGTCTTTCTCCAGTGATTTTTGCTTCCTAAAAATTTATATGAATAAAAATAAGTACTAAAGACTATTACTGGCTCTATTTGTCAAAAATAATTATTTTGAAGTCCACCTAGGCTATCAACGACATAAATTTCTCATTTTTGCTTTCAGTGAAATTTACTCCATAACAACTGTTAGTCACAAATGATTTATCTGTCACCTGTGCTTGAACTTTTGATATTTTGAGTTATTGGTTTATAGCACCATCTTCCATCCCTCCTGAGTAAACAGCTGAGAGGACTAACAATGCCCTTAGATAAAGATTGCCTAACATGGGAGCACAGAAACTATTTTTTGAATTCAACTTTTTCCAAATTTTAATCACCTGTTGATGTGGTCAGACTATTCAATTTTACATGTCCTAATGAGTCTCATTTTAATGTCTTTAATGGTGTCTTTTCTTGTTAAAAGATGCTCAAATGTAGTTGTTTTTTTCTTTTATATTTTACTCTTTTGGGGGCCACCATCCAGCACCCAAATAAACACAGGTAGGTTCATTCTTACTTAAGAATGTCTCGTCTTAGCTTGGCTTATTTCTGGCCACCTTTTAAAAAATTATCTTGCGTATCTTTTTTGTGATTCTTTATTTTTATTTTTACATTTAAATTTAAATTAGAAACAAGGTTGCATCACAGGTCAATTCCAGGTCCCAATCCCTTTCCCTCCCCTACTCCGACACCCTCCCACCAACCCCCCCCAATACCTCCTCATTTCCCCAGGGAGGGTAAGGCCCTCCATGGGGATGTCCATATTCTGTCATTTCATCCAGGGCAGAGCCTAGACCCTTCCTCAAGAGTCCAGAATTTAAATGGAATAAAGCTGTGTATTTATTGATAACCTCACTCAGTTTGAAAACAATTATAAAATGACAACTAGTGGAAGCTAATGTCAGCTCATGACATTACTAGAGTTAGTTGGGTAATCTAACAGAACACCATTAAACCAACACTGTCTTTCTAGAGTTCATTTCTAAGACAAAAATGTGTGCTTCAAATACTTCAGAGTTCAGAAGAAATAGACTTCATTCAAACAACAACCTTTAAAAAAATCTGTGTTCATAGTTACTACAATATAGTGCCTAAACTAAATTGCCAATCAAAGCTATAAAAAGGCTAATGTAAATAAACTTGTAACACCCACATACACACATACACACACACACACAGAAGATGGGGTTAAAGAAGAGATGATAGATGATTGGTGGAAGGGAGAGCAGAAAACTGCCTATAAACACTTTTTAAATAACCAAAGGAGGAGATGGTGTCAATTTTATCAAACAATATAAAATTGAAGAACCTGTGAACATGAATCAAGTCAAAATTCAGGAACTAAATGGAAACTCTGAAATTCTCTAGAGGTTCCACTGGAGATTTAAAGTCGTAGAAGAAAAAAATTCATGAGTTTGAAAATGTGTTGACAGATTGTGTGTGCTGAAGAACTGAGAGAAATGTAATGAAGAAAAACAATCAGAGCCTACAGATTAAACAGACATGTAAGAAAAGAGTACAAGAACTAGTGGAGATGAGAGAGTGTTCTGCAAGTGTACAGGGGTTGAATCTAAAGTAGAGTTTGCGCAGATATGGAAAGAGTTAACAGTTGTTGTGGGCCACCCATCCATCGTGGGTGCTAGGAACCAAACTCAGGTCTTGCTAAAGAGCATTATATCTATCCTCTTAGCTACTGAACCATCTCTCCACCCCACCCCATGACCATCATTTCTATTTCTAATTATACAATGCTGGTCTAATTAGGTGCCCTTTACATGTGCCACATTCAATAAAATGAAATTTTACCAACAATTTCAGTTAAGATTCAGAAATCATTAACCTTTTGTAATTATGTTTAAGATTTATTTGAATTTTTCTAAGGGAAGAATTTAGTCAAGAGACATATTTAGTTTAAAAGTTTATTTAGCAAAAAATTATAGTCTATAGAAATAGTGGGGCAGACTGACCTTGGAGTGATGTGTAACAACCTACTGGTTTCCAGGCTGTGAGTTTTAATGATGTCTTTGTAAATATTTATGTGGTGGATTAGTGCTCATGAAGGCAAAATTACCCTCCTTTTCCTCCTAAATCACGAATGGTTATATCCTCATTTTAGGGCAATTCTTTCCATGGTACTCTAGAAAAGTCCACAATGGGGATCAAATCCACAACACAAATAATATTATAATGAGTGCAGGATCTTTGAAGGATAAAGAACCTTGGCTTTTTGTGCATAGTGTGAATATAAAGAAGTTGCTAGTACCTATGTTTCTGAGAGAGTGGAAAGACCTACCTGCAACTTCAGAACAAAAACACAAAACACTTAACCCTCAGGACACACAGCTACCAAGATACAGCTACATGTTTCTGGTACTAACCACCATGGTCAACCACCAAGATCTGGTTGTAATTTTCACTGATTATCTCATATCAGAGTCTTTGCCCGCCCATTACAAGAACCACAGAGTGCACCAAATTGTCAGGACTTTTCCATGTAATTTATAATAATCCATAGAGATATTCCTCTATGTCAAACAAATTTCTAAACACTTTATAAAAGGGCAATCCTTCAGCAGATATAAAAATACATGTTCTTCGTAACTCTGAAAACTGATACACAAACTAGGAAACTTTTCAAGACAAAAAAAAGTGGAGACTAGAGTCCCTTGGAAGTCTGTATTTCTTTTTACTGCTGTTGAATACTGGGAACTTTTTGGCTCAGAGGAAGTTTGTTTTCTCACAGTTTGTATTTAAGAGTCTGAGGACTAAAGTCTCAGCCCCGTGAGGCCCAACAGAGTAGGCTTGAATGTCTCCTAATCCGTTCATCAAAGTGATAGCTGTTGAAAGGCAAAGATAGACATTTTAACCAATAGGAAGCTCTGGGAAAAACATATAGAACGGGCCGGTGACTCTAAGTGTATCTTGGAGCACTAACATCGCAACCAATTGGCAAATGTGCAGATATTCTAAAGAGAGATGCGTGTACCTTTCCCTTTGGCTAAAACAATCTCTAAATAATGGTCTCCAAGGAATTGGAAATTCCAAAGAATCCCATATTTAGTAGTACTTTTGTACCAGAGGAGGAACATGTCTCCCAAGTATTTGCCTTTTCAAACTACCTTGCAGAGAAAATGGAGCCTACACAGTGAAGGGCCAGTAATGGGCTGGGCCATACCTTGCTTACTATTGCTTAACTCTGCATACCTCTTTTCTTCTACTTAAACCTAAACTTTGTGTTAGTACTTCAAAGACAGATTTAATGATCATTGTATCCTCAATGTGTTCACACTGAATAAAACTCCTTTCTCTGCTTTGTAGTTTTATTTGTCCTTTTAACTGGAAGGTTGGATATGGGTGACTGAGCTAGCTTTTTCAGGATACCAATGCCCAGGCTCATACCCTAAATCTGTAATAAGAGTAATTCTAGGTCTCTACAAAGGAAGAATTTGAGCAGGGTACAAAGGGTATACAAAGTTAAGAAGCTATGGCCAAAATGTGGTCTGGCAGATTGGATCATTGTCCCAGTTCCTATTCTTAAAGATACCTTAAAGGAATCCTCACCGGTGTGCCCAGAAGTTTATGGAGGGATCTAAACCCATCAAGGTGACAATAAATATAAACTCATTACAAATTTAATCACTTAAGAACTTGACTCTCAAAATACCTTTTTAAAGACATAACTTTCTAGTATTTCTTGTTCTAAACTCATGTGTAACACAAATAATAAAAACCCAGAGATTGATATTGGGGTTCAAACTTGAAGCTGAAAATCAGAGAAGCAAGGCAGTCAAGCCATAAGCTCTTACATCTACCTCAGACTGAAATGGTAACCCTGTCTCCACGAATCCTCAGAGACAATGCTCTCCACCAAATCTCAGACTGTAATCCTGTATCCACCAAGCCTCAGATTGGTACTGCTACCTCTCCTCAATGTGGCTGGAGAAATATTCTCTAAGACTGACTTTGCTTCTCCTGTTTTATACCTCTCAAATCCTGGGATTAAAGGTGTGTGATCTCAAGTGCTAAAATCACCTTTGTGTGAGTTGTTTCTCTTTAGTACTTGATCAATTCATGTAGCTCATTGTGACCTTGAACTAACAGAACCACCTGTCTGTCTTCTGAGTCTTGGGATTATAGGTGTGTTTCACCACCGCCTATCTTTAGGATGAGCTATTATGGCTGCTGGGATTACAGTTGTGTATCACCACTGTCTAACATCTATAGCTAAATAGTGTATCTGGCTTTACATTCTGCTACTTTAGGCAATCCTTACTAAATCATAAATAATATATCACCACCCTCATGATCATCTAATAATACAAAATACAATACATTAAACCTAAGTTCTATTGTACCACAGTCTAGAAAGTCTCTTACAGAAATACATGTTTACCTCATTGGTGCTTTCAACCACACCCAGTTTTTAATGGAGATTAGGTGACACACATGGAAAACAGAGTCTTCCACATAAGACTGAACTAACCAAATAAAATATTCCTTCTTAAGTTTCTTTTGTCAAGCATTTTATTTCAGCAACAAGAAAACTGGTACTAAACCATGGGGCATTTCTGTGGTAAACTTGATGGTATGATTTTAGGATTTTAGAGTTAGCTCCTGTGAAGAACACGGAAGAATTTGGAACTTTGAGCCAGAAAGTCCTAGCATGCTGCTAAGGAGAGTTTAATGTACCATTCTAGTGGGAGATTGTAGACAAGAAGGCAGAAGGAAATAGAGACATAAGAGGCTAGTGGATGAGCATTCAGTGGGGAACAGGGCTGTATAGAGACTGAACTAAGGATATTTGTGAGACATTCTGGCAATGAACCTGGCTGCATTCTGTCCTAAGAACATGAGTGAGGCAATGGGAAGAAATTTCAAAATAGGAGAGCACTCAGAGTATGGCATGGAAACTGCCTATTCACTCTCATCCAGTTCTATAATGAGAAAGGCAGGGGAAATTTTGGAACAGTAAGATATGACTTGACAATTTGAAAAGGAAAGGGATGGGATTGAGTTTAACCTTGCAGACACCATGGTATTGAAATTAGCTAAAACTGTGAACATGTTTGTCAACCTTAATGAAAAACTTCATGTTCTGTATGGGGATAATAAAAAAGATGTTCTACAGGGAAGACCCCACCCACCAAAAACTCCATTTCATAAATGCAATCATTTGAAGGGAAGGAACTTAAACTAAAAAGGCTGATGAGTGGGTTCCATATTCAAAATCAATTTCGTAGCATAATGTTTCTCCAGGGTCAGCACGCAAAAGCAGGTAGTTCTGTTATGCAAGGGGGCTAGGCTCCATCACAAGTTAATGCTTAACTTTGTAGCATCCATATGATTCTTTTTTCAGGCATGAAAAGTAAAATATTGAGAGGGATATTGGTTCCTTGTACTATTGTTGCAGAGAGATGCTGAAGCCAGGGTATGGCAGAAGTAGAATCCATGCAAGCAAGCCCTGAGAGGCCCTAGGTTAAAGCTGTGAAGTTAAGATCTACATTGCAATAAAGACCCTAGGATACTGAGTGCCATGTAAATCTAACTAGGAAAACTGAATTCACAAGATTGCTCTTGCCCTAGAAGTCTGTGTATGATACAGATTGCAGATATGGAATATTGGAATTATCAAAGCTCCAGTGTCCCTGAAAAGTCAGAGTTCCAGATGCTGGATATGGAACTGCATGATTTAGTGTGCTTACCCTGCTGTTTGTTTTAGTTCCAATCTCTTCTTTCTATATCTAACCCCTTTCCCTTTTGGAATGGAAGTATTAATTTACTCTGTGATACTGTATCTCAAGTCTCAGAAGAAACTTGGACCTTTAAATAATGAGACAGTTTTAGATTATTTTAATAGTGGTTAGAGTATCCACTCAAAATATGGATATCAAAAATTCTAACTATTCAAGCTTTAAACTGAATAAAAAGCAAAATTAAGCTAAGCACTGCTATTCATTATTCTTTACTTCCTGATGGCAGTTACCATGTGACAAAGTCACCACACACTTATGCTGCTTTGTCTTCTCTACCATTAAAGACTGTACCCTCAAACTCTAAACCCACATAAACCCTTCTATTATTACCCTTTTTTTAGTAAATGTTTTGTCAAGTTCCCTATCAGGGAAAGACATCCTCAACAGCACACAAGTGCACAGGAATGACCAAACAAAGTAAAAATCCAAACATACAAAGACATAATGGGCCGTATTACTGACCCTTTCCTCATGCGAAGGGCTGGTAATGTACAGAAATTGTAATTTTCATCCACTTTCTGTCGGGATACAGAAGATAGCACCATTTATGGGAATTTCCAATTTCTTAAAACCCTATATGATGCTCAATTCTATTCTGAACTAATATTCTAACAGGAATAAAATTTACTATCAGAAAAATTCTCCATGCTTTGTTTGGTTGCTAGAACTGAACCTAGTTACTGTGTGATTTTCCTTTTAAAAGGGAAAGGGCATGAATATATAAATTGCACTGAGACTGAACCTGTGAGGAAAAATAATTACAAATATATGACATCAGAAAAGTAAGCTCATGTCACTCTTTGATGTATAGTCAGATACATGACTATAGCTACAGATAAGACTCCAGATTTGAAAGAAAACTTTCCTAGAGAAATTTTATACAAAGAATTTTTGAAATAAAAATAGATATAATAATTAAAAATCTTCACTCAAGTAATACAATAAAAATATGAGTGCTGTGGAATATTATTTTAAGATGTGTTACATTTGTTTATGCTGTGGAATATGTGTTTAATGATGCGAAGATATGTTGCATTCTTTTCTGTTGCATTTGTTTAACTCTGTGAAGCTGTGATACTTTGCCTGTCTACAACACTTGATTGATCTAATATAGAGCCGAAAGGCCAATAGCAATGCAGGAGAAAGGATAGGAGGGGCTTTCAGGCAGAAACAATATATTGGAGTAGAAATATGGGAGGCAAAACTGATCAAGGAGCAAGAAAAGGAGGTGAGGACGACTACAGGGGCCAGCCACCAAGCTACACAGCAAGCCACGGAGTAAGAAGTAAAGAAAGACATACAGAAATAGAGAAAGATAAAAGACAGACAGGACTGATGAGCAAAGGGGTTAAGACTGGGCTGGTTTAACGCCCAGAAACAGCTGACCTGACAAGGGTTAGCTCTTGGCTCCCAGACTGATGGCTGGGAATCCAGCATGGGACTAATCAAGACCCCCTGAATGTGGGTGTCAGTGAGGAGGCCTGGGCAATCTATTGGACCTTGGGTAGTAGATTATTATTTATCCCTGGCATACAAATGGACTTTGGGTCCATCCAACAATGAGAGATACACTCTCTCCTAAAGACACTACATGTGATCAGTAATATATGTAGATGACATTATTGAATCAATTTGACCTCAATGAACCAACAGATATGGCTGATGCTCCAATCTGACTTAATCAATTGCTTACAGGAATTGCTTTACTTCAAAGTGCTTTGAAATAAAATTTGTAAGCATGTTGGAAGCTTCAACATACTGAATAAATTATAAAATTTCATTGAAAGTGAATTTATGGGCTATAGGGGTGTAGACTGATTGCCTAGTTTTGCATAAAATCCTGCTCTTTTATTGGCAACTATGAATAACAGCCAACTAAGCTACATGAGAGCCTATCTTAAAATTCTCTCTCTCTCTCTCTCTCTCTCTCTCTCTCTCTCTCTCTCTCTCTCTCTCTCTCTCCCTCTCTTTCTCTCTGTGTATGTCTCTCTCTCTCACACACACACACACACAGACACATGTAAACACACTGGCACACAAACACGATTTATATTAATGTATGATTTAAATGTATTATTGTTAAATGTATGATTTAAAATTTAATTCTCCTAAAATATCCATGAATAAAAAAGTTACAATTTTCTATAATTTTGTAGGTAGATGAGATTATTTTCTACTCACTGTGAATTTAAAGTAGGTTAAAGAAAATCCATTCAGATCTTTGTCATATTTCTAATGCTATCGGGGTAAAGTAATGGAGAAAAAATCAGTGAAGATATAGAAAGGCTTTTGTGAATGCAGCTAAATCACAATTTTGACTTAATAAAAGTTGCAATATATTACAATTCTGAATTCTAAAATCCATTAACTAGGAAGAAATTAAAGAGAGCTTTGTTGCAATAGTAAATATTCATGACATATCTCATCAAGAGAGTGATAATTCAAATACTTCTATTTCTGTTTTTATTACAGCATAAACTGTTCTGTTTGTCAGTTGATATAGGCATATATGAGGGGCCATACAAAAATATTCTTCATTGATGGAGTTTATGTCCATTCAATATAAACAAGTAATTTTATTTTATGTGCTTTATCTCTGTGTCTAGGCAAATGTTGTACTTTTTGAATGATATGCTTACATTTATAAAGATATAAGTTTGAAATTTCAGCCAAAATCAGGAAACGAATATTAACATGAGATATTGGCTCAAATCTTAAATAACAGATATAAATGTACAATTCTGAAATTCAATCTACACATTAAAATGATTGCCATATAAAATAGAGATGGAAAAATGGATTGACAAGCATTGACAAGAAAATAAACCAGGTTAGTCTGAATTCCTGTGATGTCAAATGTTGATTGACAAATTAATAAACAAATTCACTCAATTTTGTGTCCTTTTTGCTTTTTCAATTTAAAAATACCAAGTCCAATTCATGTTACCCATTTTTGAAGGGAGCATGGGCTACCTGACCTACCAGGGGCCACACCATTAAAGGCAATGAAATCTTTTACCACTAGCAACCAACTGCCAACAATCATTCAGCTAGTGCAGGAAGGAACTTCCCTCTCCACACTGGAATCTTGTTTGGTTTCAGCTTATATAAAATTATCAGAATACAACAAAAAAAACAAGCAAACAAAAAAGCACAAAAACAAAACCAACAAAACAAAAAATCAAGTTCTATTTGCAACTAAAAAGAGAAGAAATACCATTAATAAATACTGAGTAATGTTTTCACAGTTCAATGGCCAAAGCACACACAGAATAAATTGAAAGGCATATGCATTGTTCTGATATCTTGATATCGGAACAATGCAATTTTTCAAAATAACATGGGAAGAATAACTTTGAAATATCATTCTTGCTCCAATCCTTGAAAGCTTTATGCATACAAAATTAGAGTTATGAACATTGTCTGTGTCTGTATCAAAATCATTAAGGATAATGCAAATAGCCTTTAAATTCCAGAGTTCTCAAGGATGTGGGCTGCAAAAGAGGATTGATAGTTAAGAGCACTGATTGTTCTGCCAGAGGACCTGGGTTCAATTTCTGGCATCAAGATGGTATTTCACACCTGTCTGTAACTGTAGTGTGAGAGAGCTTGCTCCTTCTTCTGGAATACAGACAGACACACACATATAGGAAAAACACCAATATACATAAAAATAATTTTTAAATGTTAGAATTCCTTAATAACCTCTAGTGTGTGCTTTTATTTTTTTGTTAAATATTTGGAAATATAGAGTGCCACTGGGATATATCATCCACACTCTAGAGTAGGTTTCAGGCCCAAGGGTAGTTAGAAAATAAAGTGTGCTATTTTTTATGGAATCTTTATTTTGTCAATTGCTTGAGAGAAGTCTGACTGGCAGACACTTCATTGCTTGTCCCTGTTCTTTTTTTTAATTTAGTATATTTTTGTATTTATAAATGTAAATATTATATGTGTCTTTTACGTTAAGTATCCCCTTCTCTTCACATCAGCTCTTTGCACTGCAAGAGCAATCCTATTAGTGAAGCTTGGGTGATCCAGACCTCAGTTTGTAAGCATGGGAGAACAGTCCCCATTTCTTTTCTTGTGGACCAAACCATACACCTGCCCTGGCCTAGACCCAGGATTATGTCTTGGCCCACTCCATCATCCACCCCATATATGATCTGCTGGAGCATGGGAAGAAACCTGACCTGCAGACCCAATGCTGCAGGATCTCCCCATTATAGGGCAGCAACAGAATACGCCAGAAGAATCATAGTGAGAAACCAGTATAAATAAGTGTAGTAGAAATCAGAGGCTGCACATAGGTCAATAACTGATTGCAATGTACACTTCAAGTTAAGTGTGCATTTGTATTTGTCACGTTTTTGATTTTTAAAGAGGAGAAGGAGCATGAAGTTAGGTGAGTAAGGAGGCAAGCAATCTGACAGAACATAGGGAAAGAAAAGGTAATAAAAATATAATATACACAGGTTTAGGAATTAAATTTAAAAAATGAAAGTAGAAACGAATCCTTTTCCTACTCAATTACTAATAACTGCAATGCTATGGTGATTGTCTGAAATGGTTTGCCTATTAATCAAGCCTTTAAGTAGGAAGACGTAATACAATTATTAATAGCAAAGCAAAAATATTTATAGGTATTTGTTGCCAAATGAAGAATAAAAATTAGCTGTCTTCAAAACAATAAAACAATAATAAAAACAAAGAGCAAACAAACAAAAAGACCTGTATCAACAGTATTCTACTTGTATCAGATTGAGAAAAACTTCTATGAACTATTCATGGGAAATTATTATGCAGAGACATAGCACATTATTTGCAAAGTAGCATCACACAATATATCCATAGTAAAAATATGCAGAGTGAAGTATAAATCCATTAAGTAGATGACACACTTCAAGCTTTCAATACCTTTTCATGCCAAGTACTAGAAAGGTCAGTTAGGAAAAATGTTATCAACCAAGGTCAAATTATCCATTATATTTGCTGAGAGAGCGATGTCAAACTTTCTTGCATTGTATAATTAAGTATCTATGGATTTTTACTTACTGTGCTTTGCATAAATGGATGCTCTGATTATATATATATATATGATAGCCTCACCTGTGTCTGTCAAGGGTGTGACTGCTGTGATTCCTTCTCCCTATTCAATGACTAAAACCTCTTGATGATAGCCCATTACAGAGTTACAGAAAACCATGGCAGAGACACTGAATTTTTCATAATGTATCCCATGAAAAGAAAACTGCAATTGATATAGTACCCAAAGGAAAGAGAGTGCTCCAGAACAGGAAGTGGAGAGAGAATAGGAGGAGCAGCCACAGGATTGACTCATTGTCAAATGGCCATGGCGCAACTGTTTTCATGCTTTGGAAGAGAGCATCATGCCCTCACATGTAGAGACAGAATTTCTACCTGATCAGTTAAATTCACATTGAGGCCTCAGGAAAATCTTCTCTGGTTCCTCCAATATGATCCATTTTATTTAGTCCACTAAAACCTGCTAAAAAGGGATTTAAATTAGAGAATATTTAGTGTTGATTTTTAAAGAAAAATTTTGAGATGAGCACTTCTAACAAAATCATTAGATGAATATCTATAATTTTGTAGTTTCTGATATAATATATTGCAAATATGAGAATATTTTGAAATTAGAATTATATCATTCTACAATGAAATGTATGAAAAAAATTCATTGCCTCTTATATGTTTATTTCATTTATATGAATAAACATACACACAAGTAAATGTATATTTACTTGCAAAATCAATATAAGAATGATATAATTAATTAATGTGCATGTACTACATCTTCAGATTCTGAACATGGCTTAGTAATATTCAAATCACAAAGCTCATTAACCTTTACTTAAATTCGGCTTCATTAAGACTTGTTTGAACCATGTCTGCACTATTTTTTTGAGGGTGTAAAAGGTCACCTAACCCCATTTTATTAATGTTGCCTCAAATTATCTTATTTTCTACTTCTGTATCAATTCAAAGAAGAGACTATTGGCATTTCTATTAGTTATGCTTAAAGAGTATTGGCATCAGTGTTAACACTGAATGAACATTTGTAGCTCATCTACAATAGAGGCACGGGCTTATTGGAATGCTAAACAGTTTTTACTTAGTGGAATGGGATTGTCATGGACAATTAATGACCGAATTCATAAAATTTTATGTGAGTTACATAACCTTTAACAATGCTCTATAAATGTATCACTAAAATGCCTACAAGAGCACAATTCCTGTCTGTATGTTCAGAAGGCAGTATGCAAATGTGGCCACAGTTTAAAACACGTAGTTTCAAAACATCCTTTTAGATATGTAGCAAAGCTGTGGACAATAACATCATGAAAGACACATTTTAATTTCAAGCATTTGAAATAGCAGAAATAGCATTCAGAAAATTTTGTCTGTAACTTATAGCCTCATGTGTTTCCCTGTGATTTCTTTCAGGACTTTTATCATTTATACTTTTAAGTTAGAGTCTTTGATACAGCTTTATTGTGTGTGTGTGTGTGTGTGTGTGTGTGTGTTTGTGTGTGTGTGTGTGTGTGTGTGTACATGCATGCACAGGTGAGATATATACATCTAACTTCATTCTTCTGAAGATGGCCATCCTGTTTTGCCAATATCACTCTGTGTCCTCTGCTAGTAGTCTACATGGCCGTTTTGTTCCAGGCCCATGCTCTTTATCACAGTGATGGACTTGTAGTATAATTTAATGTCATATCATATATTATCTCTGACTGAATTCTTGCTGTTTAAAATTTCCTTGGCTATTCGTCGACTTTTATATTTCAATGTGAATGTTGGGGTTGTTTTTATAGTTCTGTGAGGAAGCATACATATTAGAAATTTTATTTTAGAGGGAGCCCAGCTTCAGGTGAGTTTGGGTCTCCAGCTGGGACCGCCCACCCATCACCCATCTCCCCGCGATCTTCTGGGTTGCTCCCAGCATCCAGAAGACCTGCCCACACAGGAAAGAGATCAGCCCCTACAAGACTCCAACCCCAGGGAGCCCAGCTTCAGGTGAGATTGGGTCTCCAGCAGGGACCACCCTCCCATCACCCATCCCACTCCATCTTCAGGGCCGCTCCCGGCTTCCAGAAGAGCCACCCACACAGGAAAGAGATCAGCCCCTCCAAGACCCCAACCCAGCGAGCCCAGCTTCAGGTGAGATTGGGTCTCCAGCTGGGACCGCCCGCCCATCACCAATCCCCCTCCATCTTCGGGGCCGCTCCCAGCTTCCAGAAGAGCCGCCCACACAGGAAAGACATCAGCCCCTCCAAGACCCCAACCCCAGGGAGTCCAGCTTCAGGGAAGAGATCAGCCCCTCCAAGACCCCAACCCCAGCGAGTCCAGCTTCAGCATCCCCAGCTTCAGCTGCAGTAAGGAAGGAGACCAGTGGAGACGGAAAGACCCAACCAGCACCCACTGGAAGAAGAGATGGGAAGAGGACAGAATAAGAGATCACTCAGCAATAGAAACACCAACATGACCCCACCAGAATCCAGGGATCCAACACCAGCAAGACCTGAAAAGCACTACATAGATGAAGAAGAGGAGACAGACCTTAAAAATTATTTCATGAAGATGATGGAGACCCTCAAAGAAGAAATGAGGAAATCCCTTAAAGAAATAGAAGAAAAAACAAACAAAAAAATCCATGAAATGGGGGAAAAATTCAAGAAATAAACAAATCTCTCAAAGAATCTAAAGAGCACCAAGAAAAAACAACCAAGAAAATTAAGGAAAGAGCTCAAACAGTTGAAGGATTGAAAGCTGAAATAGAAACGATAAAGAAAACACAGAATGAAGGGATGCTGGAAATAGAAAAGCTCGGTAAACGGTCTGGAACTACAGATGCAAGTATCACCAATAGAATACAAGAGATAGAAGAGAGAATCTCAGGTGTTGAAGACTCATTAGAGGATATAGAGTCGTCAACCAAAGAAAATCTCAAAACCAACAAATCCTTAACACAAAATATCCAGGAAATATGGGACACCGTGAAGAAGCCAAACCTGAGAATAATAGGTATAGAAGAAGGTGAAGAACTTCAACGTAAAGGTACAGAAAACATATTCAACAAAATCATAGAAGAAAACTTCCCTAACCTAAAGAAAGATATGCCTATGAAAGTACAAGAATCTTACAGAACACCAAATAGGCTTGACCAGAAAAAGAAGTCACCTCGCCATATAATAATCAAAACATCAAACCTACAGAGTAAAGAGAAAATATTAAGAGCAGCTAAAGAAAAAGGCCAAGTAACATACAAAGGCAGACCTATCCGAATTACACCTGACTTCTCAATGGAAACGATGAAAGCCAGAAGATCCTGGTCAGATGTCCTACAAACGCTAAGGGAACAAGGATGCCAGCCCAGACTACTATATCCAGCAAAGCTCTCAATTACCATAGATGGAGAAAACAAAATATTCCATGACAAAGCCAGATTTAAACAATACGTATCCATGAATCCAGCTCTACAGAAAATGCTAGAAGGAAAACCTAGATCCAAGGAAGATAACTACATTCACAAAGACACAGGCAATACATAATCCCACTTTACAAAACACCAAAAGCAAAAGGGAGGAGAAACTACACAAAATAACTTCACTAACAATAAATCAAGCACAAACAAGGATCACCAATCAATGGTCATTAATATCCCTCAATGTCAACGGCCTCAACTTGCCTATAAAAAGACACAGACTAGCAGAATGGATACGAAGACAGAACCCTTCCTTCTGCTGCATACAAGAAACACATCTCAACACCAAAGACAGACGTTATCTCAGAGTAAAGGGCTGGGAAAAGATCTTCCAATCAAACGGCCCCAAGAAACAAGCGGGTGTAGCAATCCTAATATCTAACAAATTAGACTTCAAATTAAAATCAATCAAAAGAGATGAAGAAGGGCACTTCATATTCATCAAAGGAAAAATACATCAAGACGAAGTCTCGATTTTAAACATCTATGCCCCAAATACAAAGGCACCTACATTCGTGAAAGAAACATTACTAAAGCTCAAAATGCACATAAAATCTCACACACTAATGATAGGAGACTTCAACACTCCGCTCTCACCGCTAGATAGGACCTCCAGACAGAAACTTAACAAAGAAACAAAAGAATTAATTGAAGTTATGACCCAACTGGGTTTAACAGACATCTATAGACCACTCCACCCAAATACAAAGGGATATACCTTCTTCTCGGCACCACATGGAACCTTCTCTAAAATTGACCACATAATAGGAAACATAGCAAATCTCCACAGATACAAAAAAATTGGAATAACCCCCTGCATCTTATCAGACCACCATGCATTAACATTAGAATTCAACAATAACACAAATCGCAGAAACCCTACAAACTTATGGAGATTGAACAATGCACAATTGCACCATCCCTGGGTAAAGGAACAAATAAAAAAAGAAATTAAAGACTTCCTCAATTTCAATGAGAATGAAGACACAACATACACAAACTTATGGGACACTTTGAAAGCAGTGCTGAGAGGAAAGTTTATAGCACTAAGTGCCCACATGAAAAAACTGGAGAACAGTCATACTAGAGAATTAATAGCACAGCTGAACATTCTAGAACAAAAAGAAGCAAACTCCCCCAGGAGCAGCAGACGCCAGGAAATAATCAAATTGAGGGCTGAAATCAATCAAGTAGAAACCAGGAAAACACTGAGAAGAATCAATGAAACAAAGAGTTGGTTCTTTGAGAAAATCCACAAAATAGACAAACCTCTGTCCAAACTAACCAAAAGACAGAGAGAGAACATGCTAATTAACAAAATCAGGGATGAAAAAGGGGACATAACAATGGATTCTGAGGAAATCAAGAGACTCATCAGGGCATACTTTGAAAATCTGTACTCCACAAAATTTGAAAATTTAAAGGAAATGGACAATTTCCTGGATAGATATCACTTGCCAAAACTAAATCAAGAACACGTAAATAATCTAAACAGACCTATAACCCCTAATGAAATAGAAGCAGTCATCAAAAGTCTCCCAAACCAAAAACGCCCAGGCCCAGATGGCTTCAGTGCAGAATTCTACCAGAAATTCAAAGAAGAGCTCATTCCAATACTCGTCAATGTATTCCACACAATAGAAGCAGGAGGCTCACTGCCAAACTCTTTCTACGAGGCTACAATTACCTTGATACCCAAGCCACACAAAGACACAACTAAGAAAGAGAACTATAGACCAATTTCCCTCATGAACATTGATGCAAAAATACTCAATAAAATACTTGCAAACCGGATTCAAGAACACATCAGAAAAATCATCCACCATGATCAAGTAGGCTTCATTCCAGGAATGCAGGGATGGTACAACATTAGAAAATCTATCAATGTAATCCACCATATTAACAATCTGCGAAAGAAAAACCACATGATCATCTCACTAGATGCTGAAAAAGCCTTTGACAAAATCCAGCACCCCTTCATGATAAAGGTCTTAGAGAGATCAGGGATAACAGGAACGTACCTGAATATAATAAAAGCAATATACAGTAAACCAACAGCTAACATCAAACTAAATGGAGAGAAACTCAAAGCAATTCCTCTAAAATCAGGAACAAGACAAGGCTGCCCACTCTCTCCATATCTCTTCAATATTGTACTTGAAGTTCTAGCTACAGCAATAAGACAACAAAAGGAGATAAAGGGGATACAAATAGGAAAAGAAGAAGTCAAACTTTCACTATTTGCAGATAATATGATAGTTTACATAAGTGACCCAAAAAACTCCGCAAGGTTACTCCTAGAGCTGATAAACACCTTCAGCAATGTGGCAGGATACAAGGTAAACTCAAAAAAATCAGTGGCCCTATTATATACAGATGATGAAGTGACTGAGAAAGAAATCAGAGAAACATCACCTTTTACAATAGCCAAAAACAGCATCAAATATCTGGGGATAATGTTAACCAAGGAAGTGAAAGACCTGTATATCAAGAACTTTGTGTCTTTGAAGAAAGAAGTCAAAGAAGATACCAGAAAATGGAAAGATCTCCCATGCTCTTGGATTGGTAGGATCAACATAATAAAAAAGGCAATCTTCCCATAAGCAGTCTATAGATTCAATGCAATCCCTATTAAAATTCCGTCACAATTCTTCAAGGACCTGGAAAGAACATTAATCAACTTTATATGGAAAAACAAAAGGCCCAGGATAGCCAAAACATCCCTATACAATAAAGGAACTTCAGGAGGCATCACCATACCTGACTTCAAGCTCTATTATAGAGCTATAGTCCTGAAAACAGCTTGGTATTGGCACAAAAATAGGCAGGTAGACCAATGGAACCGAATCGAAAGCCCTAATTTTAACCCACACACCTATGAACACCTGATTTTTCACAAAGAAGCTAAAACTGTACAGTGGAAAACAGAAAGCATCTTCAACAAATGGTGCTGGCATAACTGGGTACTGGTATGCAGAAGACTGCAGATAGATCCATGTTTATCGCCTTGTACAAAACTTAAGTCCAAATGGATCAAAGATCTCAACATACATCCAGCCACACTGAAACTTTTAGAAGAGAAAGTGGGAGATACTCTTCAACGAGTTGGTACAGGAGACCACTTCCTAAACATAACACCAGTGGCACAGGCACTGAGATCGACAATTAACAAATGGGACCTTCTGAAACTAAAAAGCTTTTGTAAGGCAAAGGACACAGTCAAAAAGACAAAAAGGCAGGCCACAGAATGGGAAAAGATATTCACCAACCCTACATCTGACAGAGGACTAATCTCCAAAATTTACAAAGAACTCAAGAAACAAGTCTCCAAAACACCAAAGGATCCACTTGAAAGGTAGGGTACAGAGCTAAATAGAGAATTCTCAGTAGAGGAGGCTAAAATGGCCAAGAGACACTTAAGAAAGTGCTCAACATCGTTAGCCATCAGGGAAATGCAAATCAAAACAACTCTGAGATACCATCTTACTCCTGTCAGAATGGCTAGAATCAAAAACACCGAAGACAATTTATGCTGGAGAGGATGTGGAGAGAGAGGCACACTCCTCCACTGCTGGTGGGAATGCCGACTCATACAGCCTCTTTGGAAATCAGTATGGAGATTCCTCAGGAAAACGGGAATTAATCTAACACTAGACCCAGCAATTCCACTCTTAGGCATTTATCCAAATGAGGCAGGTTCATACAACAAGGGCATCTGCTCCACTATGTTCATAGCAGCATTGTTTGTAATAGCCAGAACCTGGAAGCAACCTAGATGCCCCTCAACTGAACAGTGGATAGAGAAAATGTTGTACATTTACACAATGGAGTATTACTCAGCAGAAAAAAACAATGGAATCTTGAAATTCGCAGGGAAATGGATAGCACTGGAAGAAACCATCCTGAGTGAGGTAACCCAGTCGCAAAAAGACAATCATGGCATGTACTCACTCATATATGGATTTTAGATATGGATCAGGATAGTGCCAGTCTGCACTTCCACAGATAGAGAGTCTGGGAAACAGGAAAGAACCTAAAAGATATTCATATATGCATAGTACCCAAAAGAAGAGGATGGAGACAAGATCCTCTGAAAGGATGGGGAACACGGCGAGGGGTGGGGGGGAGTGGGACCTGGGAAGAATAGAGGGGGTAAAGAGGAAGGGAGTTGGTCATGGGGGAACAGGAAGTTGAGGGGGTGGGGGTAGAATAGGGGGAAGAGGGAATCATAGGATCGAAGACAGATCAGGCACCAGAGTGACCTCGAGTGATCTAAAGGTATAACATCAATTGGCAAGCTAAGCAATAGTGGAGGGACCACCTCGAATGCCCGTTCCTGATAATGAACTTGATGTCTATAACCATCTGGGAGCCTTCATCCTGTGACTGATGGAAGCAGAGGCAAACACACAACTAATCACTGAACTGAACCCAAGGAACCCAGTGACAGAGAGAGAGGAGTGATGAGCAAATTGGCAAAGAATGGGCTGGCAAAACCAGCAGAGACAGCTGATCTGAACAGGGGAGTGCTCTTGGACCCCAGACCGACAGTGGGGAGGCCAGAATGGGACTGATCTGGACCCCCCAAATGTGAGTGTCAGTGAGAAGGCCTGGGCAACCTATGGGGCCCTGAGCTGTGGATCAGTGTCTATCCCTGGTATACAAACTGTCTTCATGTGCCTATAGCACAAAGAGAGATGCTCTCTCAGCCTGGACTCTTAGGGGAGTGCCTTGACCCTACCAAGAGTAAAATGACAGAGTCTAGATATCCCCTATGTGGAAGGATTTGGCAATAGGGTGGGAGGGGGGGGAAGGGGAGTGCGGGAAGAGGGGAGGGAGAGGGAACTGGGATTGACATGTAAAACAAGCTATTTAAAATTAAAATAAAAAATGATAAAAAAAGAAATTTTATTTTAATTGTACTAACTTTATTTGTTACTTCTGGTTGTATGACAGTTTTCACTAACTACATGTGCTACTCTAGGTAAATTTTAGCCCCTAATATATTCTTCTTTTTGCATATTAAAATTTTTACTTTATGATTTTTTTAACCTCATTGGTTAGATTTATTCTGAGAAATTTTATTATGTTTTGAACAAAACAAAAATGGGATATTTCTCCAATTTCTTTCTCAGAGAGTTTGTTTTTGGTTCATATAAATCCATTAGGTCTTGCATGTTCATTTTGAACCCTACCATCCTACTAAAACTGTTTATCGGATCCAAATCCAAAAGCATTCTTTTGTAAGGTATTTTAAATTGAGATTGACATCATTTGCAAACAGGGATAGTTCAATTATTTTGCATTTCTCTTGCTTTCATAGTGTTCTCTTATCTTACAACTCTAAAACTTTGAGCAATACATTGAATAAGCATGGTGAGTGGGCAGCCTTGTCTCATTCTTGATTTAAATGAAATTATTTCACTTCTCTACCCCCCAATTAATATAAAACTAGCTTAAAGTTTGATATGCGCAGACTTAAATCGTTGAGGTATGTCCCATCTACTCCTAGATTCTTGTGTGAAGGTTAAACGTATGTAGTGAAATAAAAGTAAATGTACAGCAAAGACAAGAGATGAGAAAGGGGCCCATAAGACAAAATAAATGCTTTAAAGGAGGAGATATGGAGAAGGAAACAGAATACATGTGATATGAAAAGGGAGGGGGACGAGTGGAGAAGAAATGTTATCATAAGGAAAGGAAGGACTGAGAGAAGAAGATAGGAGTATAGGGTAGTGTCTGTACTAAATGTGAACATTTTTCTTCTCACTATTTTCTCAGTACAGTACTTAAATTGTATACATAGTATAAATTTAAAAAGCAATATTGAAACAGAGACACTGAATCTATCAGTGAGACAATGTGACCTAAAATATTGATTTTGTAACGATAATTCATGTCTGTTAAAGATTATTCTGAGGTCACATGTGCATTACACTTGCACATGTATCTGTTAATTGGAAAAGGGGCTATTTAATCACCCCGAAATGGAAGCAACCTGGAGAGTAGAAGACAAAGCATCATGAGAGAGATGACTTAGGGAGGGGTAGCTCACACTCAGAAAATATAACACTTCTGTGTTGTGTACTCTTTCCTAACAAAACAGCCCAAAGCTTACAGACATAAAACCAAGGTACTGTTTCTGTTTTCCTATGACTTACATGGAATTTTGGTTCAGTTGCATAATCTTCTCTTTTATATGATATTATCTGAGATGTGTTGAACTGAAGATTTCACTGGGGCTAACACACTCAAGATGGATGACTAACAAAGCTAGTAGCAGTTGCTAGCTGAGATGGGGGTTAGATGGGACTGGGATGCTCAGCTCCTATCCTTTGTAAAGAACTTTCCTCCAGTTCATAAGGGTTTCCAGGGGATACTAGTATAAAAAAGAAAACAAAACTGAATCTCATGAAACATATAGGAAGAACGTATATATCTTAAGATTGCGATTCACAAATTATACACCATGCCTTAAGTTGTGCTTTATTATTTCAAACCAAATACAGGTTCAGCTCAGCACACGGAGATAGGCAACTTCTCTACATTCAGCAATAGAGGAAATTAAAGAGCATTTCATGTTATCTTGAGTCTGAAATAGGTATCTTCTATATGTAAACAGGTTATTACATGTAGAAGTAATCAGAAGTAAATGAAGAGAAAAAAGAAGTAAACAAAACATTAGTCTTAAAATATACAAATGGATTGAAAACTCCATTTATAAGATTCTTTCTATTTCTTGCCACTTTGTCAGATAATTAATGTGTGGTGTCTTTTCAGGATAGTTCTATGATGTTGAATACTAATGAAATATAAAATGCTTAACATGTTTCTTGATAGATCTTTTAAAGTTCTGGTTCAGGTTTAGAAATCTAGGAAGACAAAGACAAATGAGACCATTCACAATAGAACAGGATTTAGGGGTTGTTATGCATTGGCAAAATTTCAACTTGAGAGAATAATGATTTATGCTTAAAAAAAAGACAGAATAAAAACCTTGAAAACGCTTTAGAGGTTATTTATTTAGATTGACGTTTCCCCTGTGAGCCCCAGGATATCACCTCTCCTTTACCAGCCATGTCCCATGCTCAGTATTTGAATCAAACGTGTTCAGCCTATTCTTGAGGCAAATGGCATTCAGCATAACAACCAGGAGTTCTCTGTCCACAATTTATCATGGCTTTTGTTATATTGTTCCATAACTGCTTGATAGAATTTTTGTGATTCTAGACTGAGAGGTTCCTTATACTCCATAATATTTCTGACTGAGAGCGAATCTTGCCATGAGGTTGTAAGGTAAGCTGTATTAAGGAAGACAATAAAATATTCTTTGTAAATATGGGCTATTTAACCTTTGTCTCACAGGTTAAATATTTTGTTTTATTTTTAATACATCTTTCCTGATTACTTTATGTATAAGCAATCATATGATGGCAGAATTGACCAATATACTCACCATTTTTGAAATAAATATCATTTTTCAGTTTAGGATTGAGTTATAAATACAGTTTTGATTTTCATTATATTAGATGTAGGATAACAAAACTGGTTTTACTTAATAATGGATTTACACCCCAAAGAAAACATGTTCAATGTATTAAATTTTGGAAAGACAAGTAAAATTTCTACTTCTTCAATACTAAATTAGTTTTAGTGTTTAACTGCAGTGAACATCAAATTCAAAAATTTGATATTATATCCTCCAGACAGAGCTATTCTTCTGGACCTTATGCTCCAAGCAAGCCTAGTGAGTCTGCCATCTTCATCTGATTCCATCAGGACTTGCTAAATCCTCAGATGGAGGCCTACTGTTAACTATTCTTCTAAATGAAGACAGTATTAAACAGACTGTTAATGACTTATCATTATACACATTAGTCAATACAGCTCTTAACCTTCATTAGTGAAGCTTCTTGCAGCAGATGGCATTTAACACAGAGCCCCACAACTGGCTACCATGCACAGAAATAAGAGACTTCAGAATCATCAGCCCTGAACTTGACATCTATGTAACACCCCTTCCCTTAAGGCTCAGGAATTTCTTGAAAAAAGTTTATGCGACGATTAAAATCTAGAGATGTTGGATGACTTCAAGAAAGCCATTTTTTTCCTGATGTAACAGAGCTGGTGTAATTATGAAGTCATGGTGATTGTGACAGAATTCACAAGAACCTAAACTAGCTCCAGATAAATCCCAGCGTGGTATAGGGCAGGGGGCAGGGGAAGGAATGTCTGCCCTGCTGAGGGGCTATCGAGCTAAGGAGCTATTGACATGTGATAGCTTCAAAGGAGAGGCTGTATCAATTTTCATTAGTAGTGTGAAATCTGGTATATCAACCATACTCCACAGCAGGTCCCATATCCAAGAGTAGCCAGCCAATGTAAAGTGTACTCAATGGGTTTTTTGAATAAGAAGAGTCAGAGGGACACAGACATAATCAAGCAGGCACATGCTCATTCACATAAGGGAGGTGATGGAGGACACAACAAAGTTGAAGTTGGTTGTGTACGGGGTTGGGGGAATGGGTCTGGCAGGAGTAGGAGGATGGCGGTGATTATAATCAAAATACAATATGTGCAGTTCTCGAAGAATTAATATAATATTTAAAAGCAAACAAAAAGAAAATGAAAGTACCAAAGGAATAAATGAGAATACGTAGGAAGAGGAAGAGGTGTGGGGATAATAGAGAATAATGAGGGTTATATATATCAAAATACAGTTTATATGTATGTCTAAAAAGTTACAAAATTCATTGGATATAATTAATATATACTGATAAAAATGCAAAACCAAGCACAATGAAATAAAATGATACTGGTATATTAGAAGAATAGATAATTTGAAAAGAATAAATTTACACATAAGCATGTATAAAGGGTGTTATAGGGAGATGGATTGATTGGTAAGTAATTTTATGCATAACCACAAGTTCCTGAGTTTGAATCCCCAGAGCCCACATTATACCAGACACAGTGATACTTATCTGTAATCCCAGTATTTCTCTTGGATGTTTGGAGGGAGAGTCAGAATTCCTGGTATATGTAGCATTAAATAACAAGTATACCTTAACTCATACAAGGTAGAAGATGAGGACTGATACTCAAGATTGTCATTTGATCATCACACATGTGCTATATCATATATGTATATACACATACAATAATATAATGCTCTTAATATCTTTAGTCATGATAAAACTACATTAAGTGGCTATTTGGGCCTGTATTATATGCTTAGTTTGATTGACTAAAAGAAAAAAAACAGATTGGGAATATATAATGTGGTGATATATTGTTCATGATCTAATAAAGCATGCATAGAGATCAGAATGCAAAGCTAGCCACAGGCATAGAGGCCATGCAGATGGATCTCTGTGAATTCATGACTACCCATTGAATATGAGAGTGAATTAGTCTAAAAGAGAAACAGAGCCCATGCCTTTAATCCCAGCATTAAACAGGTATATAAGGCAGGAGCAGGGTCTCAAAGATGGCAATTAGTCTCCAGCCACAATGAGAAGGGCGATTAGTCTTAAACCACATTGAGGTTTTTGGTAGAGAGCACTGCAGTCTCAGTGAGTCTGAGGAGCAGCTCAGTGGAGATACAATCTGGGACCAGTATCACCCTTTCTATCTGAGGTAAGAGCTGGGAGCCAGCTGCTTTGTTTCTCTAATCTTCAGCTTGAACCTCAATACCTGTCTCTGGGTTTTTATTACTCATGCAACAATGCAATCCTGGAACTTTGTAGAGACCCATAATACTAATATATTGTTGACTAAAATATAAACTAAAGCAGTCACATGGAAAAATTTCCATAGTTTCTTATGTTTAGTTATGAAATTAATTTCTCTAAAATATATGTAAGAAAACTCAGGTTCTATTAAACTATTTTATTAAGTTAAATATCTTCTATAAGAGGATTAGTGTTGGAGTTGTATTATTTATAACATCCCAAATTACAAGCACCCAAGTCCCTTCAACAGGAGGACCAACAAGGTATTCAGGTAAATTCATGTCAAGGACACTGTTCATCAATAGACGGGACCAGTTAAAATGAGTATGGCAATGTGGACAATGTTCCCATATCTTATGCTGAATGATATGAGTCAATATTGTGTTGTCTAATAAAAATAGAGTTCAAATATGGGTGCAATTAAGCAATCAATCTACAGTATTGAAATCATAGGGTTGTTGACCCATAGATATTGTATAAACTAGACAAAAATTCTTTAAGGGGGACTTTGTGAGAGAAATTGATTTATGATATATAACATACATAGATAATGATAGATGATAGGAGACTAATTCAAATAATTGTCAAATCCCATTGAACTGAACAATCATGGTATGTTTTAACAGATTTAAGTGATATTTTAAAAGTCAGCCATCTTCACAATTTATGATACTTTTAGATTCTACTATGAACATTCTGCTTTCAGACACTGAAGCTTAAACATTATATCTTATATTTAGTGTGAATCCTGGAACAGAATAATAAAAGAATTAGTTGTATAACACAATTTATATATATTCAGAAACAAGCAGTCATTATATGCAAAGAAAAAGAAGGAAAAGAATTACATTGCTACCAAAATCAAAACAAAATTAATAAATGTGAGGGAACACAAATAACTGTGTAAGAGGGAAAACAGGCATGCATATATACACACATATGTACATATAAATTGTGTGTGTGTGTATCTTTTGCTATGAACTGTACAGACTTTCTAATTCTCTGTTAGATGAACATACTGACATCTGTTGATCTTCATATATACAATGGTTTTGCTTTGAGTATTATTTCAACACAATTTGACTCACACAGGATCACATCCATCATGAGGTAGGGTTGTTTATGATACAACATGATGCTGCCTATCTTATTGAGTGATTTTTTTCAGACACTCAAGGGAAAATGATGCCAAGCAATGTCGAATCCTCTATTAAGAATCTTGGCTCCATTTTGACTGATTATTTGGCTGACAAATATTGATTGAATACTAATAAGCCTTATAAGACAAGGTTGTGATTCTACCCACTTGGCTGTTTCAACTAAGGAATTGACTTTTATGTCAATCACATATTTTAGACTAGGAAAGTGGAAAATTCAGGATCTTCATTATTGTAACCATATCAAACCGTCAATAGCATATAGTATTTGACTATGCAAGTGTCCTTCTATTTCAGGTCTGAAATGTATCATATGGTTATACTGTTCTGATGCTCATGGAAACACAAATTATATCAGTCAGTCCATGCTACATAAAAAGAGGTGGTTAAGGGAATGAATACTGCCAAAAGCTATAGGTAAAATTTATTTATCTACCAGCCAAGACCAGGCTGGTGAAAAAAAAACAGAGACAGCTGTCCTGAACAAGGGGGAGCTCTTGGACCCCAGACTTATGGGTGAGAGGCCACCATGGGTATGATTCAGACCCCCTGAATGTGGGTGTTAGTGAGGAGGCCTAGGGAATCTATGGGGCCTTTGGTAGTAGATCAGTATTTATCTCTGGCATAAAATGGACTTTGAGTGCCCATCCCACATTGAGGGATGCTCTCTCAGTCTGGACACATGGGGTAGAACCTAGACCCTGTCCTGGATGAAACGACAGACTCTGGAGACCCCCCATGGAGAACCTCATTCTTCCTGGGGAGCAGAGTGGGGACTAGGTGGGGGCTGGGGGGCTGAGGGGGGTGGGGGGGAGAGGAAGCTTGGATTGACATGTGAAGCAAGTTTGTTTCTAATATAAATAAAAGGAGATAAAAATGCTAACAGAAAAAATTATTTATCTAAGGATGTTACATACAAACAGATGAACAATGGGTACTATGAAGCTAAGGGCATGGGTCACTGGCTAAAGTGCTCATGCTGTGCAAACATGAAGACATGAGTTTGGATTCCCAGCATCCAGTGAAGTTGGGCATGTCAATGCTCATGTAATCTCCATACTGGGAGGTAGAAATAAAATGATTGTTGATGGCTAACTACATAGCCATGTTCAATGAGAAACTGTCTGGAAAAGTAAAGTGGAGAGTAGTAAAGGAAGACATCTGATGTAAAATCCTGACCTCCACCAGTAAACAAATTGAAGCACACTCTTGCATATGACATACATAAACATACAATTAACACGAAACAAGCACATTAAGAAAATATGGATTGCTTACAATTAAGTTCAAATTCAGTTCTTACTTTCATTAATATTTTCCTACTCATCTAAAAAGAACTAAAAGTAATACGACTCCAGAATAATATTTTTCTCTAGTCAAATATTGTTGCCTTATTCAACCATTATCAAAGAGGCTTCCTCCAGTAGCAGATGGGAAAAAATACAGAGGCCCACATCTGGACATTGCACACAGAGAGACTTTGTACAGTGATAATAGGCATAGTAGCAAGGCATCATATTTGTAAGGGAATACAGTTTAGAGAGATGAGGATCTTCACTAATCAAGTATAAGTAAAAATTAAAGAATGATTAGAAATGGGTTCCAATAAGGAAAAGAGGGACACCAAAACCTGTCATTGTGATCAGATTCACCTAGATACTTCAAGAAAGGACTAGTCTCTCTCTCTCTCTCTCTCTCTCTCTCTCTCTCTCTCTCTCTCTCTCTCTCTGTATGTCTCACTCATTCTCTCTCTCTCTCTCTCTCTGACACAAAGACACACACACACACTATGATACTATACATCATAAACAGTTTCCTTGGCCAATGAAAATACAGAACAATACAGAAAATGTTTAGATGTTCACCTTTAGCAATTTTATTCAAAATAGTCCACAAATAGAAGCAACAAAGTGGATCAATGGATTAACAAACTCTATTGCATACATAAATGTAATATTATTCACCTTAAAAAAAGAACTCTTGCACATGCTATGTCTATCATCTTTGTGTTGCCTTTGTGAAATAGCAGGGCTGGGAGATGACTCAGTGAGTAACCACGATTCCGGAATAAACATGAAATTCAGTTATGCTAAACTGGTAGCAAGTAAGAGTCAGGGATCCACTGCTCTTTGCCCTCTCCTCCAAGCACTGGGATTACAGGTGCATAAGATCATATACAACTTCTCACATGGACACTGTGGATCTGATCTCAGGTTTTCAGGTTTATGCAGCAAAACAAAACATTTTAAAAAAGTGTAGGCAGACTTTTCTGTCCCACCAGTCAGTTCTGACCCACCAGCTGGCACCCAAATAACCACACAGAGATTTATTATTAATTATAAATGCTTATGCTTGTTAGCAACTAGATTGTGACCCACATTTATTAATCTACATATTGCTACATGGCTCATGGCTTGTTACTTCATTTCCTACACATCCTGCTTCCTGTACATCTGGCTGGAGCCCCCGAGCGACTCTGTCCTTCTTTCCAGCATCCTCTCTGTTTGACTTTCCTGCCTAATCTTGTCCTGCCTAGCTATTGGCCAGTCAGTTCTTTGTGAAACTAATGAGAGAAATACATATTCACAGTGTAAAAAGAGAATTATTACACAGCAAAAAGTAATTATGATCCCACAGACTGCTCTTGAGACATGACCCTAATATCATCAGGCCTACTCTCTGGTTGTGTTAAAATTTGGAACTTAATGTATTTGAAAACAAGGTTCCTGAAGGCTTGATTGCTTCCCATGATGCTATTGGGCAATTGTAGAATTTAAGAAAGTAGACTTCAGTGGAAGCAAGTTGATTTATCCCAGAAATTTATTGGACTCTGGCCTCTGCTTTCTTCTCTGATTCCTTGCTCTATAACAATATTCTCCCCGTGATGGTTTACATACCACATACCTAAACATAGAAGAGCTGCACAACCCTGATCTAAAACATCTGAAATCATTAGTGAGAGAAAATCTTTCTTCCTCTATTATTTTTGGGATATCTTGTCACAGCAATGGAAAGTTGACTAGCACAGAGGTATCACATCTTAAGATTACCACTATCTTCAAAAGAACCATTTGAGACAATAACACATTTGTAGGACATCTAATATACAAATTACATCGTGTTATAAACACATATTAACTTAAAAATCTTCTTAGGTGGAATAAAACCAACACAAAATAGACAAATTTAATCTGATTTAAACAAATATCTGGAATAGTAAGAATCATGAAGACAGAAATAGAGTAGAGGTTGCCTAAGGAAGGGGTGATGGAGTCATAAAACTTAGTGTTTAATATGTGGAACATATGGAGTATTTCATTTTCAGACCATGAAACAATTGTGTAAATGCCTGACAACCACACATACATCATTGAGAATATCTTAATGGTAATGGAATGAACTCTCTCTCTCTCTCTCTCTCTCTCTCTCTCTCTCTCTCTCTCTCTCTCTCTCTCTCTCGTCTCTCTCTCTCTCTGTCTGTCTCTCTCTCTCTCTCTCTGTGTGTGTGTGTGTGTGTGTGTGTGTGTGTGTAAGTGTGTGTGTATCGATTAGTTTATGGTTTTTCAAGACAAGCTTTCTCTGTGACTCCAAGCTGTCCTGGAACTCACTCTGTAGGCCAGGGTACCCTAGAACTCACAGAAATATACCTGCCTCTGCCTCCTGAATGCCAAGATTAAAGGTGTGGGACACCACACCTTGCTAAGAGGATCAATTTTAATTTAGGGATTTATTCTAAATCTTCAAAAGAGAAAAGATTACATATTTTGAGGCTGTTTATTTGTAAACCATATTAGCACTATTCCATAAAGATTTCTTTAGGGGTAGTAATTAAATGTAGCCATTAAAGCAACCATTAAAAACCTAAATAAAATTTTAGACACATAATTGGAGATGTAATTAGACGTGTCAGTTTACTAATGTTGCAATTACAAAAGTAATGCTTCGAATAAGGACATTTTTGCACCAAACTGAATTCTAAATAACATGAATGCTTCCAATTGCTTTTAGATACAGTCCAGAAAAACTCATAAAACCTGTGCAGGCTCCATGTCCATTGAAATTAGTTAGCTGGTGGAAGCTCCATGTTAAGTTACAATTTTGTTGGAAGCTATAAAATTATGTTAGGAGGTGTCATGGAGACCACATTCCTTTGCCTTTGGTATCCTTGTAAGTTTTTGTCCAGCTTAGTCCGTAAACACTTTAGTAAAACACAGCTTCATTTTAACTTCCATAATTAGAATTACAGTCATGCCACTCTACTCAATCTTCTTTAAACTACTGTTATTTTCACCTGGGATGCTGTCACCCTTATCTTAAAATTTGTAACAATCTATTCTTTTTCAGACAAGAGAATTTCCTGCTTCTGGTAATGTCAGCTTCCTCTAAATTGTTTCTTTATATTAAAAAATCAAAGGAAATACTTAAGTTTATTTATTAGACATTTATTTAATCCTAACATAATGACAATTTCTTCATACTGGCATGATGGACACAATATATTCCCTCAAAAGGCTGCAACAATATCAGTCAAAATGAATTTACTGCTCAACAGTTGGCCAGAGTTAGAATATGATTGGCTTTGAGCTACAGGGCACATCATGTCTGACAAATACAGTCACTCCTTTCTTCAAATATTCAATAATACTTGAAAAGAATTCTGAAAAGTTCACTGTAGTTCCATGCAGTGTTTAACTTCACTTTGAATTTCAAACTGTGATTTTTGACACTTCTTTTGAAATTCTTATATGTGAAGCTTTTTTGAAAATATTAAAGTAATACCATCAGCTCCCAAGACAACTGTGAAATATTTTCACAAATATTTGGTTTATAAGAAAAAATAAAGATAAAACAAAACAAAATAAAAAAATACCAACAACCAAACGAACAAACAATCAGAAAACCTTCTACCTTCCTTTTTTCTATGAGGGGACACAAGATGATGCCACCACTCTTTGGTCAAGGCATGGCAACACTGTTGCTTTCTGTTCACAAGACTCATGAACACATTAGCAAATAGAATTTCTAGGACATAGTATTAATGAAGAGATCATGCTTAGAGGAAACCCAAAGTATAAATAAAAAAGCAGAAGGGAAAACATGTCACTCCCATATTCATACACTGATTTTATGTTAAAGTTCCTTTTGTTCTCTCTGCTGTGTAACTACTTTCCCAATCATTTTTCAGATTATTAAGGATCAAAGATATTCTAATATCAGTCCCTTGCTACATGCTAGCTTATCTCTGCTTTCTGACACACACTGACTCTTCGTGGAAAAATATGTTTTAGTATCAAATCACCTTCTGTCTGTGAGATGAAGACCTATAGATTTCCCCCATTTTGTTCACTATGTTTGTTTGAAGTTACATGAAATGGTGGTGGCCAAAACTCCTTTTGTCATATATGAAAGACACTTAATAGCCTCAGTGATCATGGTTTTATGCATGTGTGATATGGACAGATGTTAGCTTCTTTGACTATTCCTCCTTATATTTGTTTTCTAAATGTGTATAATTATGATGTAGTTAATTTGACTCATTACAGAATGAAGGCTATGTAGACCACTCTAATATATGAGGAGTGGATAAAAAGTCTTAGTGTTAAAAATTGACAGTTAAAGAGCAATTTATAAATATTCATAACTTTAAGTTAACTTTTTAAGAGAAAAACATTGAAATTTTAGAAATTACTTTGTAACTCTAAAGTAAATGTTACACAAATCCCACTTAGTGTTGTTTTCCTAGTTTAGATGACCACTTTTTGCATCTGCAATTCACTATGCTCAGAATTCTTTGCAATCTCAGGTACAAAATTGAATGGTTATGCCAGACGAAATGTGTTTTTGAGCCATTTTTCAGTCTTTTGTAATCCTGCTCCATATAATGTCTGTCTCCTTCTTTTTATAGTTTCCCTAAATGGAATTTTATTGAGATTATGCAGGGTGCTCTGCGTTTTAAGAGGGATTTTTTTTTGCTAATGGAATGCTATTGGTCTAAAGACAGTTTTATGCATTTGGGATAAAAAATGCAGATATTTTAAAAATGAGATGTTTCTTGTAATTACTACAAGACATTGTATTTCAGAACTCAAAAACATTTATATTAAAGTGGGGTTTAGCGATAACAAAATATTGTTATTTAATATAGGTTACACTATGGCTTATGACTTGGTATAAACCAATTAATCTCTCTTTCATTATAATCAGTATATGAATGTCTTTTTTCAAGTCATAAAAATGCAACCAATGCACTGGAGTTGAGAATATAGCTCAATATCAGGGTACTTGGCTAGTATTTTCTTTGGACAGATGGAGATGGGATCAGGTCCAGGAGGGAGGGGCAGGGGAAAAGAGTAGGGGGAGAGAATTGGAAGACATGAGCATTTAGGGTGCCATGTGGAGACCCAGACTAGGGAAACTTCCTGCAACTTATGAGGATGACACTCGTGAGGATTTCTACTAATGGAATATATGGGGCCTGAACCAGGCATCTTACTTAATTTAGCTAGGCTCTAAGTGGTGATGCTGGGACAACAATACAGTCACAAAACCTACCCACAACCTGTCCTGCCAGATGTGGGAGTAGTGGTGGTCCAGAGCTTGTAAGGGTGGCCAACCAGTGACTGTTCTAACTTAAGGCCTAAGCCATGAGTGGGATCCTATGCTCAACACTGCCTGCATGGCCAGGAACTAGAAGCAGAACAGACCAAGGATAGAACCAAACATGACTGGAAAAAAAAGTCTGTGAAATGATTGCTAATGATATTCTGTTATAATCATAAATTAGTGCCTGGCCTAATTGTCATCAGAGAGGCTTCATCCAGCAGCCTTGCCAACAGGGAGCAGATGCAGAGAACCACACTCCAATATTATGTAGAGACTGGGGAGGGAAGATTTTTGGAGCCAGAGGACTCAAGGACACCGGGAGATTACGGCCCACAAAATCAACTAAGCAAGGATCACAGGGACTCAGAGAAACTGAAGCAGTGATCACAGAGCCTGCGTGGGTCTGCACTAGACCCTTTGCATACATGCTGTGGTTGTTTAGTTGCAGATTTGTGGGACTCCTAAGAGTAGGAGTGGGTATGTCTAAATTTTGCCTACTTGGAACACCCTTTTCTTCCTAGATGGTTGTCTTCTGCAACCTTGATATGAGGGTTTATGACTAGTCTTATTTCATCTCATTATGCCATGTTTGGTTGATATAACTTGAAGGACTGGTTTCTCTGAAGGGAAATGGAGGAGCAGTGGATCCGGTGGAAGAGGGGAGGTGGGGGGAGGTGGGAGGCTGCGAGGGAGGGGAGGCTATGATCAGGATATATTTATTATATTAGAGAAAAATTAAGAAAAAGAAAAAAGCTATCAATGAACAGCTCTTTCCTCAAATATAATATAGTCAGTTTTGACACAATTTTGTAGGAGTCTCTATACTGTAAGTTTGACAAGGTAGCTTTTCTCAAGAACAACAACAACCAAAAAAAAAGTTTTAATTGCTGAACAGCATTTGCCAAAATTTAGAAGTGTTTTTGATTCCACTAGGGCATGCATGTATGGAGTGTAGTTGCTGGTAGCCACTGGTCACTACCTGTTGGATAATGCAAAGACTAGCAGACATCACTATGCTATCTGGCCCCATATCAGTTTCCCTGCAATTGGTTTCTTACGTGTCAATATAGTAATCAGTTTCACTTATGCCAACTCCAGTTACTCAGCAAAAATTATTAGGAGCCATTTGCTTCGGCAGAAATGACATGGCCACGTTCTGTCTACTTAGAGAGAAAATGACTTCACAAGTCATTGGCATTTCAATTCATTTGCAGGATAATTCATCCTTTAAAAATTGGTGGCATTGCTGCTGTTTCTGGGTGCTGATTTAGTACTTTCAATATTTGTCACATCTAAAATCTTGTCTTCTGAATTCATACCCTAGGAAGGGAAGTTTGTTTTGCTTTATCCTCTCCTCTCCTCCTTTCTCTTCTCCTCTCCTCTCCTCTCCTTCCCCTTCTCCTCTCCTCTCCTTCCCCTTCTCCTCTCCTCTCCTTCCCCTTCTCCTCTCCTCTCCTTCCCCTTCTCCTCTCCTCTCCTTCCCCTTCTCCTCTCCTCTCCTTCCCCTTCTCCTTTCCTTTCCCTCCCATCCTCTCCCCTCCTATCACCTCCCTTCCCCCTCCTTTCCCCTCCCCCCTCGTATGTTCCATCTGTAACTAAATCTAAATTAAAATTTGGCATTATTCTATATTTTCTAGAATGTTCATGCAGATTAAGAAACATGCAAATAAATTACTTTTATCAAATTATGTTTGATTAACTAGGAGGTGGTGACTCACAACTTTAATCCCAGCACTGGGGGAGAGGGCAGAGGCAGGTGGATCTCTGTGAGTTTGAGACCAGCCTGTCTACAAAGCAAGTACCAGGACAGGGTCCAAGGCTACACAGAAAAATCCGGTCTCAAAAAACAAACAAATAACACAAAAACAAAACAACAACAAAAAACTATGCTTGGTTAAAATGACTTTTATTTTTTCCAAATGTGTTTCTAAACCCCTATGAAACAAATATTTATAGATATAATAAATTCAACATTGGGAGAAATTATTCTGAAAAACACATAATCTCATATCACTTTTAATAGAATTCAGTAGGAAGATACAAGGATTTACCTTTTTCTTTTAAGAGTTTCATAGTTTTGGATTAACATTCAAGTGTTCAATTAATTTAGAGTTGGGATAGAGGATTTATGCATCTGTGACATATGTATGTTTGTGTTTTTTGCATATGTATATATTTTTATATGTGGGGGTGAATAGTGTATGGTCAAATACATATGGAAGCCAGAGCATGGCTTCTCGGGTCCTACTCTTTTTCTTTTGGCTGTGTTGGCAGCCAGCAATATTTGATAATTCCCCCTTTTCTGTCATGCTCAGGGATGAGTAACAGTATTATGCAGAAACATGCCCCACTTGTTATGGGGCATACATAAATCCCAGTCCCTATGTTTGCACAGCAAACACTCTAACCATTAAGCCAACACCCTGCCTGGTAAGCTTTTTTTTTCATCATGTAAGATACAAGGGGTTAGATTAATTCTTTATACCTATACATGATCTTACTGGTACTCCTTTTATTATTTCCCATTAGAACTTTTATTTTTATTTTATGCGTATGAGTGTTTTCCTACGTTATGTATTTGTGGGAACCACATATAGAAAGTCAGAAGAAGGTCTAGGATCCCTTGTAAATGGAGTTATAGAGAGTTGTAGGCTGCCATGTGCATGCTGGAAACTGAACCTGGGTCTACTGCAAGAGAATGATGTTATTAATCACAGAGTGGTCTCTCTAGCCCTTGCTCTCTGTTGATATACTCAGTCTTCATTTTTGCATTTATTTAAGTAGTTTGTGTGTGTGTGTGTGTGTGTGTGTGTGTGTGTATCTCTGTGTGTGTTTTCTTTGTTTTATTTTTTCCTTTGTTTATTGGTTTTTCGAGACAGGGCTTCTGTATTGTTTTGGAGCCTGTCCTGGAACTTGCTTTGTAGACCAGGCTAGCCTCAAATTCACAGAAGTCCTCCTTGCCTAAATCCAAGTTTTGTGTTATTTAGAGTAATTGTTTTTGGCTTATTGAATATCTCCTCTTTACCATTACACAGTCCTCTTTCTTTGCTCTATTGATGACTTAAGGTTTATTAATCTATTTTACCTGAAATAATTATATCTACTCCTGCTTTCTTGTGGATTCCATTTGCATGGAATGCTTTTCTTTACTCTTTCACATTCTGAGTATCTGTTGTAAAACACTGTCCTCTTTGCCACCGCCATCATAGCAAGCATGATTGCTTACAAAAGACCCTATGTTCAGACCTGCTGACAGTGGTTATTTCCTCATCAAAGTAGGGAGCAGTGGATGATTTGACCTCACCTGAGATTTCAGCAGCTTGCTCTGCACCCCTTCAGTATCTGTGTGATTCTGTCCCTAACTGCCCATGGACTCAGGTGGTGCTAGTGTACATAGATTGTAGGAGGTTCACTTAAGGGGAGAATACGTGAATGCTGCTATAAGGATTTTATTATCTTCACTGAAAAAAAAACAGGTGCATTTTTCCAAACTGAAAAAAAATTGAAAATTTCTGGCTTTCTTGGATTCTAATATTTACTATATCTTTGAAGAGCAAACTTACCTTTGGCTCAGTTTTCACAAATTAAACAAAATTCAAATAATCAAATCTGAGTATCTAAAATTATGCCATAGGATCCCAGTAATGAATAAGTGAAATCTGTGGGTTGTCTGGCATAATGCCTGGACCTTGTCACCTTAAATATGTGATGGAATATAAGGACAAATTCTCCTCACCAAAAGGATAATAAAGAATGTTAATATCAAAGTGTCTAGGTAATACTCACTAAACAAATAATATGAAATCATTGCAAAGGAATATGGTCTATAATATTGCCTGTGCCATAAATTAGCATTCATAACTACATAAAATTCCAGGAATTATAAAATATATAAATATGTCAAAATATTTACTTAACATAAATAAGGAGTTATTTTATTCTTACAAGTTTTATTTATGATAAGAAATGAGTACAGAGTTTTATGAAAATGGACTCTTATTATCACCAATTTTATGAGACTAAAAATAGTTTCCTCTCCTAAATATTAATATAGTTTAACATGTTATTTGACTTATAGGTCAAAAACATAATCTAGCCAGCCTGGTCTACAAAGTGAGTTCCAGGACAGCTTCCAAGACCATACAGAGAAACCCTGTCTCGAAAAAAAAACAAATATATATATATATATATATATATATATATATATATATATAATCTAAGGGACTAAAGAGATGGCTCAGTGGATAAAAGCACTGGATGCTCTTACACAGGACTCAGGTTCATTTCCTATTAAAAAAATGGCAGCTTACAACTATCCAGTTACAAATCCAGGGGACCAGATACCCTCTTCCAGCCTTCACTGACACCTGCATGCACATGGCACACATGGTGCAAAATACATACAAATAAATACAAAATAATAAATACAAAATGTATACATTTACATATATTTGTTTCATAATAAATATATATGCAAACATATATGCATTGTGATATGATGGTAACTATAACTGACATTATGGGAATAATGTTAGAATGCTAAGAAAAAACGAGTAATTTCAAAATAAATGCAAAATAAAAAAGTAAAAATTATGCAGATACTGTGAAATAAGGAAAATTGCCAGGAAAAGTTGAAATGAAAACAAAAATGCCATTTTCCTCAGTACTTACAAGACGGTAAATTATACTGTTGAAAGCAGAACTGAGGGGGACATATATTGCATAAGAGATGAGAGAGAGAGTGAGAAAGAGACTGAGAGAGAGAGAGAGACTCTTGAATAAATGAATAAAATCAGAAGGGAGAAAAGAAGCTAGGAACGCGCAGGTCTGGACAGACAGGATCAAGGCAGTGTTCTACAGCTGCTATAGAAATGGACACGCACTAGACGATTCTCAAGGAAGAACAGAAGAAAATGTCAAAGGTGGCACTTGAGGCCTGGCAGAAAGAGGCATAGGGAGCAACTTAAAAGCTCATTGGGAAGAGAGATTTTAAAAATTCTTTCTCTTTTGGTCATAGGGGTGCTTTGTCTTAAATATATATATATGTATATATAAACATATATGTGTGTGTGTGTGTGTGTGTGTGTGTGTGTGTGTGTATTGATTTACAGGTATTTTAAATTCAAACTTCCAGGGAAACTGGATGTAAAACCTGCTGTGTAAATAGAATTGTCAAATAGACACAGAGCAATACATGTAGCAGAAAGTAGACTTAGAACAGAAAGTAGAGTAGCAACACCACACACCCCACATCATCCAAAGCCACAGTTGATCAATAGCCTTCTATGTGTTTGAAGCAATGTCACAACACATAACATACAGCACCCCCTATAGACTGGACACTGCTGACCAATCATTACACATGGTGCTGCTACATAAGTACTGAGGATGCTGCGTGAGAATTTGGGTAGGCTACCCTGTGGAATTGGCTTGATGCACAGAATTTATACAGATTTCCAGATTCTTTGAAGGCTCCATTCCCCATTCTATGAACCCTCTCCACAAAATCATTGAAGTCTTTTGTGGACAATAGGTTTGGGTCGTATGTGCTGGATGTAGGGAGAATTGAACACAACTTTAAATTGCATCTTGCTCAATTACATTTTCATGAGTCAAATGACACTTTCCACACCATAAAGCAAGGCTGTCATAGGCATTTATGACAAATGCTGTTCTTTTCAAAAGCATCACCTTATTATAATTGTATTTCTGAATATTTTGCTTTATCCTATGGAATGTCTTTTATTTGAGAGACACAGTGCAATGCCGAAAATTTCAATTTCCTTGACAGGGAATACAGACCATTTCATTAATAAATATTATTCATGTCTGGCATATGGGTCTCTCTAACACTTAGATCAGAACAACTAGGTAAATTCCTCTTCCTGAGTTCATTTCCTGCACTCTGTTGACATATAATCAAGCTCAGAGACTATAGTTCTTAAAGAACCATTCTTGAATAGGCATACAATTAGACTCAGGTACCGTGGTGACACAGAGGTGATAGGGTGTGGCAATATTCACTCTTTATCCATGGACTAGGCAGATATAATGTTTTCTCATCATGAAATTGTTTTTTCACACACTATTTCAAACCATGCTTGTGAGTGGATATCAATGGTCATTTGTGTGTGTCAGAATACTTTACCTCCTGCAGATGTCATCATTTCCCATATATACATGTATAATATACTTCCACCAAGAATATCTGAGTAAAGTACTCATAGTCTTACCCAAAATGCATGGTATCATCCATATGGCCATTGCTGTTTTGCCATGCTTTTCTCTGGCATCTACTAAATAGTGCATGAGCATCTCTTATTTCTAGAGATTATCTTTGTTCAATATAAGAAAAAAACAACCAAAATCTCATCTGATTTATTGTATGTGTTGAAAGCATTTCTCCAACTTCATGATTTGTCTTTATTTTTGTAGTATATTTTGTTGGATACAACCTTATTTTGTGGTAAAGAGTAGGAAGTCTTTTACTTGCTTTAATTTTATCCAATATACCTGTTAGAATATTTTTTCTCAAGGTTTTATAAAGTTTTTATTCACCCATTAATTTTCAAAAGAGAGAAAAAGAATTTCTATGAAATAGACTGCTTCATATGCTAAAGGTTAGAAGTAAGTAAGAAGAGTGTTTTGAGTTCACAGCTTACAAATGTTGGAGATAAGTCATGAGCTCCTAGAAACATCTGTGTTCTAACTCCAGGAACTTAAGCATATGCTATCTTAATTAGCAAAAATAACTTTGGAAACATGATAAAACGAATAACTGCTATGTTTCAGAAGCTATCCTGGATTATTAAGACAGGTCAAGTATGGGTGGAAGGATCTTATTATAAGAAAGTTAATGTGGCCAAGCAGTAGAGCAACAGAAAGAGGATGCAATGGAGAGGGGAGATTGCTCAGTTGCTTGCCATGTAAATATGAGTACTTGAGTTTATATCCCCAGCACCCATTTTAAAATGGAAATACTGGCATGGTATATAATTCCAACCAACACTGGGGAAGTGGAGACAGAAGAATTATGGAGCTTGTTGACTAACTATTCCAGTAAAAATTGTCAATTTTGTAGTCAGTGACAAATTCTGTCTCACAAAATAAGATTAAGAGTGGCTGACAACAACGCATGATAATAACCTATGGCTCTCTCTCTCTCACACACACACACACATACACACACACACACAAATAAATAAAAGAACAGGAAATACAAAGCTGTGTAAGAACACTGGTGTTGATAGGGTTGCAGCTTATAAAAATTGACAAGTCCATGAATCAAGAAAAGCAGAAAACTCTAGAGACTGAGAAAACTAAGGAAGACTCTTTCACAGAACCCAACAAGGACTACAGTCCCACTGGCATATTGATTTGAGTTCAGAAAGACCCAGGTGACATCTCCAGTTGTCTCTACTGTAAAGAACTTGTCCTTGTAAGTCACTGATTTTGAAATGATTTAAGGAATTAATCTTCTGATATTCCTGGTAACTTCTGTATTTTTGTATGTTTACTTTAACTCAGCAGTATATGTTAATACATCTATGGAATTCACCAAAAGGAAATAATAAATATATTTAGTAGGCCATGAAGGTAAAAAGAAATTGGAAACTAACAAACATCATAAAATACATTGTTACCTAATTAATCTCAACAAGAATGTGTTAAAGAAGAGAAAGTAGATATGGCTTGTTTCTGAGATGTCTAATGAACACTATGAGTGTTGGGCTTGAACAGAAATGGGGAAAAGGGTATGTTTTATGATAAGAACACTAACAATAGCTCTTCGGTTAAGAAGTATAATGAAGAAATGTCAAAATAAAAACCCAGGAAAGGATAATATGAAATTATGACATATGTCACCCTCAGGGTTCAAAGTAATTCTCAATACTTAAAACAACAATGTGATTTTCATTTAATAAATAAGAAAAATATACAAGAGAGTGAAATTCTAATACATTGATGTGATTTAAGGTCTCATAAACAACAAGAGAAAATACTAGTAACATGCAGCCATTAAAAGTTTTTACATACATTAATTCAAAATTCCTATAGATGTAAATGAAACAAACATAAAATTAAAAAGCATGCAATGAAGAAGGTATTTTCATATAAATTGACCTGTTTTGAATAATTGGAATAGATAAACAAATGGCTGAAAATTATGAACAATTTGATTTCTAATTTTATGTCTGAATGTAATCCTTAACTTCATATTATATTCAACATTGTTTTATGCTGGAAAGAAAAATTTGGAATAGAAATAAAGGTGTCTACTACTTGAACAGTAAAGATGCTACACGATTCTGCTTAGAAGTTTTTTTGTTGTAGAACAGTCACCTACTTTCATTTTATGCAGATTATTAGAGCACATATGTCATCCATCCTTAACATATACAAAACAATGTTTAGCAAATATTTGCTAGGAGGCCAGACTAAGTACAATTTGACCTTAAGTGGTTGAGAAAGCTGTGATCTCATCAGCTCCACTTACATGGTCTACACACAATGTATCTTCCACTTTGTGATTTATAGAATTCTTAAAAGAATGGCCTGTTGAATTATACCAAATGTAGGCATTGAATTTTACCAACCCATCTATGTTCCAATCACATAGATTCAGTAAATGTAGAACAAGGCTTAAGAATTTCCAACTTAAGGAATCTCAGAGAATTTCTCTTATTCATTAATGTTGGACAGTCTTGAGTAACTGAATGGTTAAGTACATAAAAGACTTGTTGCCCCAGAATAAAACCATGAGGATTAGATTAAAATCTTGGTCTTCAATTAGGCTTTTTATTTGTTTGACTTTTTAATCAAAGTGGAACCAAATTTAGACATTAATATAACTTAACTAATGCACTAACATTCACAGGATTTATTAGCATGTGGGTCAGACCTAAAGAAGTACTGGGTTATCAGGCAATGCCTGATATATTGTAAGGAATTTATTGTGTATCCAATGAACATGATTTGCAGACTGTGTAATCCAGTCCTGAGTATTTTATAAATGCAAAATTCACAGCACTGCTTTACCAGAACCAGTAATAAAAAGGAAGAATGAACATTTAGAACATATTATTTATAGAAATAAATGGTGAAGTTAGTGTTTGTGACTGGGCACCTTCAATGAAGTGAACATAAAAAGCTAATTATGTGTTCCAGAAAATAATTGCTGCATGCATCGGTTCTCTTGGGCATCCTTGAGCACAAAGGCTTTCTTATCTTGATAAGCATGACTTGTGGCATTATGGTTCTGGAAAGCCAATGACCACTAATGCTACCCTGTACTAGTGGTTTTCGGGTTCTTAGTTTTGCGAATTTGAGGAATGAATGTTATGAACAATAGGAGGTGAACTTCAGGAAATACTTTATTATACGTGGGAACTTTGGAGATAAGAAACAAATGGAGCTCTGATATAGCAGAAGCAGAACCTAATGATGGGTTACCACCATGGATCTCTGTTCAGAAACGAATAAGGCTTCATTTCTGGCTAGGTAATGGGGGTGAGCTACTCAGTCAAGTTGTCCTGTATGTCAGGTATTAATGTGTCTGTCCATCTCAGTGTCTGTTCTAGTGTTCCTGACACACATTCAAGAATCAAATATTATGTAGAGTTTCCAGACAGCGTGCTAATGAAATTTCTATGTAAAAGGAGAAGAAATCTTAAAACAAAAGCCAACCTTAGCATGGATACAACCAAGTATGTTTCTTCTTCTGGTTAAGATATACAAGAAACTGAACTGTTAGCTTTGACTTTTTTTTCCTAAACTTACTCATGTTTCTTTCTGCTGCTGTCATAATTTCACCATCTGAAGAGATAGCCCCACTTCCATTAGCGAAGTAAATTAAAGATCTAACTATCTTGACAGAAGCACAGGTAGGTTATGACTCCAATGACATATCTGACAGACCTTGATAATCCATTGGTGGTTCTGTTTGCATCATGATATAGAGATTAATAGTCAGATGAAGCCAGGAAGGGAGCAAAGGAGAAAGAATAAGGTTATAAGGAGAAAAGCCATGCCGAAGAGAGAGTGGAGCTCTTTGAGCAGAGTAAATGGTTCTATCCCCCAGAGATCTGGCCTGAGTTCAGACAAAAGCTTGATGTTTTAATCCCTAGAATGACAACTAGAAAAATTCATAAAAAAGGACGCTTTACAGTGTCCTAATCAAAATCCATTAGACAATTTGTCTGTTCTCTTTTGAGGAGGAGCTATAGCACCTTCTAAGCTCACAGTAGTATCCCTTTCCATTTCCACCTAGTTTATTGGATTCTTTCTCACAACTTTTCTCCACTGGCCTGCAAGGTTTATTTTGAGAACAATGAACCTTAGACTTGATTCTGAACACTTTGATAGCAATTGAACTGGCAAGATCAAAATGTCAGGTTCCTGCCCCATAGTTTTTCATAAAGAGAAAGTTAGGAGAGATATTTGACCTGTTCCCCGGCTTAAATGATAGTGGTTCTCTCTTTCTGTCTTAGGTCCTATTTGAGAGCCACAGTGTTTGCTTAAACTGAATTTGCATCTGGGCAATAGTTTTCTTATCAGGAAGAAAAATCACTAGTGAGAAATGGTTGCCTGTCCATGCAATGTCTAGTGGACTTCAACAGAATGTCTGGGGAGTTGAATACCTTGAACAGTTTTAAAACAAAATAACAAACAAGAAAATAATAATAATGATCATAATAATTTTGTTTGTTGCCTGTGCTCCCCTGTTAGACCATTCATGTGGCCAACATTTATCATTACACTTTTCATTACCAAGACCAGCTGAGGGTCAGGACCGTATTAGTTCCCTGAGACTGAAGGGGAACCTCTGAATCTTTTGGAAATAAATTTATTATTTTCACCACTTCCCTGTCTTGGTAGTGGCGAAAAAAATAATCTTGCTAACTACATTGCCTCTATTGGAAGCATGCAGAATATTTTCCTTTTGTGTAGGTTCTCATCTTTGCAGAATATGCTTTGGTTAGAGGCTGACCGCTTGAGCTTCCATGGCTTCTTTCACCAAGTAGACAGATGACTTAACAGGGCAGTACTCCTTGAGAGGGGTCCTACGACATCCACTGCATGATGTTGAACAGCACGAGCCAAAATGCTAGCACTTCATCTAGTTCACCTGTCCTGTATCACAGGCACCAAAGCTTTGGCACGTGAACAACTCAAATAAAAGCCATATTGATCATGTAGTGTTAAAGCTTGAGTAACACTTATTTAAAACTCAGACAAAAAATAGCTTTAGATAAATTTTGATGTTTTTAAATATTTATTTTCCCCAAATGGCTTTTTGGATTAGACATCCTTTCTTTTTCTTCGTGAAGCCAGTTCATGTAAATTCTACAAAGAACAGATCAATAGCTTGGGAACTTCATTGATTAAAAGAGAAGTTTGATTTCAGTGTATTATCTTTGACCCTAGAAATGTCAATGCCTTATACCATCATATATGAATATACATATATATGTATAGATTTTAATAACCTTATACCATCACACAAACACATGTGATGGTATGAGGTTATTGAAATTTTATATTTTATAAACCTAATGTAAGCTACACCAGCATTCTATCTTAATTAAACTCTTTAGCTTTGTTATGACCTCTCTCTCATTCTGGGAAATATAACCCAGTGGCATAAACTGAAAAGAGACTCATTGTTGAGCCTAATGTTACGGTTAGTTTTTTTCCATTATATTTTTTTCCAGTTTTTTTTAGAAAAAAAGCTTGTTTCACATGTCAATCCCAGCTTCCTCTCCCTCCCCTCCTTCTGCATCCCCCATGATACCCCCTAGCCTTCTACCCCTCTACTCCCTCCACATAGGAGATATCTAGAGTCTGTCATTTCATTCAGGGCAGGATCCAGGCACTCCCCTAAGAGTCCAGGCTGAGAGAGCATCTGTCTTTGTGGTATGGATACACAAAGTCCATTTGTATGCCAGGGATAAATACTGATCTACTGCCCAGGGCCCCATAGGTTGTCCAGTCCTCTTCACTGACACCCACATTCAGGGGGTCTGGATCAGTCCCATGCTGTCCTCCCAGCTGTCAATCTGGGGTCAAAGAGCTCCCCCTTATTCAGGTCAGCTGTTTCTGCTGGTTTCACTAGCCCATTGTTTACCCCTTTGCTCATCACTCCTCCCTCTTTGTCACTGGGTTCCATGGGTTCACTTCAGTGTTTAGCTGTGGGTGTTCGCCTCTGTTCCCATGAGTCACTGGATGAAGGTTCTAGGATGGCATATAAGGTATTTGTCAAACTCATTATCAGGGTTGGGCATTTAAGGTAGTCTCTCCACTCTTGCTTAGTTTTCCAGTTGGAATCATCCTTGTAGATTGCCAGAGATCTCACTGGTGCCAGATCTTTCCTCAAACCTATAATGACTCCCTCTATTATGGTATCTCTCATCCTACTCTCCTCTATTCTCTTGGGGGAATGCCTAGGTATTTCGCATCCTATTCTCCCCTATTCTTCCCCCAACTCAACCTTCTTGTTCCCCTATGACCGCCTCTCTCCTGCTCTTCTCCCCCCTCTTTTTCCCAGCTCCCACACGCCTCCCCCACTGCTTCCAATCTGCTGAGGAGAGCTTGCCTCATTCCTCTTCTCTGGGGTACCATGCATATCTCTCTTAGGTTCTTTCCTGTTCCCCAGACTCTCTGTCAGTGGAGTTGTAGGCTGGCACTCCCATGATCCATGTCTAAACTCCATAAATGAGTGAGTACATACCATGTTTGGGTGAGGTAACCCAATCACAAAAGACAAACATGGTATGTACTCACTTATGTTTAGTTTTGAATTGTCAGTTTGCTACTACATACAGTCACCTTCAAAAAGACAATCAGTTGAGGTATTACCTGGAAGAGCTTGGCCTGTAAGCATGCCTGTGGGGGTATTGCCATGATTGTTAATTGATGTAGGAAGAGTAATCCTGAATGTGGTGAACACCATTCCCCAGGCTAAGCCCTACTCTATTAGTAGTGAAGAAACCTTACAATCCAAGCATTAAATAAATTTCCTTCTCTCTGCTCTTCACTGGATGTGATGCTTTAAGTTTCTTCTTTGACTTCCCCACAATCACTAACTATTACTTAGAACTGTAAGGGAAATCAACCCTTTCTACAATAACTTGCTTTTGGTCAGGATATTTTCCCAGTGACAGAAATGAAAATATAACCTTCAATGAAACCAGGTCAGACCTAACTTGTAGACATTGACCTGGAAGAATGTTTGTCATCTGATGGATCATGCACTAGGAACGGGGATTAACATGATGCAGGAAACAGCCACACCTAACAAGAGAATATTTATTTTTATTCAGAAACCATGAAAAGTCATTAGAGCGGGAACTCTTGATTTTAAAGAGTTACTCTCTGTTACTGCAGTTGTTGGTCACGATTATCCAGCCATTAAGAATATGTGCCTTCAACTAAACTTACCTTTAGATCTTACTGGGACAAACTGGAGATTAACTTTTTAAAAGCTCGTTCCTGCAATTGGCATGTGCTTACAAGTGGAAGCAGACAATTCAAAGAACAAATGAATGAATGGGATCCCTCCTACTAAAACAGTAAGAGGTGGGGCTATAGGGTATGATGATTGATAGCTATTTTCTTTGGGGGCTACTTTTCACCATCTTATGGTTTATACTTTGATCATGCTCCAGTGCAGAAATATATAAGGAGTTTAAAATTTGTTAGGCAAATGAACAGCAGACAGGTATCCATTATAAAATGAAATGAAGATGCTGGAATACCTTCTGGGTTCACTTGCTGTTTTCCTCCCCGAGTATCCTCTGTGATCTTATTTCTCATCCCCTAATAAGTTACTGTGAGAAAAGGTGGTATTGAGTTAATTATAATTCCCAATGTGACCTTGATATCTTTGCGTTTCTCCATCATATCTGCCATAAGGGGAAGTGAAGTCTTTTTGTCTTAGTAACCCTTCTAACATGGTCTTAACACCCTGCTGTTACCTTGAAACATTTTTTCCCTGAATTTGATCTTGTTAACTTAAATGAGTGTGTGCTGTACTCTTGATCAATAAAGTCTATGGGGTAAGATTAAGTCTCCCATGTGAAGGATGCAGAACAATATTTGTTGTTTATATGAGGCAAGCAGGGTCATGACTTCTTTGTATAGTGAATATTTATTATGTTCTTAGAAATTCCTCATGATCCTTATCTCCCCTCTTAAAAGCATAATCTGCAAACCTGTATTATGTTTTAAAGTCTGCTGTAAGAAGACAAGCGCAATAATTCTCAGTGTGAAACTCCCAATTAAGGTTGGACTGCCAGATCAGAAGAGTCACATTGTAATTTTCCTTGTGCAGCTTGTATTTAAGTCCATGTAATCTGGAGAGTATGAATATATATATATATTTATTTATTTATATATAATGTTAGTTTCATAATGCCCCATTCCTTGTTTATGCCACAGTGTTAGAATAAAAACATGAGAGATAAATTACATAAAGTGAAAGCAGAAAAGAGAGAGGGCATTGGTCCATGCACACACTTGTCTGGATTCCTGACCAATAGATTGCAAAAGGAATGATGGTGAAGGAAGAAGATTGCAATGGAGGCTTTGTTCCTTCATGTGGACATACTTCGGAAGTCTATGGTCCCAGATAGTAAGTGGCCACTAAGCAAAGCCTTCCGAGGCCAGTGGCTTCCATTTTCTTTGTCTCTCAAACCCAAAGAATGAATTTCTTGAACATAAAAATATAAGATTAAGAGAGTATTATGATTACATGTTACAGTTTAAGACATCAGAAGCAAGTCTAGCTCCTGTATTGAAAAAATACCATGGATAGGTTGCCACAGTGGGTTTCACATCTAGGAGTTGAGGCATGGGAACAAGCTGGACAGTCAAGTTTTCCTAGTCATGAGATATTTATGTATTTATTCCAACCTGATATCCAGACAAGAGTTTCAGTCAGAACATCAAGGGCCAATAATGCATTTATCATGGATAGATACTTGCAGCTGTGCTCACTGAATATCTATGTAAAAAGAGAAAATGAAAACAAGAAACCAGAGCATTAATTAGTGCCCTGAAACACTTTTGTTATTTCTTGCTTTTGACCTAGACTGGACAGATTGTCATAAACAGGAGGCAAAATTAGTCATTCCTGAGGTCCTGGGATGCAAACTTCCTGGCCAATTTCTTTCTTTTCCTCTCATCATTGGGGTTAGGAAAGTTCAGTATAAGGAAGCATCTAGTTGATCCATGTGGCACTCTTTCAGTTAATGTCACCCTGATAGATGAATGCCTTGGAGCATTCCTGCAAGAGATTCTCTGTCCCTCTCTGTCTGCCACTGTTATAATATGCCTAAATTCTTTCTCATATTGATGCGTATTTCATGAAACCCAGTAATGGAAAAGAAGTGCCATAGTCCAACCTTCTCAATGAAGCAGTAACATTAGTTTATCTCATAGGATAGTGATAGTTTGGGTGAAAATGGACCTCATAGGTTTATATGTTTGAATGCTTGGTTCCCCAGTTAGTAGAATTGCTCAGAAACAAAGTACAGACTTGTTGTTAGACTTATGTCATTGTGATTGGAGGTTTCAAAAGCCCATGCTATGCGTAGTTCTGTGCTCTCTCCCTTTGCCTGCTGTCTGCAAATCAAGATGTAAATCTCTCAGCTACTTCTCTAGTTCCAATATTAGTGATCACACAGTATATTAACTAATTTGTCTAGCTTCCTGAATGTGCTTTCAGGTTTGAGTCAAGTATGTGACTAGGAACTGAGTTTGTATACTCCAGATGTACTTATAGATTGTAGCAAGGATTGATTTGTATATTTTAGAGACACAGGTAGTAGTCAAAGTTCAGAAATCTACAGAATATGTCATTTAAGATGTTTTAATAACATAAGTTTTCATGACAGCAAGATATGTCTGCTCCTGGCAGCACCAATCTACTTCATAAAAGATCATGGGCATCAAAAAATCCATATAAATTTGCTTTCAATATGGAAAAGCTAGATGTATGCTGTTCAAATTGGACAAGCAGGATACAAATGAAGACAATTGCTAACCTTTGCCAAAACAAGGTAGTCAAGTCCTTTAAAATTTCCTCTTCACAGAAAAGTCTGTCAGAAATTCTATGTCTACATACTGAAGAAGGGTAACCTACATTGCCAAGGAAACTTGGGTGACTGTCCAGATATCTAGCTGTCTCTGTCATATCTATAGTTTGGGAAGTTGTTTACTTTGTAGTTACTATTACTCAGGTAATATTTTATCCTTCTTAGGTCTCTGATGGGGGTAGTAGATAGTTATACTGTTTTCTTTTTTCCAAATTCAGAAAAGAAACTTACAAAAGAGATGTAAAGTTTATAAGGCTGAGAGTGATAAATGTTTAAGTTGTTTATCTAAGAAAATGTTTTAAGGATTAAAGATATTTTTTAGATTGGTAATACATGTCATGGTAGAAAGTGATTTAACTATACAACTTTAACTCACCAAGATAGGAAGGATAATATAGTGCATTCTCTGATTTTTCCAAATATTAATGGACTAGACATTGTGAATGTGACTCTTACCTGATAATTGTTCTTATTATATATAGTTTTACAATATTAGAGTTTAAAACTTTCCTTTTTATTTAGAGAAAAGAGGGGAAATGTTTCAAGACATTTGGTCACACAGTGAACCCTGAGATTGTATTAATGAAATAAAAGCTACCTTGAATCAAGACGTAGATCCAGCAACTATTTGAAAACAGCTACAGAGAGTAAGATGGAGTCCTGAATTTCAGTACAGAAATGCAGTAGAAGTAATGAGGAGAGAATTTTGAGTTTGGCAGGGTTTTCGTTTGTTTGTTTGTTTGTTTTATCTTTTTGATTTGCTTGTTTGGTTGGTTTGGTTTGGGATGGTGGAAGAGAGACCTCTTTTTGAGACATCTGAAAGACAAGGATGTTTCCACCTACAAACTATTAAAAGACTAAAGACTGTCTTAACATCCTAAATATAAAAGGTAAGTCCTGTTCATACATCCACTGGTACTTATAAACTTACCTTATATTTTGACTTTCTTCATTGCTTTTTTCATTGTTCATATCAGTGGTTAATGTTTCACAGTTTTTTCCTTTAAATGTGTCTCATCTTGGATTCCATATTAAAATGCTTTCTTAATTTATCAGATCCTCAATATATGAATACCTTGTTGTATGAATGTGCATCTTTTGGATATATGCCTAAGAGTGGAATTGGTGGGTCTTGTGGTAGACTGATTGTAATTTTCCTGAGGAATCTCCATACTGATTTGCAAAGTGGCTGTATGAGTTGGCACTCCCACCAGCAGTGGAGGAGTGTTTTTTTTTTTTTTTTTTTTTTTTAGCCATTCTGACAGGAGTGAGATGGTATCTCAGAGTTGTTTTGATTTGCATTTCCTTAATGGCTAAGGATGTTGAGCACTTTCTCAAGTGTCTCTCACCCATTTTAGACTCCTCTAGTGAGAATTCTCTATTTAGCTTTGTACCACACTTTTTAATTGGATTCTTTGGTGTTTTGGAGACATGCTTTATGAGTTCTTTGTAATTTTGGAGATCAGTCCTCTGTCAGATATGGGGTTAGTGAATGTCTTTTCCCATTCTGTGGACTGCCTTTTTGTCTTGCTGACTGTGTCCTTTGCCTTACTGAAGCTTTTTAGTTTCAGGAGGTCACATTGGTTAATTGTCGATCTCAGTGTCTATGCTACTAGTGTTATGTTCAGGAAGTGGTCTCCTGTACCAATTCATTCCAGAGTACCTCCCACTTTGTCTTCTAAGAGGTTCAGTGTGGCTGGATTTAAGTTGAGGTCTTTGATCCATTTGGACTAAGTGGAGCTTGAAGGAGTTGGAGGGGACATGGGAAAGAGGAGAGGGAGAGAAAGCTGGGATTGACATGTGAATCCAGCTTGTTTCTAATTTAAATAAAAAATAAAACAAAAAAACAAAAGAAAGAAAAATTAAAAATAAGCCTAAATTGTAAATAAGAATCAGGAAAAAAATGAGCTTGACATGCAAAAGCTTCTCATTGTGACAATGTTAAGGTAACAATGCCCCCCACACACAGGATTTCCCATCCCACTCAACCAGAATGTAGATATTTAAGTGTCTTGAATAAATTCTTTCAGAACTAATGAACATAAAGTATTTTATTCTCATGAAAGCTCATTTCTATTTTAGGCCATTTTTATTGGAGCACTGTGATTTTTCTCTTCTCATTAAAATTAATTTAGTTAAAGAGCAGAGATTGCTGGTGGATTTCTCTTCAGTAAGCCACTCATATATATACACACATATATATATATGTGTGTGTGTGTGTGTGTGTGTGAATATATTATATTTGTCTCATACAATTCTAATAATGGCTTTACAGTGCCTTATAAATACAATCTATTAGTAATATTTGCATGCCAGTTTCAATGTACTCACTAAAGCTAAATAATTCTGTTTAAAAATAATTTCTTATTCTTAGGGTAAGAAATATAACCAGGCAAACATATGCATTTAATAATAAACATCTGCTTGTTTTCATTGTATAATATGCTAATTCTACTTGTATAAAGTATTTTATATGAGATTATAATATATTCATAATATAATATTTCATGGTATATGTTGTATAAAACAAGGAAGCCCATTTTATTAAAAGAAAATTGTCAAAGATAATTACATGTCCTTTTACTGTTACTATACCTGGAAAAAGAATGGTAATTTATGTTTAATGGCCAGCTCTTACTACCCAGCACAACAAAACTTACCTTACTTTCATTGCCAGATTCACCTGCCACTTCTAGCAATAAATTTATGTCCTTTTAGACTAAAACTAAAAATCAAATTGTATAATACATTGATATTAGACTGTCATTGCACCACAGAACTTCATCGTTCCATCTGCCATTTGCTCATACATCCATTAAAATATTTTAAACATTATTTTATAGAATTCCCTTAGCTAATTACTATATAAATACTGTTTTTAACATATTTGTATCTATCACTAATCATACCATTTTGTTGTTACAGCTATTCATATTTCTCAAATAGATTTTACAGTTCCCTATCACTCAACCATTTTTCAATGTCCTCTCCACTTCAAATAGTCTCTCGTTTTCATCATGAAACATCTTAAGAAATTCTTCAGATCTTACATCCATCTAAATTTTCTCTGTGGTGAGATGCCTTCAGACTTTATCTTAGTGACCAAATCTTCCTTTATTACTGAATAGTCTTCTGGATTTTTTTTCTGTGATTCAACCTCTCTGCCCCTCTACTTTATACACTTTAACTATACTGACATTTATTATTTACTGAATGAATACTAATCTCATAATATACAAGCTGCTAGGCCATGCACAGTAGACTTAAATACACAACTTCTAATTTTGACTTTTTAAGAACTCACAGATTAGTGGAAGATAAGAATACTGGAACAGTTACAATGAGCTCAGTACTATAAAGGATTAAAGCACCTGTTTTCTAATAAAAATTTAACTGCTAATTCAAAATTGCATATATTATTTCCAATATCATGTTTTAATATATAAGCCAATTATTGAATGACTTAATTTTAAGTTAAGAAACTTGTATGTTACTTTAAAAACTTGTTTTTAATAGGTCCCATTTATTTATTTAGAGTGTATATATGTGTGTGTGTGCACAGTGTAGTTCACAAGACAATTTATGGGATACAGTTCTCTCCTTCAAAGTATGGATTTCAAAAACCAAACTCAAAGAAACCATGTTATAGGTATTTAACATGAAGATACTTCAAATCTGTCTTTTCTTAATTTTTGTATAAATTATATTCATAAAAATCATATAAATAATCACATATTCATAGAAATCATACAAATTGATATAAATTACATAACTGTCCATTCTTTTATGTTAAACAATGATTTCATGAACTTATTCTCCTGTGCAACTACAATTTTTTTTCCTTTACTTTCTAGATTGCAGGTACTTACTTTTGTCCCCACACTGGTTTTAGATTTCAGATGTAAGTTAGATCTTGGGGCTGTTTCATTCCAAAGAATACTATTTGAGATGCTCTCTACCACTAAAAATGGAAGGACTTCCATATTTCTAAAAGTCAAATTGCATTCTTTGTGGATATAGACTGGACAAGGTTTCTCTTTTCACCATCCCTAACAAGGTTGATTCCTTGTTTTGACTGCTGTGAAGAAAGCTGCAATGATTGTTGGAGAACAGCTATTTCTTTTACATACTGATTTAATTTCTTAGGATATGCTTACTTGTAGGATTTCTGCCTCACACTATAGCTCTGCCGTGATATTTTGAAAAGACTGTATGACAGTTCCCATGAAGGCCAAGGAGCAGTTTTCCTGTAGTGTCCAATTTTTCTTAACCCCATCACCACTTTTATTTTTTTTATTCTAACAGGAAGGAATTTCAGTTTCAAAGATGTGAATTTACATTTTATGATGGTAGTGTTTTCATCACTTTTGTGTACCTTTTGGATATCTGTGTGCCTTATTTTCAAATAGCCTTTTCATATCCTCTGCCTTTAAAAAAATCACACTACTTGTTTTAAGGGCAGCTAGTTATTTGTATTATTTATGGATCAGATATAGATTCCTTGTCAGATAAATTTTTTGCAAATACTTTCAGTAATTCATGTTAACAGAGTCCCATGAGTCTATTTTTGATTTTTTCTTTGTGTTTTGAGTTCTTACATAGAAATGTCACTGTCCTGCCAGAGGAGTATGATTCCTCTGCATGCCTACCTACTTTCATACCTTCATTTTTCACAAAACATCATTTATCTCATTCTCTTCATGTTTGTTGATAATGAGACATTAAGGACCAAATTTTATTATGCATGTGGATCTTTAGTGTTCTGTAAATTTATTAATGATGTTATTCTTTTCCTGCATCCTGTGATCCTGATATCTTTGTGGAAAATCAATTCGCTATTAAAAGGGAAACAGTTTTGAATTTCAAAATTATGTCCATTGATCCATATAGCTGTTTTAATTTGTTAGTTAGAATTGTGACTTTTTAAATATTGGAATTTTTAATATATTGAGAAATATGGCGGTGTGATATCTTCAATTTTCTTCTTTTTGATTGAGGTCACTCTATTTGGAGTTGTAGTGTGTCAAATAAGAATGCCCTCCCCCTAGATTAAACCAAGTGTAGAGTTTTTCTATCTATAGACTAGGATGGATCTACTTCTCCAGCACCACGTCTGCCATGCCTGATTCCTACTGTAGTTATAACTGAATAAACCTCTGAAACTGTAAGCCATCTGTCAATTAAATGCATTTTTGAAAAAAAAAGGCTGCCTTGATCATGGTGTAACTTCATAGCAATAGAACAGTGACTAAGATAGGCATATTATGTAGTTCCTAATAAATTTAGAACTTTTTTTCTCTAAAAAATGTAGTGAAAAATTTGAAACAGTTTTCATTGGATCTATAGATTACTTTGGGTAGAATGGATATTTAAATAAGGATTATTTATTTAATTCCTTGAATCAATATATGATACAATTTAGTTATGACTTAAATGTTCTTTTGTCTATAGTTTTCAGGATTTAATTCTTTTTTGAATAATTTGGAATCTCTAAACAATTTCAAAGAATAAGTGTCTGGAAATACACTAAGCATATAATTTTGGAGATCATGTAATATGTCCAGGGAAGGGAAATATGTGATAATTTGAATTATGTAGCTAATTGAATTAGCATAGTCCATATTTACCTAATTGGATAGACACTTTCCAGGACATAAATGAGGAAGGACTTTTTATAGGTTATTGAGAAATATCACACTATTGCTTAAAACTCTTATGGTTTTGAAAATTTCATGAGTTCTATAGTTACATAATTTCTGCCCCACACCCTAACTTTAAACAAGAGTGCCATTGTTTCATCATTGTTGATATCTTGTTTAACCAATCATTTCTGTTTTGAAGACTATTAAGGGAAGTTTTTAGGAAATGAATTAAAACAGGAAATTTGGAAAGGATCTTTATTAAATACAAGAGTAAAATAAAATAACTAAATTTGTGTATAAAAAGAAATGATGGTCTTCATTTGGGAGTAAGCAGAAAGCTAAGGAAATCATTAATGATTTATCTTAAAAAGCATCACCAATTACCTTTATGTATCCATTGTAACTGAATGTATCAGGGCTACATGGTCTTCAACCAGTCATTTTTCAGGCCAGTATCCAATATGCATCATATTCTCCAGGGAAGAATATGAAAGTAAGCTTTCATTAAGTGCTGTACTTAGTAAAGGATACTCATTTCTTTTCTAAGAGTTGATGAATCAAAAATATTTTCTGAAGACTTGACAACATCCATGGAGGATGGATTAAAATAAAGCAGGGTGGATTTCAAGAATTATTTTGCTAGTTGTCAAGAAATAGTTTTGTGAATGCAGTTACTTGAAATGAACATACAATGATAGAAAGTCACATATATATAGATCATACTCTGTGATTTTGACACATATTTGTTATTTTATTTAGTCAGTAAATGAGATCCATCTTATACTTATTTAACAAAGATTAATACAACTTAATTCCTGAACATTAAAGATATTCGCTGTCCTTATTATTCAGACATAAGAATTGGGTCCTATGTTAGAGATTTAGAAATGACTGAAGAGCTTGCCTGGGGTGCAACATGAAAGAAAGCACTTAGGTGTTTTCTGAATTTAGATGTATTATCTTTATAAAAGCAGCCACAACATTTTGTTTTAGACAAAATTTCAAAAATAAAACACATCTCATGGTCTATGTTTGTAAAAACTTTTTTAACTGTTTGAACTGATTTTATTAGTGACTTTAGATTTAAGTGAGGGAAATGTTTTAGTTACTAATTTAATTTTTTGAAACACTTTTTTATATAGTTAAATTACAAACAAGCTTACTTTTCATGTCAGTCACAGCTCCCTTTCCCTCCCCTCCATGCCAGCTCCCTCCCCACCAGCACCCCCCAATCCCCACTCCACTGCCCAGGGAGAATAAGGCCCTCCATGGGGGATCTCTAGAGTCTGTCATTTCATTCCAGGGAGGACCCAGATCCTCCCCCAAGTGTCCAGATTGAGAGAGCATCCCTCATTGTGGGTTGGGAACTCAAAAACCATTTGTGTTCCAGAGATAAACACTGATCTACTACCCAAAGCCCCATACATTGCCTATGTCTAAGCACTGACATCCACATTCAAGGGGCCTGGATCAGTCACATGCTGGCCTCTCAGCCATCAGTCTAGAGTCCATGAGCTCCCCTTTGTTCAGGTGAGCTTTTTCTCTGGGTTTCACTAACCCAGTCTTGATCTCATGGCTGAACACTCCTCCTTCTCTGTCACTGGGTTTCAGGAGTTCTCTCACTCGTGCCAGATCTCCCTTCCAAACTAGAATGACTCCCTCTATTATAGTATCTCTCATCCTCCTCTCCTCTTTTCTTCCCCAAACTCAATCTTCCTGCGCCCACATGTCCTCTCTCCCTTCCTGTTGCCCCCTCTCTTTTTCCTGGCTCTCTCTCCCCTCCCACCATGCTCCCAGTCTGCTCAGGAGATCTTGTCTCATTCCACCTTCTCTGGGGTACCATGCATATCTCTCTTGGGATACTTTCTGTTTCCCAGACTCTCTGGCCATGGGATTGTAGGCTGGCACTCCCCTGATTCATGTTTAAAATCAATATATGAGTGAGTAAATACCATGTTTGTCTTTTGTGACTGGGTTACCTCACTCAGGATGGTTTCTTCTAGTGTCATCCATTTGCCTGCAAATTTCAAGATTCCATTGTTTTTTTCCACTGAGTAATACTCCATTGTGTAAATGTACCACATTTTCTCTATCCACTCTTCAGTTGAGGGACATCTAGGTTGCTTGCAGGTTCTGGCTATTACAAATAAAGCTGCTACGAATATAGTGGAACAGAGGTCCTTGTTGTATGAATATGCATCTTTTGGATATATGCCTAAGAGTGGAATTGTTGGGTCTTGTGGTAGACTGATTCCAATTTTCCTGAGGAATCTCCATACCGATTTCCATAGAAGTTGTATGAGTTGGCACTCCCACCAGCAGTGGAGGAGTGTTTCCCTTTCTCCATATCCTCTCCAGCATAAACTATCAATGGTGTTTTTGATTTCAGCCATTCTGACAAGAGTGAAATGATTTCTAAAAGTTGTTTGATTTGCATTTCCCTGATGGCTAAGGATGTTGAGCACTTTCTTAAGTGTCTATCTGCCATTTTAGACTGCTCTATTGAGAAGTCTCTATTTAGTTCTGTACCCCACTTTCTTTCTTTTTTTTTAAATTTAAATTAGAAACAAGCTTGCTTCACATGTCAATCCCAGCTCCCTCTCACTCCCCTCCTCCTCAGCAGCACCACAACAGGACCCTAGTCCCCCACCCAATACCCACTAAGTTCTCCAGGGAGGGTAGGGCCCTCCATGGGGGATATCCAGAGTCTGCCATTTCATTCAGAGCAGGGCCTAGGCCCTCCCCCAAGAGTGGAGGCAGATAGAGAATCCCTCATTGTGGGGTGGGCACCCGAAGTCCATTTGTATGCCAGGGATAAATAATGATCTACTACTACCCAAAGCCCCATAGATTGCCTAGGCCTCCTCACTGACACCCTTATCAGGGGATCTGGATCAGTACCATGCTGGCCTCCCAGCCATCAGTCTCAGTTCAAAGAGCTCCCCCCCTGCTCAGGTCAGTTGTATCTGTGACTTAAACAAGCCAAGTCTGGATCCATTTGCTTATCAGTCCTCCCTCTCTGTCGCTGGATTCTAGGAGTTCAGTTCATTGTTTAGTTGTGGGTGTCTGCCTCTGCTTCCATCAGGCACTGAATGAAATTTCTGTTTCCCAGACTCTCTGGCAGTGGAATTATAGCCTGGCTCTAACTTGATCCATGTCTAAAATCTATATATGAGTGATTACGTACCATGTTTGTCTTTTTGGGACTGGGTTACCTCACTCAGGATGGTTTCTTCCAGTGCCTTACATTTGCCTGCAAATTTCAATATTCCATTATTTTTTTCTGCTGAATAGTACTCCATTGTGTAAATGTACCACATTTTCTCTGTCTACTCTTCAGTTGAGGGACATCTAGGCTGCTTCCAGGTTCTGGCTATTACAAATAATGCTGCTATGAATTTAGTGGAACAGACGTCCTTGTTGTGTGAATATGCATCTTTTCGGTATATGCCTAAGAGTAGAATTGCTGGGTCTTGTGGTAGACTGATTCCAATTTTTCTGAGGAATCTCCATCCTGATTTCTAAAGTGGCTATATGAATGGATACTCCCACCAGCAATGGAGGAGTGTTTCCCTTTCTCCACATCCTTTCCACCATAAACTGTCATTGAAGTTTTTTATTTTAGCCATTTTCATTAGAGTAAGATGATATCTCAGAGTTGTTTTCATTTACATTTCCCTTATGTCTAGGGATGTTGAGCACTTTCTTATTTCCATGAAGAACTTACAAAATATATTTGAAGAGGCAGTCATATATCACATTTTGTTCTTCTTCTAAAGAACATTTTATTATGGAACTTGATGGTAACAGAGCAGTCAGTCACACAGGAATTATCTAGCACTTGTGTGACTTTTAAGTATTCATTAAATTTGAAGACTATATTACAAAAGAATGAATTGCCAGCTAGTTGGCCTGGATGTATTCCAGTTCTTCAGCAAAGTTAAGCAAATGAAAATTATCACACCATGTTGCCTGAATGGCATTGTGCTAACCAGTACAACTTTGGGGAAAGACTTATACTTCAGTATTCAGGGTTTAATGACACACTGACACCTGGGAAGCAGCATATAAATAGCTGCCTTGGTTAAAATTACATCTCAAGAGCCTATACAAGTTTGTTTTATTTCTTCTTTAAGTGCTTTGGAAAAATATGTAAGAACTGACAAAATGGTGGTTATCATGTGACAATAAAGTCCAAAGTAGTTCTTTACAATAGATGATAAGACACAACTTATAATAACCCCATTGCCTTTAATAATCACCTGTCTCTATTGTGATCCTGCAAATTGCATTGACATGTGAAAGGAAACATCTTTCTGATAATTGTTTCAGTCTTTAGATTTTCATTTGTGATACTTGTAATTTTTCACAGTAAAGTTATTGATCTCATGTTTACATCTTGTCTGTTTATTGTCTATAATTTGCTTAACATTTTCAGCCATTTTCACACTCTAAGAAGAAATACTATACTCTGAACATCTTCATCTTACTAGCTTCCATCATTCTTGCTTCATTTTCTTGAACTCTCACAACAGGAATAAAGGATGATGAAGGCAAACATCTATGGATTTCCATCAGATTGTGCAGTGTTATTCATTTCTTAGTTGTGTTTTCACTAAGACAAATGATATCATTGTTTATCTCATGTTTACTGCAACTGTGATTCTAGCATTTTATATAAGCTTGTTAGCAGCAACAGCAAATAATGAGAAAACTTCAAGTTTTGCCTCCTATGTTTCTACATTTTCTCAACCATATGCTAGCTCTAGTTTACAATGATAGTCTGTGGCATGCAGTGGATTAGCAAAACAAAATCCTATACTGTATCAATTCATCTTTTTTGTAAATTTTATTTAAATTAGAAACAATCTTATTTTACATATCATTCCCAGTTCCTTCTCCCTCACATCCTCCCATATCCCCCACTGATCCCCCATCCCATCCCCCATCCACTCCCCAGGGAGAGTCAATTCATCTTTTAAAGGATAGAAAGGAAAGCCAATTTAACTCTGTGCCTTTTATCATTATATTTTTGAGCCAGTGAAATAGCTCAGCAAGTAAAAGTACTTGCTGCCAGCACTAATCACCTGAGTTTGACTCCACAGAATTCACCTTCACATGGTGAAAGAAAAAGACTGCTTCCTACAAGTGGTCTTCTGACCTCTACATGCAAAACACTGCAGGTGGGCTCCACAATAAATACATTAATGCAAAATACTAAAAATGAATTATTAAAAGAAGGAAGTAAAATTATTTAGCAATACATATTGTAATATATTACATTACACATGCATATTTAGTATTTGTCTATGTGAATTGCCCCTATGCATATGAAAAATATTTAACTTTTATTATTGGAATGTTTTAAAGTACACACAAATAGTAGCGTTATAGAACCATGCCACAAGTAAGTATTACTGCAACTTGTTTTTGATGTCAAAAATCATCTCCTGAGCACTCTCTGCGTTGTTTTACATACATGCACAACATTATTACTTTTGCAATTAATGTGCAACTGACACAACATTTTTTTAGGTTTTCCAAGTGTGATTATTGATTATAAAAAAGGCAAATGGATGACACTAAAAGAAACCATCCTGAGTGAGATAACTTAGTCACAAAAAGAGAAACATGGCATGTACTCTCTCATATATAGATTTTAGACATAGATCTGGGGAGGGCCAGCCTACAATCCCATGGCCAGAGAGTCTGGTAAACAGAAACTTCATTCAGTGGCTGGTCAATGAAGAGGCAGACTCCCTCGGTTAAGTACTGAGCTGAACTCAGGAAAGCCAGTAACAGAGAGGGAGGACTGATGACCAAAGGGATTAAGACTGGGCTGGTTTAACCCCCAGAAACAGCTGACCTGACAAAGGTTAACTCTTGAATCCCAGGCATCAGCCTGGGAATCCAGCATGGGACTAATCAAGACCCCCTGAATGTGAGTGTCAGTGAGGAGGCCTAGGTAATCTATTGAGCCTTGGGAAGCAGATCAGTACCCATCCCAAGTATACACATGGACTTTGGACTCCCATAGAACAATGTGAGGTGCACTCTCACCCTGAACTCTTGGGGAAGGGTCTAGGCCCTGCCCTATATGAAATGACAGACTATGGACACCCCCATGGAGGGCCTCACCCTCCCTGGGGGAATGAGGGGATAATGGGGGGGTTGGGGGCAGGGCACGGGAGTAGGGGAGGGAAAGGGAGATGGACCTGGAACTGACTTGTGAAGCAACCTTGTTTCTTATCTAAATTTAAACTGAAAAAAAAAAGAATTATGATGGCATACAGTATCCTGTTTCATCTGACAAGACCAGATCCTTTCTGGAGCAGAGACTTCTTAAAAATCTTCACAGGCAAAGTTGTGAGCCCTCTGTCTACCTCTCAGTGGCAAGGTCTCAATGCACAGAAGCCTATGGGTCAGTGAAGGAACACTCAGGTCCATAGCCTGCCAACTTGATTTTCTGTCTAATTATTGAAGGTCAGGTTGATTCCACAGAAAGAACAAGGCTTTTGCTGAGATATTGGAAGTAGAAATGATCTAGCAGCCACATGGAGTTTGACTGCCTATTCTGTTGCTTGCTGCCATTGCCACTGTTGAAATGTCTCCAGAATTAGTTCATGCTCTCTCCTCTTGATCACTATGGAAATCAGTCGTCAAATAAAACAAGTGTGGATCTTTCCCTTACATTTATTTATTCACAGTCAGCCTCTTGGTGAAGTCTCCAGCACTTAGCCTGATGCTTGGGAAACAGCAGGTGTTTGGTATATCTTGACAGTTTCCTCAGAAGTGCTGGGAGCAGCCAGAAGTCACCCAGAGGGCAGGCTTCATGCATAAAGGAACAGCAATGAAGGAAATTTCATCTCTCATGTATTACAGAGAAATTTACCTAAGGGAAGTTACTCTCCAGATAATATGGGTTTCACTATTGGTGATTATCAAAATCTTTAATCTATGATTTCCCTTGTTTTTACTGGAAACTGTTAACACAAAAATACAACTCTCACCTCAGAGGAGATATGAGATTATTTCTTCTAGAGGCAAACATGAATGACTGTGCAGACTCCAGCTGCTCTAACTTCCTTGTCCAAAGAGGTAGAAGTTTCATTAAGTATTAATAGTAACAGAACAAAGACGATTTTAAAACCAAGGCAGTCTTCAAATACTTTAGGAGAAACATTGGGTGTGTAGGTTTCCCCAACTGTATGTCTCATGGGCACTTTGATTGCATTGGTAGCCTTTTGATGAGTGGAAGCTAGTCTGTAATTACTATCCAAAAGATTTTTGTAATGGGCACAAGCATGTTAGGTGACATACAGAGGACGACAATGCATGGCTATTAAGGAAGCTAACAATAGTTTGCCTCTTGACTTGAAACTCTCCAAAGTCTCTACAAACATCAAAGTTCTAACCAGTTAATCAGACTTTTATTCACAGAACAAAAGCTTCCAGTAAGTTTTGCTCAGTATGGAATCACACTGGCTTTGAAGAAATATAGGAATTATAAAAAGTATAAATTCTTATTTTAATTAGGTTCATTCTGACTCCTTTTTCTTTCAAGTGACAGTCTCTGTATACACTCAAAGGGACTGTATCCTGCTATGTCTGTAATTACATTCCATTAGAAAGACCACACCTAGCCTCTCCTGTGCAGAAGGCAAATTGCTGTTATTACTGGGATATTTTTTCCTTCAATTTTTAAAAATAACTCAAGTAAACAATATTTTAGTGTCCACATATTAAAGCTGACACTCCACTCAGCATTCACTTTCTTATGAACTTGAAAATTCTTATTGCAATTGTGAAGGCATTTTCTAAGGAGACCTATTATATTAAACCTATTGCCTACGAAATACCATTGTCTCTTTCACCTTCAATCCTCTCTATCATCAAATAGGCTGAATTGAATTTAAAATTAAACATTCAAATATTTCTGCCAAGGCATTACATTTAAAAAAGGATGAAACAAGAAAGGAATGAATTCTGGATATTGGTTTAGCTCAGTCTATTTTAAAATTTAACTACATTCATCCATGTACCTTAGGCTCATGTAGTGAGCTTCTCCCAGGAATATAGACATGTTTAAGTTTTCCCTCCTCTTTTATGCACAAAAGTGTGTATTTTTGGATCACAAAGAGCACAGATGGTACATATTCAATGATTTGGGGTGATTTTTCACCCCATGAGTTTTTTTTTCAGTATTCCATTTGGCATCTCAGATGGGAAGGTTTTCTGGCAGCAGTATACATTATCACAAGAACTTTTCAAGAAAATGGACACTTTTCTTCTGATAATCTAATATTACTTGTGAAAGGAACATACTTCCTAGAATAGTAACTCCTCTTGAACTCCAATTGGACTCTGTTGGGCCTTGGTGAAGTGTAATCTATGAAACAGTTAATGGAAATGGGAGAAGCAAACAAATTAAGGCTTATTCTCTAAGTGAAAGCCTTCTTACTGAATGCATATTGATGTTAATTGACTTGTAAAGGGTACCTTTCATTGGTTTCATCTTATTTACAGGTAAATTCATAATCTGTGTAACTTGATTAATCCTCTTTTGAAACAACATAGTAAAAAATACAATTTTTTCTACAAAATTTTACACTCAGTTTAAAAATGTGTGCCTAAGTAAATATAAGGAAAAGAAGATAATGTGGAATAAACTTCAAACTACTGTGACACAGGAGAGAGTTTGGAATACTGTTTAGTAATAATAAGAATGAAATCTTGTCACTTGAAATAATGTAGATGGAGCTAGAAGTTTTTGTTGTAAGTGAAATACACCAGACAGGAAAAGAAAATCATCCCACTCAGGTAAAGAACAGAAAAGAAATACAGAGGGATTTCTGGTAGTTGAAGATAGAAAGGCAATGACATGAGTGGGGAGAGTTGAGGTTGAAGGGCAGATGGAGAGCTTGAAAGGTGGATACTGTTTAATATGTACAGGAAGAAGTCCTGGTGTGCCCTGTGCAGTGGCACAATTACTGGTCTCAGTAACATACTATACATTTCAAATAGTAAGAAGAAAGAAATCTGAATGTTAATGCCTTGGAGCTGTGAGATACGCTTAGGAAGAAATATATTTTAAACGTTATATTATGTCCACAGGGGTCAGAGTTTCATAAGGTATCCTCAAATATGTGGAAGATCGATTTCTACATAGCAGGAAAAATTCATTTAAATTTTTAAATCTGAAAGAATGATAATAAAATAAGAATCCACTATTTTGATTGTTTTCCTAATTTTTTCAATTCTATGAACATAGAACAGGACATGTTCAAGTTCTGAACTAAAGCTTTTCAATATGACGAAGACAGTTTTTAAAAAAAACTAAAATTGTATGACTACTAAAATAATCCTATATAGTTAATGATTGTTATGGCAAAAAATATTGTAAACTTTAAGGGTTAAAAATATAAGTTTTCAATCAAAATCAATGGTACTGCTATTTTATGTATTCCTACTATTATGAACTTTATCTGTATTTTAGTTCTTTTAGACAAAATTTCCTCATTGGGTTTTACAGTCATTAGTGTAAGAGCTTCAATAAAGACTCAATATGGAAAAGCTTAGCTTCTGATCAGAATCTCCAACCTGAATTACACCTAAAATTCCAGTTGAATGAGTGAATCACTTGTGTACTGGATAGTACATGTCTACTTAACACAAATTAGAGTCATTAGAGAAAAGGGATCCTCAACGGAATCCATAAGATCCAGCTATAGGGCATTTTCTTGCTTGGTGTCTTATGGGGCCTAGTCCATTGTGGATGATTCCATCCCTGGGCTGGTGGTCTTACATTCCATAAGAAAACAGGCTGAGCAAGCCAGTAGGAGCAAGTAAATAAGCAGCACCCCTCTATGGTCTCTGTATCAGCTTCTGCCTCCAGGTACCCACTCTGTTGACCTCATGTCCTGAATTCCTGTATGATGAACAGCAGTGTGGAAGTGAATGCCAAATAAACACTTTCCTTCCAAATTTGCTTTAGTCATGGTGTTTCATCATATCAATAGAAATCCTAAGTCACCTCGGGACCAGGTCTCAGGGAGGCAGGTTCATCTTAATCAAGGAGAGAGAGAGAGAGAGAGAGAGAGAGAGAGAGAGAGAGAGAGAGAGAGAGAGAGGGAGGGAGGGAGGGAGGGAGGGAGGGAGGGAGGGAGGGAGGGAGGGAGGGAGGGAGGGAGGGAGGCAGGCAGGGAGGGAGGGAGGGAGGGAGGGAGGGAGGGAGGGAGGGAGGGAGGAAGGGAGAAACGGAGAGAGACAAAGAGACAGAGAGATACAGAGAGAGTCAGAGACACAGAGATAGCATTATTCTTCCTGTAAGGGACAGTTCCCATGAACCAAAGTTCTTCTTAATCTGGCCACTATTTTTGAGTAAGAATTTTTTTTTCTATTTCTTCCAGATGTTTGTCAGAACTTACTTTATAGCGCCCATCTCCACATGTTGCTACTTCTTTGACCTCTGTGGTGGCTGAAACAGCATGCCTTTTCTCCCCTGCTTCCATTCCATGAGATTGGTGGAGATTTAAAATGTGTATCTTTTGAGGGGGTTTCTTACAAACCTCCAATAAGATTGTCCTCAAGCTGAGTTTCTGTTTGAGTCTATTCCCAAAAATTTCAGGACACTTAGATCCCCAAATGGAACCTAATTTCCTTGGGATCATCTAGAAAACACAAGTCAATACTTCCAAAGGTAAGTAAAAATCAATATTATTTTAGTATTATGTCATAATTATTATAATACATTACATCTATATAATTACATTACATCTAAAATCCCTGACAAGTCTTTGTCTAGATTAGACTACATACTAGGTTTAAAGCTAGGATAAGTTAATGTGATTTTCTTTCATAAATGTGTTCTTTATAAACCCGTTAAAATTCTACCCTTTTCACCCCGTGGTTATATATTTCTAACCAAACTCCATAAGTCCTTTTATTAGGATAGCTATTTACCACCATTCAGTTTGTTGATATAGCTTAGATAAGAAACTTTAAAATGCATGGTTGGGAAAACAGTATATTTTAATTGACATTAATCTTTCAGAGAAGGTGTTCTCTTCAAGTTACTTTAAATATGGCCTTGGACTAAGCATGAACTATCACTATCCCAGAAATTCAAACAGAAACAGAGTTCTATGGCGGCCACATTCTTAGAGTGAATAAAGGAAGAACACCGTAGAACAATAAACTGGAGCTGTTCTCTCTCCTGTTTCCCTCCTTCATACCTGTCTCTTTAGCACTCTTTTTCATAGCCTGCTGTTTCTCTAGAATGGAATCATAAGAGGTATAATCAAGGCTGTGGAAGAGTTATAATAAAAAGGAAACAGTGGGGAGATGAGATGGCAAACTGATGAAAATTTTGAATTGCTGCAGTTTCTTCTTTAAGTAGTACAGAGTAAAAATTAAAAAAAAAGAAACAATGGCTCAGAATTGATTTCAAGCAGGGAATATTTCGAGTTCATGCAGAGTTACATGCTAGCACCATCAATGATAATCAGGCTGTAGCCAGTGGTGAGTCCTTGCTTAGTTCTGATCTTAATTTCTTGTGGGAAGAAGTGAGGACCACTCCAGTATTCACTGACAGCAATGACTAAAGGCAAAGAAATCAATAAGAACAAAAGTAACAAATGATACTACTTTTACACTGCTGCTTACAAACTCCATACATTTAAACATTATTAGAAATGAAAAGGCCACAATAAAAGTGCAACACCATTGAGAAAATTCAGCCTGGTGAGTCCCTGAAACCTTGCCTAATGGAAACATTTCCAGCCATCAAGCCTTTGCATGACCTGTATGCTGCCTTAACCTGAGACAACCCAAAATATTACATCATACACAACAAACTAAAACATGACAACAAACACACAACCCATGAAGGATATCCACTCATCTTGACTTATCGTAATATCACAGTCTATACAAAAGGTCAAGGCAGTATATTTTACCTCAATTCCAACAGTCATATAGAAATGTTCTCCAATAAGAGTTACCTAGATGAACCCTAGAACACAGAACAAAAAATGAAAACAAAACCATCAAATTTCATCAAATAATTCAATGATTTTCAATAGTACTTGAAGAAACAGCTGAATTAACTCCAAGAAAATATCAATAAGTGCCTGAGTGATTGCCCCCCCAAAAATAAAAAAACATAAAGCCGAAATGGCTAAGAAAATACAAGATTTGAAAACTGAACTCAATAAAGAGATTTAAAAGAACATTAGGGGCACACACCTTTAATCCCAGCACTCAGGAGGCAGAGGCAGGTGGATCTGTGAGTTCGCGACCAGCCTGGTCTACAAGAGCTAGTTTCAGGACAGACTCCAAAGCCACAGAGAAACCCTGTTTTGGAAAAGAACTCCAAGTACTCACATTAAATGTCAAAAAGGGAACAAATAGATGACTTAATGATGCAACTCAAGAGTCTGTGAAAACCAAACCAAACCAAGCCTGATAGATGGAAAGAAATAACAAAAGTAATAGCAGGAATTAATGAGATAGAAGAACTAGCTTGAGCAATAAGACAAGAGCAGGAACTTAAAGGAGTACCAGTAAAAAAAAACTTTAAGTTAAACTACCTCTACTTTTCAGGAAATATAGTATATACATAAGAAAACTCTAAATTTGCAAGAAAGCCATTCTAGAAATTATCAATAATTTCATCAAACTGGCAGGACAAAAGAAAGTAAATTATAGAAATCTGTAACCATTCTATATACCAACAAGAAACATACTGAAAAGGAGAGATCATGCACATACTTCCTTCACAATGACCTCAAAAATATCTAGTAATAGACATAATCCAGAAGCTGAGACACCTCTCCAATGGGAACTTCAAATTTTTAAAAAGATTAAAGAAGACACTAAAAAGCAGAAAGATGTTCTTTGCTTTTGCATTGATAGAAATAATAATGATACAATGGCCATTCTATGAAAAGCAATATACATGTTCAGTGTAATCATAATCAACATACCCACAACATTCTTCAACAAAACAAAAACAAAAATCTTCCTAAGTTTGTACGGAACCACAGAAGACCAAGGATAGTCAAAGCAAACATGAGCAGAAAGAATAATGCTGGAATGATTACCATTGCAAACATCATGACATATTACTGAGACATAGTAATACAAAGAATATGTTATTGATACAAAAAGAGACATGTAGTCTAATGGAACAAAACAGAAAATGAATTATAGTCTTTGAACACATCATCCATCAAGCAGGCTGTGTCTCTGGTAAAAACAAAATTAAACAAAACAAAAAACAAACAACCAAACAAAAACTTGCCAATAGTAGTGACTAGGTAAAATTATAAACATTCATGTATTTGAATCACACAATAAAGGTCAAGGGAAAATAATTCAATGTTTCATTGTAGAAGCATAATATTCCACAGCTTTATGTTTATAAAGTTGTCTGAACATCTTCTAAAACAATTATTATGCCTACACCATTTAGGATGTAGCTTTGCAGTGCACCTGACTTTAAAGGGATCCCAACAAATAACCTTGGCTGATAGCATTCATACTACTGGGCTCTTGTATGATACTAGACAAACATTTTAATATTAAATTTTACTTTTTCATATTTTCTCAAAGCCAATGACTATCTGTCAAAAAGAATAATGGGAGATGTGAGATAACTACTGTCAAACAGATGACTGATAAAGTAGTTACTTTCATTGCGAAACTAAATTGCAGCTTCTCCCTCTTGCTGAGCTAGGATTCTCTGATACCCACTGCAGAAACAAATTACAGAGAAGTACTTCACACAGCCCAGTCAAAACAATAGATGATGGTGTGTCCAGTTTTGAACATCAATCAACCAGGAAATAGAACTCTGGGCTCCCAAAATAACACTTACCTGTTACAATGAAAAATCATGTTATGCTGCAGAATGAGATTGGGGTAAGATAGTTAGACCACTCATAGGTCACACTCATGAGCATGATCACAGGGAATCAAACAGTGGAGCCTGGCTCAGTAATGTGAAACTTGACAGTTCAACACCATTTTGAAAATGTTCCAGAGGCTGAGGGAGAAGTTATGGACAGCAAGGGTAAATGAAGCAGCAAGAACCAAGGCTTGCAGCTGGCCTTTCAACTAGTTGTCTTCTCAGTAATTTATGTGAACCATAATCAGTCAAAGATTGGGCTTTGAAAAACCAGTGGTGCAAATGGAATATACACATTTTATTTTATAGTTCTCATGAAGGCGCTCAAGCTAGCTAGTCGATACCTAGATTGTTTCACTGGTTGTGCTCAATAGAAAAACCAAAATACACTTAGCCACTCCACCATCCAGAGAGGTTTAACTTAAGTGGACAAAAAGGAAAATCTGCTTTCTGTCCCAGAAGAGTAAGTGTGTTACTCTCTTCCCAACCCTGTAAACAGAATTGAAGTAATGCACTCAGGAGTGGGGATAACTTAACTTGCTTTGGCTCCCCTTCTCAGAGGCTTTAGCTTGGCTTGGTGTTTGTCTTGCCTCTGGTTAGGCAGCGAATCTTGGTGGATGCACACGGCATTCAAAGTTACTCATGTCACACAGCTGGCATTGAAAAACAGAGACAGTTGTATATATACATGCATATGTATTACATACATACATATATACATACATACATACATACATACATACATATGTATATGAGTGTGTCCATTGGGCCATCGCTCCCTCTCCTCTATCCCCCTGAGATCTCTCATGACCTCTCAGTAGCACCAGAAGCTGAAGGGGACCTTTGTAATAAACAGATCTTTCGTACCCAATCTGTAGCAACACTGTGGTTGGCCTGCCACAGTTCATAAAGATGATTTCTTTGTTTCCTGTTCCATTATCACAGATAAGATCATTATGCAAAAAAATAAATATATTTTTAATAGTTTCCATATCAGCACTTTACACCTTCATATAATCTTGTAGCTCAGCTCCATATTAGGGCATTTTTACATGTTTCTAAATCTTGTATGAAAAATACAGATGCTTAAAAAGAGCTTGGAATATTCAGGATTTTAAAATTCCTATATTACATGGATGTTTTCCTTATTGCTCTACCAGAATTGCCAAATAAGAGTTCCAGTAGGCATATTACCTTTTCATTTAAATTTCTGAAATGATATATTTCATAATTATAAATTTATCTATCTGAATAACTGTATGTGTGAAAATGCCAGCAGGGTAAGATCAAGGCTTAAAAAGAATAGTATTTTGAGTGGTGTGGAAGAAGAAAATGAGGAGAAACCCAGCAAATTTTCAGTAGGCAGAACATTGAAGGACTGTGTAGGATGGTTAGTTAAGGAAAGGGGCAGAAATGAAAGATTAGCATGGATCTTCTAATGTGCCTAGTGTGCCCAAGCAATCCAGTCTTAGAAGGTTCACTGAGGAAAACTGGACCTTTGTTCTCTTTTGTAGAAGTTCCAGAAACGTGTATATTTATATTAGTAATGACAAGAATAAACTAGTTTTATTTTTGTCATAAAGAATGACACTTAACTAAAGTCCATTGCTACAGTTAGCACTATGTGTGTGTGTGTGTGTGTGTGTGTGTGTGTGCGTATGTGTGTGTGTATGATATAAACTATATTTGTCTCTAAGAATAGCTCCTGATACGCGTGTAGGATCCTTAAATGCTATGGGAATTATTTTACAAACATATACTTCTCATGTCAAAATACAGAAATATATATCCATGTTATTGGGATTTGTGGGAAGACAGAAACTACAGAGCACTATCAAAAGAAATATTTCTGAGAAATAACTAATTTTCTTGATAGTAACAAAGATATCACTTAGCGCCAAAATGACTATTCAAAATTACTAGGAAGGAAAAATACACAGAGAAAAGAGAAGCACCCTAACAAGTTACCAGAGTGTTCAGAAAGGATATCTCAGAATTTCTGTACTTCACAATGTTTTATAGTCTTCTGTCATTTAAATATATAGTGGCAAGAAATGTAGAATTGATGAGGTGTTTAAATCACTGTTTGGCTTAGGGTTATTTCTAGGTAAAGGTTACAGTGGTCTAGTGAAGAAAAAACTCCCAGATTCCTAATTACATTATTACATCATGTGCTGAACTCAGAATGTCCAGTTTTACAGTACATAATTATCATGCAGATTGGTGAGAGCTTATTCCCTGAAGATTTTGTATCTGTAGAAACCTTCTCAATGACTCTTTCACAGTTCGTCCTATGCAATGATTGACCCACCCTTCCCCTAAAACTTCACTCTTTTACATCATAATGCTACTTTTGTTTTCTTTATAACTTACTACAGCATTTACTCAGTTCTTGTATTGTTATTATGAATATTGCACTGTAGACCTAATAAATGATCAGTTGATACATTTTTTATTGAATAAACCAGGTTCTTTCTTTGAGATTTTTTAAATTTAGAAACAATCTTATTTTACATATCAATCCCAGTTCCCTCTCCCTCCCATCCTCTCATTCCCCATACCTATACCCCCCATCCCACCCCCTATCCACTCCCCAGGGAGGGGTGAGGCACTCCATAGGGGAATCATCAAAGTCTGTCATATCATTTGAGGGAGGGCCTAGACTGAGAGAGTAGTCCTCCTGGTGGAATGGGCTCCCAAAGTCCATTTGTGCACTAGGGATAAATACTTGTTCCACTGGCAGGGGTCCCATAGACTGCCCAGGTCTCCTAACTGATGCCCACATTCAGAAGGCTTGGTTCGGTCCAATGCTGGTTCCACAGTTTTGCGACTGGTGTCTGTGTGCTCCCACTTGGTCAGCTATTTCTGTGGGTTGTAAACCAGATACTCACTTCTGTAATAGACAGTCCCTCAGTTTTTCAGATAAACAAATGAACAACTGAATGGATGAATAGATTAATTAAATTCCCTATCGCTAACAGTAACCAGCCATAAAATATAACTGAGCTCTAATATATTTTGTAGTTCTCATTACTGAGAAAGTGTTTCTCACTGTCTGTACATGGTCTAGTATTTTTTCAATCATGAACCAAGGGAAGCAATTTTTAGAGAACAATGATTTGATTAGAGAGCCTCAGTGTAGAGAAGACTTGAATGGTAAACAAGAAATTAATTTTAATTATTAACGTGCCCATAAATGTTTACATTAGCTTTCTGGGAGCACTTTGAGCATATTCCGTAATTGGTAAAGTAGGTGTGTTTCCATGTAAGCACTGAGTGTGAGTGTAAATGCAGCATGTTTCATAACATTGCAAAGCAGATGCAGTGTGTAGCACAGATGCAGCATGCATTAATCACTGTAGAACAGATGCAGTGTGCTTCACTCTACTGCAGAGCAGTTAAAGCGTGATTTATTTTACTGTAGAGAAGATGCAGTCTACTTCATTGAACCGTTGAACATATTAAACATATTAGAGTCACTGTAGAATAGATACAGGGTGCTTCATTCCACTGTAGAATATACAGTGTGTTTCAATCACTGTAGACAATACAGTGTGCTTCAGTCACTGTAGAATAGATGTATTGGTTTTCATTCCTCTGTAGAACAGATTTACATTGAAAAAGTTGTTCTGGATCATCATCATGCGGACATGAAATATAGACCTAAATACTTTTATTTGTAAGTCTGACCCCCTCCATAGAAGATCATTTCTTTTGCCACATCTTAATAAGGATCAAAACATTCTGGTATGCATTAGGCCTGACAACACTCTTCACCCTCCTACCTCTACCATTGTGTCATGCTTTGTTTGAAGGTTATTTATCTCTGCATCACTGCTATGCAAAATCTGTGTTAGTAATATCCAAAGCTAAAATATCAGGGCTAAACTGTTCATATCAATCCTGAGCCCTCAGAAATGAATTACTTTCCAACCTGTGAGTCTAGTCTTTTATAGAAAGTAATAATATCCACACACGAGTTAGTCATTAACAAAAACACTAATTGTGACCCTAGTAAAGTAGGCTCCGTGTAGGTTTCACAGATAACCCACATTTCAGAAGGCTTCTATGCCAGCAGGATGAGTTGGTAAAGGTTCTCTCAATATTGCTCACCTTTCCCTCAAGCTCTCCTGTCAGGAGGTGCATCCACACTCTCCTCAGGTCTGACTCTACCTCTCAGTGGGCACTGTGAGTACATGCCTGCAATAGGCACATGGAGACTGAGGCAGGAAAATTGCAGGTTCAAGCTCACCTTGGGCTACATAGAGAAATCCAGTCTCAACATTTTTTACTTCATCAAAAACTTCATAACATCTAAGCATATTTTTGTTGAGAAAAAAGGCTAGCAATTTTGACATGAACTATCACCTTCAAGTTATAGCTATTAGTGGGTTCTACTTTTAATCACAATGAATGTGAAGCTTAGCGAATCTTCGAATTACTGTTTGTGCTCATTTAAATGAGAATGGCCCCATGGGCTCTTATGTTTAAACACTGGGTTCCCAGTTTGTAGAAATGTCTGTGGAGATTAGAATGTGGCTTTGTTGGAGTGGGTATGTCTCTGTGTCACTGAAGGCTGGTTTGAGATTGTAGAAAGCCTACAGCATTCCCATTTGCTCTCTCTGCCTTGAGCTCATGGATGAAAATGTGAGCCCTCAGCTGCTGCTCCAGGGCCATGGGTGGCCACCTGCCTGCTGCCATACTTCAGCATCACAGACATGAACACTAACCTTCTGAACCCATGACCTCCTAGTCAAATGCTTTCTTTAATGTTTCCTTGGTTGTGGAATCTTCCCACAGCAACATCAAAGTGTGACACTGTGTGATATATAGTGTAAAGGATGATAATTCTACGAAAATATCAACTGTGTGGAAGTACATGTAATTCTATAAAACACATCACCAGGAAGGAAATCCATACTCTGATCCATCTCCTAAGAACAGCAATGGAGGTAGCAAAAAGAATACCAATATTTGTATCTGTTAAATAGAAAACACAGATTCGACTGCACCGTCTTTATTCAGCAACTTAGTGTCTTATGTAATAGTAATCACCACAGAATGCAAAATCTAATAATATGAAAATGACGGAATTATAATTTTATGTCAAATTACACATTTTTGGAATGTTTCATACTTCATTTTATAATTTATAAAGATCACCAATATTTCATGCATATTACCTAAAATAAATGCATATGTATAAAAATCACAACTTAACTTTAACAAAAAGTAACTGAATGTAAATAGTTTGGAGAAAAGTCTTTTTACGTTAGACACTTATATAGAATTATTAATTACATCTTCCATGTAAAATGGACTTCAACATCATTTATGAATTGGGACCTTTCACATACTTCTTAATCAGTCAAATAACGATGAAGTAGAGCAAAACCTTTCACTTATTCTTAGTTAACATTTTTATTAATGTAAAATTAGGGTGTATCGATTATGGAACCTGTATGAGAAGCTAAAGACTACAATGTTTTGGCAGTGGAGATGACTCTGACTCTTTTTGCCTGCCCTTGGATTGCTTTCCTCCTATGGGATTGCTTTGCCAAGTCAGTCTTTATATGAGGATTTGGCCTGGTCTTATTACATCTTGTTATGCTGTATTTGGTTGATATCCATGGGAGGCCTGACCTTTTCTTAAGGAAAATTTGAGGAGGAGTGGATATGGGGGAGAAGGGAAATGTAGAGGGGGACTGGGAGGAGTGGAAGGAGGAGGTTTTGGAACAATCATTTAGTACAGTTGGAAGATGTGTTGTTCTCATTGGTTTAATAAAGAGAAAAATGTCTAATAGTGAGGAAGAGGTTAGTCAGGATTTGTGGACATGGTGAGAGCTGGCTGGCATGAAGAATGATAGACTCACCATCCAGATTCAGAGGAACCAGGATGTGTGCAAGATGAGGTAACAAGTCATGAGCTTAATAGAAATGTGTTAACATAAGTTATAAGAGTTAGTTAGAAACAAGCCTAAGCTATCTACCAGCACTTACAATTAATATATGTCTCTGTGTGGTTATTGGTGAGCTGGCAGGCAGGACAGAAAATTACCCCTATAGAAGGGGATGCTGCTATCAGGATGCATTTTATAGGAGAAGAATAAATAAAAATTAAAGAAAAAAACTTTCATTGTTTTTCTAAATTTCACTGAATATAATTTACCTATTTATTTGAAAATATTTCTTAAAAAATCAGACAGAGCATTCAACACTAGACTACACTAAACAAGAAATACATTTAACTGCATTTAATTCCCCACCTAACTTTTGAGGCAGGGTCCCACCACTCACACCACTAAGAACAATGTGAGTGCACTTGCATCTGTCTTAGCTTTTGATGTCACACTTCCAACCATAACAGAGCAAATATTCTGTAGTGATCATTGCTTCAAGTAATTTCTTTGAATGCCAACAAGATTAATCTGTTTGTTATTTTTTTTGTATTACATGATCTCCTTGTTTTTCTTTTGGGTACTTTAAATTTTTTATTTTACATTTGTTATTGTTTGTAACTTTATAGTTAGCAACTGTGATTTTCATTATGATATTTTCAAACAAGCACATAATTATACTAGGCTAGTATTCATCCTCTCTCTGTCTTATCCTGTCTTTTCCCACACCCTCTGGTCTCTTCCTTCTCTCAGATATACACATTCTGATGGTATTCTGTATGTGTGACCATACATATATTATCAGAATGTTAAATCTAGATTCTGCTTACAGGAGGAAACAAATTATTCTTTACCCCCTTGTATTCATTCTCCTACACTTCCTTTCCTTTAGACCCTTATTATCCATGATAATTTAACACGATTAATCCCTTGCCACATTTACTTAGTTCTTCATCTGTAAATGCTCTAGTATTATTGCAAACTAACCATATATTTATTTTTAATCAAATAGTCATCAGTGGTCTGCTAGAATATAGAAAATCAACTGTTAAAGAAGGACTGGATTTGTCTACATTTCCTTTCATTTAATTATAATATAATCCACATCAACATGAGAAGAGCAAAATGTTGGCTTTAAGCGTGTGCATGTGTGTGTAAGAGTATGTGTGTGTGTGTGAGAGAGAGAGACAGAGAGAGAGAGAGACAGAGACAGACAAACAGAGACAGAGAGAACATGCACTCGTGTACATGTGTGTGTCCAAGAAAAAATTCCAAGAAAAATAAGCAGAGTATTAGAAGTTAAAGATATAAAGAAAAAAAAGTCATGACATTTAAACTAGGCATTCTGTTTAGGGAACACTGTACAAATGTGGATGAACCTCAGGCAATAAAAAATAAAACAGCCTAAGCAAAGAACACTAGTGCATGAAGGGATTTGGAACAAGTGGGTTGACATTTCAATGGGTCTTGGTTTTATTAAATAGACATTTTTCACTGTAATTATTTAAATACATGTTACCCAGTGATGGTCTGTGCTTTAAAAATGTTAGACATAATTGCAAGAAAGGCTAATAAGATCTTGAAGAATTTAAGATTCTCTGGCAATACTTCAGAAGAAACCATTGGTTATTACATACAGATTTAGAAGACTGGAATCTAGTTGAAAATAAAATGAAGGAATGGGGAATGATTGTGATGAGGGTACTATTGAGGGTAGTGATTTCCTCATATGGCAAAGATAACAGAAAGAAACATTTTCTGTCTGTTACTCTAGGAAGGTCCTGGTGCTAATCAAGTTGACTGCTGTCTAGTCAGAAGTCCTAAAAGTAAAGTTACTTTTTTGTTCAAGAGAACTTCTCTTTCTCTTTACAATTTGGCAAAATGGAGAAATATGGGTCAACTGTAAAATTCATAAACTTTTTTTCATTTTAATGCCAAATAAATGGCATATTTACAAGTCATGTATTACATAAAAATCATGATCTCCAAATAAACAATTTCAAAAAGTTCTCAGGGTAATCTTTTAGAAAGTTAACTGGGTGCTCCCACTGACCAGTGGAGTAGAGAAATGTAATTACTGTTTTCATAGCTTTGTGGTTTCAGATCAAGTGAATTTATTTTCTGTCTGTTTCTCATGTCTGCTATCCATCATTCAAATGAAACCACACTAGATTTTGTGGTGATCTGGAGTATATTTTTTAACGCTGATGTAAGTTACTTTTTCCCCTATTGCTGTATAACAATTAGTGTTTAGTTTTAAAATGAAGACACAATGTTTATGCTTCCTTGTGCATACAGTGCACAAGTATCAAATGCATTTATAAGGAGCATGCGCAGGCACATTTGATACAGAATTAATTTAACAACCCTGGATTGTATATTTTCTCTAAACACCATAGCTTCACCTCTGCTGTGGGAATGCACTTCATAAAACCAGAAATGCAGCAAACTGTTAGAGACACCAGATATTTACAGTGTACACAGGAAAAATCTGTTTACAAGCTTTGTTTAACATAAGAAATACAATCATTCTGTAAGTCCGAAAAATATAGAGAAAGTTGTTAGGAAGGTTATTAGTTACATAAGGGAACATTCTTTTCTTATTTTATTTACCTGAATCATCTGAATATAAAATTAAATATCATCCTTAAAATGATCTGTCTGGGATTTGTCAGAGAATATACATTTGAAGATGGTTTTCCCTTAATCTATATCAATTTGAATGTTAGTTGTGCCTTCAAAAATTACATTTTCATTTAGATTTATTTAAACCTAAATTTGTTTCAAGGAAGCTTTTTAAAATAGTAATTGACTTATTGTTAATCTTGAACACTCATTAACACTCATTAAATTTAACTGTTTCAACAGCCCTAAATATTAAAAGCATATATAAATGTGGACTTCTCTGGGTGATTTTCTTATTTGTTGGTTCCAAGTCAATTAAAAATACTGAAAGTTTCCTAAAGGTTTGTGAAGCATTTATCCAGTTCTTACTTTAATCCAATTTCAATAACTTTCCCAGAAGTTGACAGTAATATAGCCCTCATGATAACCAATTAGGTATTTCACATAAAAATCTCAGCTGCTTCAGTAGAGAAAATGATTACTGTAGCATCTGGTAGTGTACTGATAAAGTTATCAAACAGGAAACTAAATCTTGGATATCAGCTGCTCTTTATTTCATCATCTTTCAACTCCCAAAGAACTCATGATTCTAGGACGCATGCAGGAGGAGCCAGCAGAGGAGGACCATCAAACAACACAATAGCAATTCATTATAAGCATATCTAAAATTAAGGCAAAACCATAGTTACAAACTTGAGTTCCACTTTTCACACATCTTAAACAACATTTCTTTAGTCAGAAATGTATAGAATAATGATGTTTACATGATTTACTTGGAGTAAAGCATGCAACATTTCATGTGACGGGTATATATGAGCACATAAGCAGTGCCAATAAAGATTCCATCAAGATAAAAAATGTAATTATTGAGTATCTATTCTGCAGCTACATCTTTGTGATGATCTTTTTGTATCTTTTTGTCATACTCTTGGGGGAGGGCCTAGGCTCTTCCCTAAATGAAATGACAGACTCTGGAGATGCCCCATGGAGGCCCTCACCCTCCCTGGGGAACTGAGTGGGGGTTGGGTGGGGAGCTGGGTTCGGGGTGCTAGAGGAGGGAAGGGAGAGCGAGTTGGGATTGACATGAGAAGCAAACTTCTTTCTAATTTAAATAAAAAACTTTTAAAAAGTATAAAATTAGTTGCTATATAATATTCTACTCCAGAAAAGACATGATATGGTGATAATTCAACAAATGTTAAATATTTCAGGAAAATATATAATGAAATATTTATGCTCATAGATAAGAGTTTTCTTTAATTAAGGTAAATAAGCAAACAACAAAAAATGTTCATTTAGGATAGGTAATAGTAAAACAATTCCCTAGAAATTATAAAGCCTTGTATTATAGTCACAAAATAATGAAAACACAAAAGGAACTATTTTATGATAAATTAAAATGCAAACTTTTAGAAGATAAAAAAATTGATATAGTCTTCAAAATACAAGTGTGTGATATATATGTATATATATATTAGAGCCTAAGGGATAATGACAATTCACTATTGACTAATACAATTCATCCAGAATACCAATCTATGATGGAAGCAGATGTTCTATCTCCTTTCAGAGAAAAACAAATAATAAATCAAATAACTAACAGCATTTTAAGCTGACAGGATAGATAGATAGATAGATAGACAGACAGACAGACAGATAGACAGAGAGAGGTGCATGTTGGATAAATGATCCCTAGAGACATTTTCACTATACTTGAATTAAGAAAAATTTCCTGTGTTTTTGTTATTTTTGTTGTTTGTTTTTTAAAAAGAGGGTAAGAGAAAGAACATTATATGATTTTGGGTGGGTAGGGAAGTATGGGGGAACTTGGAGGCGTTCAGGGAGGAGAAAATACATGATCAAAATATATTTTATTAAAAAAATAAAAAATTTTAAAGTTAGAGTTTGTGGAATTGTAATGAGCTACTGATGTTCTTCTGAACTGGTAATGTTGTAAATCTTCCATTGTCTGAAACAAACCTATGATACTGAATAATAATTGAAACATGAATATCTAGTAGCCAAAATATTATATTCCTCAGTATCTCCCTTAGCTAAAATTTAATGCTGTGTTCAAGAAAGAATTCATAATTGAAAACAGCTTGAGTATCTATGTGTGTGTGTGTGCCTGTGGCATTTGTGTTTAATAAGATGTACTGACAGTTTTATAACAAATTTTATGTCTACCCTCCAGGTATATGGTTGAACTTTAAAAGAAAAACACAGGGTTATATCTATGACATGTATTTACACTTAAATCCACAGAAAATCTGATTGTCTTTATTAAATCATACATATGTCTGCAAAGGCGTGATAGATGACATGGACTGCTAAACAATTTTCTAAAAAATGAGGCACTGAGAAGTATATGGAAGTTAAGACCCTAGCATAAGTCAACAGATGTAAATATTTAAATCATGACTTTTTAATATAAAAAGAAAATATTTTTATGTAATGTCAAATAAATTTATGTACTACTTTATATATTATTTGTGTTTTTAAAACTGTAAATTGAAGTGTACCAAAACATGGAAGCCACAGAGAAAAGAAGCAGTAAATGAAAGTGGGAAGGAAGGAAGTTATGTAGATGGGAAAGAAGCTATGCAGATGTTTGCACAGTTAACATGGGGTTAGTGGCACCTTCTTGTAATTTATGTACATATTTGGAGGAGGCAGGAGAATTTTTGTAAATCCAGGGTCAGACAGGGCTCCATAGCCAGACTAGGTCTCAATCAATCAATAGGCAGCAAAGATGTTTAAAATTTTATAATATACACATGAATGTGTGTGCTTGAAAGGAATCCAGTTATTCAAGTGCCATAATAAATACAAACTAGTCAATGCATTTTGATATTGATTCCAACTCCTAAAGAGCATTCATAGCATCCTTTACTATGTATGTTTTTTCTTATGATTTAGATGTTAATAAATGTGCAGGGTGGAAGATATTCAATATTAGATATGACATGCATGATTATTATTTCTATCAATAGACAAAATAGAAAATGAAGGACAGTTTTGTATAAAATATTGTCCTTTGACATATAATTTACCTAATAAAAGTATGTGCAAAATATATGCAGAACCATATGGAATAGGCAACATCTCTGACAGACTGAAATATTTCTGACTTTCTAGTCAAGGCAAGTCAGTTATTGCCTTGGAAGCAAGGTGTGTTTTAGTTGTAAATTAAATGCATTGCATTACAGACTTTGTACAATAAAATAATATTAGTAACCTTTGTATAGAGACTGATTATGCCAATTTTATATGTCTAAATAGAAAGTACTTTGGTTTGGGACCTGAATATTACTACCATGGAAGTAAATAAGTTAATGTGATTTTCCTCAAACTGGGTGGTCATTCACATTAATCGACTAGTTTTAATAATAGAGTATGTGTATGGTCTCTTCCATGAGGAGTTAGTCAAAATCTGTGGAAGAAGACACAGTGAGACTTTCTTCTCCTCTCCATTACACACTGATGGTTGAAAATCACGGCACATCAATGTGTCATATCAAAGTCTGAATGTTAGTGGATATCTGCTGCATTAAGAAAAATAAACTTCAATATAAAATGTTCAAGTTTAAAAGAAAATGATGCTAAATTTCTAACTCTTTTGACAGCTGAATTACAGATGTAAGTCATATAACACTGTCAGGGAAATAATATTTTCTGTATGAAATTGATGCTTACAAAGATTTGTATTGAAGACCATATAGTCAAAAATTAGCAGATTAAGCAAATCTGAGGGTCTTCCTTTCTCTCTCTCTTCTCTCTCAATCATGCTCTATCAACAAAAATCTTGACTTTTCAAAAATCAAGATTGACTTTTAGAAATCAAGAATGTCTTTGTTTTCTAAACTCTTAAGGAATATTGTTTTCTTCCTTCCCTTTCTTACAATAGTTATTCATTTTTCTTCCTCTCAAGAATAATCTTACTCTTGCTGTCATGACAGGAAATATTTTAACTTTCTTTATATGTATCTACAATACAACTTTAATATTTCATTGTGTATCGAAACCATTAATATAGAAAAGTATACATGTATGTGAGCTTCCATGATGCAGTCACTTTCTGGAGAACCAGATAAGAAAAGTTATTTCTTTATTGATTTAAATTTTACACTTTGAGACTATTGGAGGTTCATATACAGTTATGAGATAACACAGGTAAATGTCATTATCACTCTACCCAGTTTGCACAATAGTAATGCCTTGAAAAGATCCAAAATAGTATCATAAGCAGCATGTTGGCATACCTTCCAAATGTTGTCTAATCCCACCCCCTCAATCATTTTTTCCATATTTATCCTTAGCACACTTCTTGAAGCTGCTCGGCCCCTTGCCCTTGACCATCATCAAATTTGTCTTCATGCCCACACTTTAGATTTTCAGACTGTTCCCTGGGGTCCTTAGAAAGAAAATTGTTTCTGCTCTTTACTATGGTCTGAATGGCCTCATATGTCATTCAAATGTGTAAATTTCTCCTGGTATTTGTATCTGTATCTCTGTTGATATTCTGTCTGGAATTGCTGTGAGTAGGCCAAAGCCCCCAGTTGAATTGATTCAGTGATAAAAATGAATAATACTCTGCCATTTTCGACAACATAGATGCAATTGAGATCATTATGGGAAGTGGAGTGTGAGACACAAAAAGAGAACACTAATGAATTTCATCCACATGTGGACTCAAAAAATAGATGATCCCATGGGAGCTGAGAGCAGACTTTCTTACCAGGGGCTGGAAGGAGGGGAGGTTAAAAGGTGAAGTTCAGTCAATGGGTGCTAAATGACAGTTGAGTCACAGAAAGAAGTCCTGTGCTATCATAGCTCAATATGGTAAATATAAGAATATTTGTGTTCTGTATATTCAAGATCTAAATACAATGATTTTCAAATTTCCCTTGCAAAAATTAGTAGCCTTTGAGAAAATTAATTTACTGAATAGATTTAAGTTTTAATCTAAGAATCAAGGTATGAAGCGTTAACTACCCTGTTTCATCATATATACATTTAAGGTTTGTAACATTTAAAAACAAATAAATAAATAAAATGTATTCATATATTTTATCTTCTTGAGGTACTTTACGTTTGACTGTATGGGAACACTTGTTTTATTTCTTTTGTTTTGTTGAGAAAGACTTTTGCTTATGGTCCAACTTGGCCTTAAGCACACAGAGTTTTCTTGGATCTTAGGACAAGAAGGGAAAGGAGACAAAAGACTCCTTACAACAGTTATGTCTGTAAGATTAAAACAATATCAACTGTAGAAACATTAGCTTTGTTTGTTGACCTATTCTGTAATGAACATCAAAAATTCTTTCTGTATATTACTTTCCTATAATTTTTTGTTCTTTACTCATACACTACATCCTAACTGCAGCAGTGTCCCCTCCCCCCACTCCTCCCTGTCTCTCCCCTGGCCTTCCCTCTCCCCAGATCAACTGGCCATCTTCTATAATCAGGCAAGGCTCCTAGCAATAAGACTGGGGCATCAACCCAGTCACAAAATCTCCTACTCTCTGTCCTGCCTGAAGGCTGTGCTGGGGTGCAGGGCTGTCCTGAAACTAAGAAACTAAGAAGGGGTCTAAGCATGCCCCAAATGCTGGATTTTCTCTTCCAGAGAGCCACAGGAGTTTGAATCCTTCCCCCCTGCTTTGTTCAGAAGCCAGTGGACCAAAGCAATTAGGCTTATCCAAATGCAGATTTGCCCTGATACACATAACAGTTGATAAGCTCACACAGCTCCAAGGTTACAGGGACTGGTTGCTGCTTGTCTCACTGCCAAAGCATCCTAGGCTAGACTTCCTATATGACCTTATAAGACTCCTTCCCCTGACCCTTGTTGCCCCTGAGAATGCAAATGAAATGCTCTCAATGTTCTTGTCCCAACCAGTGACATACCATCACGTGATTCCAACAGCCATTTTTCCTAGGGTATAAATGTCCCTTTACTCTTCCAAATAAAGGTACTGTCCACTGACAAAGTCTCCAGCATCTCTTTTTTTCCATTGTACTTGCAGCCATTCGGGATCTACCTTTGGCACCACTCATGCTTACCCCCTTTCTTCTGCCACTGTTGGGCTAGTACTGGGAATAGGGTCACACCATGCTGAGACTGGCTCTAAGGCAGAAATGTGGTGCAGAACTTGTGAGAGTTGCTAACCCATGATTAGTCCAACCTGAGGTCCATGCCATGACACCATGACACCGATTGGACAGCCAGGAACCAGAAGCAGGACAGCCCATAGACCCAGTATAAAACCAAACATGACTGGCAAAAACAACAAAACAAAACAACAACAAACCCCAAAACAAAATCAAACAACAAAAAAAGTCAATGAAATGATTCCTAGTGATTCTCATATATTACATTCTTTAATTCTTTTTTAATAATTTATATAAATGTATTTTATGTGCATAGGTTTGAAGGTGTTGGATCCCCTGGAACTGGAGTTACAGACAGTTGTGAGCTGCCATGTGGGTGCTGGAAGTTGAAACTGGGTCCTCTGGAAAAGCAGCCAGCATTCTTAACCTCAGCCACCTTTCCAGACCTGCATTCTTTAATTCTTACCACAACTCAGAAATGGTTCCTGAGATGTGATCAATTTTCCCAACAGGCTAACAGTGTGTAACAACAGATGCATTTTCAGAGCTCTGTTTGAAACCTGTCCCACCCAATTCAAAAGCAAGTTTTCATTACTGAAATTGTCAGATGTTGCTTGAATGTCAGAACCATTTCAAATTCGATGAGAATGTTTAGTTAAAGTGTCCATGATGTCTGTAATTTTGTTATTACTGTGGTTATACAGAGTCTTATTGTGTAGCTGTGGCTGGACCAGAATTTGCTGTGTAGACCAGTCTGGCCTTGACCTCACAGAGATTCACCTGCTTCTGTCTTCTGAGCAATGGGATTAAAAACATGCACTATGACATGTATTTTAATTTTTGTTTAAGAATGTTAATTCCATAGACTTTATATTTTTAGTAAAGAATGTGCTCTGCTTTTAATAATAAAGAATCTAGTATTCAACATTGTATATAGTACTAATAAGTTAACATGTTACAGTTGTTATGATAAAGTTTGAAGGGAATTTTGTGTCGGGGACCTTGGCAGATTCTAAGGTAGAAGAGGGTGACCGAGTCAGGGAACAAACATACCTGGCAGACAGAGCTTAAGTGAGAAGTTTTATTAGAAAGAGGAATGTAAAGGGAAGGAAAGACAAAAGAGGTAAAGAGACACAGACACAGAGAGAGAACAGAAGAGAAGAGGGAGATAGGAAAAGCCTTGTCTGCCCCAAGGGAACCACAGGAAAGAACAGAAAAAGAGGAGACCAGGAAAAAGAGCTTAAGTAGGTAGAGATCTTTCTTTTAAAGGAGACCTTTGCACCTGAGTGCAAACTATGGAATCCTGGGCTGACCAGAATACTGCCTGAGTGCATTCTGCCAAGTGACAGGGGCAGGCCAGCGTGATGCCTGAATTCTTACAATAGTTTCATTACTGTTGATTTTACTCTTTACAAAATACTCCAATCCAGTGTCATATAAAACTGAATCTTCACTGGAGGAACAGTTTGTACCCAAACTGGAGCCTGAGAAAACCAGTAGTCCTAGTCACTTATAAAGTAGTCTTTTATTACTCTCTAGATCTGTTACTTTGATTCCTTGTTTATCTCGCTTTAGATAAAGTTCATGATGCTATGTGGGAATCAATGTCAGGTAAATGGAAGCTGTGGGTCCTGCTTGTTTCTGTGTGTGAAGATCCATGAACATGGGCCGCATGGACAATAGGAAAGGGAAGTCGCAGGTGTAGCTCAGATCTTAGTCTGAGTCATTACATAAATTAACAACAAGGTTCCTGTGCTGGATTAACACCGCATTACATTGTGCTCTAATTATTTGGTACATTTTAACTAATTTAATATTTCCAACAATCATTTGAGAGTGGTATTTCTGCCACCGTTCCACGGGGAAGAAATATGAGGAATCAAGTTTGCTCAAGGTTCCACATCATAAATATCAGAGTGAATGCTAGGTTCCCTGGCGTTTAACTACTAAATCATTTTGGTCTCCGGCCTGGACTGGTGGAGTGTTTACTGAGACAGACAATGCTGTGAGTTTCAGAAAGAACAATGAGCTGAATTTTGGAGTTATTTGGGGGAGCATGTGCTACAGTCGAATGAAGACGTCTGCTGTATTCGGGTTGTACAAATGTATCTACACACATAACTGCAGCTCAAAGAGGTAGACCAGGGTTTTTGAAGATACCCCATGAAAGGCCTCACCCTCTCTGGGGAGCAGAAAGGGGATGGGATACAGGGTTAGTGGGGGACAGGGGAGGAGGGAGGGAGAGGGAACTGGGATTGACATGTAAAACAAGCTTGTTTCTAATTCAAATAAAAAAATTAAAAAAAAAGAATTTTCAACTAACAGAAAAGCACTGAAGTCATGGAGGGAAATGAAACTGTAATCGCTAGAGGAAGACTGGTTCAGTTCCAGATGTATATATTAAAAATGCCTATAAAGATGTATATCCTACCATAGGCTTTCACCTACCTCACAAGAAAATAAATGACTAAAAAGAGTATGGAATGAAAAATGCTAAGTCAGAAAGCTCAAACACCAAGGATGACTGAGCTCCTGTAGGAGGGGTTGTGATCCATGAAGTTACATCCTAGGAGCCACAGCCTAGGATGATTTCAGGACTTCAATGAAGGCTTGAAGTCAATGTCACTTAGATTTGCAAGTCAGCTTACCTCAGAAATCGCCCTTCAGCAAGCAAAGATAGTTTCACATCCATCCCCCCAGCACAGATGCTGCTTGAGAAAATGTGGCTTTTCTAGCATGACTGAAGGGTGCAAACAGACCATGCTGGGGTCTGAGTCTATGAGGGAGGGGCTAGCTGCAAAGAACCTTGTACATTGCACTTGTGGCTATATTTTCCCCACCTGTGTTATAACATAAAGTAATGCCTTATGGGTATCAGAGTGCCACATAACCTGTATTTTACTGTTCAGAAGTTGTATGTAAAGGTTTCATATTTAAATGACCCAACAGTAAAGGGCCTGTTTGCCTCCACCTCTTCAACTATTTTACTTTTAGTCACTGGTTTTCACTACTTAAGATGTAAATTTCACTGTTGCTATGAATATCTCTACCCTTCTTGGCATTCCAGCTTCTAAATTCTGTTGCCATAACAGACTCTACCAGGTAATTGGAAATCCCCACAAGCAGAAAGCACAGACTTACACATCTGATTGCATACAGGAGTCCAGCCATAGCACTGCTGGGTACATAACTGCTTTCAATTTAAATTCTAGATTTCAAAACTGGAGCAATATACATGTCATTCTTCTCTAAACTGAGTTTATCAAAATTAGATTCTGACGGGTTTCATGTTCCTTGTATATAACCTTTGCCAAAATGGCAAGTCTCAACTCCCAAATTCATGAAAGACAAGTACATAGATTTATGAGCTTTTCATTTTTGCTTGTTTGCTGAAGATATGATCTCACTGTACAACTCAGGGAAGCCTTATATCCAGTCTTCCAGTCTCAGCTTCCAGGTTCTGCTGTAATTTCAGGTGTGTGACATCATGCCCTGCTTGAGGGTTATGATTACACTTTATCCTGTTTATCATGTGATGAAAAAAGGATAAAGTAACAGGTCTCCAGCCTGGTAGTAGCTAGCATCCAATAAATGTATTTAATAGGATGAGGAATCTGGGTAGAACAAAAAAGAACTCTTTATTTTGTGATTTTACTAAACCAAATTTACATGATTTTCTGTCTATATAAGGTATTACCCACTTTTTTTCTAACTTCTCATTTGGAACATAATACATGATTTTACTACGATTGACACAGATAGTCTCCCTTCTATTACATCTACTTGTTTCTCTAATGCATGTGTCATTTAATGTTTACCAAGAGTTAATAAACCATCAATGATGTGTTCAAATTTGAAGCTCAAACTAAAATGTCCATCATCTAATGTGTTATATTGCATTATCTTAAATTTGTATATGAAACAAAACAGGACTTCAGCAGAAAGGTGGAGGTCCCTGTTTGTTGGTTAAAAATATTATGTTAGGACTTTATTGTATCTCAGTGCCAGAGTCTTTGGATAGAATACCCAAGACTATAGTCTAGATTCTACACACACACACACACACACACACACACACACACAAACACACACACAGAGTTTTGTGTTTTGGTGGAATTATATACACTTTACATTAAAATTAAAATCTTAGATTCCTATACACTGACACATTATATTCTGCTTTATAAGAGACTAGAAAGCTCTATGATTTGAATACAACATCTGAGCTAAGTGATAGCAATAATTACAAAAACATTTTCTGTTCCTTACTTTCAACCAGTGTAGTACATGTCAAAGTAAGTAAATTTTGAGGTAAAAACAATGAGCGGGTCATCATATCACAGGATAAGGAAATTAAAGCCAGGCATAGCTGAGTCATGTGTAAACAATTAGAAAGTAAATGTTTTGTGGTGCTTTTCATGCTTTCTTCATCTTGAAATTCATACCTTTTTCTCATGAGCTTCTAGGATATATTTTTGGAAACATTGATATGTGGTAACGCTTTCTCCCTTTAAATTTTGTTCTTACCTCATCTCCTGGAGGAAGGCCAACCTTGCCAAAAGGGCCCAACCAAACAGAAGGACAGAATAAGACAAACACATCCCTGATGAGGCTTCTTGCAGTGACCAGCTCTGCCTCAGTCCTTTTCATAAGCATCTCATCAAGCATCAGTGATAACAAGCTGATGTTATACTCCCACTGTGCAGAGGAGGAGATCACTGGCTCTTCTACAGTGTCATTGAGTTCCAGCATTGCTTTTTATCACCATGGGCATCTGGCTCTTTTAGCTTAGCCTGTGTTCTACAATCAATTCTCTTACACAGGAATCCCAAGAAAACATGGAGGGGAAAGAGGCATTTAATGAGGATTTTCTCTTTAGGTTTGAAGTAAGATCATTAGATCTGCCTCCAGTGTTTTAGAGTTATGAGATAGAAACAAAACAACAACAACAAAAACAAAGGAAGGCTTAAGAGGCATTAGGGATGTCCACCAACACATCTCACACATGATGCTGATGAAGGCTAATGCTTCTGACATGATTTGTGTCCTGAAGTCTTGCTGGAGTCATGAATGGTTCCCTGAGCAAATCATAGTGGTGATAGCTTATCCTTGCATTCTCAAGTCTTTGGCCACATCTTCATCATCAGGAACAAGCTTCTTCCTATGTAGTCACTCTCCAAAGGGAAATGCTACTAATACAGGAAATGCATGACTCTCTGCAAGAGGAAAAATCAAATTTCCCTATATTTCTCTCATTTTTGTCCTCTAAAACTGAACATCTCAACTATTATAAGCAACAGGTAAAACTATTGCATCTGCTCATAACCACTCCTGTTCAAGCTATGTAGGAGTACAATAAACACAGACTGGCTGACAGAGAACATCCCCAAATGAAGACCCAAAAGCTGCTGCACCTGAAGGACAACGGATGTCAGAACACCATGCTAAACCTTATGCTCAGAGTGCTGTCTGGGATTCCAGCTGTTCCTTTCAGAATCAAAAAAGTAAAATCAACTTTTCTTCCAGTTCCACTTTAATAATGACCAAGAGTGTTGTTTTTCTTTATTTGTTTTGGCCTTTTACACTATGGCTATACTATTCAGCAACGGTAGCTCTGCTGCTACCAGTAGCAGCTAGAAGTCAAGAGCAGAAGCCTGAGCAAATTCAGATCCAAACTCTTTCAAAGCTACTAAGGAAACTTAAATATCTGCTCCACTAAAAAAAAACTCAAAATTCAAAGGTTCAGGTAAAAATCTGCTTTCCTGAGAGGCTAAATAGCAAGCAGCTCACCTAGCTTACCTCCTTGCCTCTCCCCAGAAGTCCTCAAGCTCATTCTCACCCCTCCTTTTAAACCCTTCTCCACCTGGTTCCTCCCTATAACTTCCTGTCAGCTAGTTGCTGACCCGGCCTCCTGACTGCAGGTGAATTTTATTTAATTAAATACATCTTTGAATCATTAAACAGATATAACACACCTTAAAGTGTTGCACGTGTAATAATGTTGTTCAGCATGGCCCTATGCATGTGAATTTGTAGATACATAAGCTTTCTAAGGTTTTATTAATTTTCCCTCATAAAATATATTATAACATAGTTTTATTAACTTTATTTTTAGCAATGGTTTTATCATAACTGCATAAAAATGGAAAGAAAATTAACCTCAAGAACTCACTCTTGTGACACCTCATCCAAAAGATATTGTCATTACAAACACCCATGTGAAGACATTGTCATCTCTCAAAAAGAATAAGAGATAATTTATTGTGGAGACACTGTCCACATGTGCATGAATAGAAGAATGGATAAACAAGTTATAAGACTCAGTAATAAAAGGGAATAAGCTAGTAGTGAAGTAGACGTTTTAGTAGACAGGGTGCTTTTTCTTTTTTCTTTCAGAGGACTTCATTTTGGTTCTCAGCATCCAAATTAGGAAACTAGCAGTGTCAATAAGCAGTAACAAACAATTTTTCTCTTTATTTTAATTTGAATTAGAAACAAGCTTGCTTCACATGTTAATCCCAGCTCCCTCACCCTCCTCTCCTCCCCTCTCCCACACAAGCTCCCCAACCCCCCTCACACCCCTCCAATCCCCAGGGAGGATGAGGCCCCCCCAAAGGGGAATCTTCAAGGTCGGCCCTCCTCCAGGTGTCCAGGCTGAGAGAGCATCCCTCCATGTGAAACAGGTTCCCAAAGTCCATTTTTATGCCAGGGATAAACCAACAAATAATTTTTACATAATGTATTTTAAAGCAACATACAAAAGCTTTAGTTATAATTATATCATTCTCTAATCTCAGTCCTTTTATCTTTCTTAAGACTTTCAAAGTTTTATGTAATGTTTCCTTCCACATTACATAAATTTAGTAGCAGCAGTACGTAAAAACTATCCTTAAACAATAGAGAAGTACTTTGCCTTGGAATACTTTAATCACATCTCTCATACATAGCATACTTATTCTTCAACCACAACCACCAAAAGTAGTGAATCTTTAAGCTATGCTAAAGTCTGTACTTGATAGGTATACAACTTGGAATTCAGCTTATTGAACACATCACATCCAATGCTTTCTAAGTGTATTATCATGGAAACAGGCATTTCAGAGAGTTTTATTCATTTTAATATTTATTGAACATCCTTTCTCTTGTCAATTATTTTAAATACAAAAAGTACTTATCACCCTGTGAGTAATCAGATTATGAGTTGTATTAGACCATTCTATTTTTTAAAACTGTTAAATGCTTAAATATTAAGCATAGCATGTCCTCATTTTTCCACTACAAATAATGCAATCAAGAAACAGTAAAGATATGGAATTAGAAGCTTATCAACACTTTCTGTTAGTATTTTGAAGCCTTTACATATATGCCACACATTCACACAATTTAATGCCCACTTATAAGCAAATATATTTCATATGCATTATTTCATGGTGCCTTTAGTATTCATGTAGTTAAATGCAAATTGATCATCACATGAAAACTGCTTAGTAGCTATTATTTCCCTTGAGATAGAAGAAATGTGTGTGCTTTTCTGGTATAATTTTCCTACAAGCTGGCTTCTGTCTATGTGTTTTGGTAAATATTGCAATCTCATTCATAATAATGAGTACTGCCCAAACTTCAGTCTATGAAGTCTTTTTCAATTGTAAAATGTGGGAAGAGACACTGAGGTCTGCTAATGTTTGCAACACTCACATTCAATTCTTTGTTCTAGAGGCTCTGGTTTTAATCATGTATCAAAATTTTCTCAAAGGCTTATTTTTTTCTGGATCAGAAGTGTCTGTATCAGTAGTTCTCAATCTGTGCTGTTTATTAGGATCCCAGAACTCAAATTCCTAGAACCAATCACAAGGATTCTAACTTAATGCATAAGCCTTAGGGACTGGCTGTTTTAAAATCCCCCTAGAGGATTCCTATACTAATAAGCAATTTAGATTGAAAACTACTGCACCAGATGGTTCCCTAGACTGACGTGGGGGCTCTTATTTCCTCCATCTGGTCCAACACCCTTTGGCTATATAATCAAATCTCTTACTTTTATAGTTTCCCAAATTCAGAAGCATCTTTGAGTTTCATAACCAGTAAGATTTGTTGTTCATTTACAGATTATTCTATTTTATCTCCTGCTTTCACAGATTCAACACCAGCTGTTGTGATTATAAAGTGAAATGTCCCCCACAGGCTCGCATATTTGAACACTTTGTCCCCAGCTGGTAGGACTGCTTAGGAAGGTTGTGGAATCATTAGGAGAAGTCTAACTTGAGAGAATGGGTTTAATGGGGATGGGGCTTCTTGTTTGATTTCCAAGCTTTGTTTCTTCTTAGCTTTCTGCTCCTGACTTCTGCCACAATGCCTTTTCTTCTATGATGGACTGTATCTCTAAGATTGCAAGTCAAAATAAATACCCCCACTTATATTGCTTTTTGTTGTGTAAGTGTAAACAGTGATGGGAAAAAAATGCAGAAAATTGGGACTGAGGAGTATGGTAATTGCTTTCACAAATCTGGTTTTTGGCTCTTAGGCTTGTGTACTAATCTGTAGGAGAACATGGAAGACTATAGGATACTCACCTAGAAAGCTCTGGAGTACACTAAGGAGAATGATTTTGGGCCATGCTGTTGGGAGTTGGGAGATCAGAATGACAAAAAATGGCCTGAGTTTACAGGCCTGCTCAGGAGGTTTCAGAAAGGAAGAAATGCTCTCTCAGAAACTTAGATCATATTCAGAAAAATGAGATCATATTATCCTAAGTATCTGAGAGATCTAAACTTTAAAGGACTGGATTAAAATATTTAGCAGGAAAAATTTCAAGGTACGGGAGCACTCATGATGCATTGTGAATACTTCTTAATGCTCCATCCAAGACCTGCAGTGTAAGAGAGAAATTGGTCCAGAGGTTTAGAAAATAAAAAGGGAAGGAGCAAAATTAAAGTGTCAAGCAAAGTGGGTGCTGAATAAGAGACTGTAATGTAAAAGAGATTAGTGTCATCAAAGAGAAACTATTTTTCTATCAATGGAATGGTGCCCAGGTAAGAACTTACTCATCAAATGATCCAACTTTTGAAAATGTAAATTTAATTGAAAGGAGAAAGCATGAACTTAGAAAGCAGATCAAGCCTTTCTGCACTCTAAGTAACCCCCACACACTTGACTAAGAGTGATTTTCTAGAATCAGCCAACATGGTTCATAGAGGCCAACGCAACTGTGCTAAGCTTGTAACCGATATAACCCATATGTTACCATAGATGTAGAAAATAAAATATTCCATGATAAAGTCAAATTTAAGCAATATCTTCTACAAATGTAGCCCTTAAGAAAGTGTTAGAAGAAACAATCCAAACCAAGGAGGTTAACTTATGTTTTCCCCATTTTTAATACTTTTTCGTGCCATATGTTTTGAGTACACTCTTTTCTCAGCTTCTTCCAGATTGTCCCTATATCCTGGGTATTCCAGCCCCACTTCAGATGATTGAGAGATACACTAATCTATGGGTATAATGAGAACTTGTTAGGAGTTTAATATTATGTGACATGAACAAAGTAGTAATAGTTGGTTACTGCTGGAGCCTAAAACTTGTCTAGATACAGGTTCTTGGCCCTTATATATGAGTGAGGTATGATGTGCTGATTAGTTTTTGTTTTTGACAACTTGAAACAAGATGGGATAATCTGGGAATAAGATAGTTCCTTTGAGGAATTTCCTCGACAGAAGATGGGACTGCAGGTAATTTTCAGACATTTTTCTTGATTAATGGTTAATGGGGGAAGGCTCAGTTTACTTTGAGCAGTGGCACCCTTGGTGAAGTGGTCCGGGTTATATAAGAGAACAAACAATGAAATTCATATTGAACAAACCAGTAAGCAGCATTCATATGTGGTCTCCAGTTCCTGCCTCCAGGTTCCTTAGTCTGGATGACTTCCTTCTATGACATTGGGACATTTAAACCAAGTAGCCTTTTCTAAGTTGTTCTTAGTCATGGTCTTTATCACAGAAATAGAAAGAAAATAAGGATATGGGTTCCATCTTGTGGAGCAGGCTTTAAATCTGATCAGAGAGCACTTGGTTATCCTCATGACATTTGTGACACTATTGTACAAATGAGCACATACTCCTAAGCAGGTTATTTTTGTAGCTCAGTGGTCATAGCTCACTGAGATCTTGATTATCCTTTCAGCACATAAAAAGTCGATGTCAGCTCAGTTTCTCCAGGCTCCATGACTCAAGTACATGGTGTCTTCAACAAAGCGTCTTTCTATCAAGTTCTAGACGGTAACTAAAGTATCAAAGGTATCCTGTAACAGGATCTCACTAGCACTCAACTAAAATGGAGACAAACTATTCCCAATATTCAGCTGGCTTTAACCTGGAAACTTCAATTCTTTGGGCTAGCTAGTTTTGATTCTCATTTATTTATATATTTATTTTAGTGTTTATTTTTTCTTGGCAATACTCCGAATACGAAGCAATATTTATTTGATAAAAATGAAGTCAGTGTGTATCTTAGGTCAGAATTACGATATATTTCTTTAATGATGCAAATTAATTTACTGTTTACTTATTTATCTATGTATTTGGTTTTGCTAGAGGGGGTCTGGCCAACAATGTAGGCTCACCATGAACTCATGATCCTATTTGAGTCTCCTCAGGTCTGAGATTAGAAGTCTTTAGCATCTTCATGTCTGCTATTAAAGGATGGTTTCACTGCCTAAAATCATCATGTAAGAATCCAATAAGAATCATCACCAGTTTTTTATATTTTTAGTTTGGGTTTATTGTATGAGAACATTTTATATATATATATATATATATATATATATATATATATATATGTGTGTGTGTGTATGTTGATTATTGTATATATACATATATACACAATATATATATAAATGAAATTTGGTCTTACAAAATCAAGTAGAAACATGATCACTTTAGTCATTAGGAAGTCTTGCTTTCCTTTATTTCCCCCCTATTTTTGAAACAGCCCAAGTGGATGCCTGATAATTATGTCAATTACAAATCAAATGTTTGCTGTTCTACCTTTGATTTTTTCATTTGCTCTACAAAATAGTATAGGTATATCACTAAAGAAACATTCATTAAAATGCTTCTAACTGAATTGGAAACCCTCAGTCACATTGCTCAAGAGAAACTGTTTTGTGTCTTTGTGTTCATTTACTATTATGACAGTATAAAACAAAACCATAGAATAGAATCAGTACTTATATTTATGCCATTCCAGAAGCAAGTTTATTCACCTCTCTTCAAACCATGAAAGACATAGATGTCAAAAAAACCTGTTCATATAACTAAAATGTATTGTAAGTTTATGTTGTAAACTTAGTTTCATTTTATGTTCAAAAAATGTATGTGATAGAAAGAGAGGGCCTAATGTTCTTTTAAAGGGATATGAGAGCAACAAGGCCCACAAAAACTATTTGTCTCTTTTCTGCAGTGCATTATCAAATGGCTCACTATGTATCCCAGAAGGAAAATACACATCACTTTTTTCTGTGTGTATGTATGCTTAACAGACAGCTATACTCACCCAGTTATATATATATATATACCAGAATCCTTACAGCATCTCAGAGAAGACCATCTGTATCAACAGGACACAACCCCAGTTCATGTCAGATTTCTAGAGTGACCATCTTTGAAGTTGTTCTGATGACTTTTAAGAATCTAAGGACAGGCTAGTATATTCACTGTCTGATATAGATGGTTTTGATCTCCCCTAGCCAACATCCACATATTTGGCCAATCATCCCTGGGAAATAGTTAGCAATACACATCCTGTTTGTGCTGAACGTATACAGCCTGTTTAGAGGATCATTATTCCCCAAACCAAAGGCCTAAACAAATGCTTACATAGCATCTATCCTACATCATCTTTTTACTCTGCCAGACATGGTTTAAGACATACACATGGGCACTGAAGCTATGTGCAAATACATTGGAGAACGAAGTCATAAATTTGTTTTGTAAGAAGTGGGAGACTTCAAATTCACACTGATCTGTAAAAATGGCCTTAAGATATGCCTAGACAATTTCAGTACTTAGCTAGACTGCTCACTGTAAAACCAAATAGGGCCAGGCTTACTTGGTCTCTACAAGCCCTCTCTATGAGAAACATATCTCTGACTTTTTCCAAGAATTATCTTTTCAATAATATTTCAACAAAAGCTTTGCAAACTTCATCAGTCAGACAAATTCAGGTAGTGCAGCATCGGTGTGCTGTTGGCGATGAAGCATCGAGCTCTGTACAGCCCTTGTCCTGAACACTGTAATTCTAAGCTCAGCCTTGCAGTCCTGTTGTGTATCTTTTAGATTTGGAGAAATGCTCCGGGGGCCAATTTGGCAGGTGATGTGTCACCTTTCATCCTTTTACATGGAGTAATTATTGTGGCCGTTGAAAGTCACTCTTGGTGATGGGCTGATTATTATCATCAGTTTCCTGAGATACCTATCCAGAAAAATGGCTGACAGAGGAAAAGACACAGACATTTTAATGGCTCTCAAATTGATGGACTGATACAATTTAATCTGGGCAATCAAAGCTGTAAAGAAAGCAAAGGCAGGGCTGGCTTCATGGCCTTTGAGAATCTCATGCTTGGACAGATGCCAACACCATTCTTATTGGATTGCATTTTGTGTTTCTAAATCATGTCTTCACTTTCTAGTCCCTGCAGAAAACAGCACCTTTGTTATTTGGCAACAATTTCTGGCACTGAACTGTTCACAGAAATGCGGCATTAACCTCCTGTTCTCCCTTGTGCTTCAGGTATCTAAATCTCAGAAAACAGATAGTGCTGGGGATACATGGCAGGGGTTGAGAAAGGACATCTCAGCCCAGAGCAGACATGAAGGAGTGAGCCAATTTCTCAAGTGAAACAGCATTAGCTTTGTCAGCCAGTGGTCCCATCAAGTGACAATATCCCGCCAAGGGAGAAAAACCTGCCAGGCATACAATGGTCTCAGACTCCCATCTGTGAGAGCATATCATACCAGGATGCAGAGTTTGCTCTGAATAGGGTCAGTATCATGAAGCATCCAAGAAGCAGCATGTTATCTGTAACCATACTGGCATTACTTTGCCTCTAAAGGCTGTCAAGAACTGTTAAACAATGCTTATCCACTGCTTGAAAAACATTGTGCTCTGTTTTCATGTGATGCTCTTTCGTGAAAATCTAGATAGTTTTATTATTTTGCTTCCTTTGTCCCACATTAAGTCTAATTGTTTTTACTTCTGGTTTGATTTGCCTATATTGTTTTATTTTTCTGGTGGTTAGTAAAGTTAGTTTTATTAACAGTGATTTGATGCTATTTCTGAAGTAAAATGAAATTTAAGAGAAAAATATAATGTATGAATGAGGTGCTGTGGTACATGCTTGAAATCTCAGCATTCAAAAACCAAAGATCAGGAGCTCAAGGTCAATTTGGGCTATGTGCTAAGTTTGAAGCCAGTCTGGGTTACATAATGCTGGTCTCACAAAAAGCAACAAATGGGAAAAACTATTTAATTAGAAAAAATAGGTGAGCTAGGGGAGATGACTCAGTAGGCAAAGTGCTGTGTGACCATATCCATGGAACCCCTCCCCCCTTTTATTTTAAAGGAAACCAAACAACCAGCCAAAGAGACATTAGTATGTGCTTGCAATGCCGGAGGTAGGGAGGTGAATACAGTAGAGTGGGTCTTGTGAGCTACGCAGTGCACTGAATCCCTGGGAACCTGTGTCTCAAAGTGTAAGCAGGAGTGTAGTTAAGGGAGATCCCTGACTTCTGGGCTTCACAAGCACATGCACCGATATGCATGCATTAATACACAAATGTGCACATACCTCTTACAAATGTGTAAACACAAACATACCCGTGACTGAAAATAATAAATAATTAAATCAGTAGGAATAAAGGTAAAAAATATAAGCAGGGAGTGTATATGTGCTTGTCAAACAAACTTAAGAAAAATGGAAGGAATGCAAACATAAAAAATAAAAATATGAAAAAAAACACAATTCCAAAAGAAATTTATGACATAAAATTTGTGATCAAGTGAAAATGTAAAAAGGAATAGAATAATTGAATAGCTTTTATGAAAATAAAATCTAACTGAGACCGGACATCTTACAGTACAGTGCAGTCTTTCCCAAAGCACAAAGCACTCAGGCTGCAATTTTCATGAAAGAGCCTCCCAAACTAAATCTTAAAACACAAAGGACAAGAAAGCTGTTTGTAACTATAGAGAGCTGCGAAGTGCCCCACTCTTAAGATGGTGCTGGCTTCTGCCTTCTGCTAGCCCGACAGCAAGTGCTCTCTGTGATAAACAGCTCCTTAAGAGCCCCACCTGTATTTGGTTAAGGCTGGATATCCGGCTTGCTTCGTTACATGGACCTATTTGCATGTTCCACGTGGCATACTGGGGTTGGCTGCCCAAGGGCTTTTAAGGTGTGGGTTGGCACTCCCCGGGGTCAGAAGATTGGTCAGAAGATTGTTCAAGGTTCCTGAATAAACTGCTTAAAGAAGAGTCCAAGCGTTGTGTCTTCTTGCTGGTCGAGGCAGTTGCAACATGAAACTGTCCATAGAGATTTTTAAAAAGAAAGAGAGAACTTTAAAAACTGCTGCTTTGGGCCTCCAAAATGATACAGAGAAACCCTGTCTCGAAAAACCAAACCAAGCCAAAACAAAACTGCTGCTTTGGTGACTTCTCCAGGCTGCTTCACTTTCAATGAGATTTTCTCTCATGACCTGTGATACCCATCTCTTGTTTTATATTTAAGGTCATCTGCCCCCTTTTCTCCTGTGCTGGAAGCCACACTGAAGGCCTTGGGCGTGGAAAGGAGGCTCTGCTACCAGTTCCGGCACTGCTTCCCTGACGCTTCCTCCTATTGCCACACTCACAGTCCTCCTACAGCCATTTTAAAACACCCCATGTATTGTCATTAATTGTGCCCACTCCACTTTCCAATAGAACATCGGAGCATAGTCCCCCTTTCCATGAATTAATTATGTGATATCTCTATACCAGCCTCTCCCTGTTTCCCATAACACCTGCTCTGCTTGTTTCTGGTAACCCCTATTATTCTTGGTTTCTATGAAGTCACCCGTTTAGATCTAAGTATGGGTAGGGTCATCTGATATCTGTCCTTCTGTGCCTGTTTTATTTCACTCCACCACAAAATGCTCTAGAAAAAAAAATGAAACGAAAAAACCTGCAGGCCATCCTAATCTTCAGAGTCCTTTAAAAATATTATTTACAAAGTAAAGCATAGGGAAATATCATCCATATCAACTTAGAAAGTGAAGGAACCAACATTGACTGTAACATATTTCTGTCACTGTCATTAAAAAGATAAGAGAAATTCAAAATACAAAGTTTGTAAGGATTGGGCAACAAATGATTTTGGTTACCACATGCTTGAGTAATTTGAAAACTCAAGATAACTAATTTTTGTGGAATGCTATAAATGGTGGTAGCTAAATGGATCTCAGTAAATTAATAAAGTTGAGAAGATACAAAATGACAATGCTCTAGAGTATTCTCTAGTAAAGGAACAGTACCCATTGTAGCAATAGCAATATATTAATATTCAGAGTAGTCAAAATTTACCTTTCACTAACATGTGTGCAATACAGATGTGTTTTGTAATACCTGGGCATAGATTCAACACTGCAAACATAAAGATATTACAAATAATGACATTAAAAATGTCTCATGGGTAAAATAATACCAAAGTCCAAGTAATAAATAAAAATGAAATGATTTGCAGGAGGTAATATATTGCACATTTGGGTGAACATATATAAATATTACAGTATTAAAGCTAAAATAAAAGTCAACATCTGATGCTGTTGAAATTTAAATTTTGAAGTGTAATCCTGAAATTTAGATGAAGAAATAAAGGCAATAAAGAACTACTGAGAGAAGAATTAGGCTTCAGAGGTGCTTCCTGTAATTGATTGTTTAATACCAGATGGTGAGCCTTAAAAAAATATACATTCAAGTACACTAAACGGACTCAGAGGTTGTATTTGCGTATTTATTCATATGCACCTAATTAACTGATATGTTTAAATGGCATAATGGTCATCTTTTTCAGTGCTGGGTTTGAGAAAATTGTAATCTACCATGGCTGAAATTTATTCATAGGTAAAATTTCCAGATTTTTCTAGACCAGTGGCAGCAGCATCAGACCACAGAGGTCCAGGGCAAGTATCTAAAGCATTCTAATAAATCAGTGATTGATCCCATAATGAAATGTTTGCATTACATAAAAGGATGTTTAATATTTTGTTTTGAAACAATTTACTTATCTATATCTATCTGCATACATCTATCTGTCGGACGGCCGGTCTATCTGTCTATCTAGAGAAAACGTAAGTGTCTTCAATACTGTGCATCTTTGCTGTTGTTTGGTGTGGTTTGCCTTGGAAGTAAGGACAACTGCCAGGACTCTGTCACTAGCTGTATTCCTAGCTACAATATTTTGCTCAGCTAAATTTCAACTGTTTAGAACAAAGAAGTGTATCTTCACAACTTTATATCCTATCATATGAAGCAAAAGCTAATAAAGCATAATTATTTATAGTTGAAATAAGATGGTTCTTTATCTTTATGACGACATAAATACCTCACAGTTGGCAAAGGCATACTTTTTCATTAGCTCCACAATTTTATTTGAGATTTAAGAAATAAACAAGAAAAAATTTAATATAAAGGGCAATATAAAGCTCATATATCACATCAGGCTTACAGAAATAATGTGTATGAGTGATTGGAAGATTAAGTAATAATTGTCAAATAAAGTAACAATATATCTTGCATTTCAATCTGTGTGACTACCTCAGGTCACAGCATATTTATCAAAGCTCTCTTCACATCCAAGGGAAACTCAATCATTGGACCAATTTGTCTTTATATAGATGTTTGCTCTTCTTTAATCTTTTTATATTTGTCGCAGCTCCATTGGGAGGAGAATATTTTGAAATATTTATTACTACTAGATTTGCAATTTTCCCATGTAGTTTTACATGATGTTTATTCTGCTTCCTCAGAAGACATTGAATTGACACAAAAGTGTTCATAACAATTTCTTAATTGTGTATGGATCAAACCTTATGGATAAGTCACCTCAGCATTCTCTCTCTGGCCAGAAGCTGAGATAAAGCTGCCTTCTGGTTTATGCTTCTCTGAAGGTGTCCATTGCAATCCTGGGACAGTGTCGATTGCATGACTAAGCATGGCTATTGAGGTGCTCTTTCTATTGCTATAGTCATGGTGCCGACGTTCAGGGGTAGATGATAAGTAAAGGAAAGACTTAATCTGTAATAAGTAGACAACACTCAGCTGAAAATATAGTTGGCTGGCCTGAGAAACTCAAGAAGATGCTAGCATAGTTTTTACATACAGAAAACAGACAAACTCTCTGTTCATTTGAATTATCCATCTGAGAGCCAGAACAGCTGCCTTTATCATAGTCAGTGACATTACTACTTTTCCAGCCTCAGCAGGAAATAAGCATCTATGCAAACTTTCAGATCCATCTGTGGACTATCTAAGTTAACATAACACACAGGAAATGCAAGGGGATCCTAGCATTCTCTTTGTTCCAATTGGGTAGTTTTTGCCTGTTGCTTGCTTATTTGGTTTTGACTATTTGTGTGTGACTGTCATTTTTACTGTAGAAGGAAGATCGTAATTGATATATCATAAAGGAAATGGGTCCCCTGGAGAAGCTTGGATGATAGAAAGCTGAAGCTCAGTAACAAACTGGGAATGACAGAATGTGACCAAATACAGATTGCTCAGAATTGGTCTCAACCTAATACAACATACCTCCATCTTTATGAATAACCTCCACACACTGAGCATGGGCTAGTTTGGACTGTCCTCATTTACATATCAGCTATTTCCTGATTGAGGTGTGCATGCAGAGTGGCTCATTTTACCTGATTAAGAAGTGGGCCAAGGTAGTCCAGACTGTGATGTTACCTATGTGCTGCTTCTCGGTGTTCTTTGTCCTTTACAGCATAAACCTTTTATATTTGTATGTGAAGATAAAGTTCTTTTACAGATCAGTCAATACCTCCATCCATGCTGGTGGCCCATATGGGGAACAGGAAATTCCTCTCTGCTCCTTGCTTCTATCAACTCAGAGCCTTTGCAGGGCTTGGAGACACCCAAGGTTTCTGGCTACGACAACCCCCAGTGTTAGCAGAAAGTCTTGCGTCAGCACTAGGTTTGGGAGGCCCTAAAACACTTGGTCCAGGGCTTTGAAATTCCAGAAAGCTGTGGCTTACATACCTCTCTGCTTTGCTGCCACAGACCTGCCTGCTTGGGACATAAGTTCCTCACCAGTCACAAAAGCAAATAAGGCACCTTTATCCACTGCTCTGATGGGTGAGGGACTTAGTCTGCCCCCAACACTGCCATCTCTATTTTGGGACCCTTGGGGGACTCCTCTATGGCTAGGGGCTCTTATCTCTGAGGCAAGTCGTTGATGTGCTCCAATGGTCTGTTTTGCAGACAGCTTTTATAGTCTCAGCATCCAGAAAAAAGTCTTTTTTTTAAACACGTCTTTCAGTAGAAAGTCCTTTCTCTCTTAGACCTAATAAGGCTCTCTGGTCAAGCTAACTCTTTGCTGAGATTCTTTGCCCGATCCTAGTACTCTTTCCTAAGAAGCAAGTTACTAGGCTGGATATTTAGAACACCTGTTTACGTAGTAGTCATAAATCCATGTGGTTCACATAGTTACATACTGGCTAGGACTTGGTTATCAGAGTTTGCAAGTGTCAGCTTCAGATAGATCACTGTACAAAAGACCGGACTCGTTGCCCTCATATACTCGCTTCAGGTAATGCAAAATATGAGGCTTGATGTCTACAACATCCCAACGTATGCCTTCCACATGGTTCAAGTACCTGTCATCAATGAGAATGAAAGGAGACTATCACCAGCATAAAATACCCCTTTGAAACATATTCTAGAAATTGTGGTGTGCAGAAGGTTAGCAAATTCTCAAAGCAGGTAGCAATTATTCACTGTAAGGGTCACAAAATGCTCATTTAAAATATCAAGTGTCACTTGGTAAAAATAATGCTGGCCAACAGGACAGGCCAAGAAAAAAGTTACGCTACATCCCTTCTGTAGTTTTAGTCTTCATCTTGTACAAAAGGGCAGCTGAGACCATCTTAGGGAGGAAGCAATATCACTGTACGGTCTCTGTTTCAGTTCCTATCCCCAGGACCAATGCTTGTACCCCTGCCAGACTTTCCTCTATGATAGACTATAACTAATTAGTTAAATAAACCCTTTCCTCCCCAAGTAGCTTTAGATAATGGTGTCTATCACAGGAATAGAAACCTAACTGGGACATAAATTGATGTCAGGAATAGAACACTGCAGAGACCATGTCTTGGCTGAGAAGAGGATGGAGCTTTGGGCTAGAGAAAGTTGTTGAATGTTGAGAGCTTAATGAACTCTAGTGAAATCTTGGCTCACAGGAGTGTTGAGAGAGATGCAGATGATGGTGGCCTGTTTTCACAGAGAAGTAAAGAATCGATGAAGGCTGTCCATGTGGTCTTTTGAGTTAAGAACCTGTGGTTTGGTGTTAACTGGGGTTAACAAATCATCTGTTTTAAGAAGAGGCCACCACCACTGAGCTGAACACCTCTGGGAAAGGTTTCCCCTACTATTAAAGAGCTGTAGAGAAGCTGAGGCTTTGTGGTGCATGTCAGGGGCAGAGTTGCTGAAGATATGTGAGTGGAGGCCACTGCAACCTTAGTGGAGATCTCCACATATTGGAGCTACCAGAACTGTGGAAAAACCACCAAGGGCTCCGTTCCAAGGTAAGCTGTGTGTGTGCTGTGGATGGCAGAGCCAGGGAAGTGGACCTGTTCTGGTTATTTTGAAGCACATGAGGTCATCATTATGTCCCAATATGATGTATTACACATTGGAATATTTATACTGTTGGGTTTTTTTGGTGTTGCTTAAGTGTTATTGTTTTACACCCTGGTTTTTCCTTTAAATATGAAGCATGTGGGGAAAATATTGAGAGCACTTGATATGCTTACGGAGGACCTGGGCTCAGTTCCCAGCACCCATAAGCTGACTCCATCTGTAAACATAGTTCTAGGGGATCAGACACATTCTTTTGGCCGCTGAGGATAATTGCACATATATGATGTACAAACATACCTTCAGGCAAAACATTAATACAATTAATGTTTTAAAATTTTAAAAAGTACACTTTAATCCAAAATGAAACTAAAGCAACAGAGAAAGCTATCCTTTACTCTTCTGAGTAGGCAAACAACCCACCAAGAAGACATAGGATTCTAAAACGTGTATATACTAAAATTAGGAATATTGGCAAATAAGAACAGATTAATCTCAACAAAATCATAGTAGATTATTTCAAAACCCTTCTTTTACCAATAGAAAAATCCATCCAGACAAAATATAAACAGAAACTTGGGAGTTAAATGACACCATTGGTCAAATGGACCTAACAGTATCTAAAGAATAATTATTAAAACACTATCAAACATAGGTTATTTTCAGCAACCCTTGTAAGTTTCTCTAAAATAGGCCACTTATCTGTGCACAAAGCAAGTCTGTAAATCCCATCAATACACTCTGGCTGAGGAGGCCATAGGTCATAGTGGGGAAAATTTATTCCTGTTGTCCAACTAAATAGACATAGCATCAAATTGCCTTCTTGGTATCTATGTTCACACTCAGAGAAATGCTGTTCCTTGCATTAATCAGGAAAGCCTATCTGTATAGCAAATGGTAATGAGTTCAGAAACCCAAGGTGGCTGAGGATGATGAAAATAAGGGCCAGATGAGGGTCCAGCGCTAAACAGAATGTTTATAGCCCCTGATGCTCAGAGAACATCACAGAAGAGGAGGTAGAAAGAGTATTAGAGATATTAGACAGGGAGAAAGTTGGAAAATGCTATATTTTGGCGTAAAATAACCATTGCAGTTATGATCTCACAGTAGATGTGGCATGAAATGTCTGACAACAGTTAAGTGTGCACTGGAGAGAGGCACGTGGAGCCATGCTTCTTCTTTTTGAGGTTTTGGATTATAATATATTATGGGGAAAGGACTTCTCACAAGAAAGAGATTAGTAGATGCAGGAGAGAGTAGGATAAAAGCTGAGAATAGTCAGAATTTATTATATGCACGTGTGAGACTTTCAGTTAACAAGTTTAACTAATAAAAACATCTTTATAATATGTTTAGAGGGGACTGTAGAAATATCTCAGTGGTTGGAGCACTGAGTGTTCTTTCAGAGGACCCGGGTTGGATTTCCACCATTCACATGGTGGCTCACAAACCACTGTATCTCCACCTCCAGGCTATCCAATGCCCTCTTGTGGCCTCCACAGCCACTGCTTACAAGTGACATACTGAAGTACACCTGGGAACAATGCCCATCCACATAAAATTAATATATTTAAAATTGGAAACAACACAAATTTTTGCCAACCTGTGGATAATGAGGAATTCTATTTGTCTACATTTACAGGATGTTATTCAAGCAGAAAAAGGAGAAGTGAAGAACTGTGACATGCTATAATTCAGACAAGCCTTGACATTGTTATTGGTAAGTGATCAAGCTGGACAATAACTGCCAAGTGTATGATTTTACTTACTTTACATATCCATAACAGGCAAATTATAAGCAGGAAGTTTATTTCTGATTGTTGATTTTTCAAAGGAAGGAAGGAAGGAAGGAAGGAAGGGAGGGAGGGAGGGAATGAGGGAGGGAGGGAACTGCAATAGTTAGGATTGGAGCAAAGGAACCAAACAGGTAGGTGTGTGTGTGTTTGTGTAAGTGTGTGAGTGTGTGTGTGTGAGTGTGTGTGTGTATTCTGTCCTTGAGGTTGAATGTCTCAGCAGTCAGCAGAGTCCTCAGTGGCTCTCTCAGTCTTCAGGGCACCCTGACAACTGGTGGTCACTTAGTTTACAATCCGGGGTATTTCATTTGTCTCACTGTCATGCCAGAAGACCACCTCCATCTCTTCCCTGTTCTCCTTGTCTCATTCCTTCTCCTCTTCTTCCTCTTCCTTACTCCTCCTCCACCAACTTTCCCTCTTGCTTCATCTTCGTGCCAGTAACCTCACACCTATGTCATCCTCAAAGGTAGTTACTTTTATCAATTAGGTTTGTTTATTTTTACACGCATTAGCTAATGACACATTGCAAAACCCTAGTGCCATTATATAGGCACTTAGAACTGAAACGCCTGTCATGGTCAGCACAATGGTCCTGTTAGTTTTGACTTGGCTTAAGTGACAAATCAGAGTGACCTTGACCAAGACATTTGAAAAGTGCTGAACTCTCCTCCAGCAGCTAGCCCAGGCATGTGTCAGGAGGAACCATGGAGGCAAAAAAGCCAAATGGGCACCAGAAGTCTGGAAAATTCCTGAAGAACCTCTTGTTTCTAGTCTACCATGAAAGCTTGGAAATTCTGGTCCTGATGTTACCAGTATGATCAGAAGTAGCACTTAGTAGGGTAAATTAACCCAGTGGCCAAAAGGAAGATCAAGGGAAGGAAAGGTAAGATGATCTTTCTGCCATACACTTTTTTACTGGGACTGCTGCCATAAAGAGCCACCCGCAGTTGAATTGGTCTCTCTACTCCAATCAAAGCAAGTTGGGCACTTCTGCAGGTGAAGATCTCTAGTCAGGTGATTATAATTGATGGTAAACTGAAGTCAAGACCAAGCACAACACAGAACTGTTGGTACTTAAAGGCTTGAGAGAATTGTGGAATTAGAGGACTATCAGGAGAAAGGACATAGGTGAGCAACGGGAGCTATAGGTGTGAGAAACATGGTAGACAGGGAGGGGTTCAGTAGAAAAAATAATGATAAATACATATAAAAATGCCATACAAAAACCTTTGTGGGCTAATTTTAGAATTAATTTAAAAGTAAATTAAGATGGCAGATAAACAGGAAAATTTTTCTTTAACATGTGGAAATGGGATATATTTTAAAGTTCTTCTACAGGTTAAAAAATATCCCTTAAACCTGTGGCCTTGACCATTTTCTCTTAACTCCCATTAAAGTTGAACTGTGTGGATTTCTCTATGAATCCCTAACTGATCCATCTACATCATAGATCACACATTGAGGGGGAGATGGAAGAAACATTTTAAGAGTCAGAAAACTAGAAAGTTTTCTGTGAAGACCCCTCCTAAAAGAGGCTGAATAAGGAATAGTGGTGTAATAGCATTATCAATATATGTGTTAACGTAGAAGGGGAAAATTTTTGCAGGATCCCACCCATAGACAAAGGAGTTCAGGAAAATATTGACTTCCGTGAAAAAGAATTAGCCCCTTTCAGGGATAAGTTGCTTTATTGGTTACACCCTGCAAAATGGTCAGCCTTGAAACCATATATATATATATGTGTGTGTGTGTGTGTGTGTATTTGCATATACACATGTATATGTGTGCATATATACACATGTATATGTATGTGCATATGTACATATACATATATGTATGTGCATGTAAGTACACATATATGTAGTATATATGTATGACTATATGTATACATATATTCATATACATATATATGTAACAAATATAATCAAAGAAAAAGATACTGTCAATTTGAGAATTGGGGACATGGGAGAAGTTTGAGGAAAGGTAGCTGGGAGGGTTTGGAGAGAGGAAAGTCAGGGGGAAAGTGATGTAATTCTATTTCAATGAAAAACACTTTAAAAATGCAGTGTCATCCAGAAGGGAAGGAACAAATGGCATTTTCAGTTTCAGTTGAGAAGTAGGAGGTGCTATTTTATTCACAAACTCTTGTAAGTCCTTCAAAGTTGACAAGAGTGCCCGTGGAACTGAATTAGTCTAAGTGGCAACACCGAGAGCAGTGGAAGCAATGCAGAGTCAGCACCCTGAAATCGGAGGCCTGGAAGGAAATAAAGTATTTCATGTTTTTATTTATGTGCCCCTGCTTTTTTAGTCAGCAAGCAGCTGTTTTATTATACAGAAAGAAGGCAAGCTCCAAAATTGACAAAAAATAGTCAGCAAAAATAAATTCAAGAGTTAATTTTACTAAATGCACACAAATCACATGTCCTACATTCTGCACTGAATGGCATCAGGATTTCAAAGACAATTAGTTGCACTGAAACCCTGAGGTTTTGGTCAGCAGCGTTTTCAGGAATTTCAATATGCTTTGCTGATGTAAATCCTATTTATTTCACTTGATTAAAATAAGTCTATAAACAGAATACTGCTAACAAATGACCCAGTGGTAAGATTGTCAGTATTATCAAATATGGAAAAGCACATTGCAAGCTATTTGATGTAGGCCTTGCCAAGATTAAAATGTCTTCTTTTGGGTTCTATGTATTTTATATTAAATATGAAAGCTAGTAAGTTACTAAAATCTATAAATTTCATGAAGCACGAGTAGAAAAACTAGATTTGACTTACTCTGAATCTATAATTACTTCAAAATTAAATTAAAATTCAGTGGATAAAGAAACATTTAATTGAAACATTTCAACCTATACTCAGAAAAATATAAATAGCAAAGAGATTTCTCTTATGATCGGGTTGTAGTGATTCTATACATACTTGTATGGCTTTTGGTGATTCATGTTGTGATAAATTATTATTTCACAGAGATACACAGCCAAGCACTGAGCCAAACTCCTGGAATCCAGTTTCAGAGAGGGAGGAGTGATGAACAAAAGGGTAAAGACCACTCAGGGATAACCCACAGAAACAGCTGAGCAAGTGGGAACTCATGGATCCCAATCTGACAGCTGAGGAACCAACATAGGACCAAACCAGGCCTCTTGAATGTGGGTGTCAGTTAGGAGCACTGGGTAGTCTATGGGGTCTCTGGTAACAGTCCCAGGATGTGTCCCTAGTGCACGAACGGACTTCAGTAGTCCATTCCCCATGGAGGGATACTCTCTTAGCCTAGATACACAGGGGAGGGCCTAGGCCCTGCCCCAAATGGCTTGAAAGATTTTAATGAGCCCTCATGGAAGGCCTCACCCTCCTTGGGGAGTTGATGGGGCACGGGATGGGGGGTTTGGGGAGGTGTGGAAGTATGGGAGGGAGGGAGAGAAAACTGGTATTGATATGTACAAGAAGATTGTTTCTAGTTTAAATAAAATATATATATATATATAATTAAAAGAAAAAAATGCCTTCATCGATAGACTGTTTCTTAGTGTGTACCAGTGCCGGGTTTCAGTCCTAATTACTACCAGAAAATAAACATGGAAAAGAGATTCAATGTAATCACATACATTTTTACATAGAGTACATAAAGTATGAACCCATTACTCTGAAATAGAGCTGAGCTGTAACAGGGAAACAGACTCCTAGAAGGCTATTTCCATCATACTCACAAGCCATACAAAGCCAGGATGCCTCCTCTGCTCCCTTTGTCCTCCTTGCCTGGTCACCAACAAACCAAGTGGAAAGGAAGACTGCCCTGAAGTTGGTGTCACAAACAGGGACATCGTGTCTGCTCAGAGTTTATGAGAATCACCTCTGGCATCACCAGAGGGTAGCGGAGCCATTCTTTACCTGGCCATCCTGCCAGAGGACCAGCATTCATTTTTTCTGTTTCCTCTGCTGTACTTTCAGTTTGTGCCTGCATTAACCTTTCTGCCTCTCATAAAAACCTGGTAAACTAGCCACCACTTTAAAGTCTCTAATGGCGTTGATGGTTTTTCAAATCTGGGGCAGGATTGCCTCTAGGAATTTGGGGAATCCCCCATGGTGCTGCCAAGGCCGTAGGAATGTTCTCCTCTGGCCTTGGTGCTGCCAAACTTTGTTAAGGGAAATTCTGCTCCCAACCAGCTAAGGAATTATGTACCTGCCATGGTAAGAACAGCCTGTCACAGGAAAGAGCCTATACCTCTGCAACCACTCATGGGGCAGAGCCTGTGTCTCTGTGTCCACACAGTATACCATCAGGCATCATCTCAGGCCTCCCCAGATGCCCACCCTTCATGGTAGTCTCAAATTGCTGAGATTGCTTAATTACACGTAGGGAGATGCTTTACCATTGGGAAGGAGAAAGAACACGACTTTCCTTTTCTTCACTCCAAAACCAACCCATTTCTGTCTGTCTTCTCCCTAAACTATGCAAATGTCCTGTTGGTATTTTTTACAACTTGTGGGGTGTGGGTCAGAGACAAAGAGGCTGCTGCCTCTCCCTATAGTTACTGCTCCTTCTCCCTGCACTGTTTTACCCTCCACACTGGCACCTATGTGCCTGTCAGTCTCTTGTGTCATGCTGCATCCACAGGGATGTCTCCTCTACTGCTCTCCTCTGTCCCAAGAGCTGCAGTCCTGCCTCTGGCAGCCTGGAAAACCCACTAAAAATCTTTTCTCTATATTTTAAGATTATGCTGTAAACTCTTATCTCAAGATTTGTAAATTGCCCATCAGATATGGTTTGAAATCTATGCAATTCTTAAGAAAGTGTCTTTAGCCTGGAAAACCCACTAGACATCTTTTCTCTATATTTTAAGATTATGCTGTAAACTCTTATCTCAAGATTTGTAAATTGCCCATCAGACATGGTTTGAAATCTATGCAATTCTTAACAAAGTGCCTTTCCCATGGAAACTTTTGTTCATCTGTGTCTGGAGAAAGTTTTGACTGGCTGTATCATTATAAAGTTGTTTGTTTGTGAATTCTGATGTGAGCATAAATGTTTTGTTGTCTCTGCAGCCACCAATCACCATGTGGCTGCCTTGACGGCCAGACCTCAGAATACACCTCTGAGTCCTCTGGTCACTGAATTTGGGTTAGCAGAAGTTTCGTTATCTTTTTGAAGTGACTATCATTAAAGTTGTTTTATGCTGTTCTATTTTGTTGGAAAACTGGTTATAGAGTTGGGTTCTAGTATCCCCCTTCTCTAGATTCAAGCATGTTTAACAACTTCAATTCTGATTAATCTGACTGGCACAGAGAGAAGCAGAACAGCCAAAATTAGACTTGGTGTATGTAAACATTCTACACCTCAAGGTGAACTTATAAAACAGGTTCCAATGCAAATTTTTACTATTCTTTACAGTGACTGCTCTCAATGATTAACCACCTGTTTCTTGTGTGAATGATCAAATAAAATAAAGGTATAAATTTTAAGTAATATCTAAGGATATGAAAGCTTAAGTTATAAGGATCTAAGAGAATGTCTTAAGGTCTAAGACGGTGTTTTAAGGTATGTTTAGAGGTCTGAGGAATCAAGACCTGGGTTGTGAGGATCAATCAAACTGATTTGAGGTGCATGACTGAAGGACATTTGTAAAAATACTAACAGAAGGTTTAAGGTAAATGACAAATATTTCATATTTCTTTTCCTCACCATGCTATTGTTTGGAGTTTTAGTATTAACAAATGGAGTTCTGACAAGCTATTAATTTAGCTCAGGCTGCTTGGAGCTAGTCTTGTTACCAGACTTGCCATTGAGGCCCAACATCTAACTCTTTCAACTTTCCATAGTTAGGATTATACCTGTGTACTATGCTGCCTTTCTGTGAATTTTGTTTTTAGAGCTATATGTTTTGGACAGCTGGGTATGAGAATATGAGTACTCTGTAGCTACTTTTGTCTGTGTTTGTGGTGGCTCCTAGAATCCTGTACTTGAATACTTGGCCAATATAAAGTGGCACTATTAATAGGTGTGGCCTTGTTGGAGTATGTGTAGCCTTGTTGGAGGAAGTGTGTCACTGTGGAGGTGGGCTTTGGAGTATTTAGTGCTGAAGCTATGCCCAGCATGGTATATAGTTTCTCTTACTGCCTGCAGATCAAGATGTAGAACTCCGAGTTCCTTTTCCAACTCCATGTTTTCCTGCATGTTGTAATGTTTCTCGACATAATGATAATGGACTAAAACCTCAAACTATAAGCCATTCCCAATTAAATGTTTTCCTTTATAAGAGTTGTTATGATGATAGTATCTCTTTACAGCACCAATACCATAATTAAAACAGAAGTTGGTATTAGGGACTCAGTCATTGTTGTGATAGACTTGAATATGTTTTCCTGTAGAGACATTTGGACTTTACTAGTAGGATTAGAGAGGCAGTGGAATGTTTTAACCCCTGCTTAAACAACCATAATAGTAGGAACATGGAAGATAGTGGTCCTGAGGGTGATTTGAATTGTGGGGGCATGGTTCAAGGGCTTTCAAAGAAGTATTTTAGTATGTTTCCTGAAGATCACTCTTGTGATATTTTGGTGAAGAATGTGGTTGCTTTTTTCCACCATCCAAAGAGTCTGTCTAAGGCTAAAGTGAAGAGATTTTGATTAATTCCAATGAAAGAAGAAATCTCAAAACCAGCCTAGTATAAACTCTGCCATGTGGTTGTTAGTGTTAATTCTAGTGAAGATTTATAATGAAAAGGAGCAATCTGAGTAAGTAAAAATACAAAATGAACAGATTAAGGAGAAAAGAGGCAGCAAGTGTTGGAATAAAACTAAGTCCTGTGTTCAAGGTGATAAACAGATATGAAATGTAATAAAGGGAGTGGTGACCTCAAGGCAAGACACCACCTAACTATGCTTGCAACTTGTGAAAAGAAATTCATGAACATCTTAGGTGTATGTTGGCACACACCTTTAATCCCAGTACTCACAAAGCAGTGGCTGACAGATCTCTGAGTTTGAGGCCTTCCTGGTCTACAGATTGAATTTCAGGACAGCCATGCAGTGAAGGAAAACACTGAAACAAGAAAGTTAGTGAGGTTGTAACTGAACAAGGAGGCCATATTCTAGCCACAGCAAGCATCAGAAGTTGTCAACTTCAGTCATGTGCTTCTAGCTTTAGAGTCAAGGATAGAAGGATGCGGTAATGGAATCTCCCTTGGCAACTAAGACAAGTGGCTGAGGCCAGGTGTGCCTCAGGGGTGTTCCTGTGAAGAGACTCAGAGAGGCCATCTTGTGAAGCTGTGAAGTTGAAGCCTGGTTGCCTTCACGATCCCAAGATGTTGGAGATGCCTGAGTCATGGATACCTGCCGAGGAAAGTTGCTAGTAGGAAGTAGAACAAGCTCAAGAGGAAAAAAAAGAACTTTATTGCAGTCAACAAAGCTGAAAGGAGTTGGAAATCTCAAGAGACTTTTGTCATCAGACATGCAGATGTAGAGTTTGGACTTTGTCCACTGGTTTAAGTCTTGTGTTAGTCCAGTACTTCCTCACTCTCCTCCCTTTCCTCCATTTTGGAAAAATAACGTGTGTACTGTGCCATCATATATAGGAAATACATGATAGGCTTTTTATTGTGATTTTGCAGGGGATTGCAGTAAAGTTATTCTATGAGTCCCAGAAGATTTTGAACTTTGGACTTTTAAATGGAATTAAGACTGTTATAGACTTCAGGGTCTTTTGAAGTTGGACTATATGCAGCACTTTATTGCTACAAGCCTATAGGGGTCAGGGAATGGAATGTGGTGGTTTGAATTCACATGACCCCATAGACTTATGTATTTGAGTGCTTAGCTCATAGGGAGTGGCACCATTAGTAGGTGTGGCTTTGTTGGAGCAGGTGTGGCCTTGTTGGAGGAAGTGTGTCACAGTGGAGGTGGGCTTAGAGGTTTTGTATGCTCAATCTATGGCCAGTGTGATACACAGTTTCTCCTTCTTCTGCCTCCAGATCAAGATGTAGAACTCTCAGCTTCTGCTCCAGCACAATGTCTGTCTGCAATCTGGAACTCTTCTCACAATCATGATAACTGATAGCAGTTTAAATATCTGAAAATGGTGAGTCCCAATTAAATCCTTTCCCTTATAAAAGTTGTCATTGTTATGGTGTTTCTTCATAGCAATAAAACCCTAATTAAGACAATTTTTTGTTAAGGTTTTTAACAAAAACATTTCAAAATACAATCAGCTGGTTATATGTGATGATTTGCAAAGATATCCAATAGACATTAATTATGCAACTCCTTGCTTGTATATATAAATTATGCTGTGGTGTGATGATCAGCTCTTATCTTCTATTAGAAGTTGCCTCAGTAAAAATACCAGCAGTAAATATCCCATGACTCAAATCATTTCTTCTCAGAGGCTTCTCTCTCCACAGAACATGGTATTTGTTCTGCTTGCCCCATCTCATTAAGACTCTCAAAAAGGCCTACTAGCTATAAAGTTTGCTCCAGCATCCTCAAATTATTTCACAGTTCAGTTTTACTCTTCACTGTACCTTCTTCTTTCCTTCCTTGCTATTACTTTTGTTCTTAGAAATGTTTTAATGAATATTTTACATGTTAAACTCTATTCACAATGTCTCCTGAGTAATTGGAGGTTGCTTATTCGCGTTATTGAATGACTTCCTTTGAGTATATAACTTTCCAAAATGGTAGTAAAATATTTTGTGAATTAAAGATCTGATTTTGTTTCATTTAGATTCATCACAGATTTGAATAGTTTTTGAACATCAATAAAACAGTTTACCATGAAGGATTTCACACTAAAAGAATGAAGTTAGTGTATCCAAAGACAATCATAAGTTGAATTTGATAATATATTCAGATACAGAACAAATAATGACATTTATGAAAAAAGTTATTGTGATAAAGTGCTCAATAAGTTTAGTAAACAAGTCAGAATATTAAAACATCAACACTATTGTAATTACCATTAAAATCTCCCATTAAGCTTCTCTCTCTTTCTAAACTCCCTATTTCTTCTTCTCTCTCTCCTTTCCTATGTGTATACATGTGTATACAGTATATATTACTACTGAAGCAGACAAAGCTAGCAGAATAAGCAGTTTATTTTCAGAACTAGTCATTAAGATGCACGAATCAATCATACACAGTCACTTGTCTTGAGACACTGAGAAAGCCTGCTGTTTGGCCCTCTGTGTGTGTGTGTGTGTGTGTGTGTGTGTGTGTGTGTGTGTTTGTGCATGTATGTGTTTGTGACTGGGATTAACTTATCAATTTATCTATAACTGTAAAAATATTATAGGGAATTACAATGCCTTGTCAAAAATTATCCATAAATTATAATACATCTACTAAATTGAGCACAAACCTATGCTGAACAGTCTGCATGCTGATGAAGCATGACAGTCTAGGCTTAGGTATTGAGTTCTGGGACACTTTCAGCACAGAAAAATACTAGGGTAACAGCTAATTCCATCAGTACAACCTTAGATTTTGTGTTTGGTTTTACATTTCTGTGATAAAGACCTTGACTAAAAGCAACCTGAGAATGAAAGGGTTTTAGTTGGATCACGGTCCATTGAAGGAAGCCAAGGCATGTACACAGATGAGGAACCTGGAGGCAGGAAATGAAGCAGAAACCATCAAGGTACAATGCTTACAGGATTGTTCTTATGGGTTACTTAACTTGCTTCTTTGTATACCCATGCTTACTTTGCTGGGTAAACTACCTGGTCACCAACCATAGTAGGCCTGGTTCTCACACATCAAACTTTCTTCAAAAAAATGCCCCACACACTTGCCTATAGGATAATGTTATGGTTGCATTTTCTTAATTAAGATTTCCTCTGCCCACATAACTCTGGTTTGCATCGAGTTGACAAAATTTATGTATCACTATTAAAAAATTACTTATCCTCAATATCACATTAATATAACAATCAAAACATGTATAATTTGCTTCCCTCTGAAACTTCATAAGCCAAGTCCTCATTGTTCATGTCTTTTTGAACATTGCTCTTTTCCAAGTTCCAGAACAGATCATTAGGCCATGAACACTCAACAATATTTCATGTCCAGTGTTCCAAATACTACTATGATCCTTAATAAAACAGCATGGTCATGTCTGTCACAGAAATACCCAAAAACTCTTTACAGGGGAAGTGTTTGTTCAGTTGTTAATGTATATTCTATCATGAAGTGAAGTCAAGGCAGAAACACAGGACATGAACCTCAGGACAGGAACTGAAGGAGAGTCCACCGAGGAACATTGCTTGCTGGCTTGTTTCTCAAGGTTTGATCAGCTATCTTTTTATACAGCAAGACAAAAAATTATTCAAGAGGTTAAGAAACATTCATTACTGACTCACCCCTGGAAGACCAAGCAACAAGGAGTCTGCTGAGAGTGCTAGTCTACTCTTGCCCACACTATGGCAGAGGAGAGGGAGTGTATCAGACACACCTGCCCCCACCATGAGACCCATCATAGTATTGGACCTGCATTCACCCACCAAAAGAGAACCTTGGATCTGTACCCACCAGGAAAGGAAGAGTGCCTGCCTGCACCCACTGGAAGAAGGGATGGGAAGATGACATTATAAGAACACACTCAGCAACAGAAAAACCAATATGATGCCACCAGAGTCTAGGACTCTTCACTAGGAAGAGCCAAACATCCCAATGCAGATGAACCAGAAAAGAATGACCTTAAAAACAACTTCATGAAGAAGATAGAGACCATAAAAGAGGAAATGAGAAAATCCATTAAAGAAATGGAAGAAAAGACAAACCAAAAATTGCAAGAAACAATTGCAAACTCAACATAGAGGAGTAGGCACCAGGAAATAATCAAACTAAGGGCTGAAATCAATAAAGTCGAAACAAAGAAAATAATACAAAGAATCAATGTACCAAAGAGTTAGTTCTTTGAGAAAATCAACAAGATAGACAAACCTTTATCCAAACTTACCAAAAGTCAGAGAGAGAACATACAAACTAACAAGATCAGGAATGAAAAGGGGAATATAACAACAGACACTGAGGAAATTGAATCTTCAGGTCATACTTTGAAAAATTGAACTCCACAAAATTAGAAAATTTAAAGGAAATGGACAACTTTCTAAATAGATATCACTTACCAAAATTTAGTCAAGACTAGATAAGCATTTTAAACAGACCTATAAACCCTAATGAAATAGAGGCAGTAATCAAAAGTCTAAGAAGCAAACAAAGCCCAGGTACAGATGTCCTCAGTGCAGAATTCTACCAGAAATTCAAAGAAGAGCCAATTCCAATCCTCCTCAAAGTATTCCATGCAGTAGAAGCAGAAGGTTCGTCGCCAAACACTTTTTACGAGGCTACCATAACCTTGTTATCCAAGCAACACAAAGACACAACTAAGAAAGAGAACTACAGACTAATATCACTTATGAACATTGATGCAAAACTACTCAATAAAATTCTATCAAATTGAATGCAAGAACACATCAAAAAATCATCCACCATGATCTAGTAAGCTTCATACCAGGGATGCAGGGATGGTTCAACATATGACAATCTATCAATGTAAGCCACCATATAAACAAACTGCAAAATAAAAAACTCATGATCATCTCATTTGATGCTGAAAAAGTCTTTGATTAAATCCAACAACCCTTCATGATAAAGGTCTTGGAGAGATCAGGGATATCAGGAACATACCTGAACATAATAACAGAAATATAGAGTAAACCAACAGCCAACAAAATATTGGAGAAAAACTCAACACAATTCCTCTAAAATCTGGAACAAGACAAGACTGTGCACTCTCTCCATACATCTTCAATATTGTACTTGAAATTATAGGTAGAGCAATAAGACAACAAAAGGAGATCAAGGGGAGACAAATTGGAAAGGAAGAGGTCAAACGTTCACTATTTGCAGATGATATTCTAGTTTACATAAGTGACACAAAAAACTCTACACAGCAACTCCTACAGCTGATAAACACCTTCAGCAAAGTTACAGGACAAAAGATTAACTAAAAAAATCAGTAGCCCTCTTATATACAGATGATAAATGGACTGAGAAAAAAATCAGAGAAACATCACCTTTTACAATTGCCACAAACAATGTAAAATACCTTGGGGTCATGCTAACCAAACAAGTGAAAGACCTGTATAACAAGAACTTAGAGTCTTTAATAAAGAAATTAAAGAAGATGTCAGAAAACGGAAAAATCTGGATGCTGGCATGTAGAAGCCGGCAGATAGATCCATGTCTACCGCCATGCACAAAACTTAACCCCAAATGGATCAAAGACCTCAACATAAATCAAGCCACACTGAACCTCTCAGAAGAGTATATGCCATCGTATAGTCTTCATGCAGTGACTGATGAAAGCAGAGGCAGATACCTGCAGCTAAACACTGAACTGAACTCCTGGAAGCCATTTACAGAGAGGGAGGAGTGATCAGCAAAGGGGTCAAGACAGAACTGTTGAAACCCAAGGCAACAACTGACCTGAACAAGGGGATTCTCATGGACCCCAGAGTGATGGCTGAGAGGCCAGCACGGGACTGATCCAGGCCACCTGAAAGTGCGTGCCAGTGAGGAGGCCTCGGCAATCTTTGGGGCAGGATCTTGGGTACTAGATCACTGTTTATCCCTGACATTCCAATGGACTTTGGGAGCCCATTCTACTTGGAGGGATGCTCTGTCAGTCTGGACTCATGCGGAAGGGCCTAGACCCTGCCCAGGACGATATGATAAACTTTGGAGAACCCCAATGAAGGGCTTCACCCTCACTGGAGAGTCGAGTGGGGATTGGATGGGGAGTTGGGGGGGGTTGGTGGGGAGGGAGGAGGGAGAGGAAGCTGTGACTGACATGTGAAGGAAACTTGTTTCTAATTTAAATAAATTTTTAAAAATTAGATAAAAAAAAACCAGAAGCATTCATTGCTTATCCATGGAGCCAACCGTTGTTGGTGCAACAAAACACCATGGCTCAGGAGTTTAAATACCAGAAGTTTACCTTCTCACAGTTCATGAAGCTAGAAGTCTGACACAACAGTGCCAACATCGCTGGGATTACATAGATCTCTCTTCACTGTCTATCAATGAAGTATTATTTCTTTAAAGGGGGGGAAGTCAAAACTCTCTGGTGTCTTTCCTCATAAGAACACATATCCTCTTTTAATCAGAACAGTGTTCATGTGACTTTACTTATTTTTTGAAGCTATTATATCTAGCTGTATTCACAGTACGTTCTGTGAGGCCTTAGGAATAAATAAAATATGGAAACCCTGGGTCTACATTTCTTGCAGACACCTCTCCACAGGTCATTTTGACTTGAAGTCACTAGTCTTGTGAGAATATATATACATATATATATTCTTTCCATGGATGACCTGCTTCAAGTAAACTATAAAATAAGTAGGTATGAAACATTTTCCTTTGAATTTTATTTTAACAATAATATTGCTAATGTATTCCAATATATTTTTTAAAATAAAACTATAATACTATAGCCTTGAAATGTCTTTTCTCCTTACTACTCTTGCACAATTTTTGAATTAATATCCTAGGGTCTAATAATATTTTTTCTCTTAGAGTTTATCATCAATCAAAATCATTTTTCCATTTCTATGCTTCATGAATTTAAATGCCATGCTAGCATGCTAGCAATAGCTATTTATCTTCTTTGAAATTTTCTTTCCTTTTCATTAGTAAGTGCATATTGTATGAATAACAACACATACTTAATTGCTCAGAAGTCTGGGCCTTAAATAAAGTTACATTCTGAAATATGAATTTAAACGAAGAACACATTTATCTAGAGACTACCCCATATGCAAGTATCTATCTGATGATATTTGCAGTACATTTTGCGTGAATTTGTTAGTTTTTAAAGTACAGCCAGAAAGGACATCTCAAATCCCAGATTACTTTTCAAAAAGTGTGTGCTTGTTATTCAGTAGGTTGACAAATACATATTTGGAAAATCTGAAATGTAGAAATGAATGATTGGGTTGAACTTCATTCTGTATATATTTACTCCTCCAAATTTCATCCTTTTGCTGCCTTCAAAAATGGGACTACAGAACTAGATGTTTTTTTCCACAACAATATACACATATTTTAAAATGCAGATTCAAATCTAAAATAACTTTGAGCTGAGTTGGCAGATGTATTGCACCTACTGAAATTGCATCTTTAAAGTGAAAAAAAAACTAATATAAAGAGAAAAGGAAACCAACAATTTTTTTTGTGGGGAGAAAACATGTGAATAGTGACAATTTAACACTGAGAATTTTAGGAAGTCATGTAATGAAAAATGCAAATATTTTTGCATATATGCACTATAGACAAAGTTTTCTCTTATGCTTGATTTTTGAAGAACCATGCAGTAAAATTGAGGACATTCATCCTGTTAAATCAGTTCTATCAAATATCATCTATATATATTTTTGTACAAAGATTTACAAACTGCAATCCCTATTAAGGGAAACTGATTTGTCATAAGTAGGTACAATAATGGTAACGGTTCCTTCATATTTAAGATTGTAATATCGCTAATTGTTCATTTGTATGTCTGTATGCATGCATATTTTGTATTGTATGTATTTATGTATGTGGTTGTTTAGTGTGAGAGCCAGAAGACCAGGTTGTATGCTGTAAGAAAGTATCTTTAATTTATGGGCAGGAAGCAGAATGCCGCAACACCTGTACAGTGACACCAGTTGACACGCCATTGTTGATGGAGGAACCATCAGAAGGCCCCATTCCTACATGAAAACTATGGGCAACTAATGACTGTGAAGAAAGGGAGAATTAGCCTTCTCTAGTGATGAGCCCCCTCTTTCAATACAAAGTAGTCAACACAGCATGTATATAGAAATGCAACACTAATAGTAATTCAGCAAGTTGTATTGCTTATGCTCATAAGCACCCCACCCACAAATGTGACAGTAATAATTCAGGAAACAGGGACTATGTATTTGAGGGAGAATTGGGTGAGGGAGGACAATGAGACACAGGAGGAGCTAGAGTGAGTGGGAAAACAGTACACATATGAAATTGAAAATAACAAGCTTGGAACACTTGTATTTGAAAACATAAATAAACAATATACAGATAAAGCTAATTAATACCCTGTAGTGCAGCATTATGGAAACAGCCTCATGGAATGACAGATTTAATGATGTTCCTTAGATTACACAGACATCTGAATAATTTGTTAAAGATCAGTGTATAAGATATAACGTATTTGAATGTTAAAATTTAAATTCATTAAAATTTTTCATTTAAAATTTAAATTGAATAAGTACATAAAATGAAGGAAATTGAAGATAATGCACTAAAACTTTGAAAAAATGGCCATGTTTGAATTTTAAATGGACTGCAAATGAGGCAGAGAGAACAGGAATACATCACGCAGGGTAAAATGCAGGATCAGGTAATATAAAGGGATGGACAACTGAGTGAGAATTGATCATTTATGCTGACTCTTTGTGATTACTGTTCCTAACAAAAGCTATTGCTAAACTACATACATTATAACAGTAAATGTGACATTATACCGACTAATCTTTCTAGCAGGTAACAAATTAGCATCTGATCAGTTGGCATTGACCAGTTCTGTGTTGATTATTCTGTGACCTTCATGTCTTTATGGATTAGGAAATTATACTGGGTCTCAGCCAAAGACTAAGAAGTTGAGCCATCAAATTTCAATTTACAAATTGGTTTCTCATTAATGACACTCCCTGTAATATCAGGAGAGACACTTATATGGGCATTATCATTGTTTTAGTTGTTATTAGTATCTCCATTCTTATACACAAATTCACATTCACTAGGGTTCAGTTGGACTTTTTCAGACACCACTTCTGGACACCAGACACTTCTTAAATTCTTTTCCATGAAGGACAAATGATGTATCATTAATTTTATGGACACTGCCTTCTCTTCTAATTCATGTAAGTAACTTTCTTTAAAATTTTTGAATGAATTTTTTTCTTACTTTGCAGCACCACATATCTGAGAAGAAAAGTAATCCCCTCAAGACAATAGGTTTTGGGACTTACTTTCAACATTGCAGCTATTAATATTAGATTATTTCAAAGAACCACATTAAAAGTATCCCTAGCATGGGCAGCATTCTTCTCCATAATATTTAGTTACCTCACATAACAGCCTGTATCCAATGCACTTTCCTTCCTAATTAACTTGTTAGTTACTTATTACACAGGAATTTGAAGGTACTAATCAAATGTTCTGTTGTAATTGTGTCGCATTAACCCTGATTGAGGATGCATTTATCTCTCTGAGGATTACATTAAAATGTAAATGCTACAGTCATTGATTGATGTTCAATTATATCAAGTAAAGCAATTGGTAGTGGCCTGGATCAACTGATAGACATTGCATGTCCTGAATCCATGCCTGCACATGTATACAAATATACTGATTTTCCTTAGGAAAGTAAGTTTCAAATATAAACAAAACTTTCCTTTGGTTAATCAGAACAAGTTTTAAAATCCTATGAACTTTGATAGATAAAATATTTTCAGTTGTTTAGCTTGGTCTTCTTGTGGAACTCCTAACAGTGGGATCAGGGTCTGTCTCTGACTTTTTTGCCTGCTTTTGGGACCCTATTCCTCATACTCCGTTGCCTTGCCCAACCTTAATAGAAATGGCGGTGTCTAGTATCACTATAACTTGATATGCCATGTTTGCTTAATATCCATGAGAGGCCTGCCCTTTTCTGGAGAGACATGGAAGTGGAGTGGATAGAGGAGGGGTTTGGGGGTAACTGGGAGAGGAGGCAGAAAGGAAACTGCAGTCAGGAGGTAAAAAATAAAGAAAAAAAAATAAAAGAAAAAATTAAGGAAAATTTAAAACCAGAAGGGTGAATAAAATCAGTTATAGAAGAAAGAAGCAAAAACCAAAACATGAAAACTAAAAACCATAAAAAAGCATAAAACTCTACCTGGGAGAATGTCTTAGGAAGCATCATATAAATGTCTTTGTTTTCATCCCCTTGTGGTGGATCTGGGAGAGTTGATACTCCCAGATAAGGAGCTGCTGACTATTAGTATGTACTGGGAGAGGGAGAGTCAATTTTCCTTAAGGGTTTCATTCCATGTAGGTTGACTAGATTCCAGTGGAAGCCCACACATCCAAGAGTGAAACAACAGCACAGACCATAATTGATAGGTAACCAAAGAGGAAAAAAATAAATAAAACAAAGTTGGGTGGGTAGGGATCTGGAAGACAGTGAAGGGGGTGAATAAGGTCAAAATACACTGGACACAGTTACTGTCTCAAAGAATTAATTAAAATATTTTAAAAAGAAACAAAAAAGGCTGAATTGACGATGGAAACCGATAGTGTGCCCTCCCAGACTTTTGGCCAGACTCTTGGGTCTGCAGGGAGCTACAATCAACCAGGAGCCCACTGGGGCTGTCAGGTACCATTATGCCAAGAACTGCCTGAGGTCGGTAGGTACTTGCATGGTAGAGGGGAAAAGCAGCAACTCCAAGTCATCCCTTATGACTGGGGTAGTCAATACTCAACCAAGCACCACCTGTGACCTAACCAAGAGGCCTGGTACTGGGAAGTTCAGCATCATTATTGTTAAGAGTATACATAGTGGGGAGGTAGAAGAGAGGGAAAGACAGATAGTTTATGGGCTGAGAGAGGCATATTTGGAGAGATGAGGGTCGTAAGGAATGAGCTAATGTGGCCACTCCAATTCAGGGAGACGTCTGGCCCTGGACTATGATATGACCAAGGGCCAGGTCTTGATCAGTGGCACTGGAGCAGCCAAGGGGGCAAGTGGTATAGTCTGTGCTTTCTGTCATCATTGCAGACCTTGCAGTGGCCTGTGGTCTAGGTTGTCACCTGGGGCCACATTGGTGCCTGAGGGTTGTGCTGCTGCAGGGGTCAAGCCAATCTGATGGCCTGTACAGCCACCATTGTGACAGCCTGGCCTAGGCTGTTGCTGAGAACCATGTCTGGGTTTGCGGTCCTGCCAGGGCCAGGTTCTGTGTTGATGTCTTTGGCTCGTGGGATCATGGAAGTTTGTGCCAGTGAAGGAGATCTAGGTTGCTGCCTGCAGCCATGTTGGTGTCTGAGGCCTGTGCTGCTGTAGCACATTGCCAGTCCGGACAGCCTGCACTTCCACCAAGGACCATGTTGACATCCAGGTCTGAGTTGTTGCCTAAGATAATGTTTGTCCATGGTCCTACCATAAACAGGGTATTGAAGTCTGTGGCCCATGTTGTCACCAAAGGCAACATAGATGCCTGGACTCTGTGCCTCAACCTGTGGCCATGAGGGCATCTGAGTGCCATGCTGCCACCAGAGACAACCCGATCTGAGTGGCCTGCACTGTTGTCACTCAGGGCCATGGTGTCATTCAGGCCAATGTGGCTACAGAGGGCAATGTGTGGTGGGACTTTGGCCCGATAGCAGTCAGTATTTGAATTGATATCCAGGGATCCTGTTGTCACAGAGGGTCATGAGGATTACTGGGGTCTGCTCAGCCTCCTTGGAACATGCTGCACCTGGGGCAATCCTGATCTGGAAGGCTGGTACTGCCACCTGTAGCTCTGGAGAGTTCCGGGCTTTGCCCATGGCCTGTCCTTCATCCTAATACTACCCTCCTGAGGTAATCACCATTCTAACTTTTAAAAAGATCTAAATATATGGTAAAAGAAATAGTATCTATATATCTATATATCTATATATATATGTGTGTGTGTATGTATGTATGTATGTATGTATGTATGTATGTATGTATGTGTGTATACTCATTATTAGTTATGTGTATATGTATGTATCTGTGTGAGGATTTGTGTATGTGAGAGTAGTGCTTATGTAGGCTAAGGGAACAACCAGCTATATAGAGCTGGAGTCACAGGCAGTTGTGAATTGCTCAATGAAGGTATAGGGGAACTCTCTAAGAACAGAATTAGCTCTTAACTACTGTCTCTCTCCAATCCCATCATTCAACATTCAGCTTTTGTTGTTTGTTTGTTTTTTCATGATAGGGTTTCTCTGTCTGTCTCTGGCTATCCTAGAGCTCATTCTGGAGACCAGACTGACCTTGAACTCATAGAGATTTGCCTGCCTCTGCCTCCTGAGTAGATTGAAGGTGGGTACCACCACCTCCAGCTTCAACTTTCAACATTTGTAAAATTAACTTTTCATTTGTTTTTATTTTTGAAAAGCATTCTTACAAGTGTATATTGCATTAAGGGTATTTTGTCCCATGCCATTCTCTCATCTTTGTTCCTCACACAATTATACTTCTATTTTCATTCCATTTACAGATATATGATTTTGTTACTATGAAAAATCTAGGAACCACAAATAAGAGTAAATAGGTCATATGCCTTTCTGAGATTGACTTAATTTGCTTAACAAATTGATCTCTAGTTTCATTCATTTTCTGCAAATGGCATAACTTCATTCTTCTTTATGGCTGCAACAATTCGGTTGTGTATATATACCGCATTTTCCTTTTCCAACACCCCTGTTGGACAATCCCATATATGAACGGGAACGTGTATTATTTGTCTTTCTGTGTCTAACTTGATTTACTTGATGATATCTTGTTCCATTCATGATCTTGCAAATGATTAGAATTCGCCTTTTGTGATTACATAGTATTCTCTGGTACCTGAGTACCAAGTGGTTTTGTCCATTCTTCAGTTGATGGACACTTGGTTTCTTCCATTTCTTGGCTATTATAAAATTGTAGTCTATATTCTGTGATATACTAATTATATTTTTATATTGTGGAAAACATAGTCAACAGTGGGATTCCTGGATATATGGCAATGACAATCTCCTCTCTTTTTTTTTCAATTTTGAGGAACACACTGCTGGTTTTCCTTAAGAAGTGTGATAATTTGCATATGAGCCTTAACTGAGAAGATGGAATTTCTTCAAGGCCTTCCTGACAGTCTTTACTCTTTTGCTGATGTGTTTATTATGGTGGGATGGTATCTTATTGTGGTTTTCATTTGCATTCCTTTGATTATTAATAAATTGAATATATGCTCATTGAAATACATGTATATTCATTGAAATATATTAATTGAATATATATTTATTGAATATATATTCATTGAATACACACACATATACATATATGCACACCTGTTGGCTACTTTTAGAAATGTCTGCTTAATAATGACATTTGTCTCATAAACTCATGTTAATCTTTCACCACATTCACACTTTGAAAATATTTTCTGCCCATTTCTAGATTGTCTCTGCACTTTGTTGATTGCTTCCCTTCTTTGCAGAGGTTTCTTTTCCTGCTTTTATTGAGGTAACCATGGTTTTGCTAACTCTGCCTTTGCTTCCAAAGCTTCTGTGGTCTTTGTCCATTGCTATGTCTGAAGATCTTTTTCCTGTGTTTTTAGTCTAATAATTCCACTTTCTCAGTTCATAAAATGTAAGCTCTATATCCATTTCCAACTATTTGTATTTGGTAAAAGACAGAACCTCAGTAACCATCTTCTCTAAATTAAAAACCCAATTCTCCTGGCAGCTATTGGAAAGATGCATGTTCTTAGAAGCTTTCTGAAGCATCAGTTGGCTGTAAATGTCTGGGGATATTGTTTGGCTCTCAGCTTTATTCATTGGTATGTGTGTCTGCTTTTATATCAATATTGTTATATTTACCACTGTGTGATAGCATTATATGAAGCCAGGTACTTTGACACCTTGGGCTTTTTTCTTTTCGGGACAGACTGCTTTGTTTATTTGAGATCTTTTGTGATTCGTGCGCATTTTTGGAATTCCTTTAAGTTCTATGAAGGAGGCAGTTATTATTTTGATTAGAATTTCACAGATTCCACAAGTAACATAAAATGTACAGTATTGTAACAAATGATAGAAGTTTTTCTAATCCATAATCAGAGAGGTGTTTCCAGTCTATGGAGTCCTCATCAGTATCTTTCATTAAACTTCACTGATTTTCATCTCCATGGTCAATTTGTTTACTAGTTATCTTCTGCTGCATCATAACTTAGCCTTTTATGGTTTATTTGTTGGCACTCTGATTAGGGGTATGTGCAAATGTTGCCGAGTGGTGTTAGCTGATTTTAAGCCTATGCTTTGAATCGTCATCTCTTAGTTGAGGTTTTCATACAGTTGAAGGCATGTCCCCTGCAATCAGGGATGACTTCCTTTCCTCTACTTCCATTTGTATGTCTTCTGTTTCCTTATCTGAATGTTCTGGCTAAAAATTCTACTACTATGTATAAAATAGAAACTTTGAGAGAGGACATTGCTGTCTTATTTCAGATTTTATTCACTATCACAATGTTGATCATTTTTGTATGTTTTTCATTTTTCTACCGATTAGGCTCATTTCTCCTCCCCACAGTTCATTGTTCCCATTGGAATTATAACATACAAAGTAATTATTTTGTACCTTCTGTCTATGAATTACATTTTCTTTGTTGAGAACTGAACAATGTATTTAAGACAACAAAAACTGAGGTATTCTTATATTAATACAAGACATCAGTTTCCTTTTATGCTTCTGATGTGAAGGTTTGTGTTATGCCTGCAGTCTTGAAGCTGGTTTAGAGGGTTTTTTACATTGGTTTTAAATTATTTTAGCAACATATTGGGCTTGTTGGTTGTCTAGAAGATTTCCTCAATGTCTTTTCTCATGTTAGCTCAGGCCTTTCCTTTTTCTATGTGCTGGTCTTCCCATCAGCAGTGTTACTTGGCACTTCATTTGATGGAGATGACTGCAGAGAGCTGTTTCCTAAAATTCTGATTAAAACTCTGTTGTAGCCAATTTCTGACTTGTCCATTCTTGAAGGCATAATCACCTCATGTCCCTGATTCTCATCTAGCTTGGTTTCTGGATTCAGTAGCCATTCTTGTTTCTTTTCTTGACTTTAGTGAAGTGTGTGTGTGTGTGTGTGTGTGTGTGTGTGTGTGTGTGTGTGTGTGTGTATTTTGACTACCCTAAAGACCGAGTCTTCTCATTATATAAGAGGTTTTGAAGGAATGGGATAAAGGGAAGGGAACAGGTTAATGTCTTCCTCAGAATACATTATTATCTTTTTAAGTCCTGCTGTTAAGCAACATTTCAAGGAGTCTTCCTCTCTCCTGCATGAGAATATGGAGAGTAAATGATAAAAAATCTCACAAGATGTCAGATCCTTTTTGCATTCATTCACAGCATCAGCTGCATTCAATTCTGCCATCATTCTAACCTGAGTTTTCTTAGTATCATTCGGTATTATCTTGAATAATCAAATACTTCCTTGTCTACTCATTACCAACACCTGTGCCTTCTAGTTTGTAAAGTGGCTTATGAGCGTGATGGGTTAAAATACACTGTCACAGGCAGGAAATGCTTACTAGAGCTAGATGTGTTGGCACAGACATGCAAAGTATGTTATATAAGACACCGAGAAAGGAGGATTGCAAGGTTAATATCATACTTGGTTTCGTACTGAAACTCTGCCTCATAATAATTTAATACAAAGTAATCATGACCTGTAGCTTACCTGATTTATTTTATTCTCTTTGAGTGGCTGCAAATCTTTACATGTATTCATATCCTCCATGGGAAACTGAATACTAGACAAGGGGAGCCAGCAAGAAGCACCATGAATCCCATCTTAGGGTCAGTAGACAAGTAGGGAATAGAACATGAGGAAGTGAGAATGACTCTGGGTTTATATTGACTTCCTCAACATGGATAAAGCCCTGGGTTTATATTGACTTTCTAAACATGGAGAAAGCCCTGGGGAGTCTGATGCCAGGTGTTTTATTGCCAGCATATTCAAAATATTCAGAATAATTTGGTAAAATATTTCCTGGTGTAATACAATCCCAGGGTACTAGAAAGCATAATTGCATCAAAACTCAACTCATGGTAAATGTCATTTCTTCCAAGAGGATGTCTTCCAAAGATGGGCTACCTGTACTAGCTTAAGGATCCAGTATAGGTGCAGTAAGGTCTAGTTTTGGTCATAAAGACAGTATAGGAGACTTTTGGAATATTAGCCACTTCTGGTTGTGGGAACGTGAGGACATCTCTGGCTTTAAGGGTCATTTATATTACTAGACACCTCTGGTTGTGGTTGTAAGAGCTTGATATGACCTGGTTGAACAGCTAACACAGATTAACTGGCTGGTAATCACCTCCACTTCCCAGATTTCTGGATTGTAGACCAGGCTTTATATCCATTTATTTGAGAATATAATTCTATATGGTCAATATTTCTGGTTTTCCTAGAGATCTGTGGGTGCAAGGACATAATGTGCTGTACTCCCAATAATACAGGTGATTTAAAAATCATGTATTGTGTCAGTTGGAAAATAGCTAAACCACATACAAAGAAAAGCAGAAGTACAGTGACCTTGGTACCTGTGCTATGCCAGGAATTATGCAGGTCTAGTCATTGGGCATAAGATTATGGTTAACTTTTACAACAGTTGCATTTTGTACAACACTAACTCCCTGAAGATGAGAAGCCTACCAAGACAGCCATGAAGTAATTATGTCTGGAGCCTTATCTGCCTAACTGAGAAGTGCTGAATGGGACACTAGTGTTCATAGATGTCACCTTACATGCTATAAAAATGGGGAACAAGAAAAGAAATCAGTAGCAAGGTTTTTATTAAAACATTTACAGATAGTCAATGAAATGGTGCTGCCAAATTTGTTAGGAAATTACACACTAAGTTTTTAGTCATTAGAATCAGAGACATATGGGATTCAATGTAGGGCCAGAATTACAAGCCTAAGACAACTTCTCAAGGATATTTAAAGAAAAATGAAGAGGCAAAATGATGCACATACTGCTATTGCTTCATGTTCTGCCTTCCAATACATGCACAGCCCTAAAAGTATAAAACATATGACTCAGTAAAGAAATTTAGATATTTCCCTGTTCTGACCTAGCTCTGGTCATGTTCCTGAATGGTTACCTAGCTTAGAGTATCCTCTGAGCACATATCTAATGAACTAGCCAGATCAGATTGAGATGTGTGAGTAAACTGATGACAGGATAACTCCATGATATGGGGAGGTTTTATTGTAGCTATTAGAGAAAGAGAACATCCAAGGTTCCTGGAATGGACAGAATACAGAGAGAAAGAAGTATACCGAGTTTGACCAGAAAACTGAACATGGCCAGGGCTATCTGCAAGAGAGGGGGAGACTAGCAAGAGCATGGAGATAAAGAATAGACAAAGCTCAGTGAGGATATCAAGAGAGCAAAAACTAGGGACAAGATCCAGGTTATAAGAAGAAGGTTATATGATCAATTTGGTGCTGTGGAACAGAGGACTAGAATGGGATTTTTAAAAGTATTACTAGTACTTGTGAGTAGGGACTTAGGGATGTAGGTGGCTAGTCTGGATAGTGATACGCTGATAAGATCCACCAGTATATGTTAATTGGAGAGCTATATGTTCCCTTTGCAAAGGTAAATGAAATGATTCCTTTGGGCAGACGGGAACATGCTTCAATAGTTCCTAAAGAATGCTGATTTTTTAAAAAAAGATTTATTTATTTGTTTGTTTGTTTGTTTATAATGTGTACAGTGTTCTGTTTGCATGTATCCTTGCGGGCCAGAAGAGGGAACCAGATCTCATTACAGATGGTAGTGAATCACCTTGTGGTTGCTGGGAATTGAATTCAGGACCTCTGGAAGACCAGCTAGTGTTCTTAACCAGTGAGTCATCTCTCTTGTATCCTGCCTCTGGGGTTCCCCTTGTTCCCTGATGCTACCCCAGATGTCGCTGGTTCTATGTAACATAGGTTTCTGTTCAGGACACTGCCTGCTGCATTTTTTTCTAGGCTCCAGGGAGGCAGAGAGGGGCAGGCCCCACAGGCCACACTCAGTGTGTGCCTCCTGCTCTGGACTACTATGGACACCAGGATCAGACTCACATATCTCCACATAGACAGCCACTGTTCCTGTGTGCTCCAATGGTCTCCAGGAAGCAGAACAGGACAGACATGGGAGTGCACAGATTCAGAGAGGGCAGCAGTCATGCTAAGAACACATAGCTGCCTGGGGCCATTCCCAGGCCCTAGACAGCACGTATGAGGTACTTGCAGAGTGCACATGACTCTTCCCAGTAGTTTCATTGTCTATCGGAGGAAACTAAGGCCCATAGGGGACAAGCAATGGATTGGCAAGGTCACACAGTTAGGAGCCTGCTTGGGATTCGGGGGTCTTACCAAGGCTAAGAATTGATTTTTTATTTATTGCCAAAAATGCTCTTATAGTCAAGGTTGGACTCATTTCTGAATATTTGAACTGCCTTTGGGAGACTGGGAAATTGGAGTTTCCTTTGGAGTTGACAGTGGGATGACCTACCATGACTGTAGGTGGCAGCATTCCCTGGGATGGTTGGGCTGGAGTCTTGGACTGTATATAAATGAGAAAACCATATAAGCATGACCATCCATTGCTTTCTGTTTTCCTACTGCAGATGAATGGAGAACAGGAGCCCCAAGTTCCTGTTGCTATGACTTCCCTGTTATGATGGACCATATCCTCAAACTGTGACCCAGAGTCAAACTTCCCTCCCAGAGGTGCCTTGGTCAGATATTTCCTTATAGCAATGATGAAAGTAATGAATGCATAAAATTTATAGCAAGGAGTGGGACAGTTTCTGTGATAAACCTAACCAAGCTGTTTTTTTTTTGGGGGGGGAGGGTGAGGGAGTAGTTAGTTTGCAGGAGAAATGCAAGGGTTTGTAGCTGTGGGTTATGAAAGTCTTGGGGTGCTTCATTCAATTCTTAATGGATAATTCTAGTGGTAGAAAAATGTGCTAAGAGAAATGTGGATGGTTCAGTTCTATCCCATGAAGTATCAGTTTGTGTACTTAGAATATGAGTGAGGTTGAAATTAAAGCTAATAGATTAATGTCTTGGAAATTTCAAGACAGTATAGAATCTACACTGTGCAATGATTAATGTTACTACTCTTATGAATATCTAAAGCAAGATACCAAACAGTGGAACATATATATGGGGGAAATATGCAATTTGGCAAGAGAAAGTGTATGAGAAAGATTAAAGTTATCATCAAAGCATGCTGCAAGATAGTTGTAGTTGTTTAACACCATTAAATTGAAACCTGGTACGAGCCAAACAGTGCCTTGAAGGCAAGGCTTAAGATGGAAGGCTCCAGTTTGTAAAAATGCATATTCATTTGAAAGTGTGAATGCCCATGGAGTGTTTTCTTGCTCATATTCAACTTCCTAGTGAAATGTTTCCCCAGAGTCAGCCTGGAAAGCACACAAAGACCAAAGCAGTGTAGACTAAGGAGGCCAACCTTTATTTTGAATAGTAGAAGAACTTGGCAGTATTATCCATATAGATCTTTTTTTGGAGACATGAAATATACAAGATTGGGGGTGCCATGGAGTCTTGTTCTACAATTTCAGAGAACTGTTTAAGGCAAGCAATGCTGTTGGAGTCCTTGTAAGGAGTACTGAGAAGCCACTGTGTAAATCTGTAATGATGGAGAGTAAGTTTTAATAAAGACATCTGGATGCTAGGGATACCAGGATATTGGGATATCTCCAAAATAACATTGTAGACTTGAAATTGTCTAGCCCTCAAAAGAAGTTATATGTATATTCTAGGCAGCAGAGATATGCTGTAATCTAAACGGTCAAGAGCACCAGGTGTTTGACATTGTGTTGCATGAATGGTATTTACTCCACAGGTTTTGCTTTTTCTTTGGTCTAGCTGTTCCTTGATCCTTTTAGATCTAAAGGAAGCCCCAACTCCCCAAAAGTCAGTGAACAACCCCACGATGACTACTTTGTTCAGCAGAAGTTGGACTGTTGATGGAATAGCATTCCTCAGGAAACTGAGAAACAGTTTTCAGTCTACCAGGAAGAGCCACCTTCCTACCCAAGAATGGGTCATTTCAACAGTTTCTCTGCACCCTTGCTTACATCCTCATTCCTTTGTTTTAGAACTATATTGTCTATATTGTACCATTCATTGTTAATTAGAAATTTGTGACTTGTTTTTAATTGTATGATTATTAAAAATTAAATGATTGCTGTAAGTCTCAGATGAGATATAGAATATGGACTTTTAAAGCTTGATGAACATGCTGGAAGCTGGAGCTGAACTGCACACATTTTGACTACTGAGATGGCCATGAGCCTTTGTGCACAAGTGTTAGAATGCTATGATTTTAATTAACATAGTTGAGTGTCAAGTTGACAAGGTAGTATAGCTGTGATGGTGATTTCCATGGTCAACTTGATGTGACTTAGGACCACCATGCGAAAAAAAATCCCTGGGCATACCTATGAGTGGTTTCTACATTGACTAAACATAGATGGAAATACCTACTCTAAATGTGGATAAGAGAATCCTATAAACTATGTTCCCAGACTAAATAAAAAGAACAAAGAGAGCTAAGCAGTAGAGTGCATCACTCTCTGCCTGCCATCTGAATTTACCTTATGGACAACAGTTTCATACAGCTTTGATTACAACTCTCCTGTCTGGATGGACTTCCCCTACAACTAAAGTCCAAATAATTTCATTCTTCCTTAAGTTCCTTTAGTCAGGTATTTTACTGCATCAATGAAGAAAGTAACTAATACAGACAAGCCAGCCAGTTTTAAACCCATGAAGCATAGCTTTATGTTAAAGGTCTAGTTCGGGTGCTTGTGTAATATGTGCTCAGGGATATACTGGTATAACCTCAACATTTTTGAAAGTCAAATCTCAGACTCATTCAAAATCCTATACAGTTTTTAAGCTAACAGTTTCAGTGTTTCTGTTCTGCAGATGGACAAATTTAGAAATGTCTTCACTGCCTATGAAAATCAAATTGCTTATTGGAAAGGATATGTTACTGGATGTTTTTTCAATGTTATATTTAGGGAAACAGACACTGGGATATCTTAACATGCATATTTTCAGCATACTGAAATATCTTGCCATTGCATGGCTCTTACAAAAAAGATTTTTAAAAGAAACAAATATTTTCCTGGTTTATAACATATCCGTTATCATCTCTGGTGGCCTGCTGTCCTCTCAGCATGATATGGCCATTGCTATCTTGAAATCAGGGCACAAGATGTCCTCACAAAATTGGGTCAGTCATAGGGGGACAAGAGCTCATGAGTCAGCATACTTGATACATGACTCTCCTTCTCTGAAACTATACAGCAAGTATAGGTTGTGGGGGTTACAAAAAGAGGGCAGGTGAGAATTACTAAACTGTCTCCAAGGTAAACTGGGTACGTTTCTCTCCTGTAAGAAATTATAATGAGTGAAGAAACTGGTCACCGAGTTTGGGATCTTTGTGAGGCTGTGATTTAACCATAGCATCACACCAGAGCAAGGACCCAGATCAAGCAACAGATATGACAGATCCTAAAGGCAGAAGCAAGTTAACGGGATAGGTTGCTGAAGAAGGGGAGATATATGGTGACTGTACAGCATGTTCTAGGATGAGGATTCAGAATGACGAATGGGAAATGACAGTGGATTGTGGAGGGCTAACTAATGGCATGCTTCCCATTCATACCACTGTATCTATCATTAATCTGTAAAAAACAATCAATGCAAGTTATTAAATCTTTTCATGCTATGTAGGATCTTGCTAACATTTTTACTTAGTGATTCCTTAGGTATTCAGTCCTGAGATCCTCTATTCCTTTTTGGATTGACAGATGGTGGACATTCATAGATCTTTTTTAGTCTCAGTAGGAGGGTTGAGTTTATATATCATATAATGCTTAGTTCTAAGTGATTTTCATATTTATAAAGGCATCTGAAGTATTTTCCAGAACACCTACAGGAACAAGAATGAAAAATTAATTCCCATTTCGTGTAAGAGCCAAACACAACTATGAAATTTTGGAAGCTTTTGATTGAATTTGTCCCAAATGACATCCAATGAGACGAATAAGAAAAGTCTTACAGCAATCTGTATCTGTAAGCATTAATACAATGATTAAATAGTGTATGCAAAGATTCCCTGCAAGGGGATCAAAAGACATGCTAAGAGCCATAATTCAGTGTTAAGGTTGAACTGCCTTCATGTGAGCTATCAGTCAGGGAGTTCCCTGGAGCTCCCAAAAAAATATAGACTTTTGCTACTGTCATTGTTTCCCTACCAGAAATAGATGGAAAGAAATGACTGTTTAAGAGTCCTCATGATTTGCCTTCAAGAAAATGGAAAATCAATCTGTACTAAATTAGATGCTTCCTCCCTAAAGTCTAGTTTTCTTAGTGCCATAAGCTACTACATAGACTGCCTTAAGATAATTGCCTCCAAAGGTCCTACTCCTACTTAATTACAGATATCATATATCACATTACCAATGTGCCAGACAAGATACAATGGTTGCCACAAAAAGGGCATAAGTATAAGCAATGTAAACAACTACTGTCCAACTGTGTTTGAAGTCAATTCCAAAGGAGGAAAATTATGTCTGGTAATGTTAGGGGAAACTTAGGATTCCGCCATTAGCCATGTGGCGTTCTAAAGGCATATATGGATGTGGTAACGAAAGGGCGGAACCATCCCGCTAACCACACCCACATTGGATATGACTAGAGACAGTGCAGTGAACTATGCCACCAGCCAGGCCCACTTTTGGGCGTGTCTAGGGGCTTGTATAGAGGAAGGAATGAAAGACTGAGCAGTAGAGCCTCTCGTCCTCTTTTTGGCTTCCGGTTTGGTAGCAAAAGACTTGACTCATTGGATTGCCCGTTTTCTCTTGTGAGTAATTTCTACAATAAACAGTTACCTATAGCCTCAACAAGTGTGCCGTTTATTGTTGCAGCGTCATAACCAAAAGTCTGTCACTGTGGAAGTCATGGAACCTAGTAGGGTAGCCTTTGCATAGTCTTTCTTACTAAGTATATAAGGTATGACTATGAAATTACCTTCTTAATATCTTCAAGTAAATTCACATTCGTAGATTATTTCTGCCTGGGGATTTGGCTTTGATCAGCAAAGATTCCCTTTGAGATGAGTGGGGGGTAGTGTGATTATTCATAACTAGACAAAGTACTGAGACTTAGTAACTGTTGCTGTGACATGTTGTCTTGGTGTTTCTAAATGAGAAAACTGCTTTACCTCTTCTAGTCTCAGGGAATACCCCAGGAGAGGGAGTTGAAAGATGGTAAGAACTGGAGAAAAGGTAAAAGGTTTCAGACATCTTTGCTACAGGCATGATGTAGTCATCACAATCTTTAATAGCCTTGTAGTAGTTACAACTATCCACATGAAACTGTCAGGAGACAAAACCTAACAACATTCCATTATGGGGGAGGGAAGGCACTCGTGAAGGAGGGCACTAGGTATAGGAGATCTCATTTATTTCCAAAGGCTTATAAGAGGTTGTCAGTTGCTAGATTTAATTATTCTCAGTGGTATGCCTTCCAATATGTTGCACATTCTCCTATAGGGACCCTCACCTTTGCTTCTACATGTAACCCCAACCAAATACATTTTCTCACTAAACTAGATTTAAATGGAATAATCCTTTGTTTTGGAATTATTGCCTCATCTAAGGGAGATAGACATTTGTTCCTCTTCTCAGGAATCATCTAAAATGGTAACAAGTTCTAATAATTTTCCTCATTATTATGTGTAACACATTGCAATTTGTCTTCACAAAGGTAGCTATACCTTAATCCCCTAAGACTTATGGGAAATTTTTCACATACTATTAATCCTGTGTGGTTTAGGTAGGACCTCTATGTAGTCATCTGCTATTCGTCCAAGAGAGAGGCAGATGGAGATTACACACACACACACACACACACACACACACGAATACAGAGAGAGAAAGAAAGAGAGAGAAAGATGCACAAATCAGCATAAATTAGACAGATTTAGAAATGTACATCTTGAAGATTATCATCAGAAGCTAGGAAATGCTGGCAGGTCCCAGAAGCCAGAAGAGAACAATCAAATAAGGGACTTTCTCAGGTGTTTCTATATGCTGCATAGAGTGTGTGAGAGAGACTCACCATGTGAAATCTCATGTCCTAATAAGACCTGCTGAGTACAAACTCATGAGGATTATTCCAATGATTGATGAGAGAATGAAACAACACAGCTGGCCCTTTTTAATTTGAGTCCAAGTTATTAAATAACTTCAACTTCAGTTTTCTTTCACTCTCTTGTGTTCAAGAAAGTCTTCATCTCTTCCCAAGAATAAATGCATCTCAGTTCAAGTTCATTCAATAAAAAGAATGATAACAGTCTCTCAAAGATGTTCAAACATATGGGTTTATGCTATTATAGTGTAATGAAATTACACCTGCCTATAAAACAAGAAGGAAAAGTCAAATATATTGGTGTATATGTATGTGCATAAATACATAGATACAGTCATTCTTTATGAAACTTCTACTATAATATTATATGGATCTTAAATTATGTTTGAACCTAAATAGACAATCAAGCAAAACTCACTTCCTGTGTGAAGACAAGGCTAGAAACCACATATGATGAGGAGAAAATCTCATTTTAAAAATCACATAAGTACAGCCTAAAGCCAAAAGATCCAAAACAGAATGAAAAAATATAAGACTCATCCTTTGTGAGAAATATAGCTATAAACTCTGAAAAACCCCTCGCTTGAATTCAGTGACCTGAAGGTCCATCGTTAAACCTTTCTGTCTCTGCTATTTCTACACCTATAGCACCCTAAACCTGTTTGCCTGACACTGGAATTCCTGCCTCTGTCTGAAGACTCTTCTTTTACTGGCAGTTGGGGAGTCACAGCCTTCTAATGTCAAGCTCAACTGACTCCTTGACCTTCAACTCTGAACTGTAACTCCATCTCTTTCTCCCTTTCCTGCTCTCCATTTTCCATTTCACTCCTCTTCTCAGCCTTCCTGGTTTTTATTCTGTAATTCTACCTATTTTTTCCTTTTGTTCCTTTCTGAGTCAATTTCGGATTTATTTTATGTTTAACTGAGTGTGTGTGCGTATATGTGTGCCTGTGTGTGTGTGCCTGTGTGTGTGTGTGTGTGTGTGTGTGTGTGTGAATGCTTGTAGGTAAGTACAAATAAGTGTGTGGGCCAGAATTGTTGGATTTTCTTGCAGCTGGAGTTACAGACATCTATGAGCCACTGGTACGGATGCTGGCAACCAATCTCAGGGCTTTTACAAGAATAGTACATGCTCTTAACTGCTGATCAATCTCTCTAGCCCACCCATCCACCAACCCCAAGTCCATTGTATAATCTGTTTATCTATGAAAAAAAGAAACTGCAAAAGTTAGTATGGTATTTAGTGTGATGAAGCAGAGAGAAGATAAAGCCATTGATACAGCCCCTGGGATCATTAATAGCTGGCTGATGTTTACATGCTGCTGCTATTATTATTTGCAACTAAACTTCCACAAAGCCTTTAGTACATTCTGATGGAACCGTAACCGTGGGGAAGAATGAAACTTGCTAGAGGGTGTTATTCTCATCTTTGCAAATTATGTTTCTGTTAAAAGAAAAGGCAACCTTCACTTAGATTTACTTATATAATGTTTTAGATTGGTGTGTATTCTGCTTGTGTTATGGAGGAGAGATCTATTAATGCTATCTTGGTTATTTTATATTTCTTCATTAAGAAAATAAAACATGCAGAAAACATAATAATTTGAAAGTTACATGATTAGAATATGTGCAAACCTGGACTGTTCTACAAAAACTGGTATTTTTGGTCTGTTTATTTTAAATCCTAGAGTCAGTCTTGATTTCACTAATCAGAACAATCAAATGACCTTTTTTATTGAATATGGTTAGCATTGCCTAATAATTTTTCTGGAATTATCTATGGAAAAATTCTAGTACTTGGGACCTTGCATTGCTGCATACCTATCTATTTCATTTCTCTGGGGGAGATGCATAGAAATATTTGTTGATTAATAATAAAATCTTCAGGTAAGGCATAGACACTGAAAATTATCACATCCTCCAAAATATTATTTCTGTGTTCTTGGAAGTTGTTTGCTTTTGTATAACAACTGAAAGTAGAGAATGAATAAATAATTACATAAGCATTTTCATTTCTGTTCAACAAACTTCATAGCTACTATTAAAATTTTGGGTCTATATATGAAGATATAATAGATAACTGTGAGAAGGACACAAGTAGTACACATGTACCACTCATGAGAATAAGAATTTCTTCATTGTAGCAATGGCCAATGTTCCTGAGAAATTAAAGCAATTTAAATGTCTATCACTAGAATGAATAAAGAAAATCTTGCATGTGGACTTTGTGAAATTCTATTCAACTATAAAATGAATACAATCCTGACAATCCTGTCATCTGTGGAAACACATGGATAAGGGGATATTTTTGTTAACTGAAATAAGCTATGAAAAGAAAAAAAATTGCTGCTCTTATGTAGATTTAAGTGTTGATACATAGAGAATGAGAATAAAGGCACTCATCAGTTGACAGGCAAAAGGGAAGAAAGGAAAGCAGTGGGCCCTGTGCATTGATTGATGGTGACATGGTAACAATTTTTTTTTTGTAGCGAACCATTGCCCTGCATGGTAACTATAGTTAACAAATGTGTTCTTGTGCTCTATGACTTAAGATAGAAAAAAACTCTGAAAATTTTCAGTATCAGTATACAATGAACATTCAGGAAGACAAATGCGCTTCTCCTGTTTTAAGCATCACATAGTCTAGACACATGCCACATCATGATTCCTTCATTCTTATGTACTGTGTTTGTGCATGTGATGCAATTTCTTGAAGACTGAGTATTGAGCATAATGCCATCAACCTCTTTTTCTACCACCTTTCTATCCATTTAAAAAATAAATGCAATAAATGTAATAAGAAGAGCTGGTGGAGCACAGGGAAGTAGCTGTCCCTCTGGCATCATCAGGTAAACAGGCCAGCTTCCCGGCCTGTGTTCCAGAGCCTGCAGATCGCCTGGGAACTGCACAGAGCTCCCAATCCCGGCGGGAGCCAAGCACCCCAGACTCCAGATCTTCTCTCCCACCAACGAGTCCAGGAAACTAGAGAAGGCTGGGAGCACAGGGAAGTAGCTGTCCCTCTGGCATCATCAGGTAAACAGGCCAGCTTCCCGGCCTGTGTTCCAGAGCCTGCAGATCGCCTGGGAACTGCACAGAGCTCCCAATCCCGGCGGGAGCCAAGCACCCCAGACTCCAGATCTTCTCTCCCACCAAAGAGACCAGGAAACTACAGGAGCCAGGGAGACCAGGGGAGTAGCTGTTCCGGATCAGGATCAGGTACAACAGGACCCAGCATAGGGTCCAGGGGACCAGGTAGGAGGCTAAGCGCCCCAGATTCCTGTTCTTCTTCTCTACCCACGGACCAGCATTTGGACAAGGCATAGAAGAACCACCAGATTACTGGACTTACTAGCACCCACCAAAAGGGAACTCTGGTCCCCAGACCAGGAAGGGGCTCTTTCTGCACCCACTAGAAGAAGAGATGGGAAAGAGACAATACAAAAACACAGTCAGCAACAGAAAAACAAATATGACACCGCCAGATTCTAGAGACTCCACACCAGCAAGACCCCAATATTCCAACGCGAAGGAAGCAGAAGAGAACGACCTTAAAAGCACTTTCATGAAAATGATAGAGGCCCTAAAAGAGGATATTGGAAAATCCCTCAAAGAAATGGAAGAAAAAACAAACCAAAAAATGCAAGAAATGGAAGAAAAAACAAACCAAAAAATGCAAGAATTGGAAGAAAAAACAAACCAAAAAAGGCACGAAATGGAAGAAGAAATGAAGCAAAAAATGCAAGAAATGGAAGAAAAAGCAAAGCAAAAGATGCAAGAATTAGAAGAAGAAACATACCAAATAAGGCAGGAAATGGAAGAAGAAACAAAGCAAAAAATGCAAGAAATGGTAGAAAAAACAAAGCAAAAAATGAAAAAAATGGAGGAAGAAACAAACCAAAAAAGGCAGGAAATGGAAGAAGAAACAAAGCACAAAATCCAAGAAATGGAACAAAAAGCAAACCAAAAAATGCAAGAAATGGAAGAAAGAACAAACCAAAAAATTCATAAAAGGCAACAAATGGATGAACAGATAAACAGAAAATTGCAAGAAGCAATGCAAACGCTGCAAGGGTTGAAAACTGAAATAGAGACACTAAAAAAAACACAATCTGAAGAAAGGCAGAAAATAGAAAAGCTGGACAAACAGTCAGGCACTACCAATACAAGCATTACCAACAGAATAGAAGAGATGGAAGAGAGAATCTCAAGTGTTGAAGATACATTAGGAGAAATGGATTTATCAACCAAAGAAAACCTTAAATCCAACAAATCCTTAACACAAAACATCCAGGAATTATGGGACACCATGAAAAGACCAAACCTAAGAATAATAGGTATAGAAGAAGGAGAAGAAATCCACCTCAAAGGGGCAGAAGGCATATTCAACAAAATCATAGAAGAAAACTTTCCCAACCTTAAGAAAGACATGCCAATGAAGGTACAAGAAGCCTACAGAACACCAAATAGAGTGGACCACAAAAAAATCCCCTTGCCACATAATAATCAAGACCCCAAACATACAGAATAAAGAAAGAATATTAAGAGCAGCTAAGGAAAAAGGTCAAGTAACATATAAAGGCAGACCTATCAGAATTACACCTGATTTCTCCATGGAAACTCTGAAAGCCAGAAGGTCCTGGATAGATATTCTACCTACACTAAGAGACCATGGATGCCAGCCCAGACTACTATACCCGGCAAAGCTCTCAATCACTATAGACGGAGAAAACAAGATATTCCATGACAAAACTAGATTCAACCAATATGTGTCCACTAACCCAGCCCTACAGAAAATTTTGGAAGGAAAACTCCAACCCAAGGAAGCTAACTACAACCAGAAAAACATAAGCATTAGAGAATCCCTCTCTACCAACAGCCAAAAGAACAAAGGGTGAAATTCCACCCATAATTCCACCAACAACAACCATCGCAAATCGAAGAAGGATGAGCAATCAATGGTCATTAATATCCCTCAATATTAACGGCCTTAACTCACCCATAAAAAGACACAGACTAGCAGAATGGATTCGAAGACAGAACCCTTCCTTCTGCTGCATACAAGAAACACACCTCACCCTCAAAGACAGACATTACTTGAGAGTTAAAGGTTGGGAAAAAATTTTTCAATCAAATGGACCCAAGAAACAAGCAGGGGTAGCAATCCTAATATCTAACAAACTAGACTTTAAAATAAAATCAATCAAAAGAGATGAAGGAGGTCATTACATACTCATCACAGGTGAAACCCACCAAGATGAAGTGTCTATCCTGAACATCTATGCCCCCAATACAAAGGCATCCACATTCGTTAAAGAAACATTATTAGAACTTAAATCTCATCTAAAGCCCCACACAGTTATAGTGGGAGATTTCAACACACCACTCTCACCACTAGACAAGAATACCAGACAGAAACTCAACAAAGAAGCAAAGGGTCTAATAGAAGTAATGACCCAACTGGGATTAACAGATATCTATAGAACATTTCATCCACATAAAAAAGAATATACCTTCTTCTCACCACCACATGGAACCTTCTCAAAAATCGACCACATACTTGGCAACATATCAAACCTCAGCAGCTACAAAAAAATTGGAATAACTCCATGCATCTTATCAGACCACCATGCCTTAAAATTAGAATTCAACAACAACACAAATTGCAGAAAACCTACAAACTCATGGAAATTGAATAATGCTCAACTGCACCATCCCTGGGTCAAAGAGGAAATAAAATAAGAAATTAAAGACTTCCTCGAATTCAATGAGAATGAAGACACAACATACCCAAACCTATGGGACACTTTGAAAGCAGTGCTACGGGGAAGTTCATAGCACTAAGTGCTCACATGAAGAAACAGGAAAACAGTTATACCAGAGAATTAACATCACAGCTAAAAGCTCTAGAACACAAAGAAGCAAACTCCCCCAGGAGGAGTAGACGCCAGGAAATAATCAAATTGAGGGCTGAAATCAACAAAGTAGAAACCAGGAAAACAATACAAAGAATCAATGCAACGAAGAGTTGGTTCTTTGAGAAAATCAACAAGATAGACAAACCTTTGTCCAAACTTACCAAACAGCAGAGAGTGAACACGCAAATTAACAAAATCAGAAATGAAAAGGGGGACATAACAACAGACTCTGAGGAAATCCAGAGAATCATTAGGTCATACTTTGAAAACCTGTACTCCACAAAATTCGAAAATTTAAAGGAAATGGATGACTTCCTGGACAGCTATCATTTGCCAAAACTAAATCAAGAACAGATAAGCAATTTAAATAGACCTATAACCCCTATGGAAATAGAAGCTGTCATCAAAAGTCTCCCAACCAAAAAAAGTCCAGGTCCAGATGGCCTCAGTGCAGAATTCTACCACAAATTCAAAGAACAGCTTATACCAATTCTTCTCAAAGTGTTCCACACAATAGAAGCAGAAGGGTCTTTGCCAAACTCTTTCTATGAGGCTTCAATAACCTTGATCCCCAAGCCACACAAAGATACAACCAAGAAAGAGAACTTCAGACCAATATCCCTCATGAACATTGATGCAAAAATACTCAATAAAATACTGGCAAATCGGATCCAAGAACACATCAAAACAATCATTCACCACGATCAAGTAGGTTTCATCCCAGGGATGCAGGGATGGTTCAACATACGAAAATCCATCAACGTAATCCACCATATAAACAAGCTGAAAAACAAAAATCACATGATCATCTCACTAGATGCTGAAAAAGCCTTTGACAAAATCCAACACCCCTTCATGATAAAGGTCTTGGAGAGATCTGGGATAACAGGGACATACTTAAACATAATAAAAGCCATATACAGTAAACCAACAGCCAACATCAAACTAAATGGACAGAAACTCAGTGCAATTCCTCTAAAATCAGGAACAAAACAAGGCTGTCCACTCTCTCCATACCTTTTCAACATGGTACTTGAAGTTCTAGCTGTAGCCATACGACAACAAAGGGGGATCAAGGGGATACAAATTGGCAAGGAAGAGGTCAAACTTTCACTGTTTGCAGACGATATGATAGTTTACATCAATGACCCAAAGAACTCTACCAGGGAACTCTTACAGCTGATTAACACCTTCAGCAAAGTGGCAGGTTACAAGATCAACTCAAGAAAGTCAGTAGCCCTACTATATACAGATGATAAAAGGGCTGAAAGAGAAATCAGAGAAACATCACCCTTTACAATTGCCACAAACAACATAAAATACCTTGGGGTAACGCTAACCAAACAAGTGAAAGACCTGTATCGTAAGAACTTTGAATCTTTAAAGAAAGAAATTAAAGGAGCCCTCAGAAAATGGAAAGATCTCCCATGCTCTTGGATAGGTAGGATCAATGTAGTAAAAATGGCAATCCTGCCAAAAGCAATCTACAGATTCAATGCTATCCCCATTAAAATCCCAGCACAATTCTTCACAGACCTTGAAAGAACAATAATCAATTTTGTATGGAAAAACAAAAGACCCAGGATAGCCAAAACAACCCTGTTCAACAAGGCAACGTCCGGAGGCATCACTATCCCTGACCTCAAGCTCTATTATAGAGCTATAGTCCTGAAAACAGCTTGGTATTGGCACAAAAATAGACAGGCAGACCAATGGAATCGAATTGAAAATCCGGGTATTAACCCACACACGTACGAACATCTGATCTTTGACAAAGAAGCTAAAAATATACAATGGAATAAAGAAAGCATCTTCAACAAATGGTGCTGGCATAATTGGAGACTGGCATGTAGAAAAATGCGGATCGATCCATGTTTATCGCCATGCACAAAACTTAAGTCCAAATGGATCAAAGACCTCAACATAAATCCAGCCACACTGAACCTCTTAGAAGAGAAAGTGGGTGGTACCCTTGAACGAATTGGTACAGGAGACAGCTTCCTGAACATAACACCAGTAGCACAGACAGTGAGATCAACAATTAATAAATGGGACCTACTGAAACTGAGAAGCTTCTGTAAGGCAAAGGACACAGTCAGCAAGACAAAAAGGCAGCCCACAGAATGGGAAAAAAAATTCACTAATCCCACATCTGACAGAGGGTTGATCTCCAAAATTTACAAAGAACTCAAGAAGCAAGTCTCCAAAACAGCAAAGGATCCAATTAAGAAGTGGGCTGCAGAACTAAATAGAGAGTTTTCAATAGAGGAGTCTAAAATGGCTGAGAGGCACTTGAGAAAGTGCTCAACATCCTTAGCCATCCGGGAAATGCAAATCAAAGCAACTCTGAGATACCATCTCACTCCTGTCAGAATGGCTAAAATCAAAAACACCAATGACAATTTATGCTGGAGAGGATGTGGTGAAAGGGGGACACTCCTCCATTGCTGGTGGGAGTGCCAACTGGTTCAGCCACTTTGGAAAGCAGTATGGAGATTCCTCAGAAAAATGGGAATAAACCTACCACAAGACCCAGCAACTGCACTCTTAGGCATATATCCAAAAGATGCCCATTCATATAACAAAGATGTCTGTTCCACTATGTTCATAGCAGCTTTATTTGTAATAGCCAGAACTTGGAAGCAACCTAGATGTCCCTCACTCGAAGAGTGGATAGAGAAAATGTGGTACATCTACACAATGGAGTACTATTCAGCAGAAAAAAATAATGGAATCATGAGATTCGCAGGCAAATGGATGACACTAGAAGAAACCATCCTGAGTGAGGTAACCCAGTCACAAAAAGAGAAACATGGCATGTACTCTCTCATATATGGATTTTAGACATAGATCTGGGGAGTGCCAGCCTACAATCCTATTGCCAGAGAGTCTGGGAAACAGAAACTTCATTTACTGGCTGGTTAAGTACTGAGCTGAACTCAAGAAAGCCAGTATCAGAGAGGGAGGACTGATGATCAAAGGGATTAAGACTGGGCTGGTTGAACCCCCAGAAACAGCTGACCAGACAAAGGTTAACTCTTGAATCCCAGGCATCAGCCTGGGAATCCAGCATGGGACTGATCAAGACCCCCTGAATCTGGGTGTCAGTGAGGAGGCCTAGGTAATCTATTGAGCCTTGGACAGCAGATCAGTACCCATCCCAAGTATACACACGGTCTCTGGACTCCCATAGAACAATGTGAGGTGCACTCTCACCCTGAACTCTTGGGGAAGGGTCTAGGCCCTGCCCTATATGAAATGACAGACTATGGACACCCCCATGGAGGGCCTCACCCTCCCTGGGGGAATGAGGGGATAACCGGGGGGGATGGGGGGGAGGGCACGGGAGGAGGGGAGGGAAAGGGAGAGGGACCTTGTACTGACTTGTGAAGCAACCTTGTTTCTTATCTAAATTTAAAATGGAAAATAAAAAAAAATATTAATAAAAAAAAGAAGAGCTGGTGATTAAGAACATTTTATTCACTAATAATTATACATGTGTAACTTCAAGTGAAATTATAGGATTCATTTGATATACTGTAATAATAATAACTATCCAAGAAGAGGGAAACTCGTGGCCATATAAATACAACAGACACAATCAGGAAGACAATGACTTCAAAACTAGTGATAAATTTGATGTTGAACATTGCATTGCAAAGTGGAATAATGAAAAAAAGCAAAAACATTAAGTATTCAGAGAGTTCCAGTCCCACAATGCTATGGATTAATCCTTCTGCACACTATGTGAATTATGATTGGCTTAATAAACAAGTTGACTCGTCAATAGGTGAACAAGATAAAATTAAGTGGAAAAGTCAAACTAATGATGCTGGAAAGGAGGACAGAGTTAGGAGAGTCAAGAGGAGATACGGAGAAGCAAGATGAACGTGCTGTATTGAGAACAAGTAGAGAGCAATATAGAAAAGCATAGATAAGAAATGTGTGTTAACTTCCATGTCAGAGTTAGCTAATAACAAGCCTGAATTATTGGCCAAGCATCTGTAAGTGATCATAAATCTCTGTATTAGTTATTCAGGAGCAGGCAGCATGGACAGAAAAACTCAACCTACACCATAATATAAAGGATAGTCAAACTTAGAGTAGTTTTAACACCAAACTACTTATTTTAAAAGAACAACATAGGACAAGGTAAGCATGGGCCTGTTTCTGGCCTGCCTTGTGGTGCCCTGCTCAGAGCTGCCTGAGGCCTGGTGACTGAGAACTGGGGAATCCATTCATGTGGTCCAGCAACCAGAGACTTCCAAGGCACCAGTGGTAGCCCCACCTCCATTCATGGGAAGAAAGGAACCATCGAAGTACCGGACCTGCTTGTACTCACCAGAAGGGAACCGTTGACCCATACCCACCAGGAGAGTAAGAGACTCCTCCTGCACCAACTGGAAGAAGGGATGGGAAGAATACAAAATAAAAACACATTCAACAACAAAAAGCCAATATGACACCACCAGAATCTAGGGACTACACACCAGCAAGACCTGAATATTATGACCCAGAAGAAGCAGAAGAGAATGACCTAAAGAACAACTTCATGAAAATGATAGAGGTCCCCAAAGAGGACATGAGAAAATCCCTTAAAGAAACAGAAGAAAAAAAACAAACCAAAAATTACAAGAAATCAACAAATCTCTTAAAGAAAACAAGGAAATCCAAGAAAAAAAAACAAACAGATGAAGGAAACAATTCAAACAGTTCATAACATGAAAACTAAAATAGAGACAATAAAGAAAACACAAACTAAGGGGATGGAAGAAATAGAAAAGCTGGGTAAATGATCAGGAAATACACATGCAAGCATAACCAGCATAATACAAGAGCTGGAAGAGAGAGTCTCAGACATTCAAGATACACTAGGAGAAATAGATTCATCGACCAAAGAAAATCTGAAATCCAACAAATCCCTAACACAAAATATACAGAAAATATGGGACACCATAAAAAAACTAAGAAAAATAGGTATAGAAGGAGAAGAAACCTACCTCAAAGGTACAGAAAACATATTTATGAAAAAGAAGAGAAGAAAATTTTTCCAACCTAAAGAAAGACCTGCCAATGAAAGCAAAATAAGCTTAGAGAACAGCAAATAAACTGGACCACAAAAAGTCCCCTCACCATATAATAATCAAAACCCCAAACACACAGAATAAAGAAAGAATATTAAGAGCAGCAAAGGAAAAAGGCAAAGTAACATATAAAGGAAAACCAATCAGACTTACATGCTGACTTCTCTTTGAAACTGTGAAAGCCAAAAGGTCATGGATAAAATATTCTACCAACACTAAGGGACCATGGATGCCAGCCAAGACTACTATACCCAGCAAATCTTTCAATCACTATAGATTGAGAAAACAAGATATTCCATGACAAAACCATATTTAAATAATTCATATCCACTAATCCAGCCCTACGGAGAGTTCTTGGAGGAAAACTCCCAAGGAAGTTAACAAAAACTAGAAAAACATAGGCAATAAATAATACCACTTTAACAACAGCCAAAAGAAGAAAGGCATGGAAATCCACACACAATTCCACCACCAACAACAAATGCAAAACAAACAAAAATTAACAATCTTTGGTCATTCACATCCCTCAATATTAATGGTCTTAAATCCTCTATAAAAAGACACAGGCTAACAGAATGGATATGAAGACAAAATCAATTCTTCTGTACTGTATAAGAAACACACCTCAACTTTGAAGACAGATGGTTCCTCAGAGTTAAGGGTTCAGAAAGATTTTCCAATCAAATGGTCCCAAGAAACAAGCAGGTGTAGCGATGGCAATATCTAACAAATTAGACTTTATACTAAAATCAATCAAAAGATATGAAGAAAGTCACTTCATAATCTTCACAGGAAAACTATATCAAGATGAAGTCTCAATTCTGAACATCTATGCCCAAAATATAAAGGCATCCATACTTACAGTGGGAAACTTCAAAACCCTACTCTCACCACTAGCCAGGACAACCAGAAAAAAATATAACAAACAAACAAAGGAACCAATAGAAGTTATGACCTAATTGGGTTTAACAGACATCTTTAGAACATTCCATCCAAACACATAAGAATATACCTCCTTTTCAGAGCCATATGGAGCATTTTCAAAAATTAACCACATACTTATTCTCAAACTTATGTGACACTTTGAAAACAGAGCTAAGAGAAAAGTTCACAACACTAAGTGTTCACATGAAGAAACTGGAGAATAGTCACACTAGAGAATTAATAGCACAATAGAAAGCTCTAGAAAAAAAGAAGCAAACTCATCCTGGAGGAGTAGACACTAAGAAACAATCAAACTGAATGCTGTTATCAATAAAGTAGAAACTAGGGAAACAATAAAAACTATCAATGCAACATAAGAGTTGGTTCTTAAAAAAGATCAAAAGATAGACAAATCTTTATCCAAACTTACCAAACATCAGAGACTAAACATGAAAATTAACAAAATCAGAAATGAAAAGGGGGACATAACAATGGACACTGAGGAAATCCAGAGAATCATCAGATGATAAAAAGAAAACCTATACTCTTCAAAATTTGAAAATCTAAAGAAATGGGCAATTTTATGGATAGATATCACTTACCAAGATTAAATCAAGAACAGGTAAGCAATTTAAATAGACCTATAGCCCTAATGAAATAGATGAGTTATCAAAAGTCTCCCAACCAAAAAAAAAACCTATACCCAGATGACTTCAGTGCAGAATTCTCCCAGAAATTCAAAGAACAGCTAATAAAAATTCTCCCCAAAGTATTCCACAAATTAGAAGCAGAAAGGTCATTACCAAACTCTTTTTACTAGTACACAAGGCACATAAAGAGACAACTAAGAAAGAGAACTACACACCAATATCCCTCATGAATATTTATGCAAAAATATTCAGTAAAGTACTGGAAAATTGAATCCAAGACCACATCAGAAAAATTATCCACCATCATCAAATAGGATTCATCCCAGGGATGCAGGGATGGTTGGTTCAACATATGAAAATCCATCAATGAAATCCATCATACAAACAAACTGAAAAAAACCCACATGATCATCTCACTAGATCCTGAAAAAGCCTTTGACAAAATACAACATCCTTTCATGATAAAGGTCTTAGAGAGATCAGGGATAACATGAACATGTGTAATCATAAATAAATCAATATACAGCAAACCAACAGCCAACATCAAACTAAATGGAGAGAAACTCAATGTGATTCCCATAATATTAGGAACAAGACAAGGCTATCTACTCTCTCCATACTTCTTCAACATTGCACTTGAAGTTCTAGCTAGAGTAATAAGGCAACAAATGGAGATCAAGGGGGATACAAATTGGAAAAGAAGCCAAACTTTCAATGTTTGCAGATAATATGCTAGTTTACATAAGTGACCCCAAAAACTCTACCATGGAACTCCTACAACTGATAAACACCTTCAACAAATTGGCAGGATACAAGATGAACTAAAAAAAATCAGTAGTCCTACTATATATAGATGAAAAATGGACTGAGAAAGAAATCAGAGAAACATCACCCTTTACAATAGCTAAAAACAACATAAAATATTTGGGGGTAACCTTAAGTAAACAAGTGAAAGACCTGAATAGCAAAAGTGGGGTATAGAACTAAATAAAGAATTCTCAATAGAGGAGTCTAAAACGGATGAGAAACACTTAAAGTGTTCAACATCCCTAGCCATCAGGGAAATGCAAATGAAAACAAATCTGTGATATCATCTTACTCCTGTCAGAATGGCTAAAATTAAAAACATTAATGACAGTTTATGCTGGAGAAGATGTGGAGAAAGGGGAACACTCCTCGACTGCTGAAGGGAGTGCCAACTCATATAGCTACTTTGTAAAGCAGTATGGAGATTCCTCAGGAAAATGGTAATCAGTCTCCCAAAAGACCCAGCAACTCCAGTCTTAGGCATATAACATAAAGATGCACATTCATACAAAAAGGACATCTGTTCCATTATATTCATAGCAGCATTGTTTGTAATAGCCAGAATCTGGACACAACCTAGATGCCCCTCAACATAAGATTGGTACAATTACACAATGGAGTACTACTCAGCAGAAAAAAAAAAAACCAATGGAATCTTGAAATTTGCAGGCAAATGGACAGCACTAGAAGAAACCATCCTGAGTGAGGTAACCCAGACACAAAAAGACAAACATGATATGTACTCACTCATATATGGATTTTAGACATCTATCAGGGGAGTGACAGTCTATAATCCCACTGCCAAAGAGTCTTGGAAACAGGGAGGATCCTAAGAGAAAAATGCATGATACCTCAGAAAGGGGGAATGAGGCAAGATCTCATGAGCAGATTGGGAGCATGGGGTAGAAGGGAGAGGGAGCTAGGAAAAAGAGAGAGAGAGAACAGGAGGGGAAAGGAGAATATGGGGTAACAGGAAGTTTGAGTCAGGGGAAGAATAGAGGAGAGCAGGATGAAAGACATCATAATAGCGGGAGTAATTATAGGTTTGAGGAGAGATCTGGCACCAGTGAGATTTCCAGAACTTGATGAGGATGACACCAACTGGCAAAGTAGGCAATGGTGGAGAGACTTAAATTTCCCTCCCTAATAATGAGTTTGATGATTACCTTATATGCCATCCTAGAACTGATGGAAGCAGAGGCAGACACCCACAGAAAAACACTGAACTGAACTCCTGGAACCCAGTGACAGAGAGAGAGGATTCATGAGCAAGGGGTCAAGACTGGGCTGGTGAAACCCACAGAGCTCTTGGACCCCAGACTGGTGACTGAGAGTCCAACATGGAATTGATCCAGACCTCCTGAATGTGGGTGTCAGTGATGAGGCCTAGGCAATCTATGGGGCTTTGGGTAGTATATCAGTATGTATCCCTGGCATATAAATGGAATTTGGGTGCCCATCCTGCAATGAGGGATGCTCTCTCAGTCTGGAATCTAGGGGCAGGGCTTAGGCCCTGCCCTGAACGAAATGACAGACTCTGGAGATTCCCCATGGAAAGCTTCACCCTCACTGGGGAATGGAGTGGGGATTGGGTAGGGGGCAGGAAGGACTGGTGGAGGCAGGGGAGGAGGGGAAGGAGAGGTAGCTGGAATTGACATGTAAAGCAAGCTTTTTTCTAATTAAACAAAAAATGAAAAACCTTTCATAAATCACTGAATATGTTTTCTATTACTACTATGAGCCATTGAGACTTTTTATGGGTAGATAATTGCTTAGCTTTCTTGGGAAATTCAGTATTAATTTATTAAAAATTTGCTTAATAACTGTTAACTTCTTTGGATAGCATTGTATTTATTTTTTATCTTTTGTAAGCATTTGTTTGCATATAGGGCTGAAGAGGAGAGTGTGAGAGGCTTGCGTGTTCTGTACAGTTGCTAACTTTTTTCTTTTTTATTTAAGTTAGAAACAAGCCATTGACCCCCTAACTCATCCCCTTTCTGCTCCCCAGGAAGGGTGAGGCCTTCCATGGAGGATCTTCAAAGTCTGCCATGTCATTTGAAGCAGAGCATAGAACCTCCCCTGTGTGTGTAGGTTGAGAGAGTATCCCTCTATTTGGAGTGGACTCCCAAAGTCCTTTCCTGTACTAGAGATAAATACTGATTCACTAGCAGAGGCACACAGATTAACCAGACCTCCATACAGACATCCTCGATCAGGGGGTCTGGAATAGTCCTATATTGATTTCCAGCTATCAGTTTAGGGTCCATATGCTCCCCTTTGTTAACATCAGGTATTTTCTGTGGGATTCTCCAGCCTGGCCTTGAGTCCTTTGCTCATCACTCCTCCCTCTCTGCAACTGGATTCCAGAGATCAACTAAGTGATTAGCTGTGGTTGTCTGCTTCTGCTTCTGTCAGCTACTGGATGAAGGCTCTAGGATGGCACTGAAGGTAGTCATAAATCTCATTATCTGACAAGGGTATTAAAAGTAGCCTTTCCACTATTACTTAGATCGTTAATTGGAGTAAACCTTGTAGATCTCTGGACATTTCCCTAGTGCCAGATTTCACTTTAACCTGATAATGGCTCCCTCCATTATGGTGTCACTTTTCTTGCTCTCCTCTATACTTCCTTTCCTCTTCTCCTGGGGAACATGTATGTCTCTCTTAGTGTCCTCCTTGTTTCTTAGCTTCTCTGGCGGTATGGAGCGTAGGCTGGTTATGCTTTGCTCTGTGTCTAAAATCCATATATGAGTGAGTACATACCATATTTGTCTTTTTATAGCTGGGTTTCCTCACTTGTGACGGTTTTGACAAGGTCCATCCATTTGCCTGCAAATTTCAAGATTGAATTTTTTTGTTTTATTTTGTTTTGCACTGATTAGTACTCCATTGTGTAAACGTACCACATTTTGTCCATCCATTCTTCCGTTGAGGGGCATCTAGGTTGCTTCCAGGTTCTGGCTATTACAACTAATGCTGCTATGAACATGGTTGAATAGATTGTTCTGATTGTACCAACGTGCATCTTTTGGGTATTAGCCTAAGAGTGGAATTGCTCGATCCATTTTACTGAATGTATTCTTGGATTCTAATTGTCAGTATTTTATTGAGTATTTTTTCATCCATGTTCATGAGGGATATTGGTCTGAAGTTCTCTTTCTTAGTTGTGTCTATGTGTGGCTTGGGTATCAATGTTATTGAAGCCTCATAAAAAGAGTTTGGCAAAGACTCTTCTGCTTCTATTGTGTGGAAAACTTTGAGGAGAATTGTGTAACCTGTTCTTTCAATTTCTAGTAGAATTCTGCATTGAGGCCATCTGGACCAGGGCTTGTTTGGTTGGGAGACTTTTGATGACTGCTTCTATTTCCTTAGGAGTTATAGGTCTATTTAAATTGCTTATCTGTTCTTGATTTGATTTTATATATTTATCTAGAAAATTGTCCATTTCCTTTAAATTTTCAAATTTGAGGAGTACAGGTTTTTAAAGTATGACCTGATGATTCTCTGGATTTTCTCAATGTCTGTTGTTATATCCCACTTTTCATTTCTGATTTTGTTAATTTGCATGTTCTCTCTCTCCCTTTTGGTTGTTTGGTTAAAGGTTTGTCTGTCTTGTTGATTTTCTCAAAGAACCAACTCTTCGTTACAGTGATTCTTTGTATTGTTTTTCTAATTTCTACTATATTGATCTCTGTCCTCAATTTGATTATTTCCTGCTGTCTACTCCTCCAGGGTGAGTTTGCTTCTTTTTGTTCTAGAGCTTTCAGTTGTTCTGTGAATTTTCTAGTGTGACTATTCTCCAGTTTCTTCATGTGGGGACTTAGTGCTATGAATTTTCCTCTTAGCACAGCTTTCAAAGTATTCCATAAGTTTGGGTATATTGTTTCTTTATTCTCATTGAATTCTAGGAAGTTTTTAATTTCTTTTTTGTTTCTTCTTTGACCCAGGAATGGTGCAATTGTACATTATTCAATTTCCATGACTTTGTACAATTTGTGTTGTTTTTTAATTCTAACTTTACAGCTTGGTTGTTTGATAAGATACATGGAGTTATTCCATTTTTTTGTACCTGTTGAGGTTTGCTATGTTGCCAAGTATGGGGCTGATTTTTGAGAAAGTTCCATTTGGTGCTGAGAACAAGGTATATTCTTTTGTGTTTGGATGGAATGCTCTATAGATGTCTGTTAAACCCAATTGTGTCATAACTTCTGTTAGTTCTTTTATTTCTTTATTAAGTTTCTGTCTGGTAGACCTGTGTAATGGTGAGAGTAAAGGATTGATGTCTCCCACTACAAGTGTGTGAAGTTTCCCACGTGGTTTAATTTTTATATGTTTCTTTTATGAACATGGATTCATTCATATTTGGGGCCTAGATGTTTAGAATTAAGACTTCATCTTGGTGGATTCCTCCTGTGATGAATATGAAATGTCCTCCTTCATCTGTTTTGATTGATTTCAGTTTAAAGTCTAATTTGTTAGATAGTAGGATTGCTACCCCTGCTTGTTTCTTGGGTCCATTTGATTGGAAAATTTTTTCCCAACTCTTAACTCTGAGGTAACTTCTGTCTTTGAAGCAGAGGTGTGCTTCTTGTATGCAGTAGAAGGATAGATTCTGTCTTTGAGTTCATTCTGTTAGCCTGTGTCTTTTTATGGGTGATTTAAAAACATTAATATTGAGGGATATGAATGAGAATTGATTGCTCATTTTTGTTTGTTTTGGAATGGTTGTTTTTGGTTTAACTGTATGTGGATTTCCTCCCTCTTTTTTGTTTTGGTTGTTGGTAAAGTAGGATTATCTATTGCCTGTTTTCTTGTTGTAGTTAACTTCCTTGGCTTAGAGTTTTCTTCCAGAACTCTCTGTAGGGCTGGATTAGTGGATATATATTGTTTAAATCTGATTTTGTCATGGAATATCTTGTTTTTTCCATCTATAGTGATTGAAAGCTTTGCTGGGTAGAGTAGTCTGTGCTGGCATTCGTGGTCTCTTAGTGTTGGTAGAATATCTATCTAGGACCTTCTGGCTTCCAGAGTTTCCATAGAGAAGTCATGTGTAATTCTGATAGGTTTACCTTTGTATGTTACTTGACCTTTTACCTTAGCCATTCTTAATATTCTTTCTTTATTCTTTATGTTTGGGGTCTTGAATATTATGTGGCAAGGAGATTTTTTTGTGGTCCACTCTATTTGTACCTTCTTTGGTATGTCTTTCTTTAGGTTGGGAAAGCTTTCTTCTATGATTTTGGTGAATATGTTTTCTGCTCCTTTGAGGTGGTTTTCTTCACCTTTTTCTATACCTGTTATTATTAGTTTTAGTCTTTCATGGTGTCCCATATCTTATGGTTATTTTTCGTGAGAGATTTGATGAACTTCAGATTTTCTTTGGTCAAGAGTCTATTTCTCCTAATGTATCTTCAACACCTGAGATTCTCTCTTCCATATCTTGTATTCTGTTGGTAATACTTGCATCTTTAGTACCTGACCATTTGTTCAGCTTTTCTACATTCCATCAGACTGCGTTTTTTATTGTCTCTATTTCAGCTTTCAACCCTTGCACTGTTTGAATTGTTTCTTGCAATTTTTGCTTTGTTTTTCCCCATTTCTCACATTTTTTGCTTAGTTTTTTCTTTCATTTGTCACATTTTTTGCATTGTTTTTTTCTTCCATCTCTTTAATGGGTTTTCTCATATCCTCTTTGAGGGCGTCTATTATTTTTATGAAGTTATTTTTAAGGTAATTCTCTTCTACTTCATTTGCACTGGAATGTTCACTTCTTGTTGATATAGTCTCTAGACCCTTGTGGTATCATATTTGTTTTTCTGTTGCTGAGTGTGGTTTTTTTTATCATTTCCTTCCCATCCCTTTCCTCTCCTGGTGGGTAGAGGACCAGGGTTCCCTTTTGGTGGGTGCAAGCAAGTCCAATATTCTCTGCCCTCTGCTCTCTGGCTGCATAGAGGGTGTAGTAGACAGGCTCTCTCATCAGGCTCCTGGTTGCTTCATCCTCCAGCAGTTATGTCACCTGGATGCAGTCTCCACACCAGGAGATCCCAGAGAGGGTGAGCAGAAGGAAGAAGGACCAAGATGGGGGCCTGGAGCTCACCTCTGCCCTCTGCCCTGAGCAGAGGTGGGAGAAGACTGGCTCTCTCAGCAGGCTCCTGGTTGCTTGGTCCTCCAGGGGCCAGTCAACCTGGCTGCAATCCCTGGGCCATGAGATTGCACAGAGTGAAGTTTTTAAGAAGCAAAATTTTGAACTAATATTTTGGCAATATTTGTACAATGATATAGGAAAAATATACCAGTTAAATTATGCTGTTATCATCTTATATAATTATGCTCATTTGAATGATTTAATTTGTTAAATAATATTATTAGCAAACGTGTTCTTGATACTGCAGGGATGGCTCAGTCGATAAAGAGCTAGCTGCAGCAACATGCAGATCTGACTAGGTTTCTCAATATTCACATAGACAGTAGCTGTGGACAATAGCTGTAATTCTACTGCTGGATACAGGAGTATATGAAGGGCTTGACTGGCAAATCAGGATAGCTAAACCATCTAGCACCAGGTTCAGTGGCACATCTTGTCTTAAAAATAAGATGGAAAGAGATAGAGGTACATGTTCGATGTTGAACACTGACCTTCTTATAGACACACAAATAAACACACAAAATAAAACAATAAAAAGCATCTTAAAGATATCAAGATGTGCTTTACTTAAACAATTATTGAATTATTCTTTTACCAAGAAAAACTGAGGAGTCTGATATCAGAGTAAAAACCTAATTGATCAGAGAAGTGGTTGAAAAGGGACTAGCGACCTCCTCTTTCTCTCTTTCCGCAATCCAAAAAGGACCAAGTATCTTTCTAAGATTCTCCCTACCACTTCCTGTGTCTCTCTATATTATCCTTAGTCCTCTAAAACCTCTGTGGTTAATTTTGGTCAGCTAACTGCTAGCTCCAATCTCTCATTATAGGTAAACTTTATTGGTAGTCTCAGGAGCATCAGAGTGTGATCAAAATATCCCACAACTTTCTCCCTTGTGGTCTAAATAAAAAGGTATTGTTTTAATCCTAACATGGTGAAACTATATACAATAAGAATGATTATCAGCTAAGAATTACATTTACAATGTCTAGTCTACTTCTACTTACATTTGGCAAATTCAGAAAAAAAACTCTTTACAATGCGGGGTATTTCCCAGTCACTTATCCAGGTAATGACATTTAATTTAAATATTGACACTGACATAAAATTGTAAATAACTATTATATCTAATATCTAATGGCATAGCATCTACAAAGATGTGAACATGAAGCATCACACTTCTGCTTTAAGACAATTCTGCCACCAGTCCTTCACCACAGTGATGGACTGCATCATCAAACCATGAACCTTAGATTAATAAAAATGGGTTTTAATAATAAAAACAAAACTAGCCAACAAGAAGTCCAAGTCACCAGTCAATGGTTTTATAATTAATATTGCATCTGTGTGATCATTTAGGGCTGAGAAGTGTGGCTGGGACCAACTGAGACAAAGAACCACTTGTAAGAATGAACCAAAATAAGCCCTTCTTTTCATGAGTATCTCTCAAGGCATTTGGTTAGAGAGATGAAAAATGAACTAATATTGTGCCCCACTTCCTTCTTATTCAACTTTGAATCTACATAACCTTGAAAATGAATCAATAAGCTACAGCAGAGGAACCATAGAACAAAGGAATAAAGTCCCATTATTTTACATTTAACCTGATAAAGTTAGGATGTTTTGCTAATGGATGATATTTATTACACGGTATACACAGGGATATATATATTATGGTATAACAAGAAAAAATACGCCAAAGCCAGCAACCTAAGGTAATTAGAAGGACACAACACTCCCTTGAAGGAATATATAGCTTAAGAATGTCTGTGTTGTGGTAAAAGCATTGCCAGGACAATTTTGCCCCCTCAAATAATGTAAAATCTTGGAAACAGTCTTTTGCTCCTCTATTAATAACCCAGAGATTGACTATCTTGAGTACGAGGCTGTCACTCAAATGGTCTCATCTTTAAGGACCAGCTGAACTGTTTCCAGAGTAACCAGGCTACTTTAAGTACTTCATCAATATACAGAATAAACTCTCTTGCAGTCAACAGTGGTCATGGCACTGTGGAAGCTACAATTATTAAAGAAGGCTCTGTGCATTTCCAACTGCAGACAGCCTATTAGGAAAGTTCACTTCAACAATGACCAGTTATTGTGACTACTATACGGTACTCCTTTTTGTAGTCATTGGTGTCACAGTAAGCTTTTCTTGGTCACTCACCAAAGCGCTCTCGACAGGAGCAAGTTCAAATCTGTGACTGCTGGGAATGAAAAGGGATGCACAAGTGAGGCTGTATCTAGTAAAGCCAGAAGCTATGCACAGGCAAAGTGTGCCCCACTTGGCTGTGTAGGTGCCTGTTCTTCAGTCTCTTTTAGTTACCTAGGAAGACTTCTCTCTTATGCATTACTTTCATTGTATCACAACAGTAGATCCCCAAATAAAAGTGTCTTCTAAATGGGTTTTCCTGCTTGTGATCTTTATCACACATACAGGAGTTAGGTGGGGTGTGAACCGGATATGAAGAGCAAGAAACAAATATGCCAAACCAAACCACTGGAGTTTAAAGCTTGAGGCTCCAGAAGAACTTATAAGGAGACTGGAGAGTAACTTCCAAAGCTATAAGCACTCAGGATCACTCCTGAGGCTATTAACTCCCTGCTCACCCAGTAACAAAAGGGTGACTGCACACTTTCAGAGAGCAACTAGAATGACTCTAAAGGACATAGGAGGCAAGCAGCTTCAAAGGAAAAGCTGAAAACTTACTGATTCCAACGTCTGGAAAAGCTGCATCCAAGATTATGAGGCAAAGCTTTCAGCCATGCAGCCAGGGATGTAAATGCTGAGCTACTGACTATGTAGTCCCAAGAATATAAGCATCTGACCTGAGTTACCACTTAGAGCCTCTAGAGTCAGATGCCTCTGGGTCTTAGCACCTAGAGTTATAAAATTCTAATAGTAAAGACGTACCCATGGGCCTTTGCACTGAGCTCAGTCATGTCAACACTAAAGGATATTTGGACTGTGGACAGTCTTCATAAACACACAGCAAAATAACTCCAGCCATATGGAAGACCACTAAATTGCACCTTACCACAGAAGGATCGGTCCAAGGAAGATATTTCAAATGGAGGAAAAAGAATAGAAAAATAAATACTGTAATGAACTGATTAAGTATAGACAGAAGTCTATTTGAAAAGAGGGATTTAAGTATCCAAATATTAAACATGGTCTGTGGAGAGTAATGATGTGGATCATATCCTTGGCTTTGATGGGAGAGCCTATCAATCATTGTGTTCATTTAATATCAAAACAAATAAAGAAAATGCATATTTCAAAATTAGAGAGATTCTCCAATAACTTGTGACCTGTAATAGCTATATCTTCATAAATCCTTGTTAATCCCAGATGACTCTCTTAAAAATGTTTTCTAGCCTGAATCCTTAAAATGCACTAATTGACATTTAGAATGTTATTCCATGAGTTAACTGAATACACTCCTGATTCTAATCACTGAACAGGATCATGGGGAACAGGTAATACTCTGACATTTTTAATAAATCTTGATTCAAATGCTCACCCAATTATAGTTTCAGTATGCAATTCCATAGAAATCACATTTTGTTAATTATGAAATGTAGATAATGAACATTAATGTACTTCACTCATATATTCAGAAAATACATAGACATAAGACTTAAGTAGTTTATAAAACTATGTTATAACTAATATTTAATAAATATTAGTTGAAAAATAAAGCAAGTAAAACATGAAGGAATGGGCATTTAATTATCTTGATGAGCTAAAATGTGGAGAAAAAGCATCAAAGTGCACATATTTTATAAAATTGATAGAAATGAACTTCAAAATAGACCTTAGGGTTCCATTTATTTTTGTTTATTTATCATTTTGTTCTTACATGCCATTCCTTCCCCCACCTCCCATCTTCCATCCCATTTTCTCCCCATGTTCTGTTTCCCTTCAGATACTGGTAGACCTCCCATGCATATCAGCTGATCATGGCACATCAAACTCTAACAAGACTAGACACACAGAACCCTTTCATTAAGACTGAATGTGACAATTCAACAGGAGGAATAGGTTCCAAAATCAGCTAAAAGAGTCAGAGACAGTCCCATTCTGACTGCCAGGAGATTCTCAAGAAGACCAACACACACAGCTGCAACACATATGCAGAAGACCCTGTAAGCTCCCTGGTTGATGGTACAGTTTTTGCCAACCTTCGTGAACCCATGTGAGTTGGTTCTGTGGGATTTCTTGTGATGACCTTGACCCCTCTGGCTCCCACAATTCTTCCTCCTTCTTCTCTGCAGGAAGCCCCTCTGATGTCAGTTGAGCTCAGCACCAATTTATGAGCATAGTAGAAATGAGTAACGTAGAATATCATTAGAAACCACCTCACTAAATTTTTTTCTTGCCAGTCTAGTTTGGGTCTATTCTAGGTACCTGTGTTCAGGCCCTCAGGAGTGAGCTTCCTCTTAGGTCATTGGTCTCCAACTAGGCCAGTCATTTGTTGGTCACTCCCACAATCTTTGCACCATCTATTTTGCAGAAAATATAACAGACAGGAAAAACTGCACATTGAAGGGTTTGTGTCTGGGTTGGTGTCCTAGTTAATGCATGGGAAGTCCTGCCAGGACATAGGAGATGGCTGGTTCAGACCCCACATTCCCGATATCTAGGAGTCTTAGTTAGGGTCACCCTCATAGATTAAAATTAAAAAGGTTATAACTAATACAAGAAAAACTACATACAATAAGTACAACTATATACAATATATACATGACAACAAGTAATAATTTGACTTAAATGTCTCTTCTTCCCCAAACTATTTTTAAATAATTCATATAAGTCCACATTATTAAGAATACATTCAGTTAGTTTTTGTTTTATCATACTATATTTAGTTATGTTTTAAAAATGAATACATTAATGTAAACATAGCCATTGGGTTATATGTTAACATCAGAACTGTCATTTATTCCTACTGGGAGGGAGAAAATCAGCTTTCTCCAATTGAACGACACTGGTTATATCAATAACTACAGGATTAGTTCTTATGTTCAGAGGTAGTGCACCAGCAAGTGATGGAGTCCACATTTTTGTGTATGTGCTTTTACTTGGCTACATATTGGTATGTGGTTTATTTGTTTTGTTTGTCTTTTGGGGTGATTGTTTTTTAGGTTTTGGGCATTTTTGTGTTATATTGGATATTTAGTTTGATTTTGTAAATTTAAATTAGAAACATGCATGCTTCAAATGTCAATCGCAGCTTCTCCCTTCTCTCTCCCAGCACTACCCCCACCCCCACAGCCCAATCCCCACATCTTTCCCCAGGGAGGGTGAGGCCCTCCTTGGGGGGAATCTCCAGAGTCTGTAATTTGATTCAGGGCAGGACCTAGGCCCTTCCCCATGTGTCCAGGTTGAGAGAGCATCCCTCCATGTGGAATGGGCTCCTAAAGTTCATTTGCATGCCATGGTGAACACTAATCTACTACCCAAAGCCCCAGAGATTTCTAATGCCTCCTCACTGACACTACATTCATGGAGTTTGGATCAGTCCCCTGTTGGCCTCTTAGCCATCAGTCTGGGGTTCAAGAGCTCCCCCTTGTCTAGTCAGCTGTCTTTGTGGGTTTCACCAGCACAGTCTTGACTCCTTTGCTTATCACTCTTCCGTCTCTGTCACTGGGTTTCTGTGGGTCAGTTCAGTGTTTAGCCATGAGTATCTGTCTCTGCTTCCATTAGTCACTGGATGAAGATTCTAGGATGTCATATAAGGAAGTTATCAACCTCATCATTAGGTAGGAGCTATTAATGTAGTCTCTCCACTATTATATAGTTTTCCAGTTGGTGTTATCCTTGTAGATCTCTGGAAATCTCACTGGTGTCAGCTCTCTCCTCAAAGCTATAATGACTCCAACTATTATGGTATCTCTCATTCTCGTCTCCTCTATTCTTACCCTGACTCAACCTTTCTGCTCCTCAATGTCTTCTTCTACTCTCCTCTTATCTCCTTCTCTTTTACCTGGTTCCCTGTCCTCTCCCCCATGTTCCCAACCTGCTCAGGAGATCTTGCCTCTTTCCACTTCTCTAGGGTATAATGCATATCTCTTGGAAAACTCCCTATTTCCTAGACTCAGTGGCCTTAGGATTGTAGGCTGACACTCCCCTCATCCATGTCTAAAATCCATGTATGAGTGAGTACATACCATGTTTGTCTTTTTGTGACTGGGTTACCTCACTCAGGATGGTTTCTTCTAGTGCCATCCATTTGCCTGCAAATTTTAAGATTCCATTTTTTTTCTGCTGAGTACTACTCCATTTTGTAAATGTACAAAATTTTCTGTATCCACTCTTCAGTTGTGGGGCATCTAGGTTGCTTCCAGGATCTAGCTCCTACAAAAAATGCTGCTATAAACATATTGGAACAGACATCCTTGTTGTATGAATGGGCATATTTTGGGTATATGCCTAAAAGTAGAATTGCTGGATCTGACTGATTCCTATTTTCCTGACGAATCTCCATACTGATTTCCAAAGTGGCTGTACAAGTTTACACTCCCACCAGCAATGGACGAGTGTTCCCCTTTCTCCACATCCTCTCCGGCATAAGCTGTCATTGGTGTTTTTGATTTTCGACATTCTGACAGGAGTAAGATGATATCTCAGGGTTGTGTTAATTTGTATTTCAATAATGGCTAAGGATGTTGAGCACTTTCTCAAGTGTCTCTCAGCCATTTTAGTCTCCTAAATATAATAAAAGCTATATACAGCAAACCAACAGCCAACATCAAACTAAATGGACAGATATGAAAGGCAATTCCACTAACATCAGGAACAAGACAAGGCTATCCCCTCTCCCCATACCTCTTCAATATTGTACTCGAAGTTCTATCTAGAGCAATAAGACAACAAAAGAAAATCAAGGGGATGCAAAGTGGAAAAGAAGAGGTAAAACTTTCACTATTTGCAGATGATATGATAGTTTACATAAGTGACCCAAAGAACTCTACCAGGGAACTCTTACAGCTGATTAACACCTTCAGCAAAGTAGCAGGATGCAAGGTCAACTCAAGAAAATCAGTAGCCCTACTACATACAGACAATAAGAGGGCTGAGAAAGAAACCAGAGAAACATCACCCTTTACAATTGCCACACACAACATAAAATACCTTGGGGTAACACTAACCTAACAAGCAAAAGACCTGTATCGCAAGAACTTTGAGTCTTTAAAGAAAGAAATTAAAGAAGACACCAGAAAAAGTAATGATCTCCCATACTCTTGGATAGGTAGGATCAATGTAGTAAAAATGGCAATCCTCATCAAAATTCCAGCACAATTCTTCACAGAACTTTAAAAAACAATTTTCAATTTTATATAGCAAAACAAAATACCCAGGATAACCAAAACAGCCTTACTCAGCAAACATCTGGAGGCATCACCATCCCTGACTTCAAGCTCTATTGTAGAGCTGAAGTCCGGAAAACAGCTTAGTATTGGCACAAAAATAGACAGGTAGACCAATGTAATTGAATTTAACACTCTGAGATTAATCCACAAACCTATGAACAGCTGAGTTTTGACAAAGAAGCTAAAATTATACAATGGAAAAATAGCATCTTCAACAAATGGTGCTTGCATAACCGGATATTGGCCTATAGAACACTGCAGATAGATCCATGTCTATCGCCATGCACAAAACTTAAGTCCAAATGGATCAAAGACCTCAACATAAATCCAGCCACACTGAACCTGTTAGAAGAGAAAGTGGGAGGTACCTTTGAACAAATTGGTACAGGATCCCACTTCCTGAATATAACACCAGTAGCACAAACACCGATATCGACAATTAATAAATGGGACCTCCTGAAACTGAGAATCTTCTGTAAGGCAAAGGACACAATCAACAAGACAAAAAGACAACCCACATATTGGGAAAAGATGTTCACTCACCCCATATCTGACAGAGGGCTGATCTCCAAAATTTACAAAGAACTCAAGAAGCAAGTCTCCAAAACACCAAAGGACTCAATTATAAAGTGGGGGACTGAACTAAATAGTTTACTTTTTCAGAAAAACTTCAGATTGGGTGGGTAGGGAAGAGGAGAGGATCTGCATGAACATGGGGAAAGGGAAGAATATTACCAAAATATATTTCAAAACCAAAATTGTTTTAAATAATAAAAAAATAAAATCACCATTTAGAAAATTATGTACTTGGTATGTGAAAGCACTTTCATTCTTGCATTCAAACCTGTAAAACTTTTGGAATTGTAAGTATGGCTTTAAAATAATCTCATGTAATTGTGATTCCTTATGGTTAAACATTTAAAACAAAATGTTATGTCAGAATGAGTACCAGTGACTACTGTGCCAACTAGTTAGTGAGTTAGTTGTTAGTTAGTTAGTTAACTTTGCTAACAGCATAAACTAGAGTCATCTTTGTAAAGAAAAACACAACTGAAAAAAATTACTTCCATGAGGCTGACCTATAGGCAAGTCTTTGGGGACACTTTCTTTATTGATTGTTGATGTGGGTCTTCCAGCCCAATATGGGCAGTTCCAACCCTTGGATGTGGTCCTGAGTTACAGGGTAGTTAACCATGAGTGAAATCCAGGAAGCAGCACTCATCCATGGTCCTTCTTCAGAGCCGGTTTATTGGTTCCTGCCTTGGTTTGCTGTCCTGATTTCCTTCAATGATGGATTGTGACATAAAATTATAAACCAAACAAATGTTTACTCCCTAAATTGTTTTTGGTCAGTGCTTTATCACAGCATTATAATGAAAACTAAGACAACTGCCAAACATCAGTATTAGAAAATGGGTTTATATGCACTCATAATTATAAATCCTAACTACAAAGTTCTTTCTTAACAACACTATTTAAAACTTGTTCCTGGTGTCCATTCTCTTGTTTTAATTGTTTGTTGTGCTTTAAAAATATTTTCTGTATTTTTGAAATTTCATACATTCAAAATAATTATAACATTGCCCTATTTCCTCTGCCCAGTTATCTTTGGAACTCCAAACCTGTGCCCCTACCAATTTCATGTCCCCTACTATTTCAAGTTCATGTGTGTGTGTGTGTGTGTGTCTGTGTTTTACAAAGTCCAGTTAGTGCAACTAATACATGCATTGCTATGGTGTCACCCACAGGAGCATGGGAAACCTGCCAGCAGTCACATTCTCAAAAAAGCACTACCAATAAGTCTGCAGGAAGGAGTAGGGTCTCAGCACCTACCCCCAATCTATTCCTTCTGAACACTGGCTGGCTTGATCTTGTGCACTTATTCACGGTCACGGTAGCTGTGAGTTCATCAGTGCAATAGCCAAGTCTCATCTACAATAAAGAATTTTGTATTATTTCTCCATATCTTTCTACCCTCTGAGCCTTACTGGTGATGGTGATGGTACTGATATCAATATCCCATTTATGGCTGAGAACTTAGTCTCTTATTCTCAGTGCCTTGACCAATTACCTTCATTCCATTGACTGCTGGCCACAGCATAGCATAAGAAGCTTCTCTGCCCGGGTGGTGGTGGCACATGCCTTTAATCCCAGCACTCGGGAGGCAAAGGCAGGCGGATCTCCGCGAGTTCGAGGCCGGGCTGGACCAACAGCCCCCAAAACAATACAGAGAAACCCTGTCACGTAAAACCAAAAAAAAAAAAAAAAAAAAAAAAAAAAAGAAGCTTCTCTGAACAAGACTGTGAGAAATCCATGTCTATGCAAAGAAATGTAAATATCTAGGAAGCAATTTGAATATATTACCATTTAGCAAAATAATGGTAGTGAACTCTAGTCTTTGGCTTATGAACTCCCCAACTATGAGCAATTTTATTTTGTTTTTTTGCTTTGTATTAATCTATCATTTATTTTTGCTTTATATTTGAATTTATAATATAATTGCAGGTTCTCCTTCCCTTTCCTCTCTCAAAGCCTTTCCCTTCCTTTACTCCTTCTAAAATTCACATTCTTTTATTTGTTTAAGTGTTGTTAAAAGCACACACCTATATGTACATACATCTATGTTTCTAAATATAACCTGATCAGTCTATATAATGCTACTCATATGTATGTTTTTAGGGTTGACCATTTGATGTTAGACAGGCAATAACCAGTATTAATATAACAGTTGTGATATTCCCTTCCATTTAGCAGGCCTTAAAAACAGTCATAAAGTGGTTAATTAATTTCTTAGTTAGGATTTTCTATTGCTATGAAAAGACACCATAATCATGACAATTCTCATAAGGAAAAAATTTGCTTGAGGGATCTTGCTTACAGTTTCAAATGTTCAGTTTATTATTATCATGGTCAGGAGCATGGTAGCATGTGGGCAGATGTGGTGCTGAAGGAACAGCTGAAGAACATATATCTTGCAAGCAACAGGAAGTTGAGTAAATCACTGGGCAGTATTCAGAGCATAGAAAACCTCAAATCCTTCTGCCACCAGGACACACTTCCTCTAACAAGCTCATACACACTCCACCAAAGCCACACTTCCTAATAATATCACTCCTTATTATATTATGGGGGCCAATCACATTCAAACTACCATAGTTAGCCTATGAATAAAATACCATTATTGCTACAGTGGGCAAATCTTTCCTGGGAAGTCAGAATTGTGGCATTCAGTGTATGGCCCTGCCTGTGTAAGGCCATGGAAATCTTTTCTCCCCCATATGTGAATAATACCTTCCAGTCTTATGAGAGTCAGACATCATGGAAGAAGTTTGATCTTATCTAAATTCCATTGTGTCTTCAGTAATAAAATGTTACTATGAAGTCACTGTGGGTGACTATGGAAGCAGCTTGTGTGGTCTTACTGACTGATAACTTGTTCAGAGATATCCTGTGTATTGTATTACAGCTTCAATTTTATAATTCATCATTTAATTTAATAATAGTTTAATAATTTAATTTAAAAATTCATTGTTTCTTACAGCAGCATTTTATCACAGAATCATTAAATTTGAAATCTAAATTTTTAAATTTATATTCTAAAATTCGCTAATTAGCTTAGTAATTTGTAGGTTGCAACAGGACTTCTATAGACTTCTACAGTTTTAGTTAACCTACCCATTAGTCCTTTCTGTCCACATCCCCAGTTTTCCAGTTCTCAGTGTTTCTCCCTCTTCTTGCATATCACATATATTCTACCTTCCTGTTAATTTTATTTAAAGGAAGTTGTGAAACATTACATTTACATATGGTTTTCATACACTATTTTTGTGCTTACCCCCCTACTAACTAATCTCCCCCATTCTCCCATAACCTTCTTTGTTTAAGCTAAAACTTAACTAGTCCATCTGTCTCTATTTCTATTCCATCCTGTAGAGTAAGTCTTAAATCCAATCAGAAAGTGGTTACTCACCCCATAACAACTGCTCTTCTGTTGCATCTGTGGGCACATCTTGCCCGGCAGGTAGGTATTTCAGCATGCAGTATCTACTGTTGGTTGAGATTATTGATGTCTTGCTTTCTTCAGCAGCTGCACAGAACCTTTTGTCACTATGAAGTCTAGATGGCAGGACAGATAAATACTTCCAATTTTGAGACAGTATTCTTTAATGTCCTGTCCAAAGTGTGTTTTCTCTTCAGGAATGGGGACTCAGAAATTTTTAAATTCATGGAACAACCAAAATTTCTTTATACTTTAGCAGTATAGGGGTATAGTGGTGATGTAAGATGCTCTTGTTCATGAGAAATCTCTGCATCTCCCGTGACTAATGATGTTTATAAATATTTAAAGAATGTAAAATCGATAATAAAATGAAATTTATTTGCATTGAGAGTAAAGCAAATATGGTAAAGACTATCAGTGATTTAAATGAAGCACACTGTGTGTTATTTACACTTTTCAAATATGTGAGCAGAATTTAAAGTTTAGTTACTCCATAATGTAATGGAATTCCCTTCTACACATAGGTAGCTGATGAATTGCTTTATCGCTTCTTTCAAAGACAAACCAAATGACACATAAGACATTTGGAGATTGTTTTTCACATTCTCCAGGGAGACATTATGCCAAGTTGGAATTTCAGATAGTACATCATCAAGAAACATCTGGAACAAAAGTCTTAACACTGGATTTCATTTAAGCTCATGAGTACCCAACACACACACACAACACACAACACACAAACACATACACACACACTTGCCTAACAAGTATGTTTACTTTTTTGTTATAGAGATAATACTCAAATCTAAAGTTTAAGAATAGTTTCGCCACAATTTATGACTTAACCCATCTAGCTAAAGCACGAAGCTACAAAATATGAACATACCGATGAAATGAATTATTAAAGTAGACCAAACTTTCGCATTTTTAAGTTTAAGTCAATATGTTACCAGTAACAAGGATAAGAAGCTCATTAGCATTTTGATGCCTCTCGATGAGCAGTAATATATACTGGTAAAGCTAGCCAAAACATATTTTGTTTTTCACAGTACTTATAGCAAGAATGATTCTAGTTTAACTACATGCCTGTGATAAGAATCATCATGGTTTGAATGTTATAGTTTATTACTGGTATTGCAAAGAATACCCTTCTATTATTATTTTATTGTATTTCTGTCAGTATTACCTTCAAGAACTTAGTTTGTTAGTTCGACCCATGTGTGTACCATATATGCAGTGGTTTTACATTTTGGAAAACAGTGATTTTCAGTTTCTTTGTTTTCTATTTAAAATGTTTATTTTAATTTGTCTGTATACATATTTTGAATGTATGCTTGTCTTTGAAACACGTGTGACCTGTGCCCATAAAGCCAACAAAGGGTAATGGACTCCCTGTGACTGGATTTACACATGGCTATGGGCAGCTATGTGGATACTGGGAACATAACAAGTTTCAGCTGGAAAAACAGCCAGTGCTCTTACCTACGAAGCCTCCAGCCCTCGTTATATATATATACATATAATCTCTAGTCTTTTTAAACTACAATTTCTTTTGTTGATGTGTGTGTGTTGTGTGTATGGGTATGTGTGTGTGTGTGAGTACGTACTCAATTTATGTGTATGTGTTTTGCCTGGATGCGTTTAAGTTTACCATAAGTGCCCAAGGAAACCAGATGTGGGCAGTAGCTTCTGAGATTAAGATAATTTTGTGCTATGATGTGGATTTGGGGAATTTGCTCTGAAAAAGCAACTACTGAAATTACAATTTGTTTTTTGCTTGTTTGTTTTAAATATTTATTTAAATTAAAAACAATCTTATTTTACATACCAATCCTAGTTCCCTCTCCCTCCCAATCTCCCAAAGCCCATTCATACACTAGGGATAAATACTGGTTCCACTGCCAGAGACCCCTTAGACTGCCCGAGCCCCCAAACTGACACCCACATTCAAGGGGCTTTGTTCGCTCTTATGCAGGTTCCCCAGATGTCAGTCTGGAATTTGTGAGCTCCCACTTGCTCAGATCAGCTCTTCCTGTGCGTTTCCCTAGAATGGTCTCGACCATTTTGCTCACCACTCCTCCACCTCTACAACTGAATTCCAGGAGATCGGCTCAGTGCTTAGCTGTGAACTCTGCCCCTGCTTCCATCAGCTATAGGATGAGGGCTCTATGATGGCATTTGAGGTACTCATCAATCTCATTATAGGGGATGGGTGTTTAAGGTAGTCTCTGCACTATTGGTTAGATTCTTAGTTGGGGTCATTCTTGTGGATTACTGGTAATTTCCCTAGTGCCAGGTTCTTGTTGCTCTCCTTCTCTGTTCTTCTCCCAAGTTGACCTTCCTGATTCCCTCATGTACTCCTTCCCCTCCCCTTCTCCCTTCCTCTGTCTCCTACCTCCCCACCTCTCCTTGTGCTCCCAGTTTACTCAGGAGATCTTGCCCCTTTTCCCTTCTCAGGGGTTCATGTATGTCTCTCCTAGGGTCCTCTTTGTTTCGTAGCTTCTCCGTGGTTGTGGATTGTAGGTCAATATAGGGTTTCTCAGGAAAATGGGAATCAGTCTTCCTCAAGATCCAGCAATTGCACTCTTAGGCATATACCCAAAGGATGATGTACAATCATTCATACTGGAAGGACATCTGTTCAACTATGTTCATAGCAGCATCATTTGTAGTAGTCAGAACCTGGAGGCAACCTATATGTCCCACAACCAAAGAAGGGATAAAGAAAATGTGGTACATTTACACAATGGAGTACTATTTAGAGGTTAAAAAAAAACAATGGCATCTTGAAATTTGCAGGCAAATGGATGAAACTAGAAGAAATCATTCCAAATGAGGTAATGCAGACACAGAAAGCTAAACTACAATTTATCTAGGTATTTATGCAGTTCATGAAAATGGAGAAGACAGTACTATAATCTGAATAAGTATACTTGATTCCTGATAAAAATTAATATTTTTACATATGATGGGGGATGTCCTACTGCATATATGTTTCTCTTATTGGTTGATGAATAAAGTACTGTTTGGCCAATGAGGCAGGACACTAGGAGGGACTAGGAGATGAAGAGAATTCTGGGAATGGTAGGCAGAGGGAGTCTGCCAAAGAAAGTCACCATATAGTTAGCCAAAAGAGAAACAGGTCCGGGCATTTTCTGGGAAAACCAAGACACATAGAATACATGTATTAATAGAAATTGCTTAATAATTAAGACAGATCTAGCCAATAAGAAGCCCTAGGTATTGCCAAACAATTTAATAATTAATATAGCATCTCTGTGTGTTTATTTAGGGCAAATGGTGGTAGCACCTGACAGGACAAAAAAAATTGCAGCTATTCACATATCTATATAAATCATTTATATTTCCTCTGGAACATTTAACCATAAAATGAAGAAAATTATTACATTGTTAATTAAGTATATCAATAAAATCAAGGCACTTTGAGCGATATAAAATATTAGATGCTCATTTTGGAAAGCCATTCTTTGTGTTACACTAGGTCCCTTTGGCAACCTCAGTATCCTGCATGTTGCCCTATGTTGCCTTCATCCTGATTTTATTTCCTTTCCTCCCTTTACCTGTGCCTGTTTATAACAGTATTAACCCTTCATGACTGAGAGTCTTAGGTCTAAAATTCAATTTTCCTGTCTACCTTATTTCTTTTTGTTTGTCATTGTACTCTGGTTCTTAGAGATGTGCCTAAAGAATATGCTTTACTTTCTGTTTCCCTACTGTTCCAATTTCACTATCTGGTATTGTCATTCATAATTTTGTTCTCTATAATTATCTATTTATGGGTGATTTCCCTCTAGTCTTTATATTATATTATGTTCAAATATTGCTGTGATGTTATTATTATTATTTATTTAGTTTTCAATTTTCAAAGTTTCCTCACCTGTTTTCTCCTCCTTCCATTCTTTCCTCCCTCCATTCATCTTTCCATTCTGGCCTTATTCTCATTCCCAATTCCATTCTTTGTTTCTTCCTTCCTTTGTGACTTCTATTCTTTTCTCTTATTCTCAAGTATTTTCTATGCAATTTGAACACCATTTTTTTTCTTATTTGGTTATTTCTTGACTTTTGTTATTTGTTTCTTGTAGAGTTACATGGGCTACTTTTCAGGCAATTCAATTTGAACTTTTACAACTATGGCTGAGTTCTTGATTTACTTCCTTCATCTCTGCTTTGTCTTCTCTCTGCGTAGCATAGAGGTTCATGGTCTTGTGATATCTTCATTGAGGAGAATGTATTTCAAGGAGCACCATGCTAAACTTAGGTTGGCTTGGGAAAAGTCATCATTGATAATGTATTAAACATCAACTAAAAAGAGTAGTAAAAGCCACCACTTACAAGAGTAGATTCTCTCATCATAGTATATCATCAATTCCTTTCTGATCCTTAAGACATTTTTGCAACTCCTATTCTTCTGGGGCTGAAGTGGGGGCACAGATTCACATGGATTGGTGGAAACATATGGTATGGCTTTGCTCAATACCTTGTGGAAGAAGGAAGAAAGATTTTTATATCTTGTCTTTAGTCAACATTTTTTTCTCCCAAGGATACAATTGAATCACTTCCAAGTACCAAATATCAGAAACTGAGAAGGTTTGATAAACCCTACTAGAAGCATGTAAGTCTAAAGTGTTTCTATGACTCTACTTACTGAGACAGTTTTAGCAAATCCCTAGTCTTAACAACCTGCTATATCTAATTGCCTTAAAACAGCAAAATTTTAAAATAAAGCAGTTTTCATATAAACTACTATATAAGCAATGTGCTATTTTACAGATTTAACACCAAGTTAGTAAAAGAAGTTGAATAGCTTAGGCCCTGAATCTGAAAGTGAGAACATAATTAGTTACAGCAAGTACACATTATTGGATATTTGTTAAAACTGACTCAGCTCAGTTGTGATAGTTAGCAATATGTCTAGTCCTGTGCAATCTGAGAATAGTTGTGTGGCCACCTGCATCCTTGATAGGGTTTTAGGTGCTGATGTTGTAAAGTGGAAATTTCATGTTTCTATACTCATAGAGGAGAGTTCAGTTTCTCTACATTGAATTTTTCAGTAGTCTCCATTTTGCTTCTGAGTATGTGCCATCTCACGCTAAACTCAAAGCTGTAATTAGCTGAGAATCGGACTAATGCAATTTTAGGAAAACAAAGACTGCTGCAGTACAAACCGTCTTGAAGATAATTATAGCTTAATGTTTTGGTCACTAGTGAATTTTGAAACAACAATTTTGTCGTGAATCATAGCTGTTCATCAATTTAACTAGAGCCCAGCTACAGAAGCAGAGTTCCAGCGTCAGAATGCTAGGAACTGTCACACAAAGCAAGTATGCTAGTTCATCACTGAACTCCTTCATTATCTTAGTATCTGCTGTGGACAGAAATAGGAGTGTAGCCTCAGTTCTCATCTGACACAAATGGTGTGGATTAGACAGACTCACAAGAGTCATCCTCAAGTAGGATGGCAGGTAATCTTTTGTTATCTCTCCCTAGGTGTGGATTGCAGGAGGCATTTTGGTTCCAGCATAGTTTATGTAGTGCTCATAGCATAATAACCACTGTAAGGGAGGACACTCACTTTTGCTTTCAAGTTTGTTTTACTGTTTGAGTTAGAATAACTCCTTTAGGGGCATCTGGAACAGTAGGGTGTCCACTAACACACATTGAAATGAGTCCTTTTTAAAGGCCTGCTTCTCAGCAAGTGATGTTTCTATAAAGGTTCACAGCCAGAAACATGGTCCTACAGACAAATCTTTCAGATGCTGTTTTTGTATTAACTCACCAGCAACTCAACGGAGACACTAAAATGATGGGATTTTGATTAAAAATGCATGACTGAAAAGCTCCTCTTAAAAAGAATGTGGAGAAGCACTGCTAAGAGAATGAACAACGGGTGTGTCTACACTGCAAGGGCCTACTTAAATATTTACAAACTCAATTAAAAGAGCAGGGATCCTGAAGTTGCATTGTGTCGCGTTTTTCTCTTTTATATTCTAGTGTGATAGGAGTAGCACAACTCTCTATGAGTTGTGGATCAAAATTATTCCTCTGAAGAATATTTCCACTTTCATTCTTTATATGATATTGTTATCTGTAGATTTGTAATATTGTATTGTCAAATTGCTGGTGTGTAAGGCTTTCTAATTGAAGAATTCAGCACACAAACACAACAAATGAAGGCAGTGTGTTGTTTTTGACTGTCTTTTTCTGAGGAGTCCTGAGCAAATGTATTTTTTTGTGACAGAACACAAATGACAGAACAATGAAGTGATTCCTTTCCGGGCAGATTAGTGAACCAATGACTTCATTGTAGTTACTTTCAAAAGTTTTAGTGAGTGGTTGCAATGTCATAAAGCACCATCAAAAAGCCCACCTGCAACCCAGGTCGCCCTATAGGATTTCCATGCAGTATGGCTTCTCCCTGGCTACTGTCACTGCTCACAAAACCGGAGGGAGAAGTCTTGGGAATTGTGTAAGATTTCAGAGCTTCCTAAAGCTCCACATCATCTTCTACCTCACCTTCTTATCTAACGTGTTTTCTTCTGTCTCTTCCTCTATCACTTTTCTAACCACTTGGAGATGGCATGAAGGAACATTAAATCTTAACATTTCAATGTATTTTAGGTAAACAGTGATACAACCATTAAATTCCAGAAATTAATTTAATGTAATTGCACTAATTATAACATTAGATTAGGACATAAACTCTGATATAATGTAACTAAAGGAATTGGTAGGGAATTTATTTCTTTTATGGCCTTTAAACATTAATTCTGATTTATTATTGAGTGAAAATGTGTGTATGATATGGAGGAGGCCCTTGTGGAGAAAATAGGACAACTTTTGTGAATTGGGTTCTCTCTTCCATTTTTATGTGTTCCTAGGGACAAACACTGGGCATTAGGCTTAAGAGGAAAGCTCCTTTACTGGTTGAGCCATGAGTGGTTCTACCATGTTCATTAAAACCCATACTCATGTAATCCCTTTGATTCATCTTCCACTTAATGTCTTAAAAGAAGATTCTTTAACCTGGTGGTGGGAGTGCACACCTTTAATCCTAGCACTTGGGAGGCAGAGGCAGGTAGATCATTGTGAATTTGAGGCCAGCCTGGTCAATAGAGTGAACTCCAGGACAGCCTCCAAACATACAGAGAAACCCTGTCTCAAAAACAAACAAACAAATTAATAAAGATTCTTTGAAGAGAATAACTCACGGCCTTAAAAATATACCTATCCAACATGAAAACAAAAATGTATTTGGTTTCTATTGTATCTAAATAGATTTTTATGAAGAAAAGTAATTTCATTTATATATCTAAATACAGTGGTAAAAATATGTTCTTACTAGATGTGTCAGCAAGAATTTCTCATCAAACTATAGTTTTTAATCACAATATTAAGTGTAATGTAACATTCCTGTCACACCTAGTTTTCTAGTCACAAAGTAAATATTTGTCTTCTCAGTTAAAAATAAAACATCTTAATTCTGTTTTCGCCTTTGCCTATAAATGCACTCTAATTTGATCCAGGAAGAAAAGTGTTTTGTGTTTTAGAATGTTAGTTTGTATTGACTCCGTGAATTATTTAAGCAAATGGGAAAGGTGTCAAAATAAGGAAGTGAAGAACACCAGATGGCCTGAATCATCATCTTTCATTTAGGGCCTGTCAGTAAGAAAGGTAATTTGAATAAAATAAATTATATCCCCTGGAATGAAAAGGTGTCCAACATGAATATGCAGCTGTGTCGGGGCTTACTGAACCAAGGCTTCTTGTAGAGGAAAAAGTAATTTGGTTCATGTTTATAACTGCTGTAGTGAGAACACCATGGTCCTATTTATTTCTATGGTTTGGGTAGGAAATTTACATAAAATATATCATCCATTAACAGCAAATGTTAATAATCCAAAGCAGAGGATTTTGTTGTTTATATTAATAAATATTTTGTAAGATGCCAGCTCAAGCCATTGTATTCTCCTGCAAGTTTCCTGCAAGTTCATTCTTATACTTGCATTAATTCTATCTATAATAAAGCACAAAGTAATGAAATAATCTCCAACTCAGTAAAATACACTTTAAACAGAGTTTCATGACCTACAGAGATGTAAAAGAGGTAACCTGGAGCGTTGAGGAAAGATCTCCCCACTATAATTCTAGCTCCGAAATTCAGTGTTTAGAGAGTATGAATGTACCAGTTTTATCTCTACAACACAGAGGCCTGTCTGCATTGTGCGTGAAATACATTGCCGACTGAGGCTTGATGGCTTAGATTCTTATATGTCCTCTGCAAGGAAGCTACGTGCAACTGGGTAAAGCCTCAGATGTTCATGACTGAACATTAGAAATCATGTGCCTTTAATCTTATTTGTAAATGATTTGATTGTTATATTAAATGAGTTGATTAAATTGAAAGTATTTTGTCTGATAAACAATAATGTACAATTTAATGCAAATATACTGTATTCTCCAGTGACACATGTAGACAGAGAGCTGAATGATACCTACTATATTTATCAATGGATCAATTAACAGAATTAAGGTATTAGTTCTATGAGCATAATCTATATATTAAAGGAAAGCCCTATCAAATTAATTGCTTTTCTGTTCTTTATTAAGAAATCAATGTTTCAAAATATGTTTCAAAATTTACATAACTATTAATATGTAAGTTATTTAGATGAGGGGCACTACATAATATTCTTAGTTCATATGAGGAAAAGTGTAGTTCAGCAATAGACCTTACTGCTTTCTTTCTTAACCTTCCCAGTTTTAATACTTCCCATTATTTGAACACTTGAGTAGTGCATTTGCTTTATATTAAACTTCTTTGTCTACATGTAAAACTGACCTTTTGTTACTGAGCAGGTATATCTCTTTAAGGTAGTTTGATGACGCAAAGGTTTGAAGATGCTGGGGAGAAGAGGGTTGGGGGCAGTGGTGGGGTTTTGTTGGTCAGATGAAAGCTATATCATTTAAAGCTGATTCCAGCCCGAGACCTGATAGGGACTTATTAACTGTATTGAACATGTTTTCCATTTGCTTTTGACTCTGTATAGTTACAATGCCAGATTAGATTTATAGCAACTTCAAGTTATATTAAATGGTATTTTGCTTTATGTAATACTATTACAAAATAAGTTTGTTGGACAAATTTTGACATAGTAAAGTTGGCTGCTATACCAATGGCAGACATGTTGAGAAGAAACTAGTTATACAGAAAGAAAATGATGAATACACATCTATGTAGACATTTGGTAAATTAAATATATATTTCACTATAACCAGTGAAATAAATTCAAATTAAAAGAATATTCAGGCCTGGTGGTGGTGGCATATACCTTTATCCCAGAAATCAGGAGGCAGACGCAGGTAGATCTCTGTGAGTCTGAGGCTACCCTGGTCAATATAATGAGTTCAAAGTGAATTGCAGGGCAGGCTCCAAAGGTACACAGAGAAAACCTACCAGGAGAAACCAAAAAGGAAAAAACAAGAATATTCAGACCAACATTGCTTCAGATTAGGATAAAAAGTGAATCCTTAACAAGAAGCCAAAGCTCACTACAAGACAAAACACAATCTTGATTATAATATACTTTTTACTTACTGAAAAACATGATTGATAGTATTTAAGACAATAAAACTAATCAATGATTAATGCCTAGGTTATATCCAAAAGTTCTAAATTAATGTATAAAATTGCAAGGCAGTATAAATAGAATTCTCACAGGAGAGATATTCCAAGAATTTGTTCAATGTTTTTGATGAAGTTTTTCGAGTATAGTGACATAAAATAATTGCATTAAAATAAAAAATAAACATCAGGAATAACATACATGTGTATATCTATCAGAATGATGACAGTTGAACGAACATTAGTAAGAAGGCTGATAAAAATATGAGTTATCACTCCCACTACTCACTGCTGACGTGGCTAGAAATCTCACCAAAGTTAATATTCATTTAAAACAGTGAGAAGAGCTGAATAATGCAATTATAGTGGAGTCAGGAGTCAACTCATTGTGGTTGCAACCTAACCTGTTTGACAAAATACCTAACACAGTGCTTAAAGGTATCTCTGAGATGATCACGGATGGTTGGTGTTTGAATATCTGCTTATGACTCTACTATTTATGCACACATCTTCTTTTCAAAAAAGTGATGGATAGATAGGAATAACATTGGCTTTCCAAAATTTATTTTAAGAACTTAATGTGTTTTGAGATTTCCTTAGAAAAATGGACACGATATATAAAGAAAATATGAACTATAATATAGAAAAATATGACTCCCAAATTATCACACAAACAGAACTGGAGGTGTTCCAGGAGCTGAAATTTTATGCAGCTGAGTCACAGTACTGAGCGTTATATTACCAATTAGGTTATCATGATGAAGAAATATTGAAATTCATAGACATTTATTTGAATAGAGGACAAATATGATAATTTCAGTTTTAGTTCTGTAAAAACCTTGAAAGGTGCCACTGTATCTCTCTATAAGGAAAAAATAATCCACAAAATGTAAAACAGAAAACTTTTCTTAGATCCACTAAATGACACATATCACAGGCTGGCTTTTGCCTTAAAACTGGGAGAGTGAAGCAACCACTAGGAATCTTATGTACCTACTAGCAGAACCTTTAACAGGAATCAGCTCAGTAGTATTATCCAACATGGGTCAAGAATACTCACAATTCAAAAATAAGAACTCCTGAACTCATATCCATAAGGCAAGACAGGACAATCACCATATGTGTGAAGCCAGCACGGGCTACATAATTCCAGGTTAGCCCAACTCCAAGGTGAGGACCCAATGTAACCAAACAAATTGCAACAGCAGACAACCCTCTAAATGAACTGTGATAGAAGCATTTGAAGGCTCCTCACCAGGGAAACTATGCAAAAGAAAATATATAACAGGATTATTAATATCATTTGTCTTTAGGGAGTTGCAAAGAAGAACAATAGTGAGTTGCCAATATGTAGGAGTTGCCAAAGTCCAAAACACTGCCACAGAATGTTGATGAGTGTCTGGGGCTGCAGCCTCTTTTTCTTTGCTGGTAGTGATGAGGAACATGTTTCAGCTGTTTACGAGAGAGTCATTTTACTGCCAAACCAAGTATGTTCATATATCTTAATAGCACAATAAATCTCTGTAGTATTTACACAAATGAGCTAATAAATTCCATCAACAAAGTGACAAACTGGAGGGACAAAAGTTTATATAGCACTTTAAATCACACTTGTCAAAACTTAGAAGCAGCACACATGTTGCTTCTAAGTTTTACAGATTACTTCATCAACAAATTGTGGTGCATCATTGAAAGTAATATTCAATAACAAAAGAAAACACATTAATACAACTTATGAAATGTAAAAATATTGCTAAATGAATGAAGCCAGTCTTAAAGGATAGCATGACTGTAAAATGATGGTGTTGTTCAAATTGCAAACTGTAGAAGTACACAAACATCAGAGGCCACTAGGAATTAAGGAAGGATAAACAAATAGAATACATGGAAAATTTAGAGGAGAGAAACTAGTTACTAAATCTCTGGTACAGAAAGACATCTGCCCTGTGCAACATCGCTTAGTTATTCCCACTTGTTCTGTGGGATGCTTGTTTTGTGAATCCCTGCATGCCAGTGTGTCCCTGCATGCCAGTGTGTCCCTGCAGGCCTTTGTGTCCCTGCAGGCCTATGTCTATGTTTATCAGAGATGTCGGCCTATAACTTGGTGTGTGTGTGTGTGTGTGTGTGTGTGTGTGTGTATTTACCTGGCTTTGGTATTAAAGTATTACTGGCTTCATAGAAGATGCTTGGAAATGATCCTTTTGCTATACTTTATTTAAAAAATATATGTGTGAGGTTGTATATGTCTCTGTGTGTGTTTGCATGTGCCCATGTACATGTGTGTATGCATTTGTGTTTTTGAGTGTGCACGCTGATTTGTGTGTACCCAGAGATTAACATTGGAGCTTCTACATTTATGGGTCTCTAACTTTTGTTTTGAAACAGAATTTCTCACTGAGATTGGAGCTTATGGATTGACTTGACGACTAGCCAATGAACTCTCAGAATTCTACTCTCTGCTTGCTTCCACACTTAGTGCTAGGGTGATAGGAGGCAGCTACTCCAGTTGAATTTCATTTGTGCTAGAGATCCAAACTGAGGTCTGCTTAATGTGTGTTAATAACTGTACTATGGAAATCACCCCCCCACATTTGGTATTGGTTTTAATTGGTTTTCTGATAATCTGTTGTTGAAAACTGATCATATGATGTTGTACATGGGGTATCTGTTTTTGCCCTTTAAATAGATGCAATATGGTAGTATAAAGGGATGCAAAACACAGTTTTTCCATGATAACACAGGAACACAGGTTGTCTGAACTGTTCTGTGATGTTTACTTCTATAGGTTTGTGTAGTAGACACTTGATATTGACAAGAATTGACTCATCATGACTAGACAGCAAGATCATCATCATTGTGTTACAATAGCACAGAACAAAACTTAAATCCAAATGGATCAAAGACCTCAACATAAATCCAGCCACACTATATCTCTTAAAGGAGAAAGTGGGAAGTACACTTGAACAAAATGGTACAAGAGACTGCTTCCTGATCACCAGTATCACAGGCACTGAGACCGACAATTAATAAATGGGACCTCCTGAAACTGAGGAGGTTCTGCAGGTCAAAGGGCACTACTTGGACTTCACTGTGACCTGAGGCCTGCTGGTGTTATAAGGTTGAGTTTAATGAAGACAATCTCCATCTTCTCTTCACAGACAAGTTCAAAAACCTTCACAAATTCTCTTCAGGTGAACTGGATTAAAAATATGCTTCTATGAAAGTTAAGCAGCATGATCAAGAACTGTATATTCATTGTTTTCTTGATTTGGTTTGTGCATCTCTACCAAATGAGTATCTCAAGTAGAACATAAAAGCATGTTCCTATTGGTCACGAAAATGCTAGTTGCAATAACAAACAGAACCACAACTAAGAAATGATTATTTGTAGCTACAAATAATTTAGGTCTTTCTCAATGTCAAGTCTTCCTCTTTTGAGCAATAAGCTATACTGTTGTGTCATATCTTAACCACTGAGACCTCTCCTCAGCCTCTAGTTGAACATGGATGAAATGAAATTTGAATCAGTAGCCCATGCTTCTTTCTATCTTTCCTGTTCTTTCTTGGACTAATTTGAAGAATGCATTAAGGGACATAGAGAATCAGAGCTGATGAAAAATCAGAAGTTTTGACAATGTGTAGAAATAAAAGACATAATTTTTCTCACAGTTACTCTTCTTTAAGGGAATACTGAGTGAAAATGTGATGAGATAGTTTAGAGCAAGAGTGAATTCATTAATCTTCTATAATTTAACACATTACTTAGGATAAAAATTAATACTGTTCAGAAAAATCTGACCTGGGCATGGTGACACATGCCGGTCCTAAGGTGGAGTACTGATATGAGTTTAAGGTTAACCTGGGCTACCTGAGGGCCAACAAGAGTCTGTCTCAAAGAAGAAAGCAAGCAAACATTACGTGTGGTTACTACCATTACCTTAGAGCAAAATTTAGAATGAAGTTAGAATATTGCTGATATTTAGATTTAAAATAGACTCTTCGTGTTATATACCCCTGGACTTTTTCTTCAGGATATTATCTTCTCTAATAAAGCCTTCTGTGTTCATCCTTAGAATGAGGCAGTGCTAATACTAAGTTAATTGGGTAAGATATTAATTGCCTTGGCTATTTTGTTATTGAATGAGACTTTATTTATGAAAACCTGCCCCTGTTTTCATATGGAATATGTGTTTGAAACATGTAAGCATCTGAAACAAGGCACAGTAATCTCAATGCTACCTAGTAGCAAATATTTACAAGTGAGAAATGAGAAATATGTACTACAATAATTTCAAGAAAGAACATTCCTGACTGCCCTCAGCCCTGAAGAACACATTCATATTTCTCAGCAGGAAAACCCTAGGAGAATACACTACATTGGCAAAGCATTTTTCAAAAGGTTTCTTTAGGGAACAATATAAGTCATGAAATTTACACCTGCACTAAACCCTTTTTACATAGCTTTTTACACAGAAAATTCTTGAATACAGTACCTAGAGCAATACAAAAAGCATCAACATGTAACCTTGATGCAACTGAAGATATAAGTCCTGATTATCCTGAAGTATATCACCCAATGTTGTGAAACAACCGACCACCATTTGAGGCCTAGATGGTTGAGGACAAAAAACACAGGCACAACACAGCTCAGAAGATGGAGATATGCAGTCATGAGATGATAAGAAAACACTTTCTCAATTTCTGAATAAAGTTTGAGAATATCCCTAAAATAGAAGAGCAGATTCCCATGAAACCCATATTTTATTTAAAGGTGAACATTTATCAAAACAACTCTTGATATTTTCTCATGTGTTCATCAAATGACTTCTAGGCTTTTGAATTTTTTATTAAATAACTATGAATTTTTTAAATTATAATATCTCATTATAAACCCAATTTAACATTTAATAAAGAAAGTGATTTTCTTTTTCTGAGAAACTGAATAACTTTTTCTCAAATAATTTTTTTTTGGTTTTTCGAGACAGGGTTTCTCTGTGGCTTCGGAGGCTGTCCTGGAACTAGCTCTTGTAGACCAGGCTGGCCGCGAACTCACAGAGATCCGCCTGCCTCTGCTTCCCAAGTACTGGGATTAAAGGCTTGCGCCACCAACGCCCGGCTCAAATAATTCTTGTTTTCTTCTTGACCATGAAATTTACAAGATGGCAAAAGTTACATTTAATACTCACTCATGTATCTTCTCCACCATATTATTTTTGTGGTCTTTTTTAGTATCATTATTTGTGGGTTTTAATATGTGTATATATATGCATATATATACATACATATCTATAACTTTTGAGAAAGTAAGACTATAGAACAGGTAAGAGTTCATGCATCATTCAGTCACTCAATAGGAATTAATCTCAAAATCAATGCTAGCTTAAATTATGTACATATAATATTTTATATGTAATATATGAATTGTATGTTTTGTTATCGGCAGTGCTGGGGATCTAGCACAGAAGTTCCTATATGCTGTACAAATATACAAATACTCCATCTTTCTGCTACAAACTCAGGTGTGTGTGTGTGTGTGTGTGTGTGTGGTGATAAGTGTATGGCATAAAGGTTTTAGGATCTCAGTAAAACTTTAATACTTTGCAATTTTAATTGTTCCTTTCTATATGAATCAAAACTTCACCAAGTGCTGCAGATAAAGAGGTAAAGCTCTGAAAGTCCTCAAGAGACGGAATGTTCAGCATATTGCTAGGAGCCCATTCACTAACTCCATAATAGCAAAGCAATTATCTGCTTCCTGGTGCAAAGCATTAGAGGGACTACAAGTTACGTGTCAGCACGCCTTGGAATTAGCTCACACAATCTTCCTCATCTGCTGCAAGAAGCTCATCTGCCAAGATGACCTATACTGTAATCAAACTAAATTGTATGTTTTTGCTACATTGACTCTTTACTCCAAATTTTTATATGCATACTTCTTATTCCTTTATAAAACAGCCTAGCTGCAAGGAAGATTCAGTATATGAATTTCCCCCACACTATTTTCTAACTCAATAAAAGCATAACGTTTTTGAAAGTTAAAAATCCCATTATATTCAATATTCGTTTTTAAGATTTCATTGGAATGACTTACCTTGGTAATTTGTATGTCCTAGAGCAACTGAAAAATGAATTAATTCACTTTTATTATTTCGATTACTTGAAAGAATGAGTACACGTTTATCCACCAATGTCAAGTCCTGAAATTATTTTAATAATGTGTCTTGGTATTAGAAAGCAAAAGTCAATTTAGAATCCTGAGGCACTAAATGTCCTTTCAGTTCATAGGGAAGCCATATCCCACAAGAAGAACATTCCCATGTCATTTCATAAGAATATTAAACTCTCTCAACCTCATTGTAAGATGAGTGTAATTTATTTTTCAGAGGGTTATTAAAGTGATAATTTGATAATTTTTATGAAGGATTTAGCTCAGCTTCTGTATATATGTATGGTAGTTTGTCTTACCTGATTCTTTTCTGTTCTGCATCACCTCATGTAAAGTCTTCTTGACATTTTTTATCCAGCGGTTTTAAGAGGAAAGACTGACTTTAACAATACAATGTGCTTGTGTGTATGTATAAAGGACTGCATCTATATGTGGGGTTTCATAAAAGTTTACTGGCATCTCGTTTATCTACCTATCTATAATTTGTCTGCATCTCTGAACCTATCTATCTGTCTGTCTGTCTGTCCATCTATCTATCTGTCCCTCTCTTTATCTCTCTGTCTATCTGATCATCTATCTACTTATTTTCATTTCAGTTCTTTGAACTGAACACATAGTCTCATCATGTAGGCAAAACTTCCCAAACCAAGCTGCACATTATCCATGTGTTCAAGTGTTGAGTTATTCAGGCATAGCCCTTAAACCTTTTAGGAGTTTCTAAAACCATGTTCAAATACATATTCCATACTAAAATAACTTCACTCATACCAACTATCACAGTGGATCTAATATAGCTAGAACAATATTTCCTTCACATAATCCTGGAGCAATATCTACTAAGGAAAAATACTGTAAATAAATGATAGAGTTATATTGATCCTGTGTTTCTCTCTAATCATGTGTGCACAGAGGTCACATGTTGCCTTTTCTAACATTTGACCTCCTTTCTTTGTAACAATATTTGAGCTTTAGATCCCACTGAAATTCCTTCCTTATTTGAAGTGTGTGTGGCCTGGCTTCTGTTTTTAGCACTATCATCGTTGGACATCCTTTACGTGTATGTTTGCTTTACAGGAATAACTGCAAAATATTACCCTCATGTACATTCCTCTTTCCTGCTTCCTCAGTGAAGAACCATTATCTTCATCTAAAATTTTGTACATTGAATACTATCTTTAGGATCACAGGAAAAACACCAGGGAGAAAAAATATCTATTTAAGTGCTTTGTGAAACAAGCATAAACCTTTGATCTACTTGATGATCAGTTTCATTTAAATATCTCAAATCACTTGTAATTTTGTTTAAGTACAACTACACTGAATTTTAACTACTACAACAGCAAACTCGGGATGAGCCTAGTCTTTAATGGCTGAGCCATCTCCAGTCATACAAAGGCAAACTGAACACACCTTTAAAAGTGTGTTATTCTATAGCTTAGCAAACTGGAAAACCAGAGTGACTATTTTTTTATCATAGTATATTATGTCACTACCTGATGATCATATTCTAAGGGTAATTCCTAGTAAAATTTTCAAAATAAAAATCAGAAAGGAAATAAGGTACATCCGTGTTGAAATACTGGAAGACAACATGCGCTCTCCTGAGCTTTCCAACATTATCTGATTATTGATAACTTGCCTTGACAATTATATGATAGTCCTAACATTGTTTCCTGAAGAAGTTAGATACTTACATGATAATATTAACTTACTCCAGTTATAGCTTTGAGCATTATTTTAAATGTACTCTCTGTTACATTTGTTGGATGGTAGAAATGCTTACCTTCAGATGTTTCATTATAGTTTTAAAACATAGGCTCATAGGAAATAGTAACATCATGCATCTTTTATAGATAGACATTGCTGTGCAGTTGCTTCATATGTAGGAGTTGATGACCTTAACACCTAATTGAAAATTTTAGAACAATTAGTGAAACTCAGTGATTGAAGCAATCCAAAGTGCTTCATAAATTCACTAGTACTAAAGCACCAATGTAGTCAGATCTTTTTGTCAGGACTGTCGGCTCCCCAATAATGACAAGGCAACTTATTAATTATGAGAGCTTATACTATAACTTATGCTTGTTTCTAAATAGCTCTTATGGCTTAAGTTAACCCATTTCTATTAACTTACATCCTGTCTCATAACTTGTTACCTCTTCCCTGCGTGTCCTGCTTCCTCTACATCACATGGGGTCTCTGCCTTCTTCTTCCCAGTGTTCTTTCTCTCCCAATCCTGCCTAGCTATTGTCCATTTAACTTTTTATTTAGTCAGTCACACTGACATATCTTCACACAGAATAAAGGAATATTTCTCAACACATCAGTTTTGGAGTGGGGCAAAAACAATCAAAGCTACCAAATAAAGAGCAAATGGAAACCCCCAAAGGAAGAAATAAAAAGAAGGACAGTGTTAAAGAAAAAGTTCTTCAAATTGGTTCAAGTTCAGGAAACAATTTAAAATTATAGATTTATACAGGCCAAGAAACAAAAAAAAAAACATCAAGGAATGTGGCAGCAAAGTCACTTGACTCAGTGACAAATACAGAATCTGAAAAGAAGCTAGCAATGTGGACTCAGCACATGGTCCATGGGGTAACAAGTTGATTGATCTGAAAGTAACTTGCTGAGTGAAATATCAGAAAAAAGTACATTCTATTAATGCTTAATGAAATTTTAAATGAAGCAAACAAATTGGTAATTACAGTGCTTAATTCTTGGGTTGTTATAAGATCTAAGATTTTTCAGTACACATAAAACTATGTATCATTGGGATACTTTTGTGGTAAGTGGTTGTATTTATTATCTTGATTTTATTGGTTCTCTCATAATTTTATCCATATTTCAAATTGCATGAATTTTACTATGCATGTTTTTAAAGCTGGACAAGGTAGTGCAACCCTGCACCTCTAACATTTCAGAATCTGAGGCAGGTGGTTTATAAGTTTTAGGTAAAGCTGAACTATAGAGCTTGACTTTGTCTCAAAAACAAACAAAAGTCATCTAGTGGACAGCAAAATTGGGGTGCATTCATTCGACAGAGTATCTTCCAGCAGTATAGAGCATGAACTATTGATAGTAATAATAGCAATATATGCTAAAAAATAAAGCTTACTGAAAGAAGAAAAAAGAGATTTTGCCAGAGTCTGGCCTGTATCAGTCCTACACTGAAGTGGCCATCTACTCCTGACAGATGTATTTGAAGCTGTGATCAGAACCAGCTGAACAGCCCAGGGTCAGACCCTGAGTGGGGGAGTGTGGATGAGGAGAGGCCTAACTATCCAGTGACATTAAGGACAAGACAGAGAAATCTGGTCATAACAGGAGGGCTCTCAGTCAGTACTGGAGACCACGGTTTATCCAAGCATCCTCTTAAAAATCTATCCAAAAGCAGGGGTACTGGCAGAAGACATCTATTATCATGTGTATGGAACTGATACCAAATATTGCCTTTAATCCCAGAGACACTCCTAAACTGCAAGTACTCTAATCTTCAGACACTCCAATCAGTGCATCTCAATAGACTTCTGGGTGAGTGTGGACTCACCCAGGCCCAGATCTTTTGTTACACAAACTAGGAGCCATTCCAACTGAAGCCAGGTCATCTGGAGGTAACCATGTGACAACTAAAAGACAATAGGAGTTCTGAGTTCCTAGACTTTGTGGTTGAGAAGAGGCACATTTCCAGAATATTACTTGTGGGCCCTCACAAGATTTATATGAAAATCATAAAGTATACAAATTAATATAAGGAGGTGACTGATATAAGTGTATACCACACAGCATAAGAAATGTTTAAGGACCTCAAGGGATAATCATTATTTTCAAGTGATAGTTTCATGACATTAAATTGTACATCTTCAGTCAATCCTAACTCAATTATGCTGCAAAAATTATTATCAACTTGTATATCCCTCTCATTTCAGTAACATTAATGATCATAATATGACCCATACTCTAAAGCCAGGAGCTCTTTAAATGAGAGGTCAGATATCTTACCCTAAGAGAACTCCTTAATGCAACTCATTTCCTGTTTGGAGGGTAAAGTCACTATCATTTTCACAGAAGGCCATAAACCTTCTGACATCCAAGAGTCATTTTATGAGATCCCTCTATCTTCCTATGTAGAGTAGAGTTAGAGGCAACAGTGTTAAGTGGACTCTATGTGCTTTCCAGATGTTTACTGCCCCAATCACTACTATATTAAGAAAAAAGATGAAAAAACAGAAATATATAAGGCATATCAGCAGAGTCTACAGGGAACGATGAAGAGGAGAGAAATGACTACATCCTGGTCTCTGTTTGGAAAAAGCCCACACGAGTACTTCCAGGGAGCTAATTCATATTCTGGAAATGAGTTACAGTAACAGCTGGCAAGGTAGTTTAGCTCAAGTAATATCTTTGGAACTGTATGAAATTGTAATTATTTTCTCCTGTTTGATGATTAGAAATTTTAGTTAACTGCCAATGCTTAAACACTACTTGAAATCTATATAAACTTAAAGAAAATAGTTTCTGTGCAAGGAACAAGAAGAAGGTTTTGAGAAATAAATTCTTAGACTGATACTTCTATCATCATCTAGACACAGACCAAAATTACAGAAAATCAATGCAACAAACTAACTATGCAACTATTGGGAGTCAACTCTATCTCTTTGGAATTTTCTTTTATCAATGAAAACAGAAGAATAAACCAAATGATCTTGAATATTATTTCAGGGTTGAGTATCAATTTTATATTCTTTTAAATGTGAACAGTGTAAGCATTAGGTAAGACCATGAAACCGGCAAAATGCAGAGACTTCTGCATGGAGCATTCATGCCATCTCAGACAAAACAGAGTCTCCTGTCTGAAAGGGTGCATATGCATTTGATCTCCACTGTGAGAATTTACTTACAAGTTAATAGACTCCAAGCCAATGGCTGTTCTTTAGAAATTTTTATAAGTTACATAATTATTCAGACAAATCAATTCAAGTAGCTTTTGGACATACTTCACAGTATATGATTAATTTTAAACAAGAGGTCATATGTTTTAACTCGGTTATTAATGTGTTGGCTTTTATATGAATAGAAATCGCTTCCAAATTAAGAGTGTATTATTCTCAAATCCTGTTTAACATTATATATACTACTCTAAGTATGCTTAGCCACCACTGAAAGTTATTATTGGAAGAGCTGGAGCAGGGGCTTAGTAGTTAAGGTCACCTATAGCTCTTCCAAAAATCTAGACTTCAGTTCCCAACACCCACATCGGGTGGCTCTCAATTGCATCTAACTCCAACTCTAGGGAATTCAACATTGTCTTGTGATTACTGTAAGCATTCTTAAACTGGTATATACACCCTCATGCAGATACACATATATCTGTTTCTAAATCATAAAAAAGTTCTTGTGTGATAAGAACATGTCTTTTCCTAATTATTAATGTGTATACCAGTATCTATGCATGATTCATGATTTATTTATAAAACCTAAGGCAAACCAATTCAAGTTTCTTTTCTTTTTTTTCTTCAACAAAAATCCAGTCACATTTAGATGACTACCAAGTACCCTTGTGGAAAATTTTACGTTAATGAAACAGCATAACTGAACTAGATTATGTACATTTATAGAATGCAAATGTTACTATAAGGGTGAGTCTTGGAAACAATAGATGCGAACCTCATTAGGAATGCTGATAAGTTTCCCAAAATTTCCACAGAAATGCTTTAATATGTTCCAAGGCAACTCAGGGACACGGAAACACTGAAGTTCACAATTCTAATGAAGGTTTTAATTCACCTGCTGGGTGACCCTTGGCAAGGCACTTATAACAATGGAATATCATCTGTAAAATTTGAGTTTGCAGAAATATGGCTGTTAACAAGTTGTAAATAATTGGAGAATGAAGTCCAAGTTTAAGTGGGCAAAACATTAGTATTTTGTAATTGTTATTGTTTAGCAGAAAATACCAATGCTGAATCAAGCATTTAACAGAAGAATTATCAATCATGGACCTATTTGTAAGTCTTTTAAAAGCCTTATTTGACACAATGCAGACGAATTAAATAAAAACAGCATTGATTAAAAACAGATCATAAAAAACAAGTAGAATTCAATATTAAGTCATAGTGTAAGTTTCTGAAACACCAAGAACATTATAGTCTGCCGGGCGTTGGTGGCGCACGCCTTTAATCCCAGCACTCGGGAGGCAGAGGCAGGCAGATCTCTGTGAGTTCGAGGCCAGCCTGGTCTACAGAGCAAGTTCCAGGACAGCCTCCAAAGCCATGGAGAAACCCTGTCTCGAAAAACCAAAAAAAAAAAAAAGAACATTACAGTCAATACTGAGTTACTTGACTTACATTCAGTTGATGTGTTTGATATGTTTCACTTAGTTGGCCAGAGGCAGAATGACTAAATATAGATAATACACAGCATCTCCAACAATATTAGAAATTATATATTAGATATTAGAAAAAATGAACCAATGAAATAAGCAGAGAGAGAATAGTTAATATTACATAGTCACACCCTTCCTGTGAGATTCAAAAGTGTAAGAAGCTGGACTCAAGGAGTAGATGGCAGTGTCCAGGGTATCTCAGTGGTATCCAATGCCAGCATCTGCTGAACAGAAACACCTTCCTCATCTCAGATGTTCAAGGAAAATCATGAGCTTAAACTCTGAAGAGCTAAGCTTCACATACTTGAAAGATTGTTCTAGGAAAGTACTATTTCATGTATTAATTCATAGCAACTTTTAAATATAATTATTTTCTTCCTGCTAGTCTTCTTAGTTAGTCAACTATCATTGATAAAACTATATAAGACAATTAAAATCTCAACTTCATAAATGCCTTCTTCCCACATTCCTCATGTATCATAATGCTTACTTATGACAACCAAATGCACCAAAGTTCTCAGTGATAGCAAGCGGCAGCATCTCCCTGGGTCTAAAGCAGCAAATACTTAAGTCTCCAAATCTCCCCACCATTTCAAGTACATTTGCCTAGTTTGGTGCACTTTATAGTATTCTAATTAGCTACAAAATTGTTGACAAAGAATTAAATTGACAGCAGTTTTATGCATGCTCTATACCATTCCATCACCATTAAGCCTTGGCATGGACTTTCCACTAGAAACACTCTATAATGCTGCCAGGCCAGGGAAACAATGCTCAGAGCAGAGGTTTAAGCACTCATACATTTCACTGAAAATAGTCAGCTGATCGTTGGAGATACACTGTCAAAGGACATACAAATCCTTCTCATTAGAAGACTTTAATTTTAAAAAATATAAAATCTATAAGCAAATTAAGAATTTGGTTTAATAAAAGAAAAGGAACTTGTACCACCACATTAAAAACAAAATAGTGCTGTATATAAATACCTGAGAAGTATGACTTTGTCATAGAAGATATTTCCTTTGTATTACCTTTGAGACATTTAACGTTTTTGTCAGTCATATCTTAATATGAGTTCGATTTAGTGAGTTGTTTGTACTTCTTTTTTTCAGTCTTTCTTTTCTTTGTTTTCCTAGTATTTATTTTTTTATACAGAGTCTTAGTAGCTCAGGCTAGTCTTGAAGTCAACATGTAGCAAAAACTCATTGTGAACTCCCAATCATCTCTTTTCTCCTTTTTAAGTCCTGGGATCACAGGTATTCACCCCTAGTTCAGGATTCTGTTATTTGACAAGTCTCACAAAAAATGCACTCCCACTAATGGTTAAAGGTAAAATTATAAATTTTCCTTTCAACCACAGGAGCTAGAACTGAAATTTGATAAAATATAAATTATTTGTGCATGACAAGTTGACCTCCTTCTATAGAAATTAAATGAGGCAGAAATGATGAATCAGAGTCCATAAACCCTAAGCAAATGTTATTCAATAGCGTCAGTGTCATTGGTAGTTTAGTTTACAGCTAGTATTTTTTAAATACACATTGATTATTCACTCCACTATAATGCTGGATACAGATTCTTAGAGTCATCCTTACTCAGCATCATATAGTCCAAAGGGAAAAATGTAGCACATAAAGCAGCTATGTAACTGAATATAATATATATGACCAAATATATATCAATACAATTTTGTGAATACGTGAACTGCATTAAGGCAAAGCCATCAGTCAGGGTTCTCAATAATTAAATACACAAGGGAAACTTTTGTCTTTCCAGAAACTCTTGCATAACTTTTTAAATGCAAATTCATTTTAAGTAATAAATATTATGATATGCTATAAAGTATAATGCCACTTTTAGCTATTTTATTAGCTGTCTTATGTGAGCTTCATGGAGGGAATGTGTGATTATTACATGGCTTCACATATTTCATTTGCCCTTGGCATTGTTTTTTAACACAACCAGTGCAGCTATTGATGTTTGAAATACATGTTGGGGTTGATGAAATTCTGAAAACTTTGCCACCAAATTTAAACTGAAGTAACATGGTCACTGACAGTAAAGAGGCAGAAAGTTCATTTATCAAGCCAGGATCAAGGCTTGAAGGTGTTGCTATATGGAGAACAGAATCCAAAAATCAGTCACCAAAGTAGTCTCTATGGTTAGAACAGCTGCAGTAAAGAAAAGCAACAATCTTCAAGCTGCAACAGCCAACTCCCAAGAAAAGGGAAGGGCCACTGCTACAGGGATCAATTTACAGAAGGCTTATCCGATTTGTCATTAAAGTGTCCAGGAATAATAAATGAAATGCCTTCTAATAAAGACTAGGGATACTCTTGGATATTTAACAGTGAGTAGACATTCAAAGTTTGTAACTGATATATAAGACATCCCTGGATAAATGCAATCAAGGATAAATAGAGGAGTTCATTTTTATTTAAACTTAGGTAAGGTTTATAATTTTATAGGAAAACATAATCAACTCTCCGATAGCCTTTTTAGATAATTACAACATAGTAATTATCTAAAGGTATATATATACAGGCAAATAAATATAGGCAAATAAAATATAGATGAGATCATACTCAATAAAGAGATGAGTGGATTAAGAATCACTTTTATGTTTAAATGTAATTTCTGTCCAACATTGGATTCAGAAAACTTGCCTGTAGGATGACATCTAGAAACTGTGTTGGCTGAGATTAGATAATTATGTTAAACTGAGGAGCAACAAGAAAAGGTATTACTAAATAGAATCCTGGACAGTATCTGCCCATCCCAGAAAGGATTTCTCACCTAACATTTCTTTTTTAGGATGAAACAATTGGAGCTAAACATCAAGAAATCATGGCTATTAAGAGTCTTAAATCTACACCAGGACAGAATCTAGCTTCTTTAACTTTATATTATAGTAAACTATAAACTCTCTGAAAATACAATATGGAAGGAAAGATATTGGGAATGTTATATGTAAGATAGTGGTGATGTTACATATATAGCTAGAGTGAAACTAATGAGAGTGAATGCTTGCTGTTCTATTTAGTAACTTATGATTTTAGTTTAAGGTGTATCTCATAGACTTATTATATAGGAGAAGTTAATACATAAGCTACAAACTGGAATAAAACAAATATTTTAAATGGAAATAAAATTCCAGTTGCAAATTGTAGATTTGTAGTTATTAAAAACTGCTCAGCAAAAGTAAATATTCAGGTATCATAATTTCAACTCAAGGAAGACAGAGGTGAGTTTGAGAAAACAGTAGTCTTAAATTCCTCCATGGGAGAGAGATGAGAAAGAAGAGAAAAGGGAGATAACAGAGAGGAGAGGGGAGGAGAGAGAGAGAAAGAGAGAGAGAGAGAACACTCAGAGTTCCATTACAAACTCTGCAAAAAATAATTTTAATGGCAGGACGTTTATTATTATTTAGGAATATAATTTCAATCATATCAAACCCCCAGACTACAATTTTTAGTAAACTATTGATACTCTTTAATTGCTTTATTTAGATTCTACTATCTTGAATCACAGAATTTAGTAACTTGCATGGCTAGAGGAGTGTATTAAAACATAAGTGCCCTGACTCTTATGATAGATAAACAGTCATAACAATCTCTAATAACTAGGTATGTTTGTGTGTTCATGTATTGTTTTATAAGAAGCTTTTAATGTATTCTGAAAAATTAATTGAGCTCCAGGTTATTATTCAAGCAAATTTTGGGAGAATATTTGCCTCTATTTTATATTCATAAAAATATAAAAATAAACATATTGAATGAAAAATAAAACAAGCAAAAATATCAGTAATTTATGAGATAAAAAATTAAACCAGATGCTGGAATGCCCAGGAGTATTCTAGAAGGTTAATATTGCTTCAAGTGTAATAGATAGAGGAATGATAATTGAATAGTTATGACTCATGTAGAGTTTTGAGGTTCAACTGCAAACCAAGGCACTTCAGATCAAGATTGTGATTTTCATACAAAATTGTGCTTTGACTTGGTTTTCACTGTCCCTTCTATCACTTTTGTACCTATGCCCCCTCTCCAAATACGTTCTAAATCTGTTCTTAAAATATACTTTAAAGTTACTTCTAGTGCACATATTCTGCAACAGTGTTCCAAGAATCCACCTGCACAGAGAACTACATGACAGTCTGCATAGAGCAGGGCGTTAGCAGAAAAAAATGACCTAGTTACAAACACCACCAGATTTGTTTTTTTATCTATTTTACTAAACATAACAGAGTTTGATATCCTACATTTTTTTCTTTTTTTGATTTAAAGTAGATAAAAGTTTGTTTTACAAGTCAATCACAGTTCACTCTCCCTCCCCTCCTACACTGCCCCCCAGTAACCCCCTATCACATGCCCTTTCTTCTCCCCAGGGAGGGTGAGACATTCCATAGGGGATCTTCCAAGTCTGTCATATCATTTGGAGGAGGAGCTAGGTCCTGCTCCATGTGTGTAGACTGAGAGAGTATCCCTTTGTGTGTACTGGGCTCCCAAAGTCCATTCATATATTAGGGATAAATACTGATCCACTACCAGAGGAACCATAGATTCCCCAGGCCTCCTAACTGACCCCCAAGACCATAGGGTCTGGATCAGTCCTATGTTGGTTTCCCAGCTATTAGTCTGGGGTCCATGAACTCCCCCTCGTTCAGGTCACCTGTTTCTGTGAGTTTCTCCAGTCTGATCTTCCTCCTTTGCTCATCAGTCCTCCCTCTCTATACCTGGATTCCACAAGTTCAGCTCAGTGTTTAGCTGTGGGTTTCTGCTTCTGCATCCATCAGCTACTAGATGAAAACTCTAGGATAGCATTATATCATCAATTTCATTATCGGAGAAGGTCATTTAAGGTAGCTTCTCAACTATTGCATATTGTTAGTTGAGGCCATTCTTATAGATCTCTGAACATTTCCCAAGTGCCAGATTTCTCTTTAAACTTATAATGTCTCCATCTATTATGGTATCTCTTTTTTTGCTCTCCTTTATTCTTACCCAACTCAATCTTCCTGCTCCCTGGTGTCCTCCTCTACCCTTCTCAGCTCCCCTTCTCTTTCTCTTGACTCCCTCTACCCTCCTCCAATGTCCCCAGTTTTGTCAGGAGATCCGGTTCCTTTCCCCTTCTTCAGGGGATCATTTATGTCTCTCTTAATGTCCTCCTTCATTTCTAGCTTCTCTGCAGGTGTGGATTGTAGGCTGATAATCCTTTGCTCTATGTCTAAAATCATATGTGCGTGATTACATACAACTTTTGTCTTTTTTGTGACTGGGTTACTTCACTCAGGATGGTTACTTCTATTGCCTGCGAATTTCAAGATTCTATTGTTTTGTTTTGTTTTTCCACTGAGTAATACAGCATTATGTAAATGTGCCACATTTTTTTATGCATTCTTCAGTTGAGGGTCATCTAGGTTGCCTCCAGGTTCTGGTTATTACACATAATGCTGCTATGAACATCATTGAACAGATGTCCTTGTATGAATGTGCATTTTTGGGTATATGTATAAGATTGGAATTGCTGGATTTTTTCATTTCTTTGGGTTTATTTGTTTATTTTTCTATTTTAATTTTAAATAGCTTGCTTCACATGTCAATCCCAGTTCCCTCTCCCTCCCTTCCTCCCATACCTACCATACGCCCCCCCCCAGCCTCCACCCTATCACCACTTCCATCCACATAGGAGATATCTAGAGTCTGTCATTTCACTCAGGGCAGGGTCCAGGCACTCCCCTAAGAGTCCAGGGTGAGAGAGTATCCCTCTTTGTGTTATGGACACACGAAATCCGTTTGTATGCCAGGGATAAACACTGATCTACTGCCAAGGGCCCCATAGGTTGCCCAGGCCTCCTCACTGACTCTCACATTCAGGGGGTCTGGATCAGTCCCATGCTGGCCTCCCAGCTGTTGGTCTGGGGTCCAAGAGCTCCCCCTTGTTCAGATCAGCTGTCTCTGCTGGTTTCGCCAGCCCATTCTTTGCCAATTTGCTCATCGCTCCTCTCTCTCTGTCACTGGGTTCCTGGGGTTCAGTTCAGTGTTTAACTGTGGGTGTTTGCCTCTGCTTCCATCAGTCACTGGATGAAGGCTCCCGGATGGTTATAGACATCAAGTTCATTATCAGGAATGGGCATTCGAGGTGGTCTCTCCACTATTGCTTAGCTTCCCAGTTGGTGTCATTCCTTTAGATCACTAGAGGTCTCACTGGTGCCAGATCTGTCTTCTAACCTATGACTACCTCTTTTATGGTATTTCTCATCTTCTTCTCCCCCTATTCTACCCCCCACTCAACCTTCCTGTTACCCCATGACCTACTCTCTTCCTCTTCTCCCCCTCTCTTCTCCCCAGCTCCCACTCCCCCCCACCCCTCGCTGGGTTCCCAACCTGTTCAGAAGATATTGGCTCATTCCTCTTCTCTGGGGTATCATGCATATCTATCTTAGGTTCTTTCCTGTTTCCCAGACTCTCTGTCAGTGGAAGTGCAGACTAGCACTCTCCTGATCCATGTCTAAAATCCATATATGAGTGAGCACATACCATGTTTGTCTTTTTGTGACTGGGTTACCTCACGCAGGATGGTTTCTTCCAGTGTCATCCATTTGCCTGTAAATTTAAGATTCCATTGTTTTTCTGTTGAGTAATACTCCATTGTGTAAATGTACCACATTTTCTCTATTCACTCTTCAGGTGAGGTTGCTTCCAGGTTCTGGCTATTACAAATAATGCTGCTGTGAACATAGTGGAGCAGATGTTCTTGTTGTATGAATTTGCATCTTTTGGATATATGCCTAAGAGTGGAATTGCTGTGTCTTGTGGTAGATTGATTCCCATTTTCCTGAGGAATCTCCATACTGATTTCCAAAGTGGCTGTACTAGTCGGCACTCCCACCTACAGTGGAGGAGAGTTCCCCTCTTTCTAAATCCTCTCCAGCATAAATTGTCTTCAGTGTTTTTTATTTTAGCCATTCTGACAGGAGTAAGATAGTATCGCAGAGTTGTTTTGATTTGCATTTCCCTGATGGCTAAAGATGTTGAGCACTTTCTTAAGTGTCTCTTGGCCATTTTAGCCTCCTCTATTGAGAGTTTTCTGTTTAGTTCTGTACCCCAACTTTTAATTGGATTCTTTGGTGTTTTGGAGACTTGCTTCTTGAGTTCTTCGTAAATTTTGGAGATCAGCCCTCTGTCAGATGTGGGGTTAGTGAGTATCTTTTCCCATTCTGTAGACTGCCTTTTCATCTTGTTGACTGTGTCCTTTGCCTTACAGAAGCTTCAGCAAAGTGGCAGAATACAAGGTTAACTCAAAAAAATCAGTGCCCCTATTATATACAGATGATGAATTGGCTGAGAAAGAAATCAGAAGAAAACATCACACTTTACAATAACCATAAACAGCATCAAATATCTGGGGACAATGTTAACCAAAGAAGTGAAAGACCTGTATATCAAAAACTTTGAGTCTTTAAAGAAAGAAATCAAAGAGGATACCAGAAAATTGAAATATCTCCCATGCTCTTGGATTGGTAGGATCAACATAATAAAAATGGCATTCTTGCTAAAAGCAGTCTACAGATTCAATGCAATCCCTATGAAAATTCTGGCACAATTCTTCACAGACCTTGAAAGAATAATAATCAACTTTATATGGATAAACAAAAGGCCCAGGATAGCCAAAACAACCCTACACAATAAAGGAACTTCAGGAGGCATCACCATACCTGACTTCAAGCTCTATTATAGAGCTATAGTCCTGAAAACAGGTTGGTATTGGTACAAAAATAAACAGGTAGACCAATGGAACCAAATTGAAAACCCAGATTTTAACCCACACACCTATGAACCCTTGATTTTTGACAAAGAAGCTAAAACTATACAATGGAAAAAAGAAAGCATCTTCAACAAATGGTGTTGGCATACCTGGGAATTGGCATGCAGAAGACTGCAGATAGATCCATGTCTATAGTCTTGTACAAAACTTAAGTCCAAGTGGATCAAAGATCTCAACACAAATCAACCACACTGGAACTCTTAGAAGAGAAAGTGGGAGGTAGTCTGCAACAAGTTGGTACAGGAGGCTGCGTCCTGAACATAACACCGGTAGCATAGACACTGAGATCGACAATTAACAAATGGGACCTCCTGAAACTAAGAATTGCTGGATCTTGTGGTAGACTGATTCCCATTTTCCTGAGAAACTGCCATACTGGTTTCCAAAGTGGCTATACCAGTTGTCACTCCCACCAACAGTGGAGGAATGTTCCCCTTTCTCCACATCCTCTCCAGCATAAAGTGTCCTTGGTGTTTTTATTTTAGCCTTTCTGATAGGAGCAAGGTGGTATCTCAGAGTTGATTGATTTGCATTTACCTGATGGCTAAGGATGCTGAGCACAAGTTTCTTTCAGCCATTTTATTTTTTTATTTTTTACTTTTTACAGTAGAGGGATTGCATCCAGGACCCAGGATCTAACCATTAATTTTTTTTATTTATTTTTCAGTTTAAATTTAGATAAGAAACAAGGTTGCTTCACAAGTCAGTTCCAGGTCCCTCTCCCTTTCCCTCCTCTCCTCCCATGTTCTCCCCCCAACCCCCCCATTATCCCCTCATTTCCCCAGGGAGGGTGAGGCCCTCCATGGGGGTGTCCATAGTCTGTCATTTTAAATTCCTCTATTGAGAATACTCTATTTAGTTCTGTGCTATACAATTTAATTGGATTATTTGATGTTTTGGTGACTAGTTTCTTGAATTCTTTTTATATTTTGCAAACCAATCCTCTGTCAGATGTGGGGTTGGTGAATATCTTTTCCCATTCTGTGTGCAGTCATTTTGCTTTTTGACTGTATTCTTTGCCTTACAGAAGCTTCTCAGTTTCAGGAGGTCTCATTTATTAATTGTATATCCCAGTGTCTGTGCTCCTGGTGATATGTTCAGCAAGCAGTCTCCTGTACTAATTCATTCAAGGGTCCCTCCTACTTTCTCCTCTAAATGGTTCAGTGTGGCTCTATTTATGTTGAGGTCTTTCATCCATTTGGACTTAAGTTTTATGTATGGGGACAGATATGGATCTATCTGCAGTCTTCTACATGCTGGCATTCATTTTTTGAAGATGCTTTCTTTTTTGCTTTATATAATTTTAGCTTCTTTGTCAAATATCAGGTGTCCATAGGTGTGTGGGTTAATATCAGGGTTTTCAATTTGATTTCATTGGTCTACCTGTCTATTTTATGCCAATTATAGCTATACAATAGAGCTTGAAGTTGAGTATTGTGATGCCTCAGGATGATCCTTTATTGTACAGTGTTGTTTTGGCTATCCTGGGTTTTTTGTTTTTCCATATAAAGTTTAGTATTCTTCTTTTAAGGTATGTGAAGAGTTATGCTGGGATTTTGAAGGGGATTGTATTGAATCTGGAGATTGCTCTTGGCAAGATTGCTATTTTTACTATGTTGATCCTATCTAACCAAGAGCATGGGAGATATTCCCATTTTCTGGCATCTTCTTTAATTTCTTTCTTTAAAATCTCAAAGTTCTTGTTACACGGGTCTTTCCTTTGTTTGGTTAGTATTACTACAAGATATTCTATGTTGTTTGTGGCTATTGTAAAGGGTGATGTTTCTCTAATTTCTTTCTCAGCCCATTAATTGTGTGTATATAGTAAGGTACTGTTTTTTTATTGCTGTTGTTTTTTTTTTTTGAGTTATTCTTGTATCCTGCCACTTTGCTAAAGGTGCTTATCATCTGGAGGAGGTCCTTGGTAGAGTTTTCAGGTCACTTATGCAAACTATCATATCATCTGCAAACAGTGAAAGGTTGACTTCTTCTCTTCCCATTTGTATCCCTTTGATCTCCATTGGTTGTCTTATTGCTCTATCTAGAATTTCAAATACAATATTAAAGAAATATGAAGAGAGTGGAAAGCCTTGTCTTGTTCCTGATTTTAGGGGAATCACATTGAGTTTCTCTACATTTAGTTTGATGCTGGCTGTTGGTTTGCTTTATATTGCTTTTATTATGTTTAGGTATATTACTGTTAACCCTATTATCTCCATGTCCTTTATCATAAAGGGGTATTTTATTTTGTCAAAAACTTTTTCATCATCTAATGAGATGATCATGTGGTTTTTCTTTTTCAGTTTTTTTATATGGTGGATTATATTGATGGATTTTCATATGGTGAATCCTGTATCCCTTGGATGAATCCTGCTTGATCATGATAGATGATTTTTCTGATGTGTTCTTGGATTGGATTTGCCAGTATTTTTAGAATATTTTTGCTTCAATGTTCATGAGGGATATTAGTCTGTAGTTTTCTCTTTCTTAGTCTGTCTTTGTGTGGCTTGAGTGACAAGGTAATTGTAGCCATATAAAAAAGTTTGCCAATGATCCCCCTGCTTCTATTGTGTGGAACACTTTGTAAAAATTGGTAATAGATCTTTCTTAAATTTCTGGTAGAATTCTGTATGGAAACCATGTGGCCCTGGGTTTTTTTTCCTTCTTCTTTTTTTTTTTTTGGTTGTGAGACTTTTGATGTATGCTTCTATTTCATTAGTTGTTATAAGTATTTAAATTGCTTACCTATTCTTGATTTAATTTTGGTAAGTGATATGTATCCAGAAAATTGACCATTTGTTTTAAATTTTCAAATTTGGTGGAGTACAGATTTTCAAAGTAAAACCTAATGATTCTATGGATTTCCTCAATGTCTGTTGTTATATACTCCTTTTCATTTCTGATTCTGTTCATTTGCATGTTCTCTCTCTGCCTTTTGTTTAGTTTGGATAAAGGTTTGTCTGTCTTGTTGATTTTCTTGAACAACCAACTCTTTGTTACATTGATTATTTTTATTATTTTCTTAGTTTCTACTTTATTGATTTCAGCCCTCAATTTGATTATTTTCTGGCATCTACTCTGATGTGAGTTTGCTTCTTTGTGTTCTAGAACTTTCAGTTGTGCTGTTAATTCTCTATTGTGACTATTCTCTAGTTTCTTCATGTGTACGGAGGACTGATTTCCATAATAAACAAAGAACTCATGAAACTAGTCATCAAAACACCAAGTAATTCAATTAAAAAGTGGGGAACAGAACTAAATAGAGAATTCTCAATAAAGTAATGTAAAATGTCTGAAAGAAACTTAGGAAAGTGCTCAGCATCCTTAGCCATCAGGTAAATGCAAATCAATTAACTCTGAGATACCATTTTGCTCTTGTCAGAATAGCTAAAATAAAAAAACTCAAGGACAGTTTATGCTGGAGAGGATGTGGCAAAAGGGGAACACTCATACACTGCTGGTGAGAGTGCCAACTCATACAGCCACTTTGGAAATCAGTATGGAGATTCCTCAGGAAACTGGGAATCAGTCTACCACAAGATCCAGCAATTCCACTCTTAGACATACACCCAAAAGATGCACATTCATACAAGAGGGACATTTGTTCAACTATGTTCAGAGCAGCATTATTTGTAATAGCCAGAACTACATGCAACCTAGATGACACTCAACTGAAGAATGGATAATGAAAATGTGGTACATTTACACAATGGAGTACTACTCCGTGGAAAAAAAACAATGGAATCTTGAAATTCACAGGCAAGCAGACAGAACCAGAAGAAATCATCCTGAGTGAGGTAACCCAGTCACAAAAAGACAAACATGGTGTGTACTAACTTATATATTGATTTTAAACATAGAGCAAATATTACCAGCTTACAATCCATACCACAAGAGAAGCTAGGAGGACACTAAGAGAGACATACATGATCCCCTGGAGAAGCAAAAAGGAGAAGATCTTCTGAGCTAATTGGGAGCATGGAGGGAGGGATGAGTGAGTTTGATATCCTAATTTTATTAGTCTATGAATAGAGAAGGTTTGTTAAATTCCTCTCTAGCTTCAGTCCCAATAAATTTAGTCAGGTACAGATTCTCAAAAATATCCAAATACCAACAATACTAAATGTTAACTTGAATAAGATATGCAAGTATTATACAATGCAAAATACAGATGTAACACATTTTAACCAGTGTAGAAAGATTTTATGGAAAGGAAATATATTCTATTACTTAAAGTACTGCACATACTGCACTGAGCCCCTATCTCTGCCTTTCTCTCAGAATGTCCAGATGTATTCCACTGTTAGGAGCTTAGACTCAGGAGTGTTAAAAGAAATGGTTTTTGTTATTTATTGTACAAGTGTCATGTGGGCTGATAGAGGTCTCTGCTCATTGTTGTAACTTATAAATCCAGGTTGACTGGTGGCTTCATTCTGACAAATGCTTCATAAATACTGCACCATGGAGAGAAGCAGAAATTGACCATCAAAAATAAATGATCTGACGTGGAAGAGGAATACATTTCTCGTGTTCATACCTCACTGGACACAAATAATCACATAGTTGCATAAAACCTCTGTGGGGAGGAAAAAAAATCTTATTTTGAATGGTAGCTAAAGTAAGGGATATAAAATTTACCCAATTGTGCATCAATTTATTTATCTGTCTTTTTCATGGGCCTTACATTGAACCAGTATACTTTGGCAATATTGGAAACATTGCTAATATTTCCTAGACATAACTTCAGTCAACAGTTGAGAAGTTCAGACATGAAACACATTTCAAGCACCACTGGACAAAGAGAAGTTTGAATGTGAAGCTACAGCTTCGTTTTGGAAATATTAACATTGGTCATGGGAAAAAAAGAAAAAACTCTGGAGTGCAGTAATCACAGCCCATGCCTTAGATTTTCATGCTCAGTGAACCAGAGATTAACAATAAAGCCATCCAATTGCTCACACTGGAGATGTTTTCTACTCCTTTCAGATCAATCATGCATGAGCTGAGATTTATTAAACATGCCATGGCATGAGAGAGTCCTTGGCACTTCCTAAACTTAAGATGCTGTTATTTCTCAAAACCAAAGATGTAATTCCAACAATCACTTTTCAAAATTAACTTGCAAATAATGCAAAAAATTTTAATCATCTACTTTCCATTCCAAGTAATGAGATAAACTCTGAAGAGACGAAGAAAGGTATGTTTCCTTTGTAAACATCATCTTACAGTAGATTATGGTAAACGTATATAATTTACCACGTGGCTGAGTCATAGGTTACAAAGCCAGCCCCTGGTTTTCCTACTGAAAATTTAAATACAGGTTCATGCAGATGCCATTTATTTTGTCACAGTAGCAATACACACAAAACAAATTATTCTGGCAAATGATTTTTTTCAGAACATGACAGGACATAGATTCAAGCATAATGCTTAAAGGAATCATCTATTACTCTTAAGAAGAGATGTTTGTTTTAGCTATGTGAACATATCCTTGTTTATAGATAGGTTTTGTTATAAATTCTTATTTGTAATATTGTTAACTGGGATTCTAAAATTGTCTCAAAAGTGCTTTGCTGTGTACTGTTCATCCATTGCTTCACACAAGCTTCCATTTAACACAGTTTATCTCAGATGCATTTCAAATCCTTCAAATCACTCATGTTTCCAAGCATGAGTGAGGGAGTAAAAAAGACAAATGGATTTATTCAGCTACTGAAATGCAACTCGTTTGGCTTCACCTTCTTGGTTTGCAGTTTCTAACGAATTTCTGTATGCCTTTGTCCTATGCCCAAGAACCTGTGCCAATGACATGCATTACCTTGATTGACCCTTCAGAATTTTTATTCTACTGCACAATTTGCAAATAAAGCAAAGTATTACTTTCCTGTGTAGACTATAATAAATTTGAACATCGCCACTGAGCATGCATGTGTGTGTATTATACATATATTTGTGTTCATCACCCCAGCATTTCTAATAACTCTCTTGGAAATCTGTTCTTTTCCTCAGTTCTATTCACTCATTAGATGATGTTTCCATAACTGCATTGGTTCATATTAAGTTTCAAATTATTTAAAAGTTATACATTTGATACAAAATTTCCAGGAATTTCTGTAAAAAATATCATTGTAGAGTCAAAATGTCATTTTGATGAACACATCAAAATTATAGCTGGAACCGGGCGTTGGTGACATGTGTCTATAATCCCAGCACTTGGGACGCAGAGGCAGCAGATCTCTGTGAGTCTGAGGTCATCCTGGTCTACAGAGTGAGTTCCAGGACAGGCTCTGGAACAAAAACTAACAAACAACAATGTATAGTTGGATATTTATGGATCCTTATAAGTGTAAATATTCTATTTATTTTTGTAATTTCTTTTGTAGTCTGATTGACAGTGACTGTGACAACTAATTTAAATGATAAAATGGTAATTTAAAAAATTCATTCTCTAAACATGTCTTTTAAAAGTTATTGATGACCATAGAATAATAGAGAGTTTGAATTTCTAGCCTGATGCACTCAGAAGATTTAAAATTATCTAATAACTCATATTCTATTGACAATTTCAAAAAATCTCCCAATTTACAATGAGTGGAGCCATCATGTGTTTTTTTTTTCTTTCTGATGAACTGTATACCAGGATATTCATGGACATGAGCACAGGACTTTGGTCATACCCCTTTGTTCAGTCAATCATGAAAAAGGTACACTGCACTGGACAAAACTATGTGCAGTCTAGCATAAGCACAAGTATACAAACCTGAAGTGCTAAACAGAAGTTCAGACAGGAATGCGTGAAAATAAAAACAGAAGAAATATTATCATTGCTTTTAACAATCAGCTTTATTGAATCCAGAAGTTAAGCTAGGGACATCTGGGCTCCATTAGGTGTAGTCTATGCTTTCAGCGTGGTGTACTACTATGAAATTCCGGCACTCTTTAACACAGAGTGCCCTGGTCCATTGTTTTATTGAGCCTTTCCTCATATACATTTTTGAATTTGTTTATTTATTGGTTTGTTGGCTCATTTTACAAGCTAAATTGTGGTAAATCTGGAACAAGCAAGTCAATTGGTACTATTTTTTAACAATTTAGATTATTTTTAGTTTCCTAAACTATAAATATTTTAAAATTCAGGCATATACATTTTTCTTTTACTTGTTGCACACTTAATAGACTGTCATATAATGGAAAAGAGCTTTACTTGTGCTAATAAACCAAAACTCCTTTCATTCTTCTTATTGAGACCATTTTAGCAGTGCTCTGTAAGCAAGTCCACAATCCCTTTTGTAGTATATGCTGGATTATACATTGAATATACATGAATACTACATATTAAAAACTACAATGTGGAAATGCACCAGTCTCTAATTTCTAATTTCTACAGAAGCTAATAACAAGTTACAAATACCTAAAATTTCTATACACAACTCATTTCTTGTTCCAAATTTATTATTATAATTAATGCTTATATCAGTCTGTTTCAATTGAAATATGAAAACCTTCTTTCAATCATACATACTGTAACAAAGTACCTAAGAAATGGATGTCAGGGAGGACATTTGCCTTGACTCATTTCAGCTTATGAAGGAGAGAAAGAAAGATAGCAAAAGAGGGACAGAGAGAGAATCCCAAAACAGGCACAAGATATACCCTTCAAAAATACATTCCCATCCTGTTCTCCCCTATTTTTCCTTCTTGATCCCCCGCGACCTCCTCTCTCCTCCTCTTCTCCCTACCTAACTCTGAACCACACCTTCTTGTGGCAGCCTATACAAAGAACAATGGAGAAAGCAGCTTTTGGTTTTTTGCCTGTATTCTCACACTCTTCCTGACAAGTTAATATATCTTGCTGCTGAGGCATTCTTTCAATTGTACTCATTAAGGATTCTAAAGACCAGATGAAACTTCCAGCCTCATGGACTGAACAACTACTGAATTCCTTAACTTTCTTTTGGAGATAGTCATAGTTGAATTAGTTGGACCACGACCTGTGAGAGATTCTATAAATTACATATGTATGTTAGTATATATTATATTGTCTAATAATCCCCATAGTTTATGCTAATATATATTAATTTTATTAGTCTGTCGTAGAGAACCCATGGTAATAAAGCATGTACATGGTACACAGACATATATGTATCAAAATAAACTCTACCTATTTAATTATATATATTCCACAAGCAGTTTCCCAGTGCAGAATATGGCCACATCCAGCTTGCCATCCAAGTTTCAGAACAAAGATGAGAAACAGGATGCTTGTTAAAGAGTGATCTAACAGTGGGAATGTGTGAAAAGATAAAAAAGGATTACAGGGCACAAAGGGAAACTGAGGTTTGTAGTGTTATGAATTTCTCTGCCTTTTTTCATGTCTGACAGTAATACCCTCATCCACATGATGACAATATGAGAATCTGGGCCTTTAATATGTGATTAGGATATGAGTGCACCATCCAACTCTTAAACAAAGACTTGGTATGGCTAGCTAGCCCTGTAGCAATGTGTGGTTGCAGGAAGGACACATGGTTTCTATGAATTAGAAAATGGTGGCTGAGCATGTATAACATTTTGGTGGCATGTTGACCTGAGATTTGTTATCCTCCACAAGGATGAGGCATAACCTCCTATTATTTATCAGCTTCCTTGTCTATGTGTCCAAATTGTAGCAGTCCAAGACAATCTTAAAAATGCATGAATTTAATAATCATGACATGTCCAGAATACAGAATGACTAAGTTGTTTTACTAAATGAACATCTAACCAAACTGCCTTCTAAATTCATTTTTATGCCTATAGACTAAGGGTGCTCTCTGCCTTTGGCAAAGAAGCATATTTTCTATAAAGGGAAGCAATTAATGCAGAGACTCAATGCTGGTCAAAATGTTGAGAAAAAGTGACTATTGAGTGCACAATCCTAAATGAGAGATGAGGATTACCTTCTGCACAGCCCTGGGAACATTATAGAGGAGGGCGAAGGAGAATGTAAGAGACAGACTGGAGAAGAACACTCTTCCAGACCTGTCACTAGAATCATCAAGACCAGAAAAAAACTGGGCCTCTCAAGTTCCCATCCAGGAGGGTCTAGAGAGGTTCTGACTCTCTCTTTCATAATACAACCACTGGTAAATTGTCTGTAATCCAGTCAATAATCTCTTACCTATGCTCATACAAACAATCATAATTAAACTCAGTGAATCAGAAGGAAAACAGTTATGGAAGTTGGAGGGAGATTGAGAGTAAGGTATTAGTAGTCAAAATGCAGCTTATATAAGTAAGACATTTTAAAATATAACTTTTTGAATCAGAAGTGTCTTTTAACATTTTCTTCAGATGAACAAGGACATATGATTGATTAATAGAGTGTAGAATTTAGTGTGTAGGCATGGACTGCATCAGGAAGGATATAACATGGGCTAAGCTGCCTACTTCAGCTAAGTAAATCCAAAGAAGTCTGACTGCTAAACATAGGGTTATGTATTATAGTGTTATTAATTTCTCTGCCTTTTTTCATGTATGACAGTAATACCCTCATCCTCATGATCATAATAGGAAAATCTGGGCATTTAATATGTGATTAGGCCATGAGTGTAACATCCAACTCTTAAACAAATTCTTCCAAGCTAAATGAGCTTCTTTTCTTTCATATGCTACACCTTCTAACTCACCTGCAAAGAAAATGTTAACTTAAGGTGACAGAGAATATACACTTAAGTTCATTGGATAGGGGGACAACTGCTGTTATCCTGATTTTGGAGGAATGTCACATTTTCTTTTCTAAGACTTACCTGTGGCATTGCAAGTGACACCATTGTAGTACCTCCAAATAGTCTACAACAAAGCAGTTAGAGGACTAGCACATTTAGTGTCTCTAGAAGACAGCTCCATGTATCCCTATGAGGTTAGTAACATGTATATGTGCCATGTTTTCTTTTTTGAGCACAAACATTTTATTATACAGATAAATTTGCTGAGACCCACACAAACCATATGATCTTACTAATGCACATAATCCTATGGTGAGGGTGTGTACTGTTGGTGAGGCTGTGTGCTTGTGGTGAGGTTGTGAGCATATGTGTGCACACTTTCTTGTGGTCTTAAATAGCTACTTTATAAATATATAGACATATTAGGATAACAGTGGGCACTCGTGGCATTCAATGAAATTCTGTAAGTTTTGACCCAGAGTGTTCTATGAAGTTGGCTATTACTTTACCCTGTCAAACAAGGAAAGTCAATACTGTTGAGATTCTTTTAGCTTTTTCTTTTTCACAAACAATCTAATTACTGTGCAGGCTTTGTTAGCTTTTTAATAGGTTTAAACCATTTAAGTCATCTACCCAGCTGCAGGAAACTATGATCCATCTCTTTCAAATTCATTTATTTTAAAGATAAATAATCATATGTTTTAGTGCAACTGCTGCTTTAATTTCTATTGTAGCTCTAATTTGGCTGCCATTAATGAGGAAAACTAATTAGCATTTGTGTCAAGGAATCTATCATTTTATTCTTTCAGTTTTTCACAAAAATACTAGTGTTTTTGTCACACATATGTGTGACAGATGATGTTTCTGTCAATCTGAGATTGCATTAACCATTTGGCTTCATTGGAACTATTTTATTCTGCATAAATGTTTAAATTTTAAAAATTTAAAATAACATTATTAAGGTTAGTATTGAAGAAATTTCTTAAGCTTATCTAATATTTGTGAGCTTTATCTGACTCATAAACATCATTGCATGGTAGACTTTGAAAGTGAAATATTAGAAAGAGAATAAGAATTATTACAGTCCCACGTGAACTAAAAGACATTTTCTATTAAGAATGTTATCACTTGGGAAGTCACTAAGTAACTTTTCACTCATACAATACCATAAGACCAGTGTTTATGGCATGCAGAGAGTGACACCTGAATACATATTGTTTAAATCAAGTCAAATATGTTTATTTCTTATGTTGTTATTATTTTTGAAGAAACCATTCACAACTTTTTCTCCTAACTTCCTGAGTAGAGGACAACACATTAATCCCCAATAATCATTATGGACAATAGTACTCTGAGCTTCTTGCTTTTATCTATCTGTAACTTAGTGTTCATTTTTCACTTCTCTCCCACAAACACACCAATTTTCTAGCCAATGGCAACCAACATTCTACTGTCTACTTCTGCAAGATATTTCCTTTGAATTTAAGACATGAGTTGGTGTTGCATCAATTGTCTCTTCTGTCCTTGAATTATTATACTTAGCATATGGACCTTCCTCCATTTTCTTCCAGTGTCTTGCAAATAGAAGCCTTTAATTCATTTATATCTGAAAAATATTCCACTGATTAAATTTAAAGTCTCTGATTTTAAAACTAAGTTGTAAAATCAGTGGAAGAATATTCCTGATTACAAATTATATGCTCTACACACATACTCACACCAAAACATGTAAACTTCAACATATGTGCCTAATATCTGCTAGTGTTTATCTCTTAGAAAAATAGGACTAAAATATCATTATTTGATGATATTTGTATGTTGGAGGACACAGATAGGAAATTTGTTTCTCACTTATTGTTGGAATCATTTTGGAAACAACAGAGAGAATCCAGGGAAGAGCTCTGAGGAGAAATATGCTGACATTTGGAAGATAATTTGAAAAGACCATAAAGAGTATCTTAACAGAGGAAAAGAAAACTACCATACATGCAGATATGTGTGTATAAAATGGTAGACCAATTTAGAGAGCAGTAAATTTAGTAAGGGATTCAGTACAGACAGTATGCTTAGCAAAGAAATTTGAAAGTGGCAGTAGCATAGGTGGGATGGTTTATACATAACAAAAACAAACACAAGTGATTAGAGAATGCCAGTGTTGTCAAAATGGTAGCAGGTGTGTTGAACAAGAATCATTTGTCCTTTATAAGGATCATTTGATTGAATACCTAAATCTCAATCATCCACAAGGGATTACAATGATAATAACTGTGATGTTTATGAAGGGCTTCATTTGGAGTAAAATCCCCTTTCCTTATAAAATATGTGTAATTACATATATGTGCATGAGTGTGGATATATAATTTTTAAATTCTAATGACTCAACACAAGATTCCAAAGGAAAATGTCTCCTAAATACATACTCTTCTCATTTTAAAATTACTGAAATACTTATCAATTTGGAGGTTATACTTATTTGCATAATTAGTACTCCACATTGCAATTGCATATATGTAATTATGATTAGTTAACTTGCATGTAAATTGACAGATTGGGTTAAATTATTTGAATACTTCAAAGGAAATACAGAATTATGACAGCATTTTCTAAGGAAAAAGCACCTTTTAGCCTGTAAATAAGTAACTACATGTTATCTTACATTTTGTTTTACTGTCAAATATAACCTATTCACTAGCTACTCATGTGTACAAAAGAAATATTTTCATTTGAAAAGAAGAATATAGCTGCCGAATAATATCTTGCTGCGTTTATGTTCAATGTTTTCCTTATCTGTTCATGAGTGGATAAACATATTAGCTATTTCATTTCTTGATTATTATAAATAAGCAGCAATGAACATGGATGGGCATGTGTGGGTCAGTAGGGACAGAAGGCAAATTAGGATACAGGATATTTTGATGTATTCCCAAGAATGATACAGCTAAATAACAAGTTGGTCATATTTTATATTTTTGGGAACTGTCACACTGATTAGCATAGCAACTATACCAGTGTGCGCTCCTATCTGCAATGAATAATTGCTCCCTTTACTCCACATCCATGCTAGTATTTGTTATCATTTGGTATTATATCTTAATCTCACTAACTGGGATAAAATGAAATCTCATAGTAGTTATAACTTTCTAAGTTAAATTGATGATTAAATATGCTGAACATTTTAAAAATTGATTCTCAGTCATTTATAGTTCATGGTTTGAGAACTCTTTGTTTAGTTATTTAACCCAATTTTAATTATACTGTTCTTTAAACCTACGTATCTTTTTATCTATGATTTCATACATAAGTACTGTACTCATATAATTTCCATGCCTACCTCTCCTATTATCCAACTCCATTTATGTGTCCCATGCTTCCTTCAAATTTATGATCTCCTCTTTAATTATGTATGCATATATTTTGTTATATTTTATTGCACTATTATATTATATATAATTAAAGTCCCTGAGATGTCTCCCATTCGCATTGACATATTACTATTGTGACTATGAAAGTCTCATGATGCAACAATATTCTTGAAATTTCATGAGTACAACTTCTCTGTTATATACAGAACATTATCTTACAACAGATGTCCTTGTGCTCTAGATTTTATAAATGGTTCATCACCTATTCTGCAATGATTACTGAGCCATAGGCATAGGGGTTGCATTATAGAACTACAGTGTGGATAGGCACTTATAGCCTTTTATTCTTTTAATTTTGAAGAGTTGTGAATTATTGCAGTGGAAAGAAGTATCTTTAGTGAGGATGATGGCTATCCAAAAATTAGTAGAAGAAAACACAACTGTCATGTACCTGAGAAACATGTGAAATACTAACTGGAGAAAAGACAGCATCTTCAACAAACAGGCCTGTTCAAACTGAATAGCTCCACATGGAAGAGTCAAATTAGAGCTAAGGAATTATACCCAGGAAATATAACCAACAATTGACAAATGGGATCTCATATAACTAATATGTTCCAGTACAACAAAGAAAGCAGTGAACCTATGGAGAAGATTCCTACAGAGTTGGAAAGAAACTATGCTTGCTGTATACCCGACAAAGATAATACACAGAATATACAGAGAACTAAACAGAAGAGTCATAAGAAAATATTAATTAAAACATGGAGTAAAGGTCTAAATAAAGAGTTCTGAAAAGACAAGCTAAAAACTTTGACCAATAAAAGTCTTTAAAAGTGTTAAACACACTTAGTTATTAGGTAAATAGATATTAAAACTACTTTGATGTTTCATCTTACCAAGGTCAGAAAAGGCATGATCAAAACAAAGCTACAAACAAACAAACAGAGAAGCTGAAAACAAATGCTGGCAAGGATGTGAAGACAGTGGACATCCATTTATTATTTGTGGAATTACGAACTGGTCCAACCACTTGTGAAATCAGTGTGGATATTCCTCAAACAGGTAAAAGGATATCTGCGATATAACCCAGCTATACTACTCCTTGGACTATGCAAAAATGACTTGAAATCTTACTTCATAAGTAGCTGCTCAGTTATGTTCGTTGCTGCTCTATTCACTATAGCTGAGAAGTGGAAACAACCTAATTGTCCTCCAGATGATAAATGGATCATAAAAACGTAATACATATGCACAATGATATATTATTCAGTAGTAGAGAAAGATGGAATTTACAGTTCAATTTACCAAGTGCGGTAACCCGGTGCTAGAAAGACAGATACCCCATCATTCTCTCTTATTTGTGAAACTTACTTGAAAATCATCAGATGTGATTACAGTACCTGAAGTAACAACTGAAACTCAGAAAGTAAGAAACAGACTATGCAGTGGGGAGGATTTCTGAGGAAGAGGGCAGTGAAAGACAAGTGTTGGGAAGAGGGAAATAAGAAAAAGAGAGTGGAAATTTTACCTTGGAAGCAGGAAGGGAGGTTAATAAGGATAGAGAGGAGGATAAGGTTAATAAGGATAGAGAGTAGGATAAGTGGTAAATAGCACCGAAACTGTTTGAAGAATTCCTAAGGAATCATACCATATTATGTTTATCTAAAATTACACATAATGCGAACACATGCATGTGTATAACACATACAGTCAAAATGAACTTATGTCACTTTGAGTTATCATTTTTCCCTTGTCCAAGAATCATAGATCTGGCATCAGATATGGAAATCCTGACTTCCAGATTCCAAGAATTCCCCCAAACACTATGGGTTATTGTTGTTATCCTTGGTTTTCCCTTGGGACATGACAATCGGAGTCTATTGCTGAAGATACTACAAACTTGGAACACAGTTTAGTCCTCTGCCCTAAGTACTAGCTCTCATATTACCAGAAAGTTCTATCCAAACTACAAAGTGAAAAAATAATTGATAATTCTACCCAGCTGTAAAGCCTGTAAATCATGACAGTGACATTATGACCAGCACAAGATAATCCTAAAGGTGTAATAGTGATACTTAAATACTGGTAGTAACCAAATTACTGTATACTTGGCCTTAAAGATGCTAAATGGGGATAAATATCAACATTCCTGTCATTAACAACTCTGGGAGGATTCTGCTTTCACAGGGTTTTCCCTTGGAGTAAATGTAGTCTCTATTGTTTTCTGTCTCCTTCTTACAAGGACAGTGTTCCTTTTCTACTATAACAAATATTTCATGGTTTAAAATAAAATATTTATTACCCAGTTCTGGAACACAAAATTCCCACAACCCCATAGCAAGGTGTTTGCAGTAAAGAGTTAACTTCTGAGCTAGAAGACAGACCCTGCTCTCTCTTTGGCTAACTCTGTAGTCTGCAGTTCTTTACTTTCCCAGCTGTAGCTTCGTTCCCCACTGTATATTTTCCTTACATTGCCTTCTGACTTTTGTCTTTTCTTTCAGTCTTAAAGATACCTATTTTTATAGTTAGGTTCACTGGGATAATCTACAATAATTTAAGTTTACAATCCTTATGTTAATTAGAGCTATAAGCATCTTTTCTTTGCAAAAATGTAGCAGCCCTGGAAATGGAGATACTGATGCATAGCTATGGGAGGGAGACATTATTCAACCTGTGTGTCACACCTCCTCCATGTACTTTGTCCAATATGGAGATGCAGAAGGGAAAATTGTAAAATCCTTAAAGCATGCTTTCCTGATGCATGTTAACTCAGTGGCAGTGGGGATTTATGTTAGCTTGGTGGTAGTCATGATGTATGTTAGCTCAGTGGCAGTGAGGGCATACAATAGCGGGTAATCTATTCTTCTACCACAGAACACAGTTAGGCACACACTGCTGACTTTTGAGCAATCTGTGTTCTGTGTGTCTTGTCTCACCTCTGTTTGCCAGTTTCAGTTTGCCAGAGGTTCTCTCATCCACAGTACATATGCCAGTAGAGTGTGATTTCTAACCGTATTAACTATCAGTTGCTCATGGTAAAAGTTCCTGTCAAATATTCAAGACTTAGAGTTTCATGTTTAATATTTCCACCATAGATATTTTATGAACTGTCATACTTTATAGGACTGTAGGTTAGAAGCTACTTTAAATAAGACATCCGAGTCTTATTTTCCATAGCAAGAAATATTTTTTATTCATAACCATATCAACTTTTGCATCACTAGTTTTAGAAGATTAACACTTTAATAATGGAATCAGAAAAATTAAAAACTGATAATAAACTGTCAGTTTGAGAGCCATTATATAAAGTCATTTTATAAAGCATTTAAATTTATAAAGTATAAAATTAATTTGTTTCTAGAAATACTTTCCCGCCAATGAATTGTAAGTATTCAGTTATGCTCTGTCTCCTCTAGGCTAATTTCCCAGAAACCATCAGCCCCATCTAAGTGTAACTGCACCAACAAGACATCAGTTCAGTCACCAGTGACAACTTGCAGTGCAGCACAGTGCCTGGTAGAATAAAACAATACATTTTTTTAGTTGTTATTTTTTTTTAATTTGGAGATGTGCATGTCTCACATCCTAGTATTTTATCACATTCATCTTTTTTAATACTTTTTCTGAGTCATAGAGTTGATTAAGCTATATCATATTGTCAGAAATAATCAGGCATAACTTCACACAGAACCGAATACAAACCATCTTTAATGCTTTATACCACTTCATTTCTTCATCTTTATTAATACTTTAGACAAAGCATATTAGAAACACAACTGTACAACTTAATACATCAAATTTATGAGAAGATGGTTCTATCAAAATGTTCCTATGCTTGATGGTCCTACATACCTATCTGAATAATTGAACTGTCTAAGAATGGACTATTGAGTAAATAATAGAGTTTTTCAAAATTGTTTTTTGTGCACATTTAGATCATAATATGAAATTAGTTTCTGTGACTTTACTTATCTCATAGGATTCTTTCCAATAGTTGTATGGTATCATAAAATTAAAAAAATGAACGACTCAAACTGCATTCAAATGAATTAAGGTGTTCAATTTATTAGCCTACAAAGGAAAAATAAAAGCAATCCAGATGGTAGTCTCTCTACATTGAACAATAAATACCAATAAGTTCTCAAATATACCAAGTAAATAAACAAATGAAAGCAAATAAATGAAAAATTGCATTCATGCTCATCATCAAACACGTGGCTTCTGAAACTCTGAGATCAAATCCAAATGCAAAAGGATTTTCCTGAGAAAATGAAGAAGGTGCCATGAATTGGATCATTATGGCTCCCATATCTCTATAGTAACATATAGAGTTCACTGGATGTATGCTCAGGAGTGGCATAACGGGAAAATGTAGTGGGTATATTTCTAACTTTTAGAAAGAGCATCACGCAGATTTCCTCCGGGGTTGTGCCAGTTTGCATCCACACCAGTGGTAAACAGATAATTCTCTATACCCACATCCATGCCATAACAAAAAAATTGTAGCCATCCTGAATGAAATCAAAGAGAAGTTTGTATTTGCATTGTCCTTTTGGTTAAAATTTTAAAATACTTTTAAAATATTTCTTTACCACTTATACGTTATCATTTATTTATCGATTTAACTTGTTTTCTGATTTTTCTTTTTTATTGAAAATAGATTTTTTCATACAGTATATTCCGGTCATGTTTTCCCATCTCTCATCACCTTCTAGATCCTCTCTACCTTCCAACCCACTCAACTTCAAGACTTCTTTCTCTCTTTTTAGAAAACAGACAATTTGAAAAATAGGTAAAATAAACAGAATAGAACAAAGTAAACAAACTGGGGGGATGGGCACAAGATACACATACATATGCACACACAGAATTTTCTGTCTAGATTTACAATATATTTGCCCTTTTATTGAAAACAGAATCTTTTCTCAGCTACTATATTCTGATTTTTTTTCCTCTCAGTACCTCCCACTTCTTTTCAGGATTCTATGAGGTAACATTAAAATGTAAAAAAAATATAAAATATATAAATTAAATATAAGTTAAAACAAAAATCCATCACATGGACGTTGGACAAGCAAACCAACGGGAGGAAAAGAGCTCTATAAAAGGCATAAGGATCAGTTACCCATTTGGTTGCACACTCAAGAATCCCATTACAAAATAAACTGAAAGCTATAATGAATAGGCAGAGGTCCTGGTACAGACCTGTGAAGGTCTGGTGTTTGATGCTTCAGTCTCTGTGAGTTTATATGAGACTTACTTGTGTTAATTTAGAGGACCTTGTTTTCCTGGTGTTCTCCATTCCCTCTGGTTCTTTCAATCTTTCTATCACCTCTTCTGCTAGATTCCCTGAGCTCTCTTAGAGGAGGATGTAATAGAGACATCCTATTTAGGGCAGAGTGTTCCAAGTTCTCTCATTCTCTGTATAATGTCTGGTGTCTGTGTCTGTTCCCATCTGCAGCAGGAGGAAGATTATTTGATGGTGTAAAGACCATTTTTAACTACGTTATTTTAGTCTTTTTTCCCTTGCTGCTCAGTTTTTGTTGCTCTTTACATACTCTATATACTAACCCACTGTAAAATAAATAGCTATAAACACCTTTTCCCATTCTGTAGGTTGCTTCTTCATTCAAACAACAGTTTCTGCTGATGTACAGAGCTTGTAATTTCACATGGTCCCATTTTTCATTCTGCCGTCTTAATGCCTGAAGTTCCAGTGTCTTTTATGGAAAGTTTTTCCTTTTCCAATAAATTCGAGTATATCCCCAACAGTCTTTTTTTATTATATTCAGGGTATATAGTCTAATGTTGATTCCCTTGGTCCATTTAGAGTGGAACTTTGTATAGAGTTCTAGATAAGGATTTCCTTGCATTCTTTTACATGTATCATCAGAATATGACCAGCATCATTTAGTCAGTGTGTTATCATTAATCTCCAGTGTATAAATATTGTCTTGTAGAACAGCAAAAGACTGAGTTTGCTCTGATCTGTGGATTCACATCTATTTTGTTGTTCAATGTGCCTGTGCTTTTTATACCAGGATCATATTGGTTTATCACTATTGTTATGCAGTATAACTTAAAATTACAGGATGGAATACCACTAGCAGTTTGTTTTACTTTTCAGAATTGATTTGGAAATTCTCAGTGGTTTTTTGTTTGCTTGCTTGTTTGGTGTGTGTGTGTGTGTGTGTGTGTGTGTGTGTGTGTGTGTGTGTGTTTCCATATGGAATATAAGATTTTTTTTTCAATTTTTGTGACAAATTTCTTTGGAATATTTCTTTTATAAAATTAAGTACCCTGTTTGACGGTTATAAGTGTTTAGAATTAGTATATTCTCTTGCTGTATTTTCCATTAATGAACTTAATTGTCTCTGCCTATCTCTTCTAACTATTTTTCATATATGAGTGTAGCCATGTTTGCTTACTTATTAATTCAATTTGCTTAGAATAATGTTTGTCATCCTTTTACCCTGAGGTAGTATCTGTCATTGTTAGGAAGGTGTTTCTTGGAGGCAACAAAAAGGATTTCTCTTACCGGAGAACTTTCCGGGCTTCCTACACCATGGCAGTTACATCTTGACTGCCCGTGTTTCTCCTTCCCAGAGTCCTGCTGGACACCTAGTCCCACCTATCATGGTTCCCTATTGGTCAACAGTGCTTTATTGACATATACACAGGACTTCCCCCATCACACATTCAGAGGGTCTGAATCAGTCACATATTGGCCTCTCAGCTATCAGTATGGGAACCATGAGCTCACCATTGTACTGGTCACCTGTTTCTGTGAGTTTCACCTACCTGGGATTGACCCCTTTGCTCATCACTCTTCCTGCTCTGCAACTTGTTTCCAGGAGTTCAGTTCAGTGTTTAGCTGTGGGTGTCTGCCTCTGCTTCCATCAGCCACTGGATGAAGGCTCTAGGATAGCATACAAGGGAGTTGTAAATCTCATCAGGGAAGGGCATTTAAAGTAGCCTTTTCACTATTACTTAGTTTGCTAGTAGGTCTAGAGATTTCAATAGTGCCAGTTCATTCCTCAAACCTATAATGACTCCTTCTGTTATGGTATCTCTCATCCTGCCTTCCTCTATTCTTCCCCCGACTCAAACTTCCTACTCCTCCATGTCCTCCTCTCCCATTCTCTTCTCCCCCTCATTTCTCCCCAGCTCCTTCTCCCCTGGCCCAATGCTCCAAGTCCACTCAGGAGGTCCTGTCCTATTCCCCTATTCAGGGTACCAGGCATAACTCTCTTAGGGTCCTCCTAGTTACGAAACTCTGTGGCAGTGGGATTTTAGGTTAGCAATCCCCTGCTTCATTTCTAAAATCCATATATTACTGAGCATATACCATGTTTGCCCCCTTGTGACTGTGTTAGCTCACCCAGGATGGTTTCTTCTAATGACATCATTTTCCTGCAAATTTCTAGATTCCATTGCTTTTTTTTCCACTGAGTAGTACTTCATTGTGTAAATTTACCACATTTTCTCTATCCATTATTCAATTAAGGGGCATCTTGGTTGCTTCCAAATAATGTTGTTATGAACATAGTGGAAGAGATGTCCTAGTTGTATGAATGTGTACCTTTTGGGTATATGCCTAGCAGTGGAAATGCTGGGTCTTGTGGTAGACTGATTCTTATATTCCTGGGGAATCTCCATACTGATTTCCAAAGTGACTGTACAAAATGGCAGTTTCACAAAGAGTGGAAGAGTGTTCCCCTTTCTGCACATCCTCTCCAGCATAAATTATCATTGGTGTTTCTGATTTTAGCCATTCTGACAGGAGCAAGATGGTACATCAGAGTTGTTTTGATTTGCATTTCCCTAATGGCTAAGGATGTTGAGAACTTTCTTAAGTGTCTCTCAGATATATTAGACTCCTCTATTAAGAATTCTCTATTTATATCTGTACCCACTTTTTTATTGGATCCTTTGGTGTTTTGGAAACTTGCTTCTTGAGTTCTTTGTACATTTTGAAATCTGTCCGCTATCAAATATCGGGTTAGTGAATAACTTTTCCCATTCTGTGGGCTGCCTTTTTGTCTTGTTGACTGTGTCCTTTGACTTGCAGCAGCTTCTCAGTTTCTAAATACTGTACTTGAAGTCCTAGAGAGAGCAATAAGATAACAAAAGGAGATCAAGGCGATTCAAATTGGAAAGGAAGAAATCAAGCTTTCACTGTTTGCAGATGATATGATAGTTTACATAAGTGACCCAAAAAACTCTACCCTGGAATTCCTACACCTGATGAACACCTTCAGGATGTACTCATCTAGTAATTGCCAATCATAGTATCTGTGCTACTGGTGTTATGTTCAGGAAGTTCTCCCATGTACCAATTGTTCAAGGGTACGTCCAACTTTCTCTTCTAAGATAATCAGTGTGGTTGGATTTATGTTGAGGTCTTCGATCCATTTGGACTTAAAGTTTGTGCATGGCAATAGATATGGATCTATCTGTAGTCTTCCACATGGCAGCATCCAGTTATGCCAGCACCATTTGTTTAAGATGCTTTCTTTTTTCCATTGTATAATTTTAGTTTCTTTGCCAAAAATCAGGTGTTCATAGGTGTGTGGGTTAATATCAGGGTTTTCAATTGATTCCATTGGTGTACCTGTCTATTTTTGTGCCAATACCAAGCTGTTTTGAGGACTATAACTCTATAATAGAGCTTGAAGTCAAGGATAGTGATGCCTTCAGAAGTTCCTTTATTGTACTGGGTTTTTTTTTTTTTGGCTACCCTGGGTCTTTTGTTTTTCCGTACATAGGTGAGAATTGTTCTTTCAAGGTCTGCAAAGAATTATGCTGGTATTTTGATGGTGATTGCATTGAATCTGTAGAATTTTTTAGGTCACTTATGTAAACTATCATAACATCTGCAAATAGTGAAAGCTTGACTTCTTTCTTTCCAATTTGTCTCCCCTTGATCTTCTTTTGTTGCCTTATTGCTCTCTTTAGGACTTCAAGTACAATATTGAAGCGATATGGAGAGAGTGGACAACCTTGTATTGTTCCTGATTTTAGAGGAATTTCATTGAGTGTCTCTCCATTAAGTTTGATGTTGGCTGTTGGTTTACTATATATTGCTTTTATTATGTTCAGGTATGTTCCTGTAATCCCTGATCTCTCCAGGATCTTTACCATAAAGGGGTGTTGAATTTTTCAATGGCTTTTTCAGCATCAAGTGAGATGATCATATGGTTTTTCTTTTGTAGTTTGTTTATATGGTAGTTTACATTGATAGATTTTCATATGTTGAACCATCCCTGCATTCCTCAGATGAAGCCACATGATCATGGTGGATGATTTTTCTGACGTGTTCTTGGATTTGATTTGCTAGTACTTTTGTGTCAGTGTTCATGAGGTATATTGGTCTGTAGTTCTCTTTCTTGGTTGTGTCCTTGTGTGGCTTGTCTAGCAAGGCAATTGTAGTCTTGTAAACAGAGTTTCGCAATGAACCTTCTGCTTCTATTGTGTGGAACACTTTGAAGAGTATTGGAATTAGATCTTCTTTTAATTTCTGGTAGAATTCTGCAAAGAAGCCATCTGTCCCTGGGATTTCTTTGGTTGGGAGATTTTTGATGACAGCTTCTATTTCATTAGTGGTTATTAGTCTAAATTGCGTATCTGTTCTTGATTTAATTTTGGTAAGTGATGGGGGAAGTCCTTCTGTCTACATGCTGCCCTATTTTTGAAAAAACAAAGCACTGTTGGTTAATAGGGAAGAAAGATATGTAGGACTAGGAGTCGAGGCAGTTTCTGGGAAATGTAGTCAAAAGTTAGATTGACTAGGAGAGGAGGCAAGTCTGGCCTTATACAAATATATGTTAGTAATTATGGGTTAATAGTTAAATCAGAGATAGCCATTAAGAAACCAGAGCAAAAGACCAACAGCTTCATAATTAATATAGCATCCTGTGTATTCATTGGGGACTGGCAGTGCTCTGGGATAAGTGACAGGTAAGTAACATCTATCCAGAAAATTGTCCATTTCCTTTAAATTTTTGAATTTTCTCAAGTATAGGTTTTCAAAGTATGACCTGAATATTCTCTGGATTTCTCATTGTCTGTTGTTATGTCCTCCTTTTCATTCCTGATTTTGTTCATTTGCATGGTCTTGCTCTGCCTTTTGGTTTGTTTGGATAGAGGTTTGCCTATCTTGTTGATTTCCTGGAAGAAACAACTATTTGTTATATTTATTCTTCATAGGGTTTTCTTTGTTTAGACTTTATTGATTTCAGCCATCAATTTGATTATTTTCTGGTATCTACTCCTCCAGGGTGAGTTTACTTCTTTTTGTTCTAGAGTTTCAGTTGTGATGTTAATTCTCTAGTGTGACTATTCTCCAGTTTCTTCATATGAGCTGCTAGTGCTTTGAACTTTCCTCTTAGTATTGCTTTCAAAATGTCCCTTAGGTTTGGGTAATGTTCTGTCTTCATTTTCACTGAATTCTAGGAAGTCTTTAATTTCTTTCTTTTTTCTTCCTTGACCCAGGAATGGTACACTTGTGCCTTATTCAATTTCCATGAGTGTGTAGAGTTTTTGCAATTTGTGTTGTTGTTGAATTATAACTTTTTTATTTTATTTTATTTTTAAATTTAAATTAGAAACAAGATTGCTTCACATATCAATTCCAGGTCCCTCTCCCTTTCCCTCACCTCCTCCCATGCCCTCCTACCAACTCCTCCTATATCTTCTCATTTCCCCAGGGAGGGTGAGGCCCTACATGGGGTGTCCATAGTCTGTCATTTCAGCCAAGGGAGGGCCTAGACCTTGCCCTGGGAGTCCAGCATGAGAGTGCATCTCTCATTGTTGGATGGGTGCCCAAAATCCATTTGTATACCCAGGATAAATACTGATCTACTACCCAAGGCCCAATAGATTACCTAGGCCTCCTCACTGACACCCACGTAAAGGGGGTTTTGATCAGTCCTATGCTGGAAGCCCAGTCATCAGTCTGGGATTCAAGAGCTAACCCTTGTCAGGTCAACTGTTTTTGGTGGTTTAACTAGCCCAGTCTTGACCCCTTTGCTCATCAGTACTCCCTCTCTGCTCATCAGTACTGGATTCCTTGAGTTCAGCACAGTGCTTAGCTGTGGGATTCTGCCTCTGCTTCCATCAGCCATTGAATGAAGGTTCTGTTTCCCAGACTCTCTGGTCATGAGAATGTAGGCTGGCACTCCCCAGATCTATGTCTAAAATCCATATATGAGAGAGTACATGTCATGTGTCTCTTTGTGACTGGATTACCTCGCTCAGGATGGTTTATCCAGTGCCATCCATTTACCGGCAAATTTCAGGATTCTATAGTTTTTTCCTGTTGAATAGTACTCCATTGTGTAAATTTACCACATTTTTCTATCCAGTCTTCAGTTGAGGGGCATCTAGGTTGCGTCCAGATTCTGGCTATTACAAATAAAGCTGCTATGAACATAGTGGAACAGATGTCCTTGGTTTATGAATGTGAATCTTTTGGATATATGCCTAAGAGTAGAGTTGCTGAGTCTTGTGGTAGGTTTATTCCCATTTTTCTGAGGAATCTCCATACTGATTTCCAAAGTGGCTGAACAAGTTGGCACTCCCACCAGCAGTACAGGAGTGTTCCCCTTTCACCACAACCTCTCCAGCATTAATTGTCTTTGGTGTTTTTGATTTTAGTCATTCTGACAGGAGTAAGATGGCATCTCAAAGTTGTTTTTGTTTGCATTTACCGGATGGCTAAGGATGTTGAGCACTTTCTCAAGTGCCTCTCAGCCTTTTTAGACTCCTCTATTGAGAATCCTCCATATAGTTCTGTAGCCCACTTTTTAATTGGATCCTTTGGTATTTTGGAGACTTGCTTCTTGAGTTCTTTGTAAATTTTGAAGATCAGCCCTCTGTGGGGTTAGTGAATATCTTTTCCCATTCTGTGGGCTGCCTTTTTGTCTTGCTGACTGTGTCCTTTGCCTTACAGAAGCTGCTCAGTTTCAGGAGGTTCCATTTATTAATTGTTGATCTCACTGTCTGTGCTACTGGTGTTATGTTCAGGAAGCTGTCTCCTGTACCAATTTGTTCAATGGTACCACTCACTTTCTCTTCTAAGAGGTTCAGTGTGGCTGGATTTATGTTGAGGTCTTTGATCCATTTGGACTTAAGTTTTGTGAATGGCATAGACATGGATCTATCCGCATTCTTCAACATGGCAGCATCCAGTTATGCCAGCACCAGTTGTTAAAGAGTCTTTCTTTTTTCCGTTGTATATTTTTAGCTTCTTTGTCAAAGATCAGTTGTTCATACATGTATGGGTTAATATTAGGGTGTTCAATTCCATTCAATTGGTCTACGTGTCTATTTTTGTGTCAATACCAAATTGTTCTCAGGACTACAGCTCTATAATAGGGCTTTCAGCCAGGGATGGTGATGCCTCCAGATGTTGCTTTGTTGAGTAAGGTTGTTTTGGCTATCCTGGGTCTTTTGTTTTTCCATACAAAATTGATTATTGTTCTTTCAAGGTCTGTGAAGAATTGTGCTGGGATTTTAATGGGGATTGCATTGAATCTGTAGATTGATTTTGGCAGGATTGCCATTTTTACTACATTGATCCTACCTATCCAAGAGCTTGGGAGATCTTTCCATTTTCTGAGGGCTTCTTTAATTTATTTCTTTAAAGACTCAAAGTTCTTGTGATACAGGTCTTGTTTGGTTAGCATTACCCCAAGGTATTTTATGTTGTTTGTAGCAATTGTAAAGGGAGATGTTTCTCTGATTTCTTTCTCAGCCCTTTTATCATCTGTATATAGTAGGGCTACTTATTTTCTTGAGTTGATCTTGTAGCCTGCCACTTTTCTGAAGGTGTTAATCAGCTGTAAGAGGTCCCTGGAAGAGTTCTTTGCATCATTCATGTAAATTATCATATCATCTGCAAATAGTGAAAGTTTTACCTCTTCCTTTCCAATTTGTATCCCCTTGATCTCCTTTTGTTTTCATATGGCTCTAGCTAGAACTTCAAGTACAATATTGAAAAGGTATAGAGAGAGTGGACAGCCTTGTCTTCTTCCTGATTTCAGTGGAATCGCATTGAGTTTCTGTCTATTTAGTTTGATACTGGCTGTTGGTTTGCTGTATATAGCGTTTATTATGTTTAGGTATGTTCCTGTTATATCAGATGTCTCCAAGACCTTTATCATGAAGGGTTGTTGGATTTTGTCAAAGGCTTTTTCTGCATCTAGTGAGATGATCATGTGATTTTTGTTTTTCAGCTTGTTTATATGGTGGATTACATTGATGGATTTTCATATGTTGAACCATCCCTGCATCCCTGGAATGAAATCAGGACTAGAAAAGAGAATGCACCTGTGGCTATCAGATGACAAAAAACTCAGAGACACTGTGGGGGCTATGCCCAACAGTTATTCTCTTTGAGACCCTAAGTATCTACTTCTTCTATTCATCTTAAAAATTAATGTCATAATTGTAAATTATTTTTCTCAATGTAACTAGATAATCATGGAAACAATTGACAAATTCTTAATACTATCAAAATTGTAAAAAGTAAATTATATATATGTGTGTATATATATATATATATCCTGATGAGTTAAAACTGACATATTGCTGATGGTAAAATATTAAGATTATGTGCAACTTCTCCCACAACATGGGTCAAAATTCCCCATTTGATTACCTGGTACTTTAATCCCTACTTCCTTGCTGTAACTTTGACTTACAGAGGAACATTTCAGATGGTTATATTTTCCTTTCCTTTTCCCAATATGCAGCCAAAGTAGTCCAGATATATTCAGATCACTATGAGCTGTCTTTCTTTCTTGAAAGCACACATCTGCTCTTCTGTTAGACTTTTTGATGTGTGACTCTATGACTTCTAGGTTTTCTAGTTATGGAGGGAGCAGTGCTGAACGGTGTGTGAGAATTATTGCGCATAATTTCTTTTTTCAGACAGCTGGAAAAAAGCGAAATACAGGAAGAGTTTGAGTGTTTTATGGTCAGACTCTGCATCCTCATTTGAAAGGCAGCATATGAGTGAACATCTTAATGTTGCATTTTAAAATTCATTCCAGTCTAGGATGCAAATGTTGCAGAGACATCAAATTAACCAATAAAATCAATGTCCCCATCTTAATTAGAAAGTTGGCAAGGGACAGAGCACTCTGTGTATTCCAGCTTCTATGGCATCTGCATGTGACTAAGTAACTAGATTCTGAAAAAAGAATGTAAGGCAAAGTATTATCTGCTACTTCCTGACCACAGTGACTAAACAAGCCATGAAGTTCACTATCTTCCATTCTTTGTGGTTGTTGCAAAAACAGTCGAAGAATAACATTACACTGAATGCAACTCTGAGGAAGGATGATGGGGACCAGGAAGAAACTGACAGTGTGTTTGTGAGGAAGAGCAGATGAAATCAGGAGCTTGTTCTGTGCTCCAAAGTTGTGAACATCAGCAATATTTGCTTAGAAAGAGAGTTAAAAACTACATCTTTATGCATATATATATGCCAATTCTATAGTGATTGAATATAATATAATCTACCATTCATAATTTTACTTAAACTCCAGTTTTGCTTTTATTTCTGACTTCAGAGATAGTTACAACAAAATTAACACTTGTCTACTTTTTAACTTATTTTATTGAGTTTCTTTAAACAAAAATAAATTCCTCCATTTTCCATACATCACAATTAGATAAATCTGAGATTTCAGTTAAGAAATGCAAACTCAATCTTAAAAAAATCATGCCAGTAATTACACATCTGAGTCAAAATTGACAGCTGATCCACTGAGACATATTTAATTAAATTTTATAATATTCAGCCAGAAGAGTATTTTCATTTATATCAGTGAAATGTTATTTAAACAAAGGTTACAAAGAAACAGTCAGTTGAATTACTATGACGACATTCAAAAACGTCTAATTGATCTTTTGATTTAGGTCTCCATAGTGCTAAAATGGAAGCCAGCTGGCAGAGAGTTTCATCACTCTCTGACTTACGGTTGATTACATCCCAGTAACTTCATCATACGTTTAGGAAATCATAATGTGAAAAAGCATTCATTATGTCTACTCTACTGAGCATCACAATTTGGCCTTTCCTACCTGAAATATGTTCATGATATTTACATTAAGCTAAAGTTGAATGAGGTCACTAACTACAATATTTATTGTGCAATCAAGTGTTGACTATGGCATGAAATGTCTTAAATACCTATATCCAAAAATTTATGGAATGGGGTCTGAGGAGATGCCTCCACCAGAAAAATGTTTGCTTTTCAGGCACTGGGCCTCGAGTTTAGATAACCAAAATTTAACTTAAAAGCTGGGTTCTGTAGTATGCCTATAATTCTAATGTCAATGATACCAAGATCCAAAAGATTAAGTGGCCAGACAGAATAAGCAATAATCAGTCTCCAGGTTCAGTGAAAGACTATCTCAATAACAAGGTAGGAAGGCACCCAAAATCAGCCCTTCTCACTTTCATGTTCACATCTCACATATGCACAACTGAACTTGTACACGCATACATCCGAAAACCTGTTGGAAACACAGTGTCCTGTATGTCAATTATTCACTCTTGTCATTGTATGTCTGAAAACTGATATGTGTCTCTGACATTGCCCAGCATCACAAGAGGGTATTATTATACTTCATACTACTAGCCTACAAAAAAAGCAAACATTCGAAGTTAAAAAACAAGCCTTTTATAGAATGCTTACTGATTTTGCATCACTGTAAACCGAAAAATCATAAGATAAATTACTATAAGTCAGTGGCTGTCAGGAGAGTTCTATGTACCTGTAGCACTGACCATGTCAGTTTGGGTGTGCTCACAAGTATGTAGAATGTACTGGGGATAAAAAGAGCTAGGGGAAGGAGACTCATTGTCTTTGGGTTCTGGTTTTGGCCTGGACAGCAGCCTGTAACCTTTGGTTCTCGGCTTTCCAAGTAAGTGATTCCTTTTCCAATAAGATATCATAGGACATCCCTATTTTGTGTATCTTCATATTCCCGCATTAGCTGGTGTCAGCAAGTAAGATTACCCAGCTTCCTTGTCCTCTGCCTCTATCCTGGCCCGGTGCCAGCCACCACCCTATTGCGTGGTCTATGGCCCTGTGTATCTCGGCACCCCCGAGGCCCTCCTAAGTCACCCGGGTTTCCCAACTGAGTCCCTTTCTCCTGCTCAGTGCGGTTTTCTTCCACTTAACTGGGTTCCATCCCTTTGGTTTATCCAGCTTTACCAAAAACCTCTGGCATTCCTGGAGACCTTGAGTCTCCGCAACCTTCCTGCCCACCCAGAAATCAACACTTCTGCTGCACCAGCCCAGCCAGCCCTGGTCACCAGGAAGCTTGTAGAACGGGAGCCATGAATAGGAGCTAAACACCTGGGCTTCCCCTGGCAGCAAGACATGCACCTCTATCAGCAGTTGCCTAAATGAGCATCCAGAAAGCCATTCTGCATTTGCTTTCCTTTCCACCCATAAGGTTCCGCAGTACTCCAGACCTGCAGGTTCCCACAATCTACACGGGACTCTTTCCCTTCCTGTTAATAAAATTCTCGTCTCTAAATTTTTGCAAAACCTACTTAGGATTTTTCAGATTCTATGGGGAAAAATACAAAGCACGCTCGGCAGAGCTATTTTTGGCAGCACACCTTTGCCACCTCTTGGCCAACAATAGTTATTGCAGGCAAAAATCCTTTGCTCAACCAGAGATCTTTGGAGGTGAGCTTTGCATTCTGGTAGTTCATGCTACTGATACGATTACCTGCTTTATATCATGGCAGATAATCTAAAGATGCAAAGCGTTAGGAATCTCATCGCTTATTGCATGAATGACATCCTGGGAGAGGATTATAACATGCCCCAAATATAGTTATATCTAATGCTAACGATTAGCTTAATAATCCACATAATATCCTGGGAGAGAGGGCTTGATCATAGGGCAGAAAGCAGGGAAGTTGTGCAAACTATTGGTAAATTAGAGACAAAAATTCAAAATCTTGAGGTCAACGGGGAAATGTCTAACAATATAACTCAGAACTTAAAACTACTGCCCTAATGGCCAAAATAGAATCCATTCAGGAGGACATTATCAAGCTTGCAGAAACAACTAGTTCCATGTCTGATGACTCAATTACTAGAACTCAAAGACGGGAACATCAGATTGGTGAACTTACTGAAACAATTTTTTCCATGTCTGAGGCTAATGGCCAGCTTGCAGATAGAACACTGTTCTTAGAAGGCAATTTATATGTCATTCAAAAGAAAAATATCTAAAGATGAGAATATTAAATGCTTGTAATTGCATATAAATGATGAATACAAGAAACTGACAGACTCTTTGAAGTGCCTAGAATTTTTTTTGACACAGGAAGTTCAAGCACTCAGAGAAACAATGTTCAATAGGAGAAGAAAAACTTTGGATTCCATCAAAATTGATCAAGATTTGATACGAACAGGAGAAACTTTGGAGGAGGAAAGATGACAGCTCATCCACAGAGTCATATTCTACAATGTGTAAGGAGACCTCACAAATGGAAAGGGAAGTGTTTTGTTTTTGTATTCACAGGAAAACCTATCTCCAAACAGCGAGAGGATACTGAACATGTGGATACCTAAAGAAGAGATAATAACTACCCAAAGGACCATCAAACAAAGAAGAATCTAATGTTTGGTATCAATGTCTAACTCTCTTAACTTTGTCCTTATAATATCTATTTCTTTTTACTTTCTAGTACTCTTTTGGTCCCAATTCATTTAAACCAATGCTGGCTTTGGAGTTGTATTTGGCTCTCCTCCTCTAAAACCAAGCATGTTATTAAATTAAAATTCAGAGTTTCTGTATTATATCAAGGAGCCAATTGATGTAAGACAGAAAAAAATGTAGGGACTGTCATCTGTTTATACTTGGTTATTTCTCTGAAAGTCTAATTTCCCTCACATTTACCATCTTCCTTATTGTTGCCTTTCCTGGTATGCATATGCATAAAAGTTGAAATTGCTTTGTTGGCATTAACATTTGAGTTTTCCACAGAGAACAAGGAATTTCCTAACAGCAATCTTCAAACACATCAGATAGAAACTGGGGCCCCACTTCATTGATTCCACCTGATCAGACTTGATGCATCTGAACTGACAAGTACCACCCTGAAACAGGCTTGAAACTACATTGCTCTACACAACTCCAGACTAATTAACTGATATGATGCATGGTGTACTTTCTACACTCTGGCCAAAGCCTTGGACAAGAACTTCAATCAAGATTAGAACTTCAGTCAAGAACTTCAATCAAGCATCACCAGCCAAATAGAGACTGAGTACAAATGTTGTAGCTAGTACACTTGAGACTTTGACTACACTAACATTTTCTTCCAACAGGATCTCATGAGATTATCATTGTCTCATTTCAGCAGGAAGTAATTCTGAGAATACTACATCCCCTTTCCCTACTGTTGATATTACACCTGTTAGAGTTAGTTTTCAATTGTTAGGGTTGGGATTGGAAGGAAGTATTCAGACTTGGATGTCTCTTTCAGACAAGTTTAGGATTTAGATGGGATAGATATATTTAGGATATGATATAGGTAGATTATAGTTTGTTTATCAGTTACTATGTATTCATGCTTTATATATGTTTGACACCTTTTGCATATTGACACAATTTAGTTTTTTAAAGTCTAAATCTTTTCTTTAAACTAAAAGGGGAATTATAGGGAGAGGTCAGCATACCCGTAGCCCTGAAAATGTCTGGGTGGGTATGTTCACAGGTACGTAGAACATACAGGGGATAAAAAGAGCTATGGGGAGGAGACTCTTTCTGTTTAGGTTCCAGTTTTGGCGTGGAGAACAGCATGTGGACCTTTGGTTCTTAGCTTTCTTGGCTTTTCACAGAAGTGATTTGTCTTTCAATAGAATATCATAAAACATCCCTACTTTGTGTATCTTAATATTTCTGCATTAAGTTGCAATCTGCTTCTAACGGAATTGTCAAGAATGTTTTTGGATTATCTAATTGTATATAATGTTCAAGGAATACAAATCAATGTAGGGTAGCTTGTATAAACTTATTTTATTCTTTAACATGTTCAAAGGATTATTTGGAAATCACCATATTAACACAATGGGTACCTTCTAAGCTCCCTGTGTACTCATCAGTGCTGTCTTACATTCACTACAATAGAAGGAAGAGACAGCTAGCATCACCAAATAGACATCTGGAGGGTCATCAGTAATAGGACCATCTAGTAACTTGATAAAAGTAGGTGCTGTCAGACATTGATCAGATTTACTAACCCCGAAATTCTATAGATTAGCCCCAGTGATCTGCATTTTAGTATGTGTTCCAAGTGATTCTGAAACAAGCCAATGTGGAAAATAACAGGAATAAGACACTGACCTAGAACATCAGAAAGAATGTAAAGCTAGAGGAATAACACTCTGGTAAGGGCTCTGGATTCTACAGCACCCACTGGTGAATGGAAGATGACTGTGACTAAAGTTGGAATACCACATACATGTTCATACTTGATGACAAAGCTTGGACCTGTACAAGTTATAATCTTTTGGTAGGTATGCCTGACTTTTATGCATCAGTAGTTCCTCACTATAGATAGCCAAGGTTTCAACACTACACAGTGTGCAGACTTAAAAATGGCAGTCATGCAAGCATCTGTGGTGTATAGTTACAGCGATCCACAGTATTCCACTTTCCACAAAACTGATCTTATCTTCTGAGATTGTTTACAAATAATTCTAGCAAAATACTAAGATGTTATTTATTTAAACAAATTAGAGCATTGTAAAGACATTCCTGTAAATTATTTTTCACAGCTAAGAAAAAAGACACATACATTGAACACTTAGAGACCAGAAATGTATTTTATATGAAATCTATTAGAATATTTATATCAGATAAGATTGTCAAAACAGTTTATTACTTAAAATTAGCATTAATAACATAATTCTAAGGCTGTCAAGATAACTCATTGGGTAAATATGCATGCTTGCATGGCTGCTGATTTCAGTTTGATGTCCAGAACACATGTAAAGATAATTGGGGGGGAACTAATTCCACAGAATTATTCTCTGACCTTCAAATATTCCCTGTAGCATGCATACCCACTACATCATGCACAAACACAGTTAATACATACATGCTCACAGACACTAACAGTATAATAAATGATGTTTAATGTTACAAAGTCTCATGTGCCATAAGATAGAACATAAATTTTATATGTATATTTTGGGGATTTGTGTATTTCTCCAATCATTGGAAAGAAGAGTGTTTCCATAGATTATTAAATATTGGAAATCAGTAGCTTAAACCACATACTTCAAATTATTAAAGACACCTTACATAAAATATATTGTATTTCCAATATCCTACAAATGTTGAAGAAATATGTAATACAAGTTACAAAATATGAAAGAAAAATCAATGAACAATATTACTTGTATGAGTAAAGAAATTCATCTGATGAAGGTCAATTGTCTAGTGGTTTTTCAAATATTGTGTCATTTTCTAGAGAATGAGTGGATGTGTTTTATGAGGTCATTATTGGACACCAAGCACTATTTCATAGCTAACTGCATGTTTACACATCTGTATTCACATAGGCAAGGTGAGTTTTAAGACACCATAACAAGCAAAACTTGGCTTTATTGCTTTTATATTCACAGTGGTAGTGTGAAACACAGTTTTTGTCTTTAAAAAATTGCTTAGATTGATTTCCATGTGAAAGCTTTTTCAACATTCCATTAAATTGCTAGGCTACAATTGATTATTTAATAAAATTATTTGATAGCTTCTGAGAAGATTATTTCAAAGCATTTAGCTTTATGTGAGTCATTAAATTTGCAATGAAAAGCAGTAAGAAACAGGAGTGACCATAACAGGAGTTCTGTAATTGCTTTGCTGAATAATTTCACCATTCCTTGGCCAGTTCTGCAGGCCCCACACTGCCAAGCATATTACTAAGCATTTCCATGAACATAGACATGCATGTATATACTAATACTTAAATATTCATTACCACATCAAGACTTAGGCGCCTACTTAATTTACTCTGAAAGTCCTTGGAAGCCATTCTTTTTAAATAAATGTTTGATTAGTATCTCTTGTGGGTGTTATATTATTTTCAGATTCCATAGTATATGGAACAATATATATTTTCCTAGGTTGTTTTTCTGAATGGTATGTACTTAATTCATCATTCAAAATTGAACTCTGTGTTTTCAGAGTAACATAAAATATTCATGTTATTAGGATCGATTCTCCTAGAATAGCAGCATTTCAAGACCAAAAATAGAAGTAGGTTTATCTTTGGAATAACATCTCATTACCTGACCGCCATGAATAACATCACTACTCTTCCAGTTGGCCTAATAACAGTACTCCAGAATACTGATGAGCTTATACTTCTGAAGGCATTGCATCCCTATAAGTAAATAAGAAGTTCAAGATATTGTAAGTAAAACATATATTGATGCCTTTATCCTGCCCAAAAATCATGATATAGCAATACAGTGCCTAGTTGAGGACTAGCTATCTGTTCTTATGAATGCTGTCTGAGTTGGGAGCTATGACTCATTGCATCTTCCATCACCAAAGAACAGTTCTACATTGCGTATCCAACAGCCTGGAAAATGGACAAACCTCAAGCTTCATAGTCAAGTGTCAATTTAATGAATGCTGTTTTTGGACTTCTATACAACAAAACAATTGTGACTGGGGCCATCTGCAGATCACTCATAGACAAAATTTAAATATCTCCAAAGAATAATAAGGCAAATAATTAACTTTTTGTTCTGAAAGCCACCAGTAAGATATTACAATATGCTCTTCCTGGCAAAGTTGGAGTAAGACAAACATAGCTGTAATTTGTATATTTCTGTACCATTCAAATGTAGGTGAGTTTTCAAGGAAACAGACTAAATTTACTCTATTGGAGATAATTTTTAAATAACTTAATGAATAATTAAAAATCATTTTGTTTTTAATAGTTGTTGTGAATTTTAGGCAATATATGACATATATTATAGAAGTAACTGTCAAAATGGTTGTTGAATAACTGTGTATAACTGAAAGACTGAGTATTTAGGTTGATGTAGACATCCTGAAAATGTTAAGATCTTTTTCATTAGGAACTTCTTGAATAGATGGCCTAGGGTTTACTTCAACATCCATATCATTTATAGAAACTATCACACAAATTTCCTTTGGACCCCACTAACACACACACACACACACACACACACACACACACACACACACACACACACACACACACTACTGTTATTAATCGTGTTTAAATTAACCTGGACTCCAATTCTAAGGATGGGCCTTTGAAGGTTCAGTGAAATCAATTTACCTCAATCCTTTGGATTTAGCTTTTTTGTTTGTTTGTTTGTGTCTGGTTTGTTTTATGGACAAGATTAAGTCAAATGAAATAAGGAAAAGCAAGACTATTAGCCTGCTATGACTTAATCAAGCACAATTCATGCTATCTTCTGCAAGCTAAGCCTGTGAAGTTCTGTGAGATTTGGTGCTCTTTCATTCATGGTAACATGAGGGAAGCCAGTTTCCAGTGAAAACTGAAGAAGCCAAGGAAAGGATATTAACAGACTCATTATAACATGATTAGGTTCTATGGATAATAATATTTTTAGGGATTATTACTCTTGTTTTGGACTGTCAACTCTATAAATCAGTGTATTGATCTGCTTCCTCTCTTCTCCTGCCTTTTCTTTTTTAACTAAAATAATGAATATATATTAAATTAATCTATGATTCTTTGCCACTGAAGATTCTAGAATACATGTAACATAAAGTAGAAATCCTATTTGGGAAAAAAATAAAAGGAGGCAGGTTAGATATCAGAAGACAGTAAGACAAGAGAAGTCAGCATTCTAAAAGAGGGTTAATATATGTACATGAAAATCCACAGCCAAACCTATTGCTGTGTGTCTGAAATAGAATTAATATAGATGATTTTATAATTCTCTAGCAGACTCCAAATGTTTATTTTTTATTCATGTTTTTATTTAAATTAGAAACATGAATGCTTCACATGTGAATCCCAGCTCCCTCTCCCACCTCTCCTCCCTTGTCCCTCCACCAGTCCCCCAGCCCCCCACCCAATCCCACCCTCTTTGGGGGGATCTTTAAAGCCTGTCATTTCATCCAGGGCAGGACCTAGGCCCTTCCCCATGTGTCCAGGCTGAGAGAGCATCCCTCTATTTGGAATGGGCTCCCAAAGATCATTCACAAACCATGGTAATCACTGATCTGCTACACAAGGCCCCAGTGATTTCTGTAGCCTCCTTACTGAGACTACATTCATGGAATCTGGATCAGTCCCCATTTGGCCTCTCTGGCATCAGTCTGGGATTCAAGAGCTCCCCCTTATTCGGTCAGCTGTCTTTGTGGGTTTCACCATCATGGTCTTGACCCCTTTGCTCATCACTCCTCCATCTCTGTCACTGGGTTCCAGGAGTTCAGTTCAGTGTTTAGCTGTGGGTATCTGTCTCTGCTTCCATCAGTCACTGGATGAAGGTTCTAGGATGGCATATAAGGTAGTCATCAACCTTACCATCAAGGAGGGGCATTTAATGTAGTCTCTCAACTATTGTTTAGTTTGTCAGTTGGTGTTATCCTTGTAGATCTCTGGAGATCTCACTAGTGTCAGCTCTTTCCTCAAGCCTATAATGACTCAATCTATTATGGTATCTCTTGTGGGTCAGATGGAAACATCCATGCACTAGACAGTAGAGAAGACCCTAATTTGGGGTCGAGGGCATGTTTGTGTTTTCTTGCAGGAAAAGAATAAAGCTTCGGCAGCTGTCAGACCATTTAGTGAGATGCATGGAGTAGAGAAAAGCTGGACCTGAGACCATGGGAGCCTACCTAAGCCAGTTTGAGTGAGATCTCCTAAATCAGTGTTCCTGACCCTTGATGTCATCGAATCTAGAGCCCAAGAAAGAAAAAGAACAGTCGGTTCGAGATTTCCAGTTTTCTCAACAGACCTGCTACCTCAACCTTCCGGACCCATGAGTTTTCATCGTGAAGCCAACAGAAAAAAAAGGACCCATTTGAAGCATTTGGACATTGGTATGGACTATGATGAGTGGCAAAAGCCTCTTTTCAGTATTTGAACAGGACATGGTCACTTGAAATATCAGACTTGGTGGTTCCTGTTTCTGGAATCGTGCCTAGGCCAGTGTATTTTTCTGGAGAAATGCAACTTGTCCTAATGCGACAAAAAGGAGACTTTGACTCAAGTCACATAATCAGCTGACGTTAAATCAATAAACTACATCACCACAGGAACAAATTGGTACTCTGTGGATAGTGCAACAAGCCTATTGTTCATATTTTTCATAATGCTACATGTGTAACATCAATGATTGTACCTAATGTATCTGTGCAAGTGCACTTTCTAAATGCTTTCCTGAGCAGATCTTAAAACGATTGTAAACTTTATCAAATTGTAAATGTAAATCACATGCGGGTTACCCTTGTAACAGAATGTAAATCACGTGCAGGTTACCCTTGTAACAGACAAAGGCTGGTAGAATGTTATGGCCCAGATCTGGTGATGCATATGGTGATGGAGAGGCGCTATGTCAATGGGGGTCCTGGAAATGGTGGCAGTGGCGGTAGGCATTCTGGCTTTATGCCGAGCTCAAACATGCCTTGTTCCAGAGGCAAGAGATCCGTAACCAAGTATTGCTTAGCTTAGCCCATGGCAATCCCGATAGCCATGAAGGTTGGTTACAGATGATTTAAGGTTGTGGTGTCTCCGACGACGGGCAACCTGTGGGGAAGACCCCTCCCACCTAAGACAGGGATTCAAGGTCCCCCAAAAACGGGAAAGGGAGGGTGACCCTACTTGACCTAAGCCAGGAGTGCCTCATTTGAAAATAAAAAGGGGTGAATTGTGGGAACACCAGACCTTGAGTAGAGACCCACTTCCCCTTCTGCCTGGGAGTAGGCAGCTGTAAGACAATGTGTAGTAAAAACATGTTTACTAAAAACGATACAATGCCCGGGGCAATAAGTTCCTGGAAAAGGCCTGCCCACAGAAACCGCCCTGACCTCGACCTTGTCCAAAGACTAACCGTACCTTCAAAACCCACACACATCCACCACTGGTGTCAGAGCAGAACCAGCCAGGGTAGAGGAGAGAGCAGAAGCTTCTCTGGTGGGAGCTTTTCTTAGGAGGTTTTCTTGAACCTTTTTGGAGCCTGTTTAAAGTTTCTTTATATCGTTGAACGAGTCTCTGTGTTGTCAATCCCCGACACCCTCCGCACGTTCTCAGACACAGGCCAAGAAGCAGACGTGACATCTCTCATACTGCTCTCCTCTATTCTTACCTCGCCTCAACCTTCCTGCTCCCCCATACCTTCTTCTCCCCTTCTCTTATCCCCCTCTCTTTTTCCTGGCTCCCTCTCCCCTCCCGTGATATTCCCAGTCTGTTCAGAGACTCAGTCTACCACAAGACCCAGCAATTCCACTTTTAGGCATACACCCAAAAGACGCCCATTCACACAACAAGGATGTCTGTTCCACTATGTTCATAGTAGCATTATATGTAATAGCTAGAGACTGGAAGCAACCTAGCTGCCCCACAACTGAAGAGTGGATAGAGAAAATGTGGTACATTTACACAATGGAGTACTACTCAGTGGAGAGAAACAATGGAATCTTGAAATTTGCAGGCAAATGGATGGCACTAGAGGAAACCATCCTGAGTGAGGTAACCCAGACACAAAAAGACAAACATGGCATGTACTCACCAATATATGGATTTTAGATATGGATCAGGGGAGTCTCAGCCTACAATCCCAGTGCCAGTGAGTCTGGGAAACAGGGAGGTTCCCAAAAGAGATGCATGATACCCCAGAGAAGTGGAATATAGATGATTTTTATATGAAAAATATACACAACTATGAAATTTGAACATACGTATATGTACCCTTTAAAGAATTATGTTAACTAATGAAGTTGATCTTTTGGAATTCACTCTCTATTGGCTGTCAAATAAACAGGTTATTAAAATTACTAATGATCCTTCTCCTATTCAATGGACATTATGCCCATCAGTTGTACTTGTTAGTGTGCAATATACTAAATCAAAAACAGCAGCACTCATAATCAAGTGAATTGATTTTAAAGGGTGAGATAATAAAGAATCTGCCCTCCACACTCTATAATAATTTATTTAAGATTGTTAAAATATACCCCACTTTGGCAATAACACTATGAAGATTAAAATCCCATAGATGTCAAAGGAAGCCATTGTTTAAATTTGAATGCATCTCTATTTGATGGTTTTTAATTAGCAAATCTACAGTGAATATCACATTTTAGCATTTGACCTATTTTCTAACCTATCTTGAGTGATGGGCTTGTATTCACACTTTAGAATGTACTCAGAAAGCTCTCGTTTCATTTTGGTAATTAGCATATTTATTGATAAGCTCATCATCATTCATCAAAAAGAACAATTTTAATTACTTTCTTTTAAAATGTAAAGAAAGGAATTAAGACTAAAGGAAAAAATAACCATAAATCTGAAAAAAGAGATGTCTGTGACGTATCGCTAATGGTATAAAACGATGAACAAACAGCTCATGAGATATAGGCTAAGAATGAAAATGTGATTTTTTTACAACTATGCCTTATGATGAACTACAAACTATAACAAATATCAATAAAACTAATTCTTTTTACAATTATTCTTATGATTAACAAAAGAAAATTCTTTCCCTAAAATGTCAAAAGTTTTAAAATTATTGATATATGATTAAATTTTCAGTGTACAGGATTCTCTGTCCCATATCTTAGAACATGACTAAACAAAACTATTTTTGAAAGACCATAAAAAAGCTCAGTGTATATTTCAGAAAGCATAGGTTTCTACATCTTTAGACTTCCGTGTTTTAAATCTTGGTCATTATCTACATAAAATTTTAAATGAGAAATTTGTAGATTTAATTTTTAAATTACTATATCCCATTATGTATCATTTGTTTTGTGATTATTTTTATCTACTTACTTAAGAGAAAATTAAAAGCATACTCTGGTTAAGCACATGATTATTCTCTCATCTAATTTTACAATAGTACTAAAAGTATTTATCTTCATTACGGATTGGAATATTGTATCTCAGTAAGCAAAAATGGCATGTACATTTTTCCAGATTTAGAGTTAAAAAGAAAACAGCAACAAAATAAATAACATTGGTTCATATTTCAAAATTTCTTTTTCTATTATGTTATATATAATAAGCATGGAAGTTTATGGTAAACCATAATAATCTCATAGCACATTTTTGTAATTACGTGGAAAGTTAAACACTTAACTTTATATGATTTCTTTTGTTGAGTTTATGGTGAATCACAGATGGACTAAATGAAATGCTCTGACATGGATGGTTTGCTCTAAGTCCACATTTCAAACCAGCATATTCATTTCCATTTCCATCTGAATGGATGCATTCATAACTTACACCTGCCAAACTTTACATATTGATAGCCTTATTCAAAGATGAGAACCATGCCCTTTCAATTTTTAGGTGCAATGTACTTTCAGTTCATAACAGTAACTGCAGATACTCTGCTTATTTGTTATTAATATGTATCTTGTCTACTTTAAATAAAAGATTCCTCATCAGTGATTATCTCAGCTTAAGAGGAAAATGCTTATTTTTCCCCATTGTTTTGGTTTCCTCAAACACAAAGATCTGGGGCCAACAAGTGAAGCAAGACACAACTACAATTTACCTTTACAAATTGGAACCCCCCAGCCCTCACTGGCTTCTCATTTAATGAAACTTTCCCTTTGATCTTGCTTCAAACTTGAACATTTTTCTCTCATTTGAAAAAAAAATTGTAGTTACTAAGAAATCTCTACTTCCCCCTCGCTTTTTTTTAGTAGAAAATATCCAGACTCCAGTGATCTTGTGTTAGTTCATTGGCCACCTCTGTGGTTAAGATGCATTGCAGAGCAACCAAGCTTGTTCACTGCTCCTGCAAAACCTCTGTGCAGATCTCTGTGTGCCAGGCAGGTGATTCTTAAGTTCTTAATGACAGATGGTGTGATATTGTTCCTGCCATATGTTCTACAATCTCCTTATTTTATCTTCTCTAAAGGCCAAAAATCATTTAGGGTTTTCCAAGACCTGCAGCGTCTTACTCCCTCAATTCTGTGCTGCTTTCCAGTCCTGTCACCACTGCAATAGCATAAATGCATTCCCCGAAAGCATCATATCATACAGTAAAAAGCAGGAGGCTTAAGTGAAATTGAGATAAAGAAAAACACCCTCTTATGCTGGAGAGGATGTGGAAAAAGGGGAACATTCCTCCACTGCTGGTAGTGTACAGCCACTTTGGAAATCAGTATGGAGATTCTTCAGAAAAATGGGAGTCAGTCCACCACAAGACCCAGCAATTCCACTCAGCATATACTAAAAAGATGCACATTCATACAACAAGGATGTTTGTTCCACTGTATTCATAGCAGCATTATTTGTAATAGCCAGAACCTGTAAGCTGCCTAGATGCTCATCGACTGAATAGGGGATAGAGAAAATGTGGTACATTTATACAATGGAGTACTATTCAGTGGAAAAACAATGGAATCTTGAAATTTTCAGGCAAATGTATGGAACTAGAAGAAACCATCTTGAGTGAGGTAACCCAGTCATAAAAAGAGAAACATGGTATGTACTCACTCATTTATGGATTTTAGGCATGAATCAGGGGAGTGCCAGCATACAATCCTACTGCCAGAGAGTCTGAGAAACATAACCTTCATCCAGCAACTGATCAAAGCAGAGGCAGATATCCAAAGACAAACACTGAACTGAACTCCTGGAATCCAGTGTCAGAAAGAGAGAACTGATGGGCAAAGGAGTTATGACTGGGCTGGTTTAATCCACAGAAACAGTTGACCTGAACAAAGGGGAGCTCTTGGACTCCAGATTGGTGGCTATGTAGAAAGCATGGGACTGACCCAGACCCCCTGAATGTGGGTGTCAGTGAGGAGCCCTATGTAGTCTATGGGGCCTTGGGCAGTATTTATCCCTGGTGTATAAATAGACTTTGAGTGACCATCTCACAATGAGGGATACTCTCTCAGCCTGGAATCTTGAGAGAGGGCCTAGACCCTGCTCTGGATGAAATGACAGTCACTGGAGATCCACCATGGAGGGCCTCATCCTTCTTGGGGATCGGAGTGGTATTGGGTGGGGGACTGGGTGGGGAAGGAGAGGGAGCTTGGATTGACATATGAAACAAGCTTGTTTCTAACTTAAATTAAAAAACAAGTTTTTAGATTTATTTATTTATTTTTATGTCTATGAATGTAGAGATCAGAAGAGGGTATCAGATCCATGGAACTGGAGTTATGAATAGTTGTGAGCCACCATGTGGGTGAAAAAAAAGAAAAAGAAAAAAGCCCCTAAACTTTAAAATTAAGAAAATTACACAGTTACATATGTCAAATAGGTACAGAGTAGGGGCCTGAATAGATGGCTTAATTGATAAAGTACAAGTGTTGCAATTCTGAAGACCTGAGTTCCAGTCTCTAAGAATCCAATTGATATTGGGCCACTGCAAAGCTGTGGGAGGTAATTTTTGTGGTCTGGACACAAACTAAGGACACCTAAGAGGAACTCTCAATTGAAGAACTGACTCCAATAGAAGACCAATGGGTATATCTCTGGAATGCTCTCTGGATGTATGATTACTGTAGGAGTGCCTAGTCTTATATGTGTGCATGTGTGTGTATGTGTACCTTCCTGTACATAGAGGCCATGGAAAAACCTTGGGTGTCCTTATTCCATGAGTCAGTATATCTTACTGATCCTAGAATAGGTCTGCTTTTTTTTTTCACTTAGGTTAACAGCCAGAAAGCCTCAGCAGCTCTTTTATTTGCTCTTCTCCTACCTTTGGGTATATAAGGAACCACTTTGATTGACATGGTTCTGTAATCTGAATTCTTGACTGATGTTTATATAACAAAGACTCTTAACCATTGGACAATCTCTCCCATCTTTAGAGTCATTTCTAGAGTAACTATATTAAATTTTATTCTTTGATATTTAAAACTACAAACCAAGTTGCTATATTTTCATTGATAGTCACACATGCATTCCTACTTGGCATTTGAGTAAGAAATCAGTTGTTACACTAACATAGCTTCTATTGTAATATGCAGATCCATGAAATTATGATATCCACCATTTTAAGAAAATGTGTTCTCCAAGAATGTCAGTTAGTCTAGCTGTTACTGTGACTTCTTCTCCTTGGATTCCTGTTTATTTTGTATGACACTGAGATAAGTTAGTATATTAAAATGATCATTGTTAAAAATTGATGGATATGTTTTGAAAGTTCGATTTAAAATTGATGAATGAAAAAGAACCTAAGGTCATTTTGTTGTTGTTGTTCAGGCTTGTAGATATCATTCTTGATAAACAATTAATACACAAGAAATATTCTGTCCTTTCCTGGTAACAACTTTCTAAAAGTATACTATTTTGAATGTTAGAAGAAGGAAATACAATATAAAAGAACAACAAAACAGATTCCATGAAAGGTAGACAAAGCAGCAAGGAGTGACATTGCTGGACTGTACTCTCTTATCCTTTCTCATTAGCAATATTTTCACAATGTTAATAGTTTCTAGAAATAGAGTCCTGTGCATTCTGGGAACATGGGGATATTATTTTCCTATCAGAGATACAGTATATTCTAATTTTGTGTGGCACCCTACTTTCCATTTGCTTTCATAAGTATTTCATTTCTCTAATCAACAACTTGCACTGGGTTTAAATTATCAAAAATGATATCTGGATTCCTGACAGTGTTGAGTATAATAAGTAATTAAGCTCTAGATAGAAACAAAAGACACTTTCAGGTAAAAGAAACAGATGTATTCAAGTCCCCAAGGCTGGGGCAGATGTAATATGTTTAAAGCCTCATGAGAAGTACTGTGGAATAGACTGTGGGCACAGGTACCAGCATGGGGAAGATTACAGATCTCTTCAGAATGAAATAGATCAGAATTGGCTCTGACCACATGGGGACTTCAATTTAGAGTGAGTTTGCTCAAATTCTTTTGCAAATGATCACAGCTTACCTGGGACTGAACTGGGTTACCCAAGTGTTAGGTTTCCCAACTCCCCCATCTATCCACCCATGTTAGAGCATCGTTCATTCACAGTACTGTATTATCCATCACAGCACTTAGGCTGACCTCAGGAGGTTTGCAACTCTTGTTAGCATCACAATCCTTTTAATATTTTATACGATTTGATTCGCTAAGTGTTCTCTGGTTGCTGAACTTAAATCAAAGTGAAGGTGAAGCTCTGATATGTCCTGTCTGTCACACTGCTCCTGCTATGTGTGGCTGCTTTGTGTGATGAAAGCTCTCCTTCAAGTTAGGGTTCCTTTCTCACTTTTCTTTCATTCACTGAAGTATTAAAGAAAAAGGAAAATAACACACAAAAGGAATAGATGTCCCCCCAAGAGAAGCAGTGATTAGCATCTGTAGGGATCCAGAGGGCTACACTTCCTTTAGAATCTTTCTTCAGCATCTAGAGATTTGTGCCAAGATGATCAATTCATCTTAAATATAAAGTCCTGCAATTTTTACACATTTTATGTTGTTTTACCTTATCCAGGACAAAATTGTGTCACGAAAATTTTAGAATGCTACTTTTCTCCTCCAAAATCTACTGCTTATATGCTTATTTAAATTCCCTTACAATTCAGGGATAGAGTGCTTTAAAACTCACATTTATCTTTCTAGGAAAAGAAGTGAATAGCCACATTGTTTTGACAACTCTTGGTCTGTATCACTATGTTCAAGGAAATAATTATATACTTTATCCACTACAAGGCTGTTGGATTCGTTAATTCCACAATGGAATTGAAAATGAAAACTAAAGTTAAACTTGGACACTAGATAATTTTCATTATGCTATTACTAATGCAATCATTAGTAAATAAAAATGTGTTTTGAAAATGGATTTCAACATTCTATGTATTAGTTTTAGAATGGTATTTGGTATATGTTTGCCACACTAAACTGAGAATTACTTCTAAAGAGTTCCAGTATTTTCCCTGAAGAAATGTATTGTCAAGAGTAGGTCAAGACGGTAGGCTGTTAATGCCAGAAATTCATTGATTCTTGGGAAGAAGACTTATTTATTAAGAGATGAAATATGAAACACACTCATACAATGGGAAATCACACTATTGCCTTTTGGTCCACCCGGACAGGTTATTGAACGGGAAGACTTCCACATTCACTCCAGAGAGCACAATCCCCCCCAAATATACACCTCATTTTTTAAATTAAAACCAGATTTAGGACACTATCCTTCATAAAGAAAAGAGAATCATGAAAGGCAACATAACAGATTATCTCTAAAACTCATCATAAAATGCATGGTCATTATTATGTAGTAGGAATGTTAGAATTTATACTTTAAGTTGTTTCAGATTTAATTGATTCACAAGTCATAGTTGCACAAAAATCACAATAAAAGGCTATATAAAATATGTTTAATTAATAGTTAAAACTTTCCATTTCCAGCAGCATTTAATATGTATTTAAATTTTAAGATGCATATATCATAAAATTACCGCCCTTTTTACCTCCTTGTGAAGAGTCATGATTTCTGCTTTATTATTTATTTTGTTTATGCTAAACTGATTAAGGATTGTTAATGAAGCACTCTATTTCAGTCCCTTGAGGTCCAGCAATGCATTATTGTTCAGCTATAACTTAAATTGTGTTTGTTTGCTTGCTTGCTTCTTTTTAATTTTTTCTTTGTTGTAGTAGTTTTGATCAATGCCCTGATGGTAATACTTTTGAAAAGAGTTTTAACCGTGAATAATGTATACAATAAGCTATTAAACGCAAAAGAAAACCAGAAAAGCCTTTTTAGGTGCACATAGAACACATCATTGTTTTCATATAATTATTATTAAATTATGTTTGCAAAAGAAAAAGTTATTTACTTTATCATAATTTGTACAGATTATATTAAGACATTCCAGAAAAAGGTTTTTTTCACACATTCAAACGTATATTTATGGAGGAATATGACAAGCAGGAGACAGCACACACTTTTCTTTGCTCCTTCTCCCCAACCCTGCACTAAGTGTCTAGAAACCATGCAGGGCATGCCTGCAAGGGGAGTTTGGTAGTATGATATAAGCAAGGTTGGAGAAACAATCCGTAGACATAGACCAAATAGAATCCCAAACTATTAATCTTTAGGTTTGCATAACAAATAAAACACTTAATATTGGGCATGCAGCTTAAACTCTAAGAACAAATAGATAAACCATATATGAATATGAATGGGACTCCTAAGATGGGTGGTGGCTTCCTCAAGGAATTTGGACTCCTCCCACATCACAAATTGCTTTCATTTGACTGTTTTCAAAGACATTTTATCAACCAGTTGATGTGCTCTTTTCTGGGGAAGGCTACCTCTCCCATTTCTAGTTTTCCTCAGTTGCCTATGGCTTAGGTTTGAGCTTCATGTAATTTTCTCGGTCCAGCTTGCCATGTTCCTGGGTGTCATCCTTGTTCAGCTCCCTTTTGGGGAATCATGTTACTAAGAATTTATGGGTATCACTTCTGATATTACTATGAGGCGGCATCACAGTAAACTCCCAAATCTTCTGGTTATTTTAACATTTCTGCCTATTCTTCTGCAATGTGGCCTGAACCTCAGGTGCAAGAATCATTTGTAGATGTATTTACTAGGACTGGACTCTACAACTCTGCAACTTGATTGGATAAGGGTTTCTGTAGTCTTTTCTGTCAGAAGAAGGAGAAGTTCATTGACTAGGGGTAAAGACTACACTTAGTTGTGGGCAAAGGGGCAAATGTTTATAGAGGGCTGTTAGGAATTATGCTGGTTTAGTATCAGTGGTTACAGATTCTCCTTCAATAACCATGACTTGACTAGCACTGAGCAGTTAGCTAGGTTTCTACTATCAGGCCATGGTCTCCATTTTTTTAGCAGGTCTTAAGTCCAACTAGGAAGCTGTTGGTTATTAATAATTTGTATGACACTACTTCATCCTCAGAGTCATCATTGAGCTGCCTTAAAAATACACATACAGGTAGCATCATATGGATTGAGTGGGTTGTATTTAGGAATACATGTGCATATACATATATGAGCACATGTGCAATAACAATTAGTGAGAAAATAACATGAATTTGAAAATAGAGCAGAAAGGGTTACATGGGAAGGTTTGGGGGAAATGTTGTAATTAATTTAGAATTATATAAATTTAAAAAATAAGGCTCCCCAGTTACTTTCCATGTCCACAAATGCTTCTGCTGTGATGGTATATCCACCTAAGGTAACATCAGCCTCAGTTGGCAGGAGCACCATGAGAGTAGTTCCTCTATTCACTGATTTCCTGGGCCTAAATATGGAAAAAATTCTAACAAGAATACAGCACAAGAGTGTTTGTAATAGTGTTTTCCTCGTGGCAAATTTGGGGCAAGGGTAAGTCTGGAAAGAATCCTTTCATTTTTTACATAATAATTCTTTATTTAACTTTTTACACATGTTTCTCCCAGTTCCCTCTCCCTAACCTCCTTTCTGGGCCCCCTAACCCCCCAAAACCCCTATCCTACTCAATCCCCCAACCACTCCCAAGGGAGGGTAAGGCCTTCTATGAGGGAATTTCAGAGTCTGTCATATCATCCCAGGCAGAGCCTAGGTCCTCCCTCATGCATCCAGACTGAGAGAACATCCCTCCATATGGAAGTCCATTTGTATGCCAGGAATAAATGGTCCCATAGATTGCTGAGGCCTCCTCTCTGACACGGAGGTTCGTGGGGGGTGGGTGTCTGGATCAGCCCCATGCTGGCTTCTTAGTCATCTGTCTGGAGTCCATATGTTCCCCCTTGTTTAGGTCAGCTGCCTTTTTGGGTTTCTCCAGCCTGGCCTTGATTCTTTTGCTAATCACTCCTCTTTGCAACTGGGTCCCAGGAGTTCAGTTAGGATTTTAGCTGTGGGTGTCTGCTTCTGCTTTCATTAGCCACTGGATGAAGGTTCTAGGATGGCATGTAAAATAGTCATCAATCTCATTATCATGAGAGAGCATTTAAGGTATCCTTAACGTCATTCTTGTAGATCTCTGAAAATCTCACTAGTGCCAGATGACTTCTCCAATCTATAATGGCTCCTTATATTATGGTCTCTCTCATCATTCTCTCCTCTATTCTTACCCTGATTCAACCTTCCTACTTCCTCATGTCCTCCTCTCCCCTCCTCTTCTCTCCCTCTCTGTCTCCCATCCCCCTCTTGCCTCCCCTCCCTCACTGAGGATGGTTTCTTCTAGTGCCATTCATTTGCCAGCATATTTCAAGATTCCTTTTTTTTCTGCTGAGTAGTAATCCATTGTGTAGATGTACCACATTTTCTCTATCTGCTCTTCAGTTGAGGGGCATCTAGGTTGCTTCCAGATTCTGGCTATTACAAATAATGCTGCTATGAACATAGTTGAGCACGTGTCCTTATTGAACCCTTTCTTTTTTAACCAGCTTGGATATTGCAAAACCAACAAAATATACATGCCCTCCATAGCAAGTAAACTGTCAGGCCTAAAGATTGAACAGAGCAGAACTATCCTCTATCTCCTTGAAAAGAAAGAGATAAGGTCTTGTCTTTCATTTCTACTTTTCATTGTTTTGTCTTCTGTGTTTTTGCCATCATGATTTCTCACATTGTAATCATACCCAAGAAAGTTGAATATCTTTGAACAAATAAATAAGTTTCAAAGCATGTGTTTTCTATGGAATCTGAATTAAGAAACTACAAAACAACCTAAATAGATCTATTATTAGTAATGACACTGAAGCAGGCATGCCTCCCATAATAAAACTCTAAGATTTCTTAGTGATTTCTATTATATTTTAATTAGGCAGAAATACAGATGCTGCTTCAATCACTTCATAAAGTAAAAGAAAATGATCAGTGAAAAACTCATTCTACCAGATATGGACACAAAATAGTAAATATGTAGACCATTTTCTCAATGAACTTAGTCACCAAAGTCCTCAATAAATTGTTTGTAAACAGGATTCAAAAACACATTATTAATCTACACACCATGATCAAGTAGGCTTCATACTAGGAATGCAAAGATAGATCAACATGACATCAAACCATAGAGTCAATACAATCTAAATAAAACATGTATTATATAAATAGAATCAGAAATAGAAATTGCATGGCCATCTCCATACATAATAAGTGTTGTACATGGAAAATTAACATAAGAGAATATTGAATATAAACACCTTAAAACTTTAACTTAAGAATGTCTACTGTGATTCTCTTATTGAGTCTAGTTCTCAAAAATATCAACAGAAAAAAAATGGACACGAATAGAAAAGGAATAATATGATCCTGTACTTAGCAGACCTTCACAACTCGAGCTGAAAACTTTTTTTTTGGTTTTACGAGACAGGGTTTCTCTGTATTGTTTTGGAGGCTGTTGGTCCAGCCCGGCCTCAAACTCACAGAGATCCGCCTGCCTCTGCCTCCCGAGTGCTGGGATTAAAGGCATGCACCACCACCGCCCGGCAAGCTGAAAACTTTTTGATCAACTACAATTTTAAGTAAAGTATCAAGATGCAAAATCAACAAACAGAACTCCATAGCTTTCCCTCAAATTAATAGCAAACTTGCTGGAAAAGGACATAGGAAGACACCTCATGATACCTTCAAAAAAGAAGAAAATAACTAATTACAAACTTAAGTGAAGATATCAACAATGCGACAGTGAGATGGCTTAGTAAGTAAAAGCACTTATTATACATCTTCAGCGTAACCCATAGAAAGTGGAAGGAGTGAGCTGATACCCCAAAGTTGTCCTCTGATCTGCATACTCACAGTGGCAGGTACACCTCAACACAAATCATGAACACACAGACTTTTGTACAGGACTGTCATGCATGTGGAATGCTCTAACTAATATTGTCTAAGTGGTAACATTCCTAAAAAGTGTTCTCTTGATGCATTATAATATCCAACAAAATCTTCATGACATTCTTCTAGGAAAAACTTAAGTATCACAAGATTCACATCAAAATATTCAATAAAAACATTCCTGAGAAAAAGTGCAATGCCTGGGGTATCACATAGCCATCTTCAAACTATTGTACACAGTCAAATTATTAATAATGAAACAATCAAAAACCTGACAAGATGGAATAGAAATCCCCAGAATATACTTTTGACTACATCCATCTAATACTTTTTTGTTTGTTTGTTTTTTGAGACATGTTTTTCCTATGTAACCTCTCTGACTGTCCTGGACTTCTCTTTGTAGACCAGACTGGTCTTGAACTCAGAGAGATTCACCTGGTATGTGTGTGTGTGTGTGTGTGTGTGTGTGTGTGTGTGTGTGTGTGTGTGTAAGAGACACAGAGAGAGAGAGAGAGAGAGAGAGAGAGAGAGAGAGAGAGAGAGAGAAGAAAAGAAAGACTTTTCAAGAAGTAGTGTTACAAAACCTGGATATGTGCATCTGAATGATCAATATTGCGTTCCACCCTGTCATCAAGTATAAAAACTAAGTGCAATTTATTGAAAAGGCTTATTATTAACGTAAGAGATGAACTTTGATATTATTAGGTAAAAAAGTAGAGAAATACTTCAATATGTAGTCAGATCGCATTTAAAATAGCTAAAAAATGATGGTGAGGATTTACAAGTAGAAATTGTCAAATTAAGAACATTTTAGTAATAAAAGGAATAACTAATAGGTTAAACTGAAAATTCACATAATTGGTGGAAAGTGTTCTGCTATTGAATCAATGATGAATTAATATTTAGAATTCATAAAGTCTAACTAAACAAAAGAGCAAATAATCCAATCAATAAATATGCAGGGTTTCTGAAAACACATTTCAAAAGATTTATCTTTGCAATTATTTAGCCATAAAAAGAAACGATATGTTATGTGAGGAAAAACAGAAGTCAAGTTTGTCATACTATGTGACTATTTCAAACTCAGAAGGCCATGTTTCAGGTTTTCTCTCATGAAATTCAGAGGAGTGAAGATCAATGGAAATATGTAAGAAATGTGTTAGAAAAAGATCAGAGACTAGGAATATGATCAAGGCATACTATATGCATGTATGGGAATGTGATAGTAATTTTCATTTTTTACTATTAATATCTGGTAATAATAAGAAAAAATTACATGAGAATTCTATTTGAAATGAGATATTTGAAGTAATATAATTAAAATTTATAAATTCAACTAAGCTGTATTGGAGGAAAATAAGTCAACAAGCCAATATTTATTCTGAATAGCCTCTAAAACCTTCTGTCTTAATGCTTTCTTAATGGTTATTGCAAACTGAGTGAGTGCCATCTAGGGAATAATATACATTATATGCAAGTAGGCCTGTTCACAAAATATAAGGAATCCCATCTCAGTGGGATCCAAGAAAATGTGGATATACTGAATTTGTATATTGTATTCCTTGAAACCAGAGTCCAGCATCCGGAACACTTGCTTTAAATCATCACCCATGGTCTACAAAAACATTGTCATCATTCCCTACCCTGAGGTCAATCATTGTTCCAGGATAGAGAACACCCAGAATTCTGAGTAAGATATGGACAGGAAACGGTTGTTTGTATGAACCTATGTGCAAATAGAGCTATGAAATGAGATCTTTAAAACCAAGAACTGGAAACAGGCAACCCTGTAGGCTACCTGGGGAAGGGCAAGTCTAAAGATCTTTGAAGCAGAACTGGATTTCAAGGAAGACAACTAAACTGACAAAAACTAGAATGGCTATACATATGAATGTAGCACTAGGAGTTAGGGATGGCAGGAAGAACACTTGCACAAAAGTGGGAATTTAAATCAGAACTTCTTTGTTTGTAGGGTTTCACCTGTTGTGAATTACAGCCCAACAGAACTGTATATACACCCCCATTTTTAAAGAAAATAACACTGTCTAAATAAATTTCTAATTTATTAAAGCTATAAAATAATAGAGTAATATTATAGACTCAAGACAGGGCTTCAATTTCATAATTAATGTGGTTTTGAACATTAATTGAATTCATGAATGAACATACATCTTATACTTCCATTAAGTTGGTTTGCATTTCTATAATTATTTCAAAATAAATTTTTCATAATACTTATATATTACTTAGTGCACTTTATCAAACACAGTGTGACACAGATGCTAACGAATACTGTAGTTTTATGGGGTAATTTAGCACCAATCATGAAGGTTTTACATTCATGGCCAAATTATGGAGGCATCTGAGTGGATTAATTAACAGGTTGTATAAGGCTTGTGAGATAAAGTTATGAGTTACAAATTATTCTTTAATTACAGTCTTGATATCTAAGATGTGGAAAACTATTAGATGAATTAGTTTACTAAAATATTGAGAAGTTTCTTAGAGTAAATAACAGATTTCATATACCTAATAGACTTTCACGTACCCCCACCAACAGGTATGTATGTGCAAGTGAATATTTGCCATGGCACATATATGGTGCTTAGATGGTATGTATTTTGGCCCTCACTTTCCACCATGTTTAAGGGAAGTTGTCTTTATTATTTGTTGTTCTTTATCCCAGGATAGCTTGCAAAGAGCAATGATTCCCCTGTCTCTACTGTTCACTTCACTAAGTCCTGGATTTAGAAATGTATGCCACCAGAAGTGGTTTTGTATAGATTGAGGTTATCATACTTGTATAGTAAGAACTTTGTCAATGAACCCATCTTCCTAGGTCCCATGGAAGCTTTGTATGAATATACATACATATATGTATGTATTCTAATATTTAATAAAGTAATCAGAGCTGGAAATAAGTGTTTTGGCTTATTAGAACATAAACAACATTCATAGCATCACATTGAATCTAAGAATAACAGTTCACAACACATGAAATCCACATAAGTGTAGAGGTAAGTATAATGAAAAGGATTCAAGAAAACATCTAAGATCTTCAATAGGAAATCACAAAATGTTGTAATTATATTGTCCTGGTATCCATGCTTTGAAAATGTTGCAAGAGCTAAATAATATTCACTCATATCAAATGTTGCAAATTGGGTAAATAAAGAGAATTCCCTATTGACAGTTGGATTTGCCTACATGGAGGCAATTGTGCCAGAAGTGCTTTTGAGAGAAAAAAGGAAAGTCAAGCCTTATTAGATAGAAAGGTAAAACAGGAACTGGAATTTGGTTATATAGAAATCTGAACACAGTTCTACTACATAGAGAAGCTGGGGGGGGGTAGGGTTTGTCACAGAAGCACATAAGGCTGTAGACACTGAAACTTATAAATATACTGCAAATTTTTCACTGTATTTATAACTAAAAGGAATGAATGAAAATAAATATTGCTTATCATATTACTTAGTATGTAAGTAAGAATAAGACCTGAAATCCAGCCCTACCAAGAGATGGATGCATAATGAATCTAGGCTTATTTAGAGGGGGAAATCTGAGCGTTACCATTCATAACAGTCTTATGATTGCCTTCCCATCCTATACATTTAAAATATATAGTATCTTATTTTGAGAAACATGATTAAATGGTTTTTACAAGTGAGTAAATCAAATATCCAATATCTCCCATAAAAAGCTCTTTTTGGATGTAGCAAAGTTATTTGAATTAGCTCCCTTACTAAATTTTGTTATACATCACCTACTAACCATTGTTCTTTTGTTGTATCTCTAGATTTATTCTCCCTACATAACTTCAATTGTATATTCATGTGAGACAGAGATGGAAGACTCAACCTTTCCTGGGACACTTTGCAGGTGATAAGCATTGTCAAAATACAGTTAACCTCTGTGGGAATCTCTTATTGCTAATAGGAGTTCCTTAAACTCTCATTGCAACTACTCCTTCAGATATTCTTTGTCTTGCAAGTAAGCAAGAGTATTGGTGGATGGAACGATTTGACTCTCCGATCAGCAGCTGTTGCATTATGCTTTGCCACAGCTGCTGCCTTGAGAAAACGACTGTTAGTCAAAGAGTCAGCAGTACCAGCTAGGTCGAGCACTCCACAGAAAACCATCCAATGTTCACAGCTGACTGTTTTGGTTCCTGAAGGCACATGTTTACCCAGGGTTGTTTTAAGCAGTTAGTATCAGAATGTTTGCTATTAAATGCCTGGGTGAACTCTAGATGATCCCTGTAATCATTTCCACCTGCAACAAAAGGGAAGCATATCTCCTGACTGCCTAGCAGAGGGCTAATGTAACTTGCATGGCAAAGCTTGGTAGATGCAAATGCAAACATTTCTGTACAGGTGAGGATTCTGTGATTGGTCCAGTTCCCTCTCTTCTGGTTACATCATGAGGGTACAGGTGAGGATTCTGTGATTGGTCCAGTTCCCTCTCTTCTGGTTACATCATGAGGGTACAGGTGAGGATTCTGAGATTGGTCCAGTTCCCTCTCTTCTGGTTATATCATGAGGGTACAGGTGAGGATTCTGTGATTGGTCCAGTTCCCTCTCTTCTGGTTACATCATGAGGGATGTTCACTCAGTGAGTCAGCTGGGAGGTGCTTTCCTGTTCCACTTACCCTGGATTGCATCATTAATTCCTATAAAAGTGCTCTTTTCTTGGCTGCTTTCAGTTGTGCAGCCAGAGCCCATAGCAAAAAGCAATAAACAGCAAAGACAGCAGAGAGGCAGTGATGACTGAGCGCTGAGTAGACTTAGTGTCCAAAACGATAAGGCAGCCAGCTGCTTGACACCTGAATGTTTTGAGCACCCAGGACAAGAGTGAGGGTAAGACTGGAGGTAGAGAGGACAGAGATTTGGGTCCAAGCAAAGGCAGAAGACTGTGGAGAGTTAGATAAATAAGATGGAATAACTGTAGAGAGCTTCCAAGTATTTAGCTCCAAGTTACTCAGATAGCTACTGAGGAATCTTGATACCTCCCTTGCATAGAAGCTTCAATCCCATAAATTTAGTGGGCTACAGAATTCTGATGTTCTTGTATGACTCCTGGAAGATTTCTTATTCTTCAACAATGGACCAATATATACCCATTCTTACATGGACACCATTGACTTGATTATTTTTAAAAGACATTAAGTTGAGAGAAGGTCACATTGGAAGGTGTCATGATTAGCTCTACTCTCAAGTGGACACAACACAGAGTCACCTGTGAAGAGAGAATGTCAACAAAGAAATTATCTTCATCAGATCATCCTGTGAGCTTGTCTGTGAGTCATGTTCTGATGGCTGTAAGAGTGTCCACAACATTGTAGGTGGTGGCATACATGGTAAGCCAGGAGAAACAAACTAGAGGAAGTAAGTAAGCAACATTCCATTCTTGATAGAATATAACCTATACACTGAAATAAGATCTTTCACACCCAACTTGGTTTTGCTCAGTGTTTGATCCCAGCAGCAGAAAGACTACCTAACACAGAAGGATGTGGAGGAAGTTGAAAATAAAATAGGGTGTGGATATGATTATATGTCAATGAAATTATCAGAAATAAAGTGGTTTTCAAAAAAACCAAGAGTTATGAAATTCTAGTCTGATACAAGAGCTATAACCCTCATAGAGCTAAGTGTCTGATAAATAAGGTTTGTATGAGGTCTGTCACTCCAAAGTCAGTCACCAGCTGCTGTTCCCATCTGCTGCTGCCACCACTTGTGGTTGGCAGATGGACATCAAAGCTTCCCAAGGTTAGATCTGATGAATTTCTGATCTGCTTAAGAGTTTACTAACCTATCATATGGATTTCACAATTAAGACATTCAGTAATTGCTGTTCTGTACTGGAGTTTTTCCCCAAATTCATTCATATCATCACAAATGGAAGTATCCACAGTTTTTAGGACAGAATAACATTCCACTGTGAAAATAAATGGTATATCCCACATTACTTTTATCCATTTATTGTTGATACTATTTTTATTTTTTATATTAATTTTAATTTAATGTTGCATTTCAACCAAAGTTCTCCCTCCTACCTTGCCTCCTGTCTTACCTCTACTACCACCATCCCATCCTTTATCCACTCTTCCCAACAGGTAAGGGCTCCCATGAGAGTCAACAAAGTCTGAGTTGGGGCAGGAGGAGAACCCTACCCCTTGCATTAAGGCTGAGCATTGTATTCACTCATAGGGAATGGGCTCCAACAAGCTAGCTTATACACCAGGGATAGATACTATCCCTCCAGGGGCATCTCAGATAGCACAAACTTCACAACTTGCCCCCATATACAGAGGGCCTGGTGCGGTCTCATGGTGGATTCACAATTGTAGGTCCGGAGTTCTGATGAGGGCATGGGGATTTCCACTGAAGCACTGGAAAAATATGAATGGTCACACCTCTACAGAAAACTACTCTCCTTCCTCCAGCAGCCATCAATAGCCAATAATGCTAGAGGTGGGGTGTTCCTGAGCTGATTTTCTCATGCATGTTGGAATGCTGAGTAACTGGATCTTGTGTGAATCACTTAAACACAGCCACAGCAGCTATTCCTTCATGCATCTAGTGGCTCTGTCATGTCCAGGACACACAATTTTGCAACAGTTTTCCCTTATCTCCGGCTGTTACAATCTTTCTTTCCCGTCTCCTTTGATGTTCCCTTAGCGTTGAGGAGGAAGAGGGTGGGTGTTTAATGTAGATACCTCATTTGGGGCTGAGCACTGCTCAATAAATAATTCTCTGAACTTGATTTGTTCTGATTCTGTGTGTCCACTATAATGAGAAACTTTTTGATGAACAAATATATATATATACATATATATGTGTGTGTATGTATATATACATACATATTTAATTTAACTTTTTATATATATTACATATTACTCTCAGTTCCCTTTCCCTCCCCTCCTCCTCACCTGGCCCCCCATTCTTCCCAATTCCCCATTCCACTCCATCTCCCTTCTGCTCCCCAGGAAGGGTAAGGCCCTCCATGAGGAATTTTCAGTCTGTCATATAATACCAGGCAGGGCCTAGGTCCTCCCCCATGTGTCCAGGCTGAGAGCATCCCTCCATGTGGAATGGGCTCTCAGAGTCCATTTGTATGTCAGGAATTGTTAAGAGAAGCTTTATCTTGCTAGCCGCTTTGGTATATCACCCGCCAGTCGCCTGGGCTCTGCCACATTGTAGTTCCCAAATAACACACAAGACGCTGTATTAATTATGAAGCTGTTGGCCTTGCCTGTTTCTTACTGGCTAGCTCTGACTTAAGTAATTACCCCATACTTGTTAATCTAAGTATTTCTCTTACCGGATAATAGTTCCAGGCTTCCTACCCCATGGCGGTTACATCTCGAACTCTCTGTGTTTCTTCTTCCCAGAGTTCTCCTGGACTCCTAGTCCCTCCTATCTTGGTTCCCTATAGGCTCAACAGTACTTTATTGACAAATGCACAGGACTTCCCCCAACAAGGAATAAATACTGATCTACTCTCCAAAGTCCCATAAAATGTCAAGGCCTCTTCTTTGACACCCAGGTTCGGGAGCAGGAGGCAGTGTCTGGATCAGTCCCATGCTGGTCTCTCAGTCATCAGTCTGGGATCCATGTGTTCCCCTTGTTTAGATCAGTTGCCTCTGTGGGTTTCGCCAGCCTGGTCTTGATTCCTTTGCTTATAACTCCTTTTTGCAACCGGATTCCAGGGATTCAGTTTGTTTTTTAGCTATGGGTGTCTGCCTCTGCTTCTGTCAGCCGTTGTATGAGGGTTCTAGGATGGCATATAAGGTAGTCATCCATCTCGTTATCATGGGAGGGTATTTAAGGTAGCCTTAATGCCAGTTAGTGTTACTTTTATAGATCCTTGATGATCTCACTAGTGCCAGATTGCTCCTCCAACTTATAATGGCTCCCTCTATTATGGTATCTCTCAACCTTCTCTCCTCTATTCTTGCCCTGGCTCAACCTTCCTACTCTCCCATATCCTCCTCTCCTCTCTTCTTCTCCCCCTCTCATTCACTCATTTCCTTCTCCCCTCCTTTCCCACCTACTTCCAATCCAATTAGGAGATCTCCTCCCATAACCTTTAGGTTACCATGAATATTACTCTTAGGGTCCTCCCTGCATCCCAGACTCTCTGACAGTGGCATTGTAGGCTGGCAATCCCCTGCTCCATGTCTAAATTTATGCTGGAGAGGATGTGGAGGAAGTTGGCATTCACTCCACTGCTGGTAGGAATGCCAACTTGTACATCCACTGTGGAAATAGGTATGGAGATTCAGCATAATGGAAATCAGCCTACCACAAGATCCAGAAATTCCCCTCTTAGGCATATAACCCAAAGATGTACACTCATGTAATAAGGACATCTGCTCAACTATGTTCATAGCAGCATTATTTGTAATAGCCAGAACCTGGAAGCAACCTAGATGCTCTTCAGTTGAAGAATAGATAGAGAAAATGTGGTACATCTACACAATGGAGCACTACTCTGCAGGAAAAAAATGGAATCTTGAAATTTACAGGTAAATGGATGGCATTAGAAGAAACCATCCTGAGTGAGGTAACCCAGTCACAAAAGGATGATATGTACTCACTCATATGATAATGAATTAATCTATGAGTATAAAATATTTAGAAATCAGCTTGCTGATGTGTCCATTCAGCAAATTAACAATAATAGTTTCTTCCCTAGGGCATATGACTTCTATAATTAACAGATTCATTGCCAGGTTTACAGTACCAGGCATGAGTCCAATCCTGTGGAGTGATCCTTAACTGAAATCAGATAGTAGTTGTTTAATCCCATCATTGTCATGCAACTCTTGCATGGGTGTATCTTGCCAGGCCATTCACTATTGCACCTTATAGGGCCAACTTCGATATAATAATACTATTGATGTCCTTTCTCATCCAGCAGCCTAAATATCAATTTCTGACACTGAGTAAACAAAGAAATAAACAAAAAATCCATTAGGGAAGAAGCTGTCAGGTCAGTACCAGCTTGCTTTTCTATGTCTTGTTGCAAAAGCACATAGTAATATCTTCAGCAATGAGGTTGTACCATGAAATATAGTGGACCATCAAAAGCAATTACAATGGCCTGGACTGTGTTGAGGGTTCTCTGGAACTCCTCTGACAACATTAAAGGTCCTTGAGTTTGACAGACCATAGTTTCTGAGAGTATTTTTATCTATCTGTGTAGGGTCTCTCGTTCTGAAAAGTTCTAGTATATACTTTCAGAAAAGTTGTACAATAAGTTTTCTACATGGCATTTTACAACATCCTTCATGTTTACTTGTCTTACACAAAACCCCAATTCTTCTATTCATATTTAAATACTATTTCCATTATTCTCTTTTCCCTTTTTATGTTAACAATAGCCTACTACTTGTCTCCTTTTCTAGTTTCTAGATTCATGGCTTCTACAAATACTCCAAAAGAAACCCACAAACCTAGAGATGCTAAATTTGGTTCTGTATAAGAATGAGAATATATGAAGATGGTCTTCAATGTCCTGGGATGGCTTGCAGTATATTTTTTCCAGTTCTACTCTATTTACCTGTAATTTTCATGATTTCACTTTTCTTGTGTAACAGGTTTTCAAGATCCATCAATCATTTGATCATCTAGACTTATTTCCTTTGCTAGATAGCAGGACTATAGCAGCAATGACGCAAGTATCTCTGCAGTAATATATAGAATCATTGTTGATATATACAGTAGTAGTAGAGAAAGTAGACAAGAGAAAGGAATTAAAGGGATACAAATTATCCTTGTTTACAAATGTCATGGTACTATACATAAGAAATCCAAAAGATTTAAACATAAATCACTAAACTATTGTAACTGACAAACACTTTCAGCAAAGTAGCATACTACAAAATAGCATACAAAATTCAGAAATATATATATCAATAAATATATATACATACATGTATATATATCATCTTGCTCAAAAAACAACTTTAAATGGATCCAACACTGCAATGTAATACTTTTTTTCTGCAGTGAACCTTCAGAAAATGTCTACACAACATGCAGACACCAGTAAGGGAATTCACAATAAGACTAACTTCAATCAGAAATTAATTCAATAATTGAATATTAGGACATTATGTCATTAAAATCTTATCCAGCTATACACTCAATGGAGGGTTAACATTTAGAGTACACAAAGACTCAAAGAACAGGTCATAAAGAAAAACACAGTTTTGAAATATGATTAACATATGACAGAGAATTTTCCAAATAAAAATTATAGAAGGCTAAACATATATTTAAAGTGAGCTATATGTTCAGCAACCGTAGAAATTCAGATTGAAAATAGTTGGAGATTCATTGTCCTAGAGTCAGAATGTCTAAGGTTAACAGAACAGATTGTAAAAAATGGTAGTATGCTTGTGAGAAAAGGGGATCTTTTTGTCACTGTTGCTGAGTGCGGAAACTTGTACAGCCACTACAGAAATCAATATGGAGGCTCCTTAAAGGCTGGAAAGAGAAATACCACATGATCCAGATTACCATTTTCATAAGCAACATTCTCACAGGTGTGATACAATATTTCGATTTGGTTTTGATTTCAGCATATTTATAATTTACATTTTGTTAATGATTATTAATGTTTAACACCTTTTCTTATACATATGTATGAAACATATGTGTATCTATTATATATATGCATGCTTTTTAAAAGAAAACAGGTTACTAGGTTTGTTTATTCATTGCTTTATATGCTTTGGGTTCTGTGAGTTGCTCACATATTTTGGATATGATTTCCTGATTAGAACTTTGTTGTATGCTTTCACTAAATATATAGACTCCCTTTTCATTTTAGTTATCATTTCCTTAGCTGTGGAAAACTTTATTTTGAAAAAAAATCCGATTTTTTAGCTTCTAATTCACTGCCTCTGCTCTTAGTAGGAAATCTTAAAACATTTCAAAACCCACTATCATTTTTATTTATTCCACTAAGTGCACAGCTACCACATTATTTCTACTGAACAATTCACATTATTATAAAAATAATCCCATGAATTTCACATTGTAGGCATTCTGTATTGTGATAACATACTTTGTACATATTTTTTGGGAGGTGAGATCTTCTTGGACTCAAAACTAGCTCTTCTGGGTTTTGCAGTCCATTCATATAAGGAAGCCGCCACAGATGGCTTCATATTGGTGACCAAATAGAGTGCAGAAATATCTCTAGGACAACAGTCCAAAAATATTGAGGTCAGAAACTGCCTCTAAATCAAAAGTTAATGAACTTTTTCCTATTAAGGGGCAGAGGAAGTTAGGAGATACTAATGGATTTGTGAGTGATTATATTTAGAATCTTCTTCATATTTTTCTTGTAAGACATCAAGCTGTAAAAATCCTTCTTGAGTTCTATGCTGTATACCATAAGCAGGCTTAAGCTTGGTTTGCTAGCTCCTCTTAAAAGACATCAGATTCATGCACTAGGGATAAATATTGATCCACTACCAGAGGCCCCATAGATTAAGTAGACCTCCAAACTGACATCCAAGTTCAGGGGGTCTGGAACAGTCCTATTCTGGTTTCCCAGCTATCATTCTGAGTTCCATGAGCTGCCCCTTCTTCAGGTCAGCTGTTTCTGTGGGTTTCTCCAGCCTGATCTTGACCCCTTTGCTCATCACTCCTCCCTCTCTGCAACTGGATTGAAGTTCAGTTCAGTGTTTAGTCATGGGTGTCTGCTTCTGCTTCCAACAGCTACTAGATGAAGGCTCTAGGATGGCATGTAAGGTAGTCATCAATCTCATTATCGGAAAAGGGCATTTAAGGTAACCTCTCCACTATTGCTTAGATTGTTATTTGAGGTCGTCCTTGTAGATCTCTGGACATTTCCCTAGTGCCATATTTCTCTTTAAATCTATAATGGTTCCCTCTATTATGGTATCTCTTTTCTTCAGTTTTTATCCCTAGTACACGAATGGACTATGGGAGCCCACTCCACACAGAGGGATGCTCTCCCTGCCTAGAAACACAGGAGAGGGGCTAGGCCCTGCTCCAAATGATATGACAGACTTGAAGATCCCCCAAGAAAGCAGCACCCTCTCTGTGAGCAGAAAGAGAATGGCATGAGGGTTGGTGGAGGTCACGGGAGGAGGGGAGAGAGAGGAACTGGAATTTTCATGTAAAACAAGCTTGTTTCTAATTTAATTTTAAAAACGGAATAAAAGATAATCAGATTCCAAAGTGGCTGTATGACTTGGCACTCCCACCAGCAGTGGAGGAGTGTTCCCCTCTCTCTACATCCTCTCCAGCACAAACTGTCTTCGGTGTTTTTGATTTTAGCCATTCTGACAGGAGTAACATGGTATCTCAAAGTTGTTTTGATTTGCATTTCCCTGATGCCTAAGGATGTTGAGCACTTTCTTAAGTGTCTCTTGGCCATTTTAGCCTCCTCTATTGAGAATTCTCTGTTTAGTTCTGTACCCGACCTTTTAATTGGAAAGCAGTATGGAGATTCCTCAGAAAAATGGGAATCAATCTACCACAAGACCCAGCAATTCCACTCTTAGGCATATATCCAAAGGAGGCAAATTCACACAACAAGGGCATCTGCCCCACTATGTACATAGTAGCATTATTTGTAATAGCCAGAACCTGGGAGCAACCTAGATGCCCCTCAACTGAACAGTGGATAGAGAAAATGTGGCACATTTACACAATGGAGTATTACTCAGCAGAAAAAAACAATGGAATCTTGAAATTCAGAGGTAAATGGATAGCACTGGAAGAAACCATCCTGACTGAGGTAACCCAGTCACAAACAGACAAACATGGTATGTACTCACTCATATATGGATTTTAGACATGGATCAGGAGAGTGCCAGTCTGCACTTCCACTAACAGAGAGTCTGGGAAACTAGAAAGAACCTAAAAGATATGCATGGTACCCAAGAGAAGAGAAATGAGGCAAGATCCTCTGAACAGATGGGGAACACAGCGAGAGGTGGGGGGGAAGGGGGACCTGGGAAATAGAGAGGGGGAGAAGTGGAAGAGAGAGTAGGACGTGGAGGAACAGGAAGGTTGACTGGGGGGGGGGATAGGATAGGGGGAAGAGGGAATCATAGGTTAGAAGACAGATCAGGCACCATGGTGACCTCTAGTGATCTAAACCGATGATACCAATTGGCAAGCTAAGCAAGAGTGTAGAGACCACCTCGAATGACCATTCCTCATAGTGAACTTGATGTCTATAACCATCCTGGAGCCTTCATCCAGTGACTGATGGAAGCAGAGGCAAACACCCACAGTTAAATACTGAACAGAACCCAAGGATCCCAGCGGCAGAGAGAGAGGAGCTAAGAGCAAATTGGCAAAGAATGGGCTGGCAAAACCAGCAGAGACAGCTGATCCAAACAGGGGAGAGCTCTTGGACCCCAGACCGACAGCTGGGAGGCCAGCGTGGGACCGATCCAGACTCCCTGAATGTGAGAGTCAATGAAGAGACCTGGGCTACCTATGGGGTCCTGAGCAGTGGATCAGTGTTTATCCCTCGAATACTAACAGACATCGTGTGTCCATAACACAAAGAGGGCTGGTCTCTCTGCCTGGACTCTTAGGGAAGTGCCTGGACCCTACCCTGAGTGAAATGATAGACTCTAGATATCCCCTAGGCTGAAGGAACTGGCAATAGGGTGGGAGGATGGGGGGGGAGGATGGGGAGTGCGGGAGGAGGGGAGAGAGAGGGAACTGGGATTGACATGTAAAACAAGCTATTTAAAATTAAAATAAAAATAAATAAAAAAAGATAATCAGATTCAAGATAATCAGACACTTTGTGACAGTGTCTGCTCTTCAAACATTAAGATACCGAATCCACATTTATGACATTATATCTATGATTGTATATATACTTAAAACCTGTGTTACAAGCAAGGTTAGTAAAGCCATAGAATGATTCAGTCTAAAAAGTTTAGCGATGTGACAATTAAGAGGCTTTATCTGTTATAAGTCAGTCAAAGTTGTTGTTTTAAATAGGTCTTATCATATTTAACTCCTTAAAACTATTTGCTTTGATAACCCTAGAATTTTTATAAAAATTGATTACATATTATCTGTACTACATGTTCTCAAAATCCATACTTTTGCTGTTTCGACATACACCTGACTTGAATCTTACCATGTAACTACACTGTTTTCGTCAGAATTTGAAGCAAAATACCTGCATCTGAAGTGTCAACACATATCATACAATATTCTTGGTTTTAATTTTAATATGCTTGACCATAACTTCTACATGTTGCACACAGTTTTTGGTGCTAAACCCTCTTGAACTGACTGTTTACTATTCTCTCAGCTATATAAACATTTCATTAACTTAGAAAAACAAAATTGTTTGAATTTTAGTTTTTCATGTTTCATACAATCTATATTTCAGCCTGAATTTTATGATTTTCTTCCCTTTTTAGTTATATTTTTGCTCTATAACAGTTTTACTGTCTGTTTGCCTGGAAGAGCAAAGAAGGTATCTTGGAACACAGTAATGTTGAGTCAGGCTGACATCAGGTTATATATTTAATAATTGGAATGATCTCTTCTTTTTATCCTGTGTCTAAAGTTAAAATGTCCTATTTTATCTCCTCCATCAAAGTGAATGAGCATCTGCAGATGTTTTCTGGAGAGCAGTGTAAGGGAGTTTAGTACAAAGGAAAGCCACTTTTACTGACATTCAGTATTTACACAGATTTTGCCAGGCTAATTAAGAAGAGAGAAAGTGTGACAGTAATAGAAATACATTTGATAAAGTCTGGGCACTTCAGGCAGGAAGTAAATACTTTAATAAATGAACAGTGAACACCAGCCTGAAGAGAAATTCAAAGTGCTCTGCAGTAAGTAAATTACTTCCAACATCAGGAAGTAGCCTCAGTGGGGTGGGATATAGTTAATGGGGAAGAAAGAACTGATAATAAATTAGTTCAGTAGAGGAAGGTATTCACATAAAATTAGACTACTCTGCCTAGCCATAGAAGAAAGCTTGCTTGTATGGAAAATGTCAACAATTTCATCAATATAGAATTTCTACATGAAAAATAATAGGGGTAGAAAAATGGTTCCACATTTAAGAGCACTTGATGCTCCTATAGAGGACATGGTTTTGGTTCCCATGATGGCAATACTGATTACCAGATTGCTGGTACTTAGAATCTCCCAGAAGGAAAATTGCAGGCATTCTATAAAGAAGTTTCTATGCATTCTATAAAGAAGTTTCTATACTGAATTGTGTTATATTTCAAAGCAAACTTAATCAGAAGTTAAAGGAAATCACTTCATAATGATCAGAAAAACAATTTAGGAGGATGAAATTAAAAATCGAAATAATTTATTCATCAAAGGCTCACTCACATTTATGAAACAAATACCATCACATATAAAGTCCAGGATTAATCTCAACACAGTAAGAGTAAATGATTTCAATGTTCCAAACTTATAATTAAACATGTGACTTAGATAAAAATAAAAATAGGAATTGTAGAATCAGTGATGAACCTAACAGACATCTGCAGACTACTCTATCAAACTCAACTGAACATATTTTTTCATTACTGCAATCCCATTGCTCACTATACTTCTGCTTACATTATTTACTTTATCTAGTTTTCAGTTTGGTGTATAATGTTCTTCTAAAAATTCATCCATTTCTTTGTAATATTGTTTATTTTGTGGAATATAGTGTTTTAAGTATTTCCTTGTGGTTTTTCTGGATTTCATAGTTATGTGCTGTAAAGTCTTAAATTTCACATCTAATTTTGTTAATTTGATCTTCTCTATTCTGGCAATTTGTCTAAGGGTTTACATATTATTTATACTTTTCTTCAATCAAATCTTTGTTTCATTATACTGTTCTCTGGCATTTTTACAGTATGTTTCTTCCCTGATGTTAACTATTTCTCCCACCTTACTAATTATAGATTTCTTTTGGTTTTAATTGTTTTATGCTCTTTATTTACAGATGTCTCTGATTTTTAAATGTGAATACTCAAATCTGGTAATTTGTTTCTTTGGAGACAACCATTAACTCCATGTTTTTTGGGAATTTTTGCCTTTATTTCCACTTAGCTCAAGGAATCTTAAAATTTTCTGCAGTGACACATTCATCATTTCCTTGAGCTTGGGTATTTTACATATTTTTCATACTGTTTATCTGTAAGACTTATTCAGTGGGATCAGACAACTTCAACTTTTCTACATTTGTTGTGACTTGGTTTGTGTCCCAATGCATGATGAATTCTGGAAACAATAAATGGGATTCTACAAATATGTAAGAAAATGGCTAACATACCAAAAACAATCTACAGATTCAATAAAATCCCAATCAAAATTCCAACTCAATTCTGCATTGACATCAGAAGTTCTATTTTCAACTTGATGTGGAAAGACAAATACTAAGTACAACAACAAGAACTGCAAAATCAGGATAATTAAAGTAACTGTGAATAATAAAAGAACTACTGGATATATCACCATTCCCTATTTTAGTTGTAATACAGAGCAATAGAAAAAAACACAGCATGATGTTTGAATGAAAACAGGCATATTGATTAATACATTCAAAATTGAAGACACTGACATAACTCTGCATAGTTATGGAACCCTGAATTTTCATAAAAGAACCACAAACACACTGTAAAAAAAGATAGCATCTTCAATAAACAGTGCTTTATAAATGATTGGATAAATATAAGAATTGAAAATGAATCTTTATTTTTACCTGCATAAAATGCATATCCAAATAAGTCAAGATTATCAACATAAGGCCAGATACAGTCAACCTATCAGAAGAGAAAATGGGGAATAATTTTGAACTCATTGTCACATAAGAAGACTTCCTGAGAAGAACACTGAAAACACAGATACTAAGAACAACAATTAATGAATGGAACCCCATGAAAATAAGATTTTTTCATGTGGGAAAGGACATAATTGTTTAGAAAAATCAAGAGGCTACAGAATGAGAAGTGATCTTTGCATACCTAAACAAATGGGCTAAGATCTAAAATACAGAACTAACTTAAAAACTAAGCACTAGACATCATTAACTAAAGACTAAACATAAAGAAAACAAATGTACAATGAGAAATAGGTATACAGGTATAAAAAGAAAGTTCTCTAAGAAAAAAAAGAACTCTCAAATGCCTGAGAAACACCCTTTAAATATTCAACTTCCTTAGTCATCAGTGAAGTGCAAATAAAAACTGTTTTCTTCTTACACCAGTCAGAGGGGTTAAGATCAATAAAATAAATGATAACATTTGCTGGCAAGGATGCAGGGAAAGTGGGATGCTTTTTCATTGCTGGTGGAGTACACCATATACAGCCACTATGGGCATCCATGTAATGGTCCTTTAAGGCAATAGGAATAAATATACCTCAAGATACAACCATATCACTGATACTGATATTGGATGTCCTTTTTATGCTGTGAATATTTGTTGCTTTTATAGGTAGATGAGTAAAGCTGTTTTGGCCAATGGCCAGACAGAAAATAGTTAGGAGGGAAATCCAAACAAAGATGCAGAGAGAAGGAAGATGGAATTGAATAGATGCCATGGAGCTGCTGACAGAGTAACATGCCTGAGCATTATTGGTAAGCCACAGCCTAGAGACAATATATAGATTAATAGAAATGTGTTAATTTATAAGAGATAGCTAGCCAGTAATATGTCTGAGCCATTCGTCAAACAATTGTAGTTGATATTAAGTCTCAGAGTGATATTTTATAAACAGATGTGGGGACCAAACAGGCAGGAGAGAAACCAGTTCGGTGGTACTTGGTGAGATAGAGAAAAACTAGCTATCATTCTTAGGCGCATATACTAAAGGACTTTACATCCTACTACAGAAAGTTTTGTCCATTCATGTTCATTGCTGCTCTATTCATAATCACAAAAATTGGAAATATCCTAGATGTGCCTCAAATGATGAAGGCCTGACATTCACAAGTAAATAAGTGAATCTAAAATAAATTGTGCTGAGTGAGGTAGCCCAGACCCCAGAACACAAATATGATCAGTATCTTGCTCAGCCATCATCAGAGAACTTTCCCTGAAGTAGAACTAATATACCGAGACAGAAAACTAGACAATGTACAGAGTGAGAGACCTTGAAACTCCAAATTCTAAATGGTTTGTCTTCACCAAACATCTTCCCTCAATGCTCTATTTGGAAGAGGAGACAGAAATATTGTAAGGACCATTAAGGATGGATGGTACCAAGGAAACTGTGTCACCAATAAAAAAGATGCTACAGGAATGATGCACTTGTGAACTCATAGAGACTGTGGCTGTATACACAGAGCCTGCACAGATCTAAGCTATGTGGGGACCAAGGGTGAGAGGATGAAGTAGACAAGAGCCCCATCCTTGACCAATCAAGTGAAGAGAAATTATGAAGAATGGGAGAAAATATTTGCCTGGCATGTCAGAGGGTTAGTATCTAGAATACAGAAAGAGCTTTAAACACTAAACATGAAGAATGTGAACAAAAACAAAACATAAACATCAGGAAATGAATGGCCTGATTGATACACTGACAACTCAACCAAAAACTACAGTTATTTGGGAAGAGGAATCTCAACTGAAATAACGCATCCATTCTATTGTCTGTAGGCAAGTCTGTAGTGTATTTTCTTGATCAATGGTGTATGTGGGTGAGCCCAGGTCACTGCGAGTGTTGTCACCCTTGGAAATTTGTCTTGCTTCAGTATAAAAAAGTAGGTTGAGGAAGCCATGAATACCAATTCAGTAAGCAGCCCTCCTTCATGACTTCTACTTCAGTTATTTCTCTAGGTTCCTACCTTGCTCTAACTTCCTTCAGTACGTGAACTTGAGAACTATAAGGTAACATAAACCTTTTACTCACAAAGGTTTTTTGTCATGATGATGTTTTATCACATCCACAGAAACCATGAACAATTGTACTAAGGAATGGTCTGTGTATGTAACGGAACAGTGAGTTCTCAGAAGAATAAATGCAAATGTACGACAAATAATTTAAAGTGTGTTCAACATATTTGACCATCATTGAAAATTAAAACTCCCTGGGACTTCATCTTATTTCGGTCATAATGAAACAAATAACTACAAATGCTGGCAGGGTGCAGAGAATAGATATTTCTTATGAACTGTTTAAGGGGGTATAAAGTGGTATAACCACTGTGTAACTTTCTTCAAAGAGCTAAACGTGGGGCTATATGCAACATAGATGAGCTATATACCAAGGAATATGCCCAAAGGATGCCATTGTCTTCAATGCATATGAACTTTTATTGTAGTGTTCATCATATTGAGTACTAGTAAAGTTCAGGAAGATAGAAAAGGTCAATTAGAGGGAGGGAATTGTACCGTCAAACATAGGACGCATGTAAGTGGAGGAAAGGAATACTGTAAATGAAATATCTAGGGAAGAAGAGGGATAAATAAAACTAAGTATATATCAAAAAGCTATGTGGGATCTACTACTCAATGAGCTTATTTAAATGGTATAAAAAGACGGCAATGGATATTGATCTCTCAGAACCCATAATTACTAAACAAATATCCCAATGATGTGTGTAATGCCTCCTTATAAGTTGTTGTCCATGGAGTTCCTAGAGGCTATTGCCATCCCTCTTGTTACCCCCCAGAATTTGATGCTATGACCCTGCTGAAAACACTGTATATTGTGGTGACAGGACCCAAAGAAATCAAGCTGGGTATGAGGTGGAGGCTTCTGTCCTACTGTCTAACTTCATATGCCAAAGATGACACAGAGAATGCTAAGCAGACCAGCTCTACCCAACTGTGAATCCTGTGAGCCATAACAATCATCTGCAGGAAAGTTGTGCCATATAGTGCAATAGAGTATGACTGTTTTGGGGATAGCCAATCAACGTTCTCATTGGATTTAAGACTAGCACTTCAGGAGAGAATTCATATCTGGTTCTGTGAAGAGGCCATGACTGAGGAGTTCTTTGGTCCTGGGGGGTCTTTATTACTATTGTTGTACTAAATGGTAGCATTATCAATTTTTTTCTAAGTATTTATGTTCATATCTATACACTGAGGCTAATGCTCAGCCTTCATCAAACAAGGTATTTCCTACTCCTACAATAGGAAATGAGTTAATAGAAAAATACACAGCCAGCCCCAAGTGCTAAGAGTAAATGAAGACTGAGTGCTCAATTCAAAGTACGACAGCTGTATCACCCCCTCAAAGCTCAGAAAACTTCATGGAGGATAAGACAGAAACAATACAAGAGCCAGAAAATGGGAGATGCACAGCAAAATAAAATAAAATAAGACTTTTGTACATGGCATAGCTGTCACACTATGAACTGATAGCAGCTGTGGTTATCTACAGAAGACCTGTACAATATTGTGCTCAACAACACCTCATCACAGATGAGGCATGATCCCCATGCTTGTATATCAAATTCTTTGTCTACCAAGGCAACTCTCCTGTTCCTATGCTTTACTTTCTGAATTAGACATTAAAGTTTGCACACTGAAACAATTTGCTTGTCTTATTAATTTTCATTTCATCCAATCAAAACTATTTTAATTGATAACATGAGATTTCTAAAGGAGAGATTTAGGTGTATTACATATAGAAAGTTCTTATGTACACAAAGGTACACATATACCACAAAAAAGTTACATACCTAAATTTTTAGCACAAAAAAATAGAGGTTCTATCAAGGAAAATTGTTATTGAGCAGTATCAGTGGAGCTTTCTTCATTGTCCTTCAGCGGCATACTATTCAGGAAAACAGCAATTTACCTGCAGAAAAACACAATTTTGTTTTGACCTTGCTGAGGCATGTAAACAATGTCTGAACTGCACATCTAAGTTGTTTACTTTCATGGCTTATAACAATGTGCTGTGATCTGTAATCCATCCATTAGAATTGTTAGGATTGGTCAGATGTGAAACCAGCTATCAAAGTAAAACCAAAATATCATTATTTATAAACGATGTATAGTCTGCTGACAACTGTTGTGCACTCTACTGAGCTCGGCAGATATTATTGTAGCTTTAAAAGATAATATTATGATTACTATGCTTTATTTTTAATATATAAAATGCTAATATGGCCCTCTGATCTTCATGTTGAGTTAAGAATTGGGAAGGATTACATCATGACAGGGTATTGTTGAATTCTCTTTAACTTGACCACTCAAATTTAATTTATTTGACTCTTCAGGACATTGGAGATACATATGAATAATATCACAGACCTTCATTTTCATGTGTCTTTGAAATTCTACAAATATCGATCTTTTATGATACTTTTTAACACAAAATTTATGCATGCTTGTTATATTAATCTTTCAAAAAGTTTAGAGTCATAAACATAATTAGAAATACACATGAGCTAAAATCATGACCATCTACATTTATCCAGATAATTTACTGCTTACAGTTGCGAGCCATTGAGCCACCTACACAGAAATCATGAAGTGGATGGTGGAGTGGTGAAGAGGAGCTGCTGCCAGGGCCTGTGGTGAGATGTGCAAGAACAGCCTTGTGAGGGGCAGACCTGTGACACAAGATCAGACTACTCTGCTGTCTTCCACTCCATGAGACACTATTCTTGCTCCTTTTCTTATTCTTATTCTGCCATTTTGGGAAAGAGAAAACATTTAGAAACATTTTGTAAGTCATGAAAGCTTCCACATAAATAATTATATCTTCATGATTTGTTTTCCTTATCCTTTAAATGTGGGTTATTTTTATCTAGCTTCAAAAGGTGAAGTTATGTACTTAAGGCCAGAAAGAATAATTGTAACAGAACAACCAGGATTCTGACAGTCCTTCAGTTTCTTAGCAATGTTTTATTGAAGTTCCCTCACTTGTGTACTTTGAGTGTAGAATGACAGCCAAAACAAATGAAAAATTCACAATAACAGTCTCCAAAATGGGAAACAGTTATACTTTTCTTTAGGATCACAAATGGTTGAAAATAACACTCATGTGACAAAAAATATGCTACGAATATTATTTTGTATTAACTATGTTAATACACATCATATATTAATTATATTTAAGTACTTGTTTAGATATATTCTCAATCATATATTGATTATAATTAATGCATAAATTTAATTGAAAATAAATTATATAATCATATAATATATGTATATAATTATGAAAAATTATGCTAACATATTAATTATATAATATATGTTGATTGCAATCAATTAACTATCTATAGCATTACATGTATTAGTATTGTTAGAGGCTAATATTGTTAGAATGAACTAAAATGTACACCATCCTCTTTTGGATCATAGGGGGACATCACCATGATAGAAGTCATATTCTTTTTAACTATCTTCAAAAAGCCATTTGCTCTTCACAGTATTACATAATACACTTAGATAAAGAAATGAGTTAGTACAGTGCTTAGACCAATGATCCTGTAAATCCACAGAAGTCATTGGTGAGAGAATTCTTTCCATATTTGCTCATAAGAACCAAAATACTATGTTGTGTGTGAACTGTTGGTTTTTGTAGTTTTGTGAAATTATATCATGGGACATGTTAGAAACCAAATCAATATTACTGAAAATGTTCTTTGTAGCCAGAATTTAGAGTGCTGCTTATATGAACAGGGGACCTGGAAAGATACATTCAACGCTATAGACTAAGGAAATAGCCCGTGCCAAATAGTTATAGCAGCTGTAATTAATCAAAATTTAACTAAAGGCAAAGATGCCATTTGAAATTCTCTGCCACTAAAATTGTGAGCTGGATAAAAAGGCTCTTTTTTCCTTTCTGAGTTCTCCCTGCTGTGAAGTGGAAGTGATTATAAGCAAGTATTGGTTGTCAGAATTCTCATTACCAAATATTATCAGTCACTGTGCAGGGAGGAGCAGAAGTCTCTGATGATGACAACATGACAGTGACTGATAAGACAGAACATGAAAGAAGAGGGCCAGAACGTGCTATCCTGAAATAAAATGGCAAGTGAAGGTCATTACTAAATACAAGAATAATAACCATACTAAAAAGAAGGAAGGGGAAATGTAATTCTATGAAAATGGTCTTATTAAAGAAAGTATATTACATATTGGATGTTATAAAGTAATAGTCATTTAAGACACAGATTGAGAATTAGCATGTTGTTTATTGTTGTTGAAGATGAACATCACCACATATATACAAACAAAGAAACAAAAAATAAAAATCATTCATGTAGTTTGGTGTTCTCAATACTGTCATACTTTTGTTACTTTTCTAAACTAGTTTCATCTTTCAATTTGCATCAAAGTCACCCTTTCTCGCCTACTAAACCAAGAGCATTTAAATTCCAAGAGACCCTATAGACAGACTAGTCTGGAAGTGAGCGTGACTATGCGCCATTCCTAGTCAATTTTCAGAGAGTACTCCCAGAAACAGCAGCCTTCTGTCCCCTGCCTCACATATGTAGCTGCTATATCCATACTTCAGTTTTTGATTTGAGTGTGATTCTAGTCCTCACATCTCCACATTTGTTAAGCACCAGCCTTAAATAACAAACAAGAGAATAAATAGCATTATCTCCTCTCTTTCAATACGTATCACTTTCTTATAATTGGTTATATAGTTTCCTGTTATTTACAAATATTAATTATAAAATTTTATTTTTTAATTCTGAGCAGTGTCAGTATTAGAATTAACCTAAAATATTTAAGTACAGAAAATAAGGTGAGTCTTTATTCACACAAGGCATGAATGTTTTCAATTTATAAAAGGAATTTTACTTCAACTATAACATAGTCCAAAAGTGTGCTGCAGAGGTCCTACACAGCATTGCTTCTGGGAAGATTATACTGTTCAATATATAATTCTCACAAATTCATATGAAAGCATAGGAAGTCAACTGATAGAATTATTATTGTGCTTGCCAAACACAGTCACCAGTTGTGAATGTCTTCAAAGAGAGGGAATTACCACCTTGCTTATGTATTTGCATGTGTAAGCAGCAACTAACATACTAGAAAGTGTCTCACACTTAGTTTTGGAATAAATATTGAGTATATTAGTAAGCAAATGTAAGGATATAGCTAAGGAGAAGTGCTGACTTGTAATGAATGCAAGCTTGTCTGACCTGTAGATGAGAAAAAAATGGAGGAGACCAGAGACAGAAGGATTTCGGGCAAACAGTACTGTCACTGTATTACATCTGCAGGCAGGATTTCCCCTAGTACTCTGATTTAGTTTGAACAACAGAAAGTATTTAATTGAAATGCATTTGTTCATTGACCCTTCTGCTGTTCTGTCTGGGGTCATTTATAAACTTTCCTTTCATAAAGCAGAGGGAAGAGCAACATGCTTCCTTTAGAAAGCCTAGAGATCAGGAAATGCAGAACAGTAAGAATGGAGTGGTTGATAACCATAAACACAAACATTTGTATTCATACTGCATCCTGATGTATATTTACGTTAGAACTGAATATATATTTGTTGTATGCCAGTCTGTTTGCTGAGACTACAGACCCCTAAAGGAAAAAGAATTTCTAATAGTATTCTGCAACTCAATCCCTGTCATGGCCAATAATAATATGAAAATCTACATTCAATAATTCAGTAAGAAATGTAAATGGTTTTTGTTTACTACAGAGAGGCATGGCACTGATCAACTTCTGGTATTCCTAAAAGGAAAACTTGGGTTGTTTCTAATGCAAACTCCAGCCAGTTTAATAAAAAGTACATGTGTGAACTTTTCAGCCACCCTATTGAATTATAACTACAAAAGACATGGGAGTGATTCCTCTAGTTAAAAACATATTACTAGAAGTGGACAGTACTATAACTTTCCTTACAACGTATTAAAAAAAGAAACAAGACTGAGATAAAGTGGGTGAAAATATACAAGATAAGAATTAGAAAAAGTAAAAGGTGGAATGAGAAACTAAAACATTTAAAGCAATTCCAATTCACCCTTATCTAGTCTAAGAGCAACACAGGCCATAATAATAATTGAGTAAATGCTCAAAGAGAAAAAGTGATAGAAGAGAGCCCAAGGCCTTAAGAAAAGCAGATTAACTTGCAACCCACTATAGAATTTATCAGCCACAAGGAGGGTTACAAGAATTAATAGAATGAAAACATGAGTATATATTCAAGAATTAACTATAAACTGATACTGTGATAAGGATTAAAACACACACACACACACACACACACACACATCTCTCTTGGTCCTGCTCTTCCTCTCCCTCTTTCACTGATTGTACAAGTTTGTACATCTGAGAAAGTGGGCAGTTAGAAGGATAGAGGGACATTAAGATTGTAACTTAACCAGAAGGATGTTGGGTGTGCCTGGACTGGAATTACCAGGCTCGCACCTGCCCCTAATGTGGTAGAGTGCTGTCATGGGCTGTGCAGATGGATTCTCTATTATTGTTCTGAAACCATAACTGAAGCTATTACTTCTGAGTTCAAGGCCAGCCTGGTCTACAGAATAAGTTCTAAGACAGACAAGGCTACACAGAGAAATGCTGTCTCAAAAAAAAAAAAGTTTGCCACTAAAGTAGTAAAACTGCTGTGGTAAAGCCTAGGAACAGACATGGTCTTCAGAAGCAGCATGGACCCATATATCGCTGTGGCTAGAGGTGGCAGTGCAGGCCACTCACTAACCTCAGTAGGGAGGCTAGTGGTGGATTCAGGTTACAACACAGACCACAGTCACCAGCATAAAAATCTGAGTAGCCTGCGCTGCAAATGTCTGTGGTCTGTGCTGCAATTGGAAGCCATATTGGTGTCTATAAAGCTTGCTGTTGCCCACTGCACTATTGTTGTGAGTGGCTTGTGCTGCCACTTGAGACCACGTTGATGTCCATTCTGAGATCTTTATCTGGGTCCGTGGTCCTACTACAGCTAGGGTTCATGTTTGTGGTATGTGCTGTCTCCAGAAACCACAATCAGCTCTCCTGCTGACTATAAAGTGCAAGGAGGCTACTTAGGCAATTGAAATCAATGACTGCAGACTCACAATTGAGAGCCACCCCATCCTCAACCACCGCAAAAGTAACAGCCTAAACATGAAGCCAGTGAAAAGAACTCTTAGAAGCTGTTAAGGATGCTGAGGTTAGCTATCCACAACTGTTGACTTCTGGTGGGGATACAAGAGGAGTGGGACTCAGTTCTGTTGAAGGGACAGACCACTGAATGTTTGATCATGCTCCAGTGAGGATATAGAAAAGCCAAATGAGATTTTTTTTTCCTATTTTTTATTTTTAGTTTTAATTTTTTTGCGGGGAGTCACAAGGGTTGTGAGGCAGACATGGAAGGACTCGGAAGTGAGTGAGTGTGGTCTGGGTTCATGATATAATTCTCAAAGAATCAATAAACGATGTCATGTTAAAAAAGAAAACAACAACAGTTTGGCGGAACATGAATCATTCTCACCCAGGCCTGATGGGAGATGTCATTATGTAAATATGTCTCTTATTGGTTGATGAATAAAGCACTGTTGGCCAATAGGGAAGCAAGATAGGTGGGACTAGGAGTCAAGGAGGATTCTGGAAAAGAAAGGCAGAATTAGACACGATGTAGCCCTCCAAAGTAAGAGGTCCGGACCCTTTTCTCTGTTAAGAGAAATACTTAGATTAACAATTATGAGTTAAATACTTAAGTCATAGCTAGCCAGTAAGAAAGAAGCAAACGGCCAACAGCTTCATAATTAATATAGTGTCGTGTGTGTTATTTGGGGACTGCAACTGTGGCAGAGCCCAGGCAGATGTCAGGGAAGGCAAGGCAACACGTTACACAGGTCTGAAGGTGCTTCAGAATATCACTCTCCAACACAGCCTGAAGAATATAAAAATAAATGAAAACATTTTAAGTCCACACATATAGGAATCATAGAGAAAATTAAACAACAAAATTTAAAAAAGTGTTCATAGGAAAACTAAATTTTATTAGTGAATATGTAGTAGTAGTAGTTATAATAATAATCAGTAAAAACATCAGGGATTCCCATCACAAGACCCTATTTTGGAGAACCTCAAAGATTCCCGTTAAGAATATCTGATATGCAAGTATTTCTGGAGATGCAGAAATAAACATTACCAAAGTCCATTTAAATAAAAAAGGGACTACTTTAGAATGACAAAAGACATGCTCCAAAATGAACAGCAGGGGTGAATTTGAAAGCTGTCCGTGAATTTTGGAAGGATATTTGATGACGACTGCTGCCTCTGTGCTATACATTTCTGACAGTCTTAAGTGTCAGTGTGAGAAAGATAGACAAATAATACTGAAATTTAAGAAAGTTAAAAATTGAGATGATGCTGTTTTCAGGAGATATTTTCTTTATACTTTATTTCTGTAGACCTGGAAAATCTACAGTGAATTCTCACATCACTAATACAAAAAAATTCTCTAAGGAAACAATAGATATACAAGTCAGTGTCTGGAGGCAAGTGTGATCAAACTCCACCAAAATGGGCCTGAGGACCACCGCCCATCTGTGTGTGCAGATACCTGCTTGAAATCTGTGATACTCATCAGGCGCATGCCAATCAACTGAGGAGACTAACAGGCCTTCCAGGTTCCCTCAGCATCCCTCAGCCCCTCCCTACCGGTTACAGGTGTGGAGGGAGGGAATACTCTGCCCTCTACTCTGAACTCCCCAGCCCAGGGGCTGGGCTGCCCTTCTCCAAGATGCTCTTCCCTATATAATACAGGTTAACTTTGGCCTCTTGGCTGCTGCACCTGGTTCTCCTCACTGTGCTCTCCCTCTCTGTCCTCCCCCCAACTTGACCTTCCTATTCCCTCATGTTCTCCTCCCTACTCACCTTTCTTCCTCCTCTCTCCTCTTTCACTCTCCACCTGGCCTTCCATGCTTCCAGTTTACTCAGGAGATCTTGTCTATTTCTCCTTCCTAGGGGAATCCACATCTATCTCTCTTAGGGTCCTCTTTGTTACCTTGCTCCTCTGAGGTTTTGGCCTGTAGGCTGGTTATCCTTTGCTTTATGTCAAATATCCACTTATGAGTGAGTACATACCATATGTGTTTCTGGGTCTGGATTGCCTCACTCAGGATGTTTTTTGTTTGTTTGTTTTTTGTTGTTTTTTTCCAGTTCTCTCCACTTGCCTGCAAATTTCGAGATGTCTTTGCTTTTACTGCTGCGTAGTACTCCATTTTGTAAATGTACCATATTTTTCTTATCCATTCTTCAGTTGAGGGGCATCTAGGTTGTTTCCAGGTTCTGGCTGTTACGAATAATGCTGTCATGAACATAGCTTAGCAATTGTGCTTATGATACGAGTGTGCATCCTTTGGGTATGCCCAAAAATTGTATTGCTGGGTCTTGAGCAAGCTTGATTCCCAATTTTCTGAGAGACCACTATACTGATTTCCAAAACAGATGTACAAGTTTGCACTCCCACCAGCAATGGAGGAGTGATCCTCTTACTCCACATCCTCTCCAACATAAGCTGTCAGTAGTGTTTTTTATCTTGGCCATTCTAACAGGTCTAAGATGGCATCTAAGAGTAGCTTATTTGCATTTCCTTGATAGCTGAGGATGTTGAGCAATTCCTTAAATGTCTTTCAGTCGTTTGAGTTTCTTCTGTTGAGAATTCTGTTTAGGTCTGTGCCTCATTTTTTAATTGGATTATTTAATATTTTGATTTCTACTGTTTTGGACTACAGAAGAAGACTGTCCCAAATAATGCTTCCACCAAAAAACCCAGAATCAAACATAAACAAAACACCCACACCGCAAAAATAAAATGAACAAATAGGAAAAATAATAGAGGACCACAATTGTTAAGCCTATGTGGTTTTTGATATTAATTAATCAGAATTTGGTTAAAGAGTTATCTCTTTTGCCAGGCTTATATATAGTAATTGGAAAGAAATTCCTATAAAAGTACTCAATTCTTGCAAGCATGCTAGTCCTTTAGACAAACTTCCCATTAGTGAATTAAGTATAGAAAGAGGAAAGTAAGGAATTATTGTACAGTTTTCTTCTTAAATCTAACATTACTTTTCTGTTTCCCAACAAACCTTACACTCATGGATCTTCATTGCTTTCTAACTGTGAAAACTCACCAATATGGTATAAAAACATGTTAGGGAGCCTGGGTCTTCTTTCTGAAACATCAGTGTGTTGTATTACTTGCATGAGTTTCTTCTGGCATTGTGATCTGTAACTGCCCACATTCAAATTCATAATCTTTCTCTAAAACTTTGTCTCTTTTGTGCTTTTATCCATTCTAGGGAATAGTATCATCTTTTTTAAAAAAAAGAATAACATGGAATCAATTTATCAATTTGACACCAATGGCTAAAATGCTCCCTGCATAGCTGTCATCTGTCCTGTCACTTCTGCCACCAAGTGCACACAAGCTCTCTGTCTTCTTGCTTGCCAAATCTCCTTGCCATTACACCTTATCTGATTCTCCACAAGAATTTCATTGACTTTTTGTTCAGTTTTGATTTTAATAATATCATTTGAAAGTAAAATATAATTTCATTATTATTACTCTTCCTTTTCCTGCTTCCAGAGCCTCTACCTTGTATTCTCTCAAATATATGGCCTATATTTCTTTAATTAGATTTAATAATACAATTAGATGTATATTATTTCAGAGCTGACCACTGGATCGAATAACCCATCTGGGGACACTTCTCTGGGGAAAAATATTTTCTCCTATTCTCAATACTCCTTAGTTGTCTGTAGTTTTTTGTTAAATCACCAAGAGGTCCACCCCCACCTCCCCCATGACCATGATGGTATGTATATAGGTATTGTCCTTGCTTAGTACTTATTTAAGCAGCAATATTGATGATACTTCATGGGTAGCTTCTCTCACATTTCTAGAATAGGAATTCTTAGAACAGACTTCCTATATACACATTTTTTTTAGTTCTTATGATCTTTCTGCTCCTCTTTTACTCTGATCTCTGAGACTTAGGTGCAAGAATTGAACAGATGATGCATCAAGGTTTTTTTAACAAGAAAAAACTAGTTCTCATTTTGATTTGTTTTTTTCTTGTAATTATTATCTGCTACAAAGAGATATTTCTTTGGTTAAAATATGATCTAAACTTATCTATGGGTATAAGAATAAATACTTATGTGAGATTAGGAATCACGCTGTTTTAGTAGTTGATAATTATTGGTCCTCCAAGATCCATGACTTCACTAGCCCCTCGTAGTTGGATAGGTTTCCTGTACCAAATGTTACCAAATGTTGAGCTGCCTTAAGTTCAGTTAGAGAGCTAATTTGCTTTTGTTCACAGGCATCCTGGTTTAATGGAACTATTGGTTGTTTCCCTGTTTGGAATTCTAGTTTTCAGGGAGGATGTGTTCAGTTCGTATTATTTTGAGTCTTATAGTCAAACTTCAGGGAGGCAGCCATATACAACAAAAATAAAATATGTTTCAGAGTCTTTTTGGACAATCTTGACCAGCGATTTACAACAGAGCTTCTCATGCCTAGCAATAGATTTTTGTTATATAGCCTCTGGCTACTGGAGTGAGCATTGTCAGCTCAGATGGGCAATTTTCATTTAAACTATGTGTATATGTATATGTATGTGTGTGTGTGTGTACACAGAAACATGCAAATTTATGAAAATATTCAATAATTAGATTCCTTATGATTTTTAGATGTTATTATTACTATTCTATCATCTCCCATCCTTGCTTTCTAATCAAAGTCTCTCCCACATTTTTTCAAATTTCCATTTACAGCACTTGTAACCAACCATGTTTTTCTCCATTGTCCCTATCCCTTACTGCCTGTTTTTAGCTTTTTTTAGTTTTTACAGTTATTCTAGTTATATACTCATATCTGAAGATTTGGCAGTTAAGAAATGCAGATGAGAGATAACATTTAACATTTGTTTAACTGTCTAGGTTACCTCTTCCAATACAACCTTTTCTATTTCTATCCATTTCCCATTTTCGTGCAAATTTCATGATTTCATTTTTTTTTACAGATCGTAGTATTTCATAGTGTATATGTACCACATGATCATTATCCATTCATCAGTTGAGGCTGATGAAGAGTGATCCACTCATCATTAAGGCTGTTTCCATGCTCTAGCTTTTGTGAATAAAGCAGCAGTAAACAGGACTGAGCAGGTATCTATGGAGTTGAAGTCCTTTACACACATGATAGAATTATTTATAACTTTTTTGGTGGTCCTCTGCCCTGATTTCCCAAGCGGCTAGACCAGTTTTGTTGTGTACTTCAGCGCAATTTCAGTACTTTTGCATTTGCTTAAAATACTTCAATAACTTCTTCGAACATCCAATAACACCCAAAATCCATGGACTGCATGTCAATGCTTTGAAAGACACTTTGCCCCTATTCATCTCACCGCAGTGACCTTGGTATTCTTCCTTTATTGCAAACATGTCATGCTAGCCCTCACACAGGGCCTTTGCTTCTGATAGCACAAGCCCGTGCTGCTGTTCACATGAGTGACTTCCTTTCTCCTTTTCCACACTAATAAAAGCCACAAATTCCTTGTAAGGTCATTACTAACATCTTGAAACATAAGTATCATCTTTTTAAAAAAACTACATCACTCTTATTTTTATATTACTCATTAGTGGTGGAGATTGAATAATGGTTTGTGATTTTCTTGCTGAATGTTACTGTTCCCAATCAATTTTTAATTTATAACATTGAAACTCAAGTCCATACAACACCATCTGGCACTCAGTATGTAGTCAATAAATATTTCTTATGTGAAAGAAATAAATCAAATAAATAGGATTTTGTGAAAGCATGATAATTTATTCTCAATTATTTTAAATCTCATACATAAAATTTTAAATAAACACCATTAAGAATCAGTAACATTATATATCTTAAAAGTTAATTTGTCTACAACATTATTGGTTTGCTTACCTGAATTGTATGTGGTCTCTCTTGCCTTTAAAAGCTTAAGTGAAATTTGTTTAATAAATGTTTGTTTTCTTTACATTTCAAACTGTTAAAGTGTATCAATTAGCCTAAAAAATGAAATTCATTATAGACACACTGTACATTTGGTTTTGATTGATTGAAACATTGGAGCATTTAAACTGGAATAGAGATTATAAAACTATCAGAAATTAATTGTCATTTGACAATGCCAAAGTACAGTTTCTGAAAATGCAATTGAAGTGTTAACATAATGAAGCTTAGTCAGGAACTCTCTTGTGAGAAATAAATGTGAGCTATGGAAGATGTTAAATTGAAATATTTTAGAAGGCATTTTAAACCGGTGCTTGATAAAAATGTAGTTCAATTTCTTTGGATATTTTAAATGAAAATGAAAACTGATGGGAAAAAACCTTCTCTTGAAAAAATTACATATATAATTTTTATGGTCAAACAAGTCATTTTACAGTCATTCCTCAATTGAACTGTGTTTTAAAAAGAACCAGATTCTTCCTAGTACTGATCTAATTACATCAGAAATTCAAGGTGGCTTCCTTGTGTTAAAGTTAAATCTAGTTATCAAAGGGGCCAAGTCAGCTTGTTATCAGTCAGTCTGCAGGCAGGGTAGAAGATCAGAGACTTCACTGCTAGGATTTTCAGGACGGAAAAATTTGAATAATCTTTGAGAATGGGTGGGTGACACTCTATAGTCTATATGGAAACTGTGTTTCTCCCAGTACGACTGTACACAAACCAAAATACTGCAAAAGGCAGTAAACAAGATGCACACAAGTAATTAGCGAAACACATGGTTGTGATATACATACACACAATTCCTAGCTGACCATGTATGTATTGCTCCATATACATATACATCCATATACATTGATTCACTATAGGCTATGGTCTAGTATACCAACATTTTGAAGGCAGTAAGAGACAGCACAGTGTATCTTTATGTGAACAAGGAACATGAGTCTAGTACTTTGTCATAGAAGCAACATAGAAAACAATTCCAAAATAGATTTTTGTCCTCTGATCCCTAAATGACTAAAGTCAATTAATTTACAATAAATTTTCTGTTATCTATTCCTGGTTGATTTGAAAATCCATGCTTGAATGATACACATTGAATAACCATATTGTGTAATGTAATTCTCTCCATCCCCTAAAGCATGCTGTTTGATCTCTTTGTAGAATTATACTCAGTCTAGGTCTTAATTGTTCCCTCTATAACTGTGTATAGAATTTGACATTTTCAATGAAAATGTAGTTAAATCTCCTAAACATATAGAAGCTATAGTTGAAAAGATAAATACAATAAAATAACATAGGAGAATAATTATTGAAGACAGCAGGATCCAAACTTTTTGGGTTCTTTTTAGTGTTATATTCTTTCAACTATTAGAGACCCTCCAAATTTGGGGGTGATAAGGGTTGCATTTTATCAATACTTTGATTAATTATGATTTAAGTAAAGGAGAAAGCATCTACTTATTGATTTGTTTTAAGATTATGATATAAAATCATTGCATTTTAACATGAATAACTTTTGCTACAAACTAAGTTTCACCCCATAAATCAGAATGGACTGTATTGTTGTGTACATGTGACTTCACAGATAAAAGGACAATTGTGAAATACAATACACAAACCCAGGTATCCATATATGGTTAAAATGAATGAAGCCTTTTAATGGGGTTTCCAGATAATGGTGTGTATTCTAATTTATCACCCCACCAGAACTGCACAGATGGCCAATTCTTATTTTTATAAAATTAGTCAAAATATGGAAATTGAAATGAGGCCAAAGAACATTTCATTCTCTGTTCCACTAAAACCTCTTGAATTGTCTTGTGTTTTGACTAGAGCTCTTACAAGAGAGGATGTTATATTACCACCTATTTATTTTGAAGAAATATCAGCTCACAGAATTATACAAATCTTTAAAATGTTGAAGTATTTGATTTATGATATAAAAATCATATTTACCAACATTAACTCCAATCCCATGGGACAGCGATGTGACACATGGATAGAGGACCTGTTTAGCATAAGTGAGGCCAGAGATCAAACTCCAATACCAGTATCACAATCACAAAGCTTGTCAGTACATAGTAGAACATAAAAATATTTCAGTAACCTTATTTTCACAGAAAACCATGAATTGTATTATGAAGAGTTACTACTGTCAGTTGTTTTCTTTAAACTTATAGACCTGTTTTATATCTGAGAATGCCAGTCACCTACTGCAGTTTGAATAACCTTGCCAACCTGAAATTGCTTTTGGCATTTCAAATGCTTTTGATGGACAAAAGCAAATATCCCAGCTCACCATGCAGAATTAGTGTATGTTTTCAAGGAAAATGTTATTTGTCAATTTGGGCTACCATAACCATGTACTACTGACTGAGTGGCTCAATAGAACAAATGAATTTTCTCAGGACCAGTGTTGTATGAGTGCATTATTAATTATTACCTTTATCATCATCATCATCAAAATCATCATCATTTTACTTCTCTGTGCTCACACACTTCTGTACTCCCATCTTTCACTGTAGAAATGATCATGTGTGATTTCCTAGCCTATAACATGACACCATGACACACATACTTAATTCTTTTATATAATTTATTGAAGACAAATGACTTGCAATATTAAACAACACACAAAGAACCCTATGGGAAAGTTTAAATGCTGAGAAACTAAGTCCAAGTTTTCAGTGGTGGTGTTAGGGTATCTTGCAAGGAACCACCTAGTTAGTCACCTTGAGAACAATCTTCCAAGTTGCGTTTCTCACTGCTCATGGGACACCGAATTTGGCCTACCTTGGAAGGTATCATCTGAATTTATGCTCCATTAAATCTATAAAATAATAAACATACATTGCTTTAATTTACTGTATATGCAGGTAATTTGTTGATTTTCTCAATGCACCAACTCTTTGTTAAATTGATTCTTTGTATTTTCTTTGTTTAGAATTTATTGATTTCAGCACTCAATTTGATTATTTCTGTGTGTTTATTCCTCCAGGGTGAGTTTGCTTCTTTTTTTCTAGAGCTTTCAGTTGTGCTGTTAATTGTCTAGTGTAACTATTCTCTAGTTTCTTCATGAGAGCACTTAGTGTTATGAACTTTCCTCAGCAGTGATTTTAAAATGTCCCATAAGTTTGGGTATGGTGTGTCTTCTTTCTCATTGAATTATACAAATTCTTTAATTTCTTTCTTTGTTTCTTCTTTGACCCAGGAATGGTGCAATTGAATGTTGTTCAATTTATATGAGTTTGTAGGGTTTCTGCAGTTTGTTTTGCTGTTAAATTCTAATTTTAAAGCATGGTAGTCAGATAAGATATAGGGAATTATTCCAATTTTTTGTACCTGTTGAGGTTTGCTATGTTGCCAAGTATGTGGTTGATTTTAGAGAAGGTTACATGTGATGCTGAGAACAAGGTATATTCTTTTGTGTTTGGATGGAATGTTCTATAGATGTTTGTTAGACCCAATTGTGTCATAACTTCTGTTAGTTCCTTTGTTTCTTTGTTAAGTTTCTGTCTGGTAATCCTGTCTAGTGATGAGTGTGAGGTGTTGAAATCTCCCACTATAACTGTGTGAAGTCTTATGTGTGATTTGTGTTTTGGTAATGTTTCTTTTATGAACATGGGCCCCTTTGTATTTGGGGCATAGATGTTCAGAATTCAGATTTCTTCCTGATGGATTTTTCCTGTAATGAATATTAAATGACCTTCTTCATCTCTTTTGATTGATTTTAGTTTATAGTCTAATTTGTTCCATACTAGGATAGTTACTCCCACTTGTTTCTTGGATCCATTTGATTGGAAAATCTTATCCCAATCCTTTACTCTGAGGTAATGTCTGTCTTTGAAATTGAGATGTGTTTCTTGTACGCAGCAGAAGGACATATTCTGTCTTCGTGTCTATCCTGTGTCTTTTCATAGGTCTTTTAGAGACCACTAATATTGAGGGAGATTAAGGATCATTGAATGTTAATTGTTGTTTGTTTTTGATTTGGTGGTGGTGGTGTTATTGTTGGTGAATTTACCCTATCTTTTATTTTGGCTTTTGGTAAAGTTGGATTATCTATCGCCTATGTTTTTGTAAGTGTAGTTACCTTCCTTAGGTTGAAGTTTTCCTTCCAGTATTTTCTTTAGGACTGGATTAGTGGATATATATTGTTTAAAACTGGTTTTGTCGGGGTATATCTTGTTTTATCCATCTATAGTGATTGAAAACTTTGCTGGGTATAGTAGTCTGGGCTGGCATCTGTGTTCTCTTTGTGTTGGTAGAATTTCTATCCAGGACCTACCGGCTTTCAGAGTTTCCATGGAGTAGTCAGGTGTGATTCTGATAGGTTTGCCTTTATATGTTACTTGGCCTTTCTGCTTTGCTGTTCTTTATATTCTTTCTTTATCCCATATGTTTGTGGTTTTGATTATTACATGACAAGGTCTTGCTGGTATAGATTCCCTAGACTCTGGTGTTGTCATATTGGTTTTTCTGTTGTTGAAAGTGTGGTAATATTTTTGTCTTCCCATCCCTTCTTCCATTGGGTACAGGTAGGGTCTCTTCCTTTCGGGTAATGGTCCAGGGTTCTTTTCCAGTGGGTGTATGCAGGTCCAATACTCTGATGTGTCTCACGGTGGGTGCAGGAAGGTCTGATGCACTCCCTCTCCTGGTTGGTGGGAGCTGGACTAGTGCAGTGCTATCAGCAGGCTCATGGTTGCTTGGTGAGCTGGAGCCTAATCAACCTGCCTGCAGTCCCCAGGCCAGGAGATCCCAGAGAGGGCAGGTGGAGGGAAGTCGAGACTGAGGGTGGCTGGGCTCACCTCTTCCCTGAGTGGGGGTGAGAGTAGACTGCCACTCTCAGTAGGCTCCTTATTTGTTTGGTCCTCTGGAGGCAAGCTGACCTGGCTACAATTACTAGACCAGGAGACCCCAGCAAACTGTCTTTTAAAAACTGTTCATCAGCCTTCAATCCCAGCCCTTGGGAGGCAGAGGCAGGTGGATCTCCATGATCCAGCCTGGTCTACAAGTCCTAGTTCCAGGAGAGCCTCCAAAGCCACAGAGAAACCCTGTCTCAAAAAACCAAAAAACCAAAAACCAAAAACCAAAAACAAAACAAATAAACAAAACACAACAAAAAACTGTTCATTAAACAAGATAGAACTTTACTAATAAAATATAACAGTATTCTGCTTATAGTAGTCAAAATGAATATGTGTCTCAGAAAAGAGATAAGCATAAAAATTGTGATTTATTTAATTGTATGTATTTTTTGATAACACAATTTTTTAGCATCCTAGCTCAATGGCTGTGGGTAAGAACTAAGAGCCAACTGCAGGCTTCACACCCTTGCTCACAGAGAGGGCACTGTTTCTGCAAATCTGCCATCCCAGATTTTATTTCCAGTTGAACCATATACCCCTGGCTAACAAATGAACAAATGGTAGGAAAATAGGAATTTGAATACACACACACACACACACACACACACACACCATTTTCCTTTCTTCCTTCCAATCTTTACCATGTACTACCTCTTGTTCTTTCTCAAATCAAAGTCCTCTACTTCTTTAACCATATATATACATATGCACATATATGTATATACATATATACACAATTAAAGGAAATATATATGCTAATTGCTAGCATTACTAAATATATAAATCTAATATATTCAGTCTGTTTAATGTTGCTTTTCTGATCATTACTTGAGCATAGACCACTTGGTATTAGATAAAACAGTCTGTTGGCATTTCCCTGAGGAAGGCTGTTACTGTAACTTTAGTTGCCTATAGTTGTTTGTGTAGAGTTAAGGTCTCATGAGATTTCCTCATCTCATGTGTAACCTCTTGAAATATTCCCAGAGGAATGGCAGAATTCTAAAGCTGCTGTACTGCACATTGCATTCAATTTCTCTTCAACTTTTTAAAAATCCATGCAGAATTCATGGAAATACTCTGATAAATATTTCCAGCATGTTTCAGATTATCTTCTGGAAAACCTCTTTACTTTCGAAATATCCTGTAACTGTTGATGGGAAAACTCAATACTTTTAGAATTGTTAGGTGTTTTGTATCAAAAGCAGAAAGTTCTAGGGCTTTAAGGACTAGTCAGTGATAGAATACATACTTGAAATAGCAACTCGTCTGAGTTTAACTTCTATGAAGGCATTTCTTCTCATAAGATGAGAGAGTAATGAAAACTCTATATCCTCAAATAAAATATGATAGAAGTGGGGAGTTTAGAAGCCAGTGAACCTCTGGGAAGGCATGTAAAGGACCTTAGGACATGGGGATTATGTCACTCAGCTTTAGACGCATTGCCAGGGTCTCAGGACTGCCAGATACTCTAATATTTTTTCAATTAAAACCTGAAAATCTGTTTTTTGTGTAAATTATTACATTGTTTAAATGTCAACCACATTTAAACCCATTTTCCTGGCCAACCAGAACACAGCAGTAATTGATTTAATCTTGACAATTAGGGATGCCTGGTTTAGAAATAATCTCCTGCCATTCTTTAGAAAGCTAGACTATGGTGGCTGTTATTCTGGTATCAACATCCTGATAAATTCATTTAAATGCCTTCCTGTACCACTGTTCTGTTGAGGGGTAGGAGACATGCCAACTAAATAGAATTTCTCAAAATGGAAGCAAAATCTAGTGTGAACTTGATTCATGCTTTCCTTGAGAACATTCATTGAAATGGCATCACATTTGCATTTAAGTCTAAATTGTTGCTACATATAGGCAAGCACTTCTGAACTCACTCTTCACCCATGTGTTTCAGTGAAGTGGGAAGCTTCTCTCACACAGATATAATGAGCCCGGGGAACCCTCAGTTATACCAAAACCTAACATAGAATTCAAGGCAAAAATGAGTCAGGTACAAAAATAAATTATTCATTTTTATTCCTTTGTTGAATTTCTAGCTTTTATTGTAGATTATAACAACACCCAGAGAAAGTTAATTCTACTCAAAAGTGAATAATTGTGGTATATTGCCTGAAGTGGGATACATTTTTCTATAAAAGAAAAATAAAACAGATTACAGTCTTAATATGTTAACTGAATTTAAAGCAGTCACAAAGGAACAATAGGCTAATCAATGTACCAAACAGATTCATATAAAAAAGGAAATTCCACTCTCAATAATTACCCCCAGTGGGTTAAGATAGGAAATACAGCAGAAAAAATGTTGATTGATTGCTGTGAATTTTTGGCAGATGTAGCCTCTGAAGCATGAAACACATTAGTAGCGTCTCTTGATGCCTCCAATAATTGCACTGACTCAATGTTTGTAAGTGCAAAGGCACTTACTTCACTCACTAAATAGCCCATGGCTAAAATTTTAATTTAAATGAATAGAACAATCCCTATTTTTTTCATTTGACATTCAACTGACCATAGACAAAGTTAAATTTCACTGTACATAGTTGGTGGGGTTATGACTTAACCTTCATTGTTGAGATACTGGTATTCTGCACCAGTTATTAATATAACCAGCTTCTAGTTAAATTTATTGCATCATTACATTTTTCTGTATGAAGTTTTCCATTGTGAGACTAAGTGTTATGTTGTGAAGGGAAAATAAAATGTCATTTATTAGGGACTGCATCTGTTGTTAGGTAAAGCTTTAATGTTTTCATTCTAGTAATTAAATGATATTCAAGAGAAGATGAAAACTGAAAGGATTTATTTACAGCACGGTTTTAGCTGAAGCTTTCATTAAACACAACTTCACAAAGGAGCATGAATGGCTTATTTTATCACAATTAAGCACCAAGCACTGTGCTAGGAATGAGTACTTGTGAATTACTATGCTAGTAGGGTTGCATAAAATAAAATATTTCAGAGAAAGACAAATACATCCCTTTAATATTGAATGATTTTATGTTTCTTTTAAAGATATAAAGTAAACATATGTGCCTCATTCTTTGTGGAGATTTATCATTCTCATCAGAATACCTAGGAAGACCATAGCCTCAGAGGAAAAAAAATCAATAAAATAAATTTTTAGTTCATGCTATTGTCTATCAAATACCTACATACAGCAGTTTATTGTTAGGCAAGAATCTGTTGCTATTTCTAAACTACACTTACCCTGTGTATAATCAACCTTAGCATATTATAATAATGGCCAGTTGCTAAACTTGAATCATTTAAGGCTACTGACTAGGATCTTTCATTGGGTGCTTAGTGAATATTACTTATCTGCAACAGCTTCAGCATTTAGCAGTATTGTCCAAACATATTTAGATAACCCCTCTTACTAATGGGCTTTATGAAATAGGGTTTTCTTTCACCATAAGCTTCACATAGCATTCTACAATGAGATACAACTTACATCACAATTAGGCAGAACAGCATCACAGTTTACCACGATGCTGCTCTTCACTAATCCAAACAACATAAATCTCCTTATGATTTTTCTTTTGTCAGCTACATATGAGATCAAGATGTGCAAATAGAAAAAGAGAATCTTTGCTGTGACATAATGCCTTTTTCAAAGCTTTATGTTTCCCTGATTTTCTTTCTTGGACTTTGCATTGTTATAAATATAGTCTTCTCTCCATCCTTGGATTTTGCTATGGAAAAGTAAGTTTCTAGAAAAATCTACCATATTAAAACATTTTTACTTCTAGAAAGATTTTTCATATTGAATGAAGGTATCACTTTTTAATTTTGGTCCTAGGACAAGTAATGCCTCCCTGTTCCAAGAGACAAATTATTAAAGTAAAAACTTGTATATGCACATAGGGCATAATGATTTATGCTTCATTTCAATTCATTTCAGTGTTTTACCACAACAATATTTAGTAATGCATAACACAAAAAATAAAAATCCAGACATAGAAATTGGGTTTCAAGATGAAAGAACAGAGAAGCAATGCAGCTAGGCTTGTTGCTCTTACCCCTACCTCTGACCAAAATGGTTGATGCTGTTTATGAATCTTCAGAGTACAATGCTTTCCACCAAGCCTCAGACAGCAATACTATGCCTTTCCAGTCTGAAAACTAAATCTCCACATGAGACCCCTTGCTTCTTCCTTTTATACCTCCCTAGTGCTGTTATCTCAAATGCTGGATCAACTTTAAGTAGCTCAATGTGACCTTGAGCTAACAGGTCTGTCTTTTGGTTTCTGACATTAAAGGTGTGTTCCACCACTGCCTTGCTCTAGGACCAGCTAGTATGACTGTTCGGTTTAAAGGTGTGTATCACCACTGTCATGTCTCTACGGCGTGTGGCTAGCTTTGCATTATGAACCCTCAGGCAAGCTTTATTAAATCATAAATAACATATCATCCCAATGATTAGCATTAATCTAAACATATTTATAACAAAGTCATTAAACATTAGGCAACTTAGAAGTCGGGGTCTCATTTTTCAAATTTGAAGACTTGAAAGCAGGAATTCATTTCTTCCCTCCTATATCTAGTACAAGTACATACTTGGTACTTAGTTTATTTTGTGTTACAAATGTATGTTAACATTTAGTAGACTATCTTATATGGAAATTGTACTGGATACAACTAAGCATTGAGCCTAATTCCTGGAATCCAGTTAGTTGCAAAGAGGGAGGAATGGTGAGCAAAAGGATCAAGACCAGGCTGGGGAAACCCACAGAAACAGCTGACTTTAACGGTGGGGTGCTCATGGACTCTAGCTGAGAAACGTACATAGGACAGAAACAGACCTCCCTAAGGTGGGTGTTAGTTAGGAAACCAGGACATTCTATGGGGCCTCTGGTAGGGGAACAGTATTTATCCCTAGTGTATAAATGGACATTGGGAACACATTCTCTATAGAGGGGTACTCTCTCATCCTAGATACATGTCCCAAATGATGTGACCGACTTTGATGATCCCCCATGGAAGGTCTCACCTTTCTGTGGAGCAGAAGAGGGATGGGGTGGGGGGTCAGTGGGGAGCATGGGAGGATGGGAGGGAGAGGGAACTGGGATCGATAAATAAAATAAGATTGTTTCTAATTTAAATAAAAATGTATAGAAAAATTGTACAGGAACATGTTCCAATAATAATCATTTCATGCAGAGAGATTATTTTTCAAACAAAGTAATCCAAGAGAAATGAATGTTTCATTGCTTGAATAAATCACAGAAAAATATTCTAAAATGTCCTTGGGTCATGAAAGCAGACCAAAAAAAAAACAAAAAAACAAAAAAACAAGCTGATTTTCTGTGTGTATGTTTCTGAGCTTCCTTTCTCTCCCTGTCTCTTTCCTCAGTTTTATAAGTTCCTTGAGAATTCATTCTATGTATTTGATCATATTTCCACCCTCCACTTACTCTTCAATATCACCCTTCAACACTACCTCCATCTCTGTGTCCTCATTTTTATAAACACCAGAAGTTAGTGTTGTCCATATATTCTTAAATGTGTGGCCTTCCTCTGGAATGTGGTCAACCAACCAGGGGCCACATGCTTAAAGAACACTGATTTTTCTCCCTCTACTATTAGTTATCAATAAATAGTTAATTAAGTATAAATAAGGTGCAATGCCATTTCCCCCATACATGCTGAAGTATTTCTTACTTGAGCTTGCATAGGTTTTGTGAATGCTGTCTCAACTACTTTGAATTCATACATGCAGTTATCCTGCTCTTTCTGGAAAACTCTGTTTCCTTGTCATCCACAACAATATTCAGATGGCTCTTCAGAAATAATTCCTTTGCCTTAGAGAAGGGAGTGTGACATAGATATTCCATTTAGAGGTGGTTCACTGTCTCTTATTCTGTCCACTTTTAGCCATTGTAGTTCTGTGTGTTCATTACCATATACAGCAAGAAGTTCAAATGAAAGATGCACTTACATATGCATTTATACACCTGTAAGTCAATATGTGACTTACCTTTATCCTGGGAGCTACCATAAGAACTGATGTGGCAAGGTATGCCCAATTGTGCTATTGTAATTTAATGCCATGAAAATCAACAACCACTTTCTTATTGGATTAAAGATTCACTCCACAAATTAAAATGAATAACTGGAACCAGTAACATGAAGGATTTGTGGCAACATAGGCCTCCCTAGGGAAGAACATACTAGTGCTATCTTTCTAAATAGACACATCATTAAACTAACTCATAATGACTTGTGATTATGCCTATATATTGGTATATCCCTCTTTCTCTTTTAATAGGGAGTTAATATTAGGTACTGATTAAATATATCTAATTCACTGGTAATATAGAATAGTTTTAATACACTGAACAATGAAGTAATGAAAACACTTTCTTCATATACACATTTCAAGGGTATAATTAGTGTTTTAAAATTAAATACATCAATAAATGTACAGTAACTGAATTGTCCAGTGGAAGCATGCATGTCTTCATATCATGAAGCTTATTATTAATTTGGATTGATAAAACATTTTCTTTTTTACTGGAAGTGAACACAAAGAAGATCATCTGTATATTTAAGTATTATCACAAAAATAAATGTTGTTTATTGGCAACATTATAACTGTATCATGCTTGGAGGGTTAATTCTTATTCCCATTTTACCACAATTTTCATATTTTTCTCCTGTTTCTGTGTCTCATATAATTAAAGTTAAAATGCAAATCATAAGGCAAGATAAGAACTTTCTTTTCCACATAATATTTTAAGTAGCATGTAATTTATAAGATTAAAAGTTGTTAAGACAAAAGGGAATCAATTGAGCAAAAATAAGCCATTATGAACTGTTACAATAGCCACATTAGAAATGCAGAGGATTTATTTGACCAAAATAAATACATATCACCCCAATAGTATTAGAAATGAAAGTGAAGACCTACCATAAAATTAATCTCAATGATTTTAGGAATAGAACCCCAAAGTGTTTCGAAAAAAGACTTTCCAATATAAAATAAACTTAGACATAAAGAGCTTCTTAGTGAAACCTCTACAGACCCCTTGGAGCACAAATAAATAATTAAAATAGTTTGGGTAAGAGCTGACTTTGAGGGAATCAAAAACACATGGATTTGAGAAAAACTCCTTTAGGCCAAACTCATTAAATGCTCTGCAAATGCAAAACATTTGAAAAGCAGGGAATGTGATGCAGAATCTAAAACAGCTCTGATTTTCACTAGCTTTAATTACCAAGGAGAAGGAATATACATTTGCCTCTTTATAACAACACCTTCCACAAAATATTTACACAATCCTATCAGAAATTCCATTAACTCATTACTGAAGTATTTATAAATAAGCCTTAAAACAATACAATAGTGAGATGAAATAACCACATTACCATCCCTTCAATTTGGAAACAAAGTAAGGAAATCTCACATCAATACAGTATAACACATAATGTTGATGGATGTATTATTGTTCATGTTTTACTATCATAGATTCCTACAATCTAGCAGAAGACTGACATCTGGAAAGAAGAAAGGACTAGCTTGGCCCATGGAATGTGTAAGAGGCAGAGGAATATCTTGGATATTTTCATTAAGGAACTGGCCACCTTGATTTCTGAGACAGGTTATCCCTCTGGCCCAGGACTTGTCCAGTAGACTAGGCTGGATGACCTGTAAGATACAGTTCTCCACATGTGTCATGAATCACTATTTATTTATAGGAATTCTGGAAATCCAGCTCAAAATTTCACTCATGTTTTGTGGGAAGCAGTTTACTAATTGAGGTATCTCTCTAATACCTTTGCTGTTACTTTTTAATTTTGTACCTCAAAACAGAATGTATTTGAACCACTGAAAGCTGATCAGCTTTTCGGTTACCTATAACAGAGCTTCCTTAGTGAAATATGCATAAGGAATGCAGAAAATGTCGACAAAGATGGAGAGCCATAGAGTTTCTATTCCATTTTAAAATGTATTGGAAATTTTTGCTGGATTTCTAACTCATACTCATGTTCAAGATTAAAAACTGAATAAGTGCGCATAGTTCGCCCTTCTTCATAGACACATAAATGTAAAGAAACAGAGGGAGACATCCAGACAAACTGACTAGCACAGCAGGTGCTGTTTCTATGATGATTTTCAATGTTACTTTTGTATCAACTCTATGTACAGAAATGTACAGAAACCATATTAAGGAATCTGGTCATAGAACTGACAATATTGGTTAACATCTTTCAAGGAGAAAATTAAATAACAAAAAGGCAAATGTTAAACAAGAGAAAGAAAAATAAAAGGAATGAGGCAATAACAATAGTAACTCACCAAAGTATGAAGGCAGATGTGAGCAAGGTACATCTTCAGGTTCTCAAGGCCTCTTCTGCAATAGCCAAATTAGAGAGAAAGAGATGCTTGCAATAAAGCAGCTGTCATTAGCCTTGCAATTCATCGTAGGGAACACCGATAGTTCTTTGTGCAGTCATATGGATATGAAGAGGCAAAAGAAAATTGTGTCTCCTGTAAAATAAATATTTGTGTTTATAGTGAACAAAAGGAGGAGAGTGACTCAAGACAGGAGTTTAGAGATCTGACTGAAAAATCAGAGCAGGACCAGAAATAGAGGGAAAGACATGAAAGGATGTCCAAAGGATAGATTTTTGAGAGAGAATTAATGAAAATTCATATCATTCCAAAGTTGTAATTTTCAACTGAGAAGGCTGGGTATTTCAGAAGGCACAGATCTACTGGGGATAATGGAAGAATCCAGTCTTTATCAATGATACAGGAGAGAGTACAGGAATCAGATTCTGAATCGGTATCACTGAGTGATGAATGCCTGTGTCCTCCTACATTCATGATCAAGGGCCAAGGTCATCCTTTGGAACATGACCAAATCAGATGCAGATAGCATTCAGGGAAATATAAAGATCTCTATAGAGTAGCTCCATCCAAAGCAGTCAGAGACTCTACCAGAGCTGAGTGGTGTTTAGCCTTAACCAGAGTCAGTGAAGGTTTAATTACCTTATCAGAAAGATGTGAAAGATAATAATCTGTACTCTTAACATTTCATGTGTAAGAAAATCAGCTGAGATATGCTTCACTTGATAAATATTTTGTAGCAGAAATTTTTAGTTATAAGTAAAGAGAGTCATTATATGATCCTCACATAGGCATACAATGTGTTTGGCCATGTCAATCCCCATTATTACATTTCCTAACTCCAACCCTCTCCTCCTGTTACTTTCACATATTTCCCTCTTTGTTTCCACATTTTAGATAAATATACAGTGTGTGTCTTTGTGGCTCAGGCTCATCTCACATAATTTCTTGCTATTTGGCAGAATGAAATTTTTATGGATAGATACCACATTTATTCTACCCATTCTTTCATTCTAGGCAACTATAAAACAATTAACTTCAATTAGAAAGAAAGAATAAAACATGTTAATGAAGTACTTTTCTTGTGGTTACTGATATTCTGATTGTTATTTTCTGGAGGAGAGGCAGGAATCCATGTGACAAGCAGGGCTACTACATGAACGGATACATGGACTAAGGGTAAGACACTTGGTTCTAGGATCTGTATGCTGTTCATATCTATAAACCCCCACTAATTCAGAATGACATTGTGTAAGAGTTAATACTCATTTATTAACTCTTGTAAAAAGTATTTGTAATATATATAAGATGAAGACAAAAAATACTTTTGGCATTGTTATTTAATTGCAAATTAATTTCATTGTTTTCAGCCAGACAGTTTTGCAAACTAATTTAAGACTAACATTAATAAAATTTCATAAAAACTGAGTGTACTATAAATGAAAAAAATCAAATACTATGAAATAATGATTCTTCATTAAATGTAGTATAAATGTGTGTGCGTGTGGTTGTGTATTTGTGTATGTGTACAGACACTCACAGGCTTAACAATAAGGCTACTGAGAAGTGACAAGTGATCCCCTAGCTGATAATTTCTGTACTAACTTTTTTCATTATCATCATGAACAAGTCATAAAAGTAGAACACATAGCATACTTATTTCAGAATAAGCAGTGTAAAATAGTCCAAGTCATGATGTTTTGCCATACATGTGAAGCCATATTTTTCATGCAAATAAGTTATAACTTTCTGAACATTAACTAAATTTCTACAAAGACTCAAAGCTACATGAAAACCAAACGTTTCAAAAAGTCTTTATAAAGTCATTTACCCACTATAAACTCAACAATTACTTCAAGATGAAGTAGAATGTATTTTAGATATATCCTTGATAAACAAACTGTCATTAGAACAATTATCCTGCCAATTGCAACTGGGAAAACAGCAATAGAATTTGTTCTATTTTGGGCATGGCGATTATCAAAACAGCTAAGATGTTGCTTTGCTTTGTAGAATTTTGACTGATAAAATAAATTGCAGGAGTGGTCCTGCATTTTATTCTCCATCAGCTTCAAACTTCTAGCAGTTTATAGTTTAGCAGAAAAATACCTGAGAGGAAACAGATTGAAAGCACACTGTTCACTTATGTACATCTTACTATACATAGGTCAACAGTACTTTCCCTTTTAGTTTCCTATATCCATTAGGAAATGTTCTCCCAAAGAAAGCAAAAATAGGTTCTCAGAAGTCTAGAAGAATAATAGGCCATAGAAAAATTAATGTTCTCTGGGATATAATTAATTAACATCATTATTCCCATTGTAGGCTAAACTTAGTGATGATGGCAAGCTACATGGTGGCATCATATGCCATCAAGGAAGTGAACTAATAGTTTATATTGAGTTCATTCACTCAACATTCAGATGATACAGTAATAATTATAGTTGAGCAATTATACTATAAACGAATGTCTGTTTTGTTGTTCATTAGTCATATACCACTATGTTATGCATTAATCGTAGTTCATGAGCTTAAACTTACTTTCAAATATAATTGTTATTTCTTAATATATATCAATTAAACTTGTGAACTTATATGAATTAAATATGTGAAATTACATTTTGACATATTAAAAAACACTGAGGTCATATACATCCCACTTAATTGTTTTGGCGATGTTCCCATAACTAGTATAAACAAAGATGGTAAAAATTTTACCTTCTTAGACTATTGTCTCACAAAGACATTTATACATTTGTAATCAGAGCTACAGAGATATCCTAACTAATCCCAGGAAAGTGATATTCATTATGGTTACTGTGGCAGTTTGAATATAATTTGCCCCCATAGGGTCATAGGGAGTGGCCATGGTAGAAGACATGACTTTTTTGGAGTACGTTTGGTCTTGTTGGAGGAAGTGTGTCACTGTGGAGGTGGGCTTTGAGGTCTTATATAGACACAAGCCATGTCCAGTTTTTCAGACAACTCCTTGTTGCTTGCATGTCAAGATCTAGGACTCACTCTCCAAAACCTTGTCTGCCTGCATGCCACCATACTGCACCATGATTATAATGTACTAAACCTTAAAATCTGTAGGGCACATCCATTAAATATGTTTTCTTTACAGGAGTTGTCACCGTTATGGTGTCTCTTCACAGCAATAGAAATCCTAACTATGAGAGTTAACCTTGATCTAGATGGGTTCTGTTTAAGTTAGTAGTCCTTCTCTCTATTCATAAACTAAATATTTCCAAGGAATATGAGTTAATTTTTATCACTGAAACAAAATATCTTGGAATAACAATATATTAAAATAAAGGCTTATTTGGATCATAGTATAAACAGATTTAGCCAACTGAAGTGGCACTATCCATGTTACTAAGAGCCTATGCCCTGGGTAATTCATATTTTCATACCTCTGAAAGCAGAGAACTTGGCATATACCAAAGGAGAATATAACCTCAAAACCTGCTCCCAGAAACTCATTTCTGACAAGGTGAGGCCACAATCCCAAATGTTCCATAACCTTCCAGACAATGGCATTGGATGGGGTTCACATGTTCAAAAACTTGAGACTATGGGGATACATTTCATATTCAATCCACAGCACCACATATCTGGACTTCATATTAATTAGTATTAAATTGCCTGCCTCTGGAGATGAAAAAAATTCATCAAAACATTAACAAATCCTTAGTGTTGGTGCTGACAGTTCCATTCAATATGTTAATATGGTTTCAAAAACACTACTCTCTAGAAAAGATGAAATACTACCTTGTAATATTCACTAAGAAGTCAACTACAACTCCTTACTCAAGTGTTTATATCGTATTCGCCTATTTGAAGGAGTGAGTATGTATCCTGTTACATAGGAACTGACTAATTATCAGGAAGGATGGTGTCTCTCCCTTATTACATTTCTGTTAAGTTTACTAAGTTGTCAGCCTTGGAATTTCAATATGGGGTGTGATGCATCCTAAGTGAATCATTTTCAGCCCATTTGTGGGAGACAGAGTCCTTCTTGAAGCATGGGTGACAATGTTCTCATCATTTTGCATACAAGGACTCATTTTGTTCTGGAAATGAGACTCTATATGATAAGCAGTTCAACAATCTGTGCTGCCTTCCCTTCAATGATGCCACACAGGGATTACTCTTACTACTGTCTCCTATTTTATAATTTTGATGAATCTAACAACTTTCATTTGAAAATGTATATTTTGAATGGCACAAATGAAAGGGATAAAAATATGAGAATTTTTTCAATACATGATTTCTGGAAATGGTTTTACCTATCCTCTCAACTCAAGGAGATCAGTGACAGCATGCCATGTTATTAGAGGTTTATTTTTCTTAAAATTGGTAAAAACTACAATTTAATTTCTGGCATTTACTAATGACACAATGATTTGTGTAGAATTTCAAACATGTATCTCAGAGTAAGATTGTCAAGATCAACTATCTCTCCTTTCGCTTGCAAACACATTGGAAGTTGTTCACCTTTATAACTTCACTCTCTACATAGGCAAGGGATTCTTCCTAAGAATGCCAAAGAAAGCCAGTTTCAATAAATGTTAGTGCACATGTTTTTGAAAACTCATTTTAATGCATGCACACACACATAAACTCTAGATGCTACAATTAGAATTAAATTCTAGTCCCAGGGGATGAAAAAAGAAATCAGTTGACTGGCCAGGAGCCCCCATAACCCTCCTGTTGTTTCCTCTCTAATTTGGGCTTATATGTGATATCATCATGCCCAGCTCACAACAAAGGGCTTATGCTTGTTCATTAAGGACTTTACTCACTGAGTCATCTGCCCAGTCCTCATATAGCTTCTTTAAATTATCTTTTCCATTCTTATGTATTCAACCAAACTTATCTTTCAGACTCTTGTGTTATATGTTAGCACTCATGTGTCTTTCTTGTTACAACTGTTACCAAGTATACCTTGAAACTCCTACAAGTCAATTCAGGACTTTGAAGTGCATGTCATGTGATATATTTAGTCTACAAAAGAAATGGCTAGTCAGTATTTGTACAAAGCTGAAATTTGTTTCTTTATATATATAAGTAAAATAAAACTAGCAAGTTGTTAAATACTTTTGTTTAATGGTTCATACTTATAGAAACACACATATAGAAAGGCACAGTGAGAAATATGTAAATGAAGCAATACGTGTATCTCAAAAATCAATACAATAAATATATACTTAGAAGAGGTAAACAGTAACACTAATAGCAGTATTTGGTTAATGGCTGTAGTGGACATAGTCAAAATGACATTCAAAGTTACGTCATTGGCCAGATATTACACATAAAGTTGGTAGACAGCCCCCCCCCATTCCTTCCTCAAAATAACCTAGATGTTCAGGGTCTACATTATCCTTGAAGTTGCATTCATTTTGTCACTTTGTATACAAACAGCTGTGCTGAGTCTTTTAAAATACATGTTTAATCATAAACACAAACTGCAAAGACAATAGAAATTGTGATGATTTTGAAAAACACAACTAATATTCTCCTTAAAGAATGTTTAAACTCTGAATGGTATCAAAATCTCCCCTAAGCTTTATCATTACTCTGAATGGTCCTTTCTGAGGTGTTGGTCCTCTAACAATGAAACCCATTTCTAATACTCAGCCCACCTCTACTTTCCCTGTCCAGGAAAGCTATAAATAATACACAATGTTCCATAATTTATAGAAATACATTTTGAGACATATGAATAATAGCACCAGTTATCAATTTATTGAAGACATTGTCTTGTTTTGTTTGCCATTGAATATGTTTTGCCCTCAGTGAAAAAAAGTCAAAGCACACATAAAGTATATTCTCTCTAAATGTCATGGATGTTACCAGTGTTTTAGTTAATGAGGCCATTTGTTCCCATATGCTAATGGAATTGTGCAGAACTCTATTAAATGAACACATAAAACATCAAATCCCTTGCATTCTGTAATATAAGAACAGTGAATTCATGTATTCAAAGTCAATGATAATATTATTAATTCTGTAAATATCTAGTAAACGCTAATCTGTCTGCCAATTCCATTAAATGTGCTTGTCGCTATATTTGCTTTCCTTACGGTGGAATGTTATGCTATGTTCTCATCAAAGATAGATTACACTGGCTATATTCTTAATTTCTAAAAGGAACTTGGAGTTTTTTAAATTATCTGAAAGGCATTTCAGATATATTAAATTAAATGGCATGTAATGTCAGTGTACTACAAAAGAAAATTCAGAATATTAAAAACTAAAATATAACTGTTTATTTTCAAGAAAATATTGGAAGAATAATAAAACTGCTCCTAGTTTATTTTGATTTAAACTACTTCATGTTGAAATTTTACTTTATTGCATTAAAATGAGGATTTTTCATTGATAGTTTAAATCCAAATGTTAAACTTTAATAATTAGATAGAAATTAATCCTAAGTCAGAGCCAGCAAAATGTAACAGCTGGTAAAGGTAATTACTGCAGCAGCAACTCAACAACCTGAATTCTGTCCAAGTAAGCCATATAAAGATGAAAGGAAATTGACTACACAAAGTTGTACTGTGACTTCCATATATTTCTCCTCAGTGAGTTCTGTTTAACTCACACACAGGAATAATGAAGCTATTAGTAAAAATTAATCTTAAGTCAGAAAGGAGTATATAAAAGTTATGCTTGAAAAAATGGCAGAATAATATTTAAAATACAGATTCACTAAATTACCTTAGTGTTTACCTGTGTCATCAATCCCAACACCCTCTGCACATTTTTGGATACAGGCTGCGCAGGGGTCACGGCACTCTAATATTATTTCTATTTAATATAGTACTTGAATTTTTAGCTAGAGCAACAAAACAACTAAAGCAGATCAAAGGGATGCAAATTGGAAGAAGTCAAAGTATTGCTATTTGTAGATGATATGATAGTATACATAAACAATCCCCAAATTTCTAACAGGAAATTTCGACAGTTGATAAACCCCCTCAGCAAAGTGACAGGATACAAAATAAACTAAAAAAAAAAAAAGGCCTTCCTATATACAAGTGATAAATGGGCCGAGAAAGAAGTTGGGGAAACAATATTCTTCACAAAAGCCACAAATAGTTTAAACCATCCTGGAGTAACTCTGCCCAAGCAAGTGAAAGACCTGTGTGGCAACAAATCAGGGCTTTGAAGAACAAAATTGAAGAAGATATCATAAAATGGAAAAATAGCCCATGGATTGATAGGATTAACACAGTAAAAATGTTCATCTTGCCAAAAGCAATCTACAGATTCAATGAAATTCCCTTCAAAACCCCAATACAATTCTTTACAGAATTTAAAAGAACAAATTTCAACTTCATAAGGGAAAACAGAAACCCTTGACAGCTAAAAACAATCCTATACAATTAAAAACAAACAACAAACAAAACTGCTAGAGGTAACACCATCACTTATCTCAAGCCCCACTACAGATCTATAGCAATAAAACAGCATGGTATTAGCATAAAAAGGGTTGATAAATGGAACTAGTTAGATGACTCAGACATACATAGGGACATCCAATTTTGTATAAAGAAACCAGAAATATGTGATGGAATAAAAGAAAGCATCTTCAACAAATGGTGCTGGTCTAACTGGATGTCGGTGTGTAGAACACAACTAGATTCGTATCTATTACCCTGGGAAAAAAACTCAAGTCCAAATGGATCAAGATCTTGATATAAAACTAGATATACTGAGCCTCATAGAAGTTAAAGTGGGGAATAGCTTTGAATGAATTAACACAGGAGACAACTTCCTGATCAGAACAGTAATCTAATAATCATGTAGGCACTTAAACCAACAATTAATAAATGGGATATCAAGAAACTGAAAAGCTTTTATAAGACATAGGGCATTGTCAATAGGACAAAACAGCAGCCTACAGAATGGGAAAAGATCTTCACCAATCCTGAATCTGACACAGGACTAATTTCATAATATATAAAGAACTCATGAATCTGGTCATTAACAAACAAAATAATCCAGTTTACACATGGGGTACAGAAATAAACAGAGAATCATAACAGAGGAATCTCAAATGGCTGAGAGTCACATGAGGAACAAATGTTCAGCATCCTCAGTTATCAGGGAAATGCAAATCAAAACAATAGTGATGTTCCATTTTATGACTGACAGAATGGCTAAAAAAAATGTAAGTGACAGCTAATGACAGAGAGGATGTCGAGCAAGGGGAACACTCCTCAACTGCCGTTGAGAATGTAAACATGTACAGCCAGTTTGGAGATCAATATAGTAGTTTCTCAGAAAATTAGATATCAACCTACCTCAAGACCCAGCTGCAACTATCCTGAGGATATACCCAAAGGACACTCTACAATACCACAAGGACAACTGCTCAGCTGCATTCATATCAGCTTTATTTATAATATCCAAAAACTGAAGTCAACCTAGATGTCCCTCAACTGCAGAATAGATAAAGAAAATGGTGTATATTGACATAATGGAATATTACACAGCTGTCAAAAACAATGACATCATGAAATTTGCTGGCAAATGAATGAAACTAGAAAAGAAAACATGCTATGTATTCCCTTATCAGTGTATATTAGCTGTAAAGAAAAGAATAACCATGCTAAAATCCACAGGTTCAAAGAAGCTAAGTAACATGGAGGATGAATCTCACTGTGAAAAGGAAATAGAATAGACATCGCATGTGGATTGGAGAGGGATCTGGATGGAGGCCTTGGGCATGGAAACATGAGGGATTAGTTTGGGGGAGGATGGAGAAAGAGGGTACTGGGAAAGATAACTAGAACCAGGGGCATCTCTGAGATGAACTAGAAACCTAGTATAGTGGAAATTCCCATGAATGTATAATGGTGACGTCAGGAATCCTAACAATGGAGTATACATAGCATACATTTTCCATCTCTTGTAACCAGGCAAGACTTCCAGAGGGAGAAATTGGGACCCCAAGTCAGCCACATAACCTTTGAAATATAATTTGCCTTAACTAAAAGGTAGGCATATAACCAAAAGATGCACATTCATAAAACAAGGATGTCTATTCCACTATGTTTATAGCAGCACTACTTGTAATAACCAGAACCTGGAAGCAACCTAGATGCTCCTCACCTGAAGAATGGATAGAGAAAATGTAGTACATTTTCACAGTGGAAAAAAAAACAATGGAATCTTGAAATTTGGATGGTATTAGAAGAAACCATCCTAAGTAAGGTAACTAAGTCACAAAAAGACAAACATGGTATGTACTCACTCAAATGTGGATTTTAAACATGGATCAGGGGTGTGCCAATTTACAATCCCACTGCCAGAGAGTCTTGGAAACAGGAAGAACCCTAAGAGAGATATGCATGGCATCCCAGAGAAGGTAGAATGAGGCAAGATCTCCTGAGAAGATTGGGAACACTGGGAGGAGGGGCAGGAAAAAGAGGGGGAGAAAAGTTGGGGAGAGGAGGACATGAGGGAGCAGGAAGTTTGAGTTGGGGGAAGAATAGAGTAGAGCAGGATGAGAGATACCATAATAGACGCATTCATCCTAGGTTTGAGGGGATATCTAGCACTACTGAGATTTCCAGAGATCTACAAGGATGACACCAACTGGCAAACTAAGCAATAGTGGAGAGACTACCTTAAATGCCCCTCCCAGATACTGAATTTACGACTATCTTATATACCATCCTAGAATCTCCATCCAGTGACAGACTGAAGCAGAGGCAGACACCCACAGGTAAACACTGAACTGATATCTTGGAACTCAGTGACAGAGAGGGAGGAGTGATGAGCAAAGTGTTCAAGACTGGGCTGGTGAAACCCAGAGAAACACCTGACTTGAACAATGGGGAGATCTTGGATGCCAGACTGATTTGCTGAGAGACCAGCATGGGACTGATCCAGACCCCCTGATTGTGGGTGCCAATGAGGAGGCCTAGGCAATCTTTGGGGCTTTGGGTACTAGATCAGTATTTATCCCTGGCACACAAATGGACTTTGGATACCCATCCCACAATGAGGGATGCTCTCTCAATCTGGACACTTATAGGAGGACCTAGGCCCTACCGGGAATGAAATAACAGACTCTAGAGATCCCTGGGAAACAGAATGTGGATTGGGTGGGGGGCTGGGGGGCTGGGGGGGAGCGGGGCATGGAGGGGAGGGAAAGCAAACTGGGACTGACATGTGACGCAAGCTTGTTTCTAATTTAAACATATAATAAATTTTTTTTTAAATATGCAGGGGTAAATGTGGCACTGAAATTATCCCTGGTCCAGACGGAGACCCATGCCATGACAGGGAGACAACCCATGACACTGACAGCCCAGAGACCTAGGATAGAACCAAATACACCAGCTAAAAGAAAAAGTCAATGTAATGTTAAATAATATTTTGCTATACCCATAGATTGGTGCCTAGCCCAGTTGCCATTAGAAAGGCTTCACCCAGCAACTGATGGAAACAGATGCAAAGACCCACACCCAAACCTTAGGTTGATGTGGGGGAATATTGTGGAAGAGGAGGATTGGGAGATCCTGAGGAACCAAGGACACCACAAGAAAACAACCAAATCAACTAACCTGGCCTCATAGAGACTCACAGAGATGGAATCAACAATCAGGGAGCCTGCATGGGACATATGGAGGCCCTTTGCACATACATTACAATTGTGTGGCTTGGTCTACCTGTTGAACTCCTATCAGTGGGAGCAGAGACGGTGTCTTACTATGTTACCAACCTCAACAGAAGAGGATGTGGCAATTCTTATTGCAACTTGATATACCCTGTTTGGGGATATACATGGGAGGTGTGCCCTTTTCTCAAGAGAAAGGAGGAGCAGATTGTGGGGAAGAAGTTGGAAATTTGGGGAGAGGGACTAGATAAAGAGGAGGGAGGGATGAGAAACTGCAATCAGACTGGAAAAATGAATTAATTATATAATTAATAAAAATAAATTTAAACTAATGTAATTTTTAAATTCGTGTCTCTGTTGCCAGGCATTGGTGTCGCACACCTTTAATTCCAGTACTCGGGAGGGAGAGGCAGGTGGATGTCTGTGAGTTCAAGACCAGCCTGTGCTACAGAGCAGGTTCCAGGACAGGCTCCAAAATAACAGAGAAACCTGTCTCGAAAAAAAATGTGCCTCTGTCTATTTGAGGCTATGAACATCAATTTTGAGAGGCAAAGCTGCACAATAATTGAACTAACATTTTTTTAAATTCATACTCCAGCTTCCCTAGAGCAGTAACTCTAACTTGGTGGTTTCTTAGTCTGCCTATTTATTTAATGTGTTAAGCAAGGAAGATGCTTTACAAAGGTCTCCATGTAGAACTCATAGAATACTTTGCAAGACTAGTTTAATCTTCTTTCACTACTGGGGTTCCAGGGATAGGACTTTGGTCCTTATCAGCTGAGCCATCCTACCAACCCTTGAGTTGTTCTTAAGACATTTAAGTATGAAAATCCTCCAAAAGAGGTATCATTTGTTATTTGATAATGATACTATGTAAAATGAAGCCACCTTTAAAAAGTAATTCCAAAAGTTTCTCATGGTTTTTTATTATATGAAAAAAAGAATAAGAAATGGTTTTATGACCTGTTTCCAGAGTTTGGAACCATTCAAAACATTTAGGTAAACTTAAGAAGAATGACAGAATGTTCTGGAAAAATCATCTAAGTGCTGTATTCTGAGAGAAAATGACAAGATAGGTAAGATCAGGAAGATCAAGTAAAACAGACTTTATTTCAGTTTATTAATTTATTTATTCATTTATTTATTTAATTTTGAGGATAATGAAACAACAGGTTTTGCTGCTAATTCAATTATGTTTTATGAATGGTGGTGGGAATTAAATCCAAATGATCCACATCTCATTACCCCTACAGGCTGATCTGATGTGGAATCATGGGAACTGAATCAGATTTTAGAGTTGTGAAGCCAAATTGTGCTTTTAGCATTTCACAGATGAAAGCTTGGATCATAAATTCCCTTTGTTGCCTATGATCCCCTCTAGTGACTCTCCTCACTGATTATAAATCAGAAAGTGTTACACATACATCAGCCAAGCCATATTATAAACAGTCTTCAAAACCAGCAATTTTTAAAGCTCTAAGCTATTTAAAACTCTCTTCAGAAACAAAGGTCTAACCTAAATATTCAGATTGTGAAATCTGCCCCCATATATTTTCTCCAAATTCTGATACGTTATTATCCCCAGTAAAACAAGGCTAATCTCAAAACCCTCTTAGGAATACATTACTTGCTGTATAAAAGGAAGCCTTATTGTAATACACTTTTATATATAAACAACTATACATGTTTAATGTGTATAACTTGAAGATTTTAGTATATGCAAACATCCATGAAATAATCAACATAGTTCAGGAAGTAGACATACCCACCATCTCCCAAAATTCCTCAGTTTCCTTTGCTTGTGTTTAGTGACAAGAATATTTAGCAGGAAATATAATATTAACTAATTTTAAGTGTATAAGATCTCAGTCATGCTAGATGATTATGTTCTAAAGATCTATGAGAAAGATACAAACAACATATTGTCCTTAAAGCATGAATAAATACGCAGACAATTTAGCATGTGGTATTATTGTCCAAATGCTAACAATTAGTACTTTAAAATGCAATGTTGCATTTAGGTGTTTGAGTTGCTTTAAAGACACAGCCAAACCTAGCTTCTTCATGTCAACCATTTCATGGCAAAGTTTTGAGATTTCTCCTAAGAGCCACATGTTTTTCTTTTATTTTTCTCTCTTATATTCTTCTCCCTCCACTATGCCAGCTTCTCCCATCTCTCCTCTACCTCGGATCTGTTTCCTTTGAAACAGAGAGAGAGAGAGAAAGCAGGCCTTCCACAGAACATGACCTAACACATTACAATAAGACCAGGCACAAACCCTCAAAAACCATCATATCAAGGCTTCATGAGGCAACACAGTAGGAGGAAAAGGATCCCAAGGACAGTCAAAAGAGTCAGAGACACCTGACTCACACTCCCACTACTAGGAGTCCCACAAGAACACCCAAGCTATACAACTGTAGCACGAATAAAAGACCCAGAGACAGATATTGGAGTGCAAGATTCAACTTGAAGATCTGACAGCTGGCCACTAACTCTTACCTCTTCCTCAGCTCATATCAAAAGAGTGATTCTCAGACTGCTTGCAACTTCACTGCTCCTCTGAGTCACTCAGACTGCTATGCTTTCCTCGGTGTGGATATAGACTCATGAAACTCACCAGTGAATACTCTGTTCCTATTTTTTATATCTCTCTAGTGGATTAAAGGTGTGAGCCCTATTACTCTTTTAAATTGATTCAATCTTGTGTATTTCTGGGTGGCCTTGAACTCAGAGAGATTCATTTGCCTTTTTCTCCTGAGTCCTGGGATTAAAAGCATATACCACCACTGCTTAATCTCTGTATTTTAAGGCTGACTTTTCTTTCTGAATCCTCAAACAAGCTTTAGTAAGTCATGCATGATATGTCTCCACATACAACCATATGGTATATGTAGAGGACATAGCTCAGACCTGTACAGGGTCCATGTTTCTCCCTTCAGTCTCTGTGAGGCCCTATAGCCCTGCGTAGTTGATTCTGTGGGACATGTTCTCATGGTGTCCTCTACCCTCTGGCTCCTATAATCCCTCCATCCCTTCTTCTGTGGGGGGTTCCCTTGATCTGCCTAGTATTTGTCTGTGGATCTATACATCATCTATTCCTATCAGTTGCTAGGTGATAACTCCTCTGATGACACTTGGACTAAGAACTTATCTATGAGGATAGCAAATTATCATCATGAATGATTTCACTAACTTTTGAATTTTTTTATCAGCCAGTTTGATTCTATCCTTGGTCTCTAGGCTGTCCTCAAACTGAAAACAAACTAGATGCTACTTACCTGAAGAATGGATAAAGAAAATGTGGTGTATTTACAAATTGGAGGATTATTCAGATGTTGAAATCAATGGCATCAAAAAATGTGCAGGCAAATGGATGGCACTAGAAAAAATCATCCTGAGTCAGGTAACTCATACCTAAAAAGACAAACATGGTATGTACTTATAGATGAGAGACTATTAATGTTAAGTAAAGGGTAATCATGCTATAATCCATAGAGCCAGAGAAGCTAAGTAACAAGTAGGGTTCCAGAGGGGCTGCATTGATAACACTGTGAAAGGTGAGTACAATATATTTTGCAGGTAGACTGGGGACAGATGGAAAAAGGATCAGAAAGGATTAGGTAGGGGATGGGAGGGATGGAGGGAGAGGGTCCTGGGAGAGATGACTGGAATTTTGGTGTATTTGTGGGGTAATATATAAACACAGTGCAGTGGGAACTCCATGGAATCTACAAGAGTGACCTTAGCAAAGATTTCTAGCAATGTGGGATATGGAACCTGATCTGGTCGTCATCTGTAGCAAGGTAAGCCTCCTAGCAGTGGGACTGATATACCAAAATAGTCACAAAACCTTTCACCCTGTCTACAGGATGTGTAGGGATAATGGTAGTGCAGAACTTGAGGGAGTGGCCAACCAGTAATTGAGCAACTTGAGGTCCACACTTTGAGAAAGAGTCCACAATTGACACTGCCTGGATGGGCACAATTATAAAACTTCTTTAAGGAAACCAGAATGTATTTCATAGAATGCCTTTCATTGCATAGTTGCTGAGTAGTAAATCACTCATCTACACAAATGCAGCCACCTGTCATTTTTTATCACAGAGACAGAACATTTTCTTTTTATTACCTCAAGTTACATATTACTACTTTTTTCCAAATCTCTTGTCTCACTTAGGAACAAAGAAAGGCAGTCCCACAAAGGACTCCAGCATCACTGGCTCCTTCTGCAGTTAATGTATGCTTGAATATACATCTTTTCAACACCTGTGTGCAAAACGCTGGCAGATCACAAGGTTGCCAAGGAACATGTGTCCCTTGCTTACAGTATTCCATCTGCAGTGGCAGCCAGTCACTAATAAACATATGTAAACGTTCCCCTTTGTCATTTTCTTCCTGTAAAAATCAAATCATAGCCCATCTATTTAAATCACAGACACACACTGATACATATTTTAGAACTTCCATCTAACATAGTGATGTATTCCAATGATATTATTCACATCCTTGAATAAAGGACAAAGAACAACCTCTATGCTATGATTATACTCTTTGTTAAAAGACAGAGTCATCAATGGTAAAAAAATTAAAAAACCAGAATATCTACTCTTATCCCATAGCACAGGAATGAGGAAAATAGAAAGTTGTAGGTTGACTAGAGGGAAATCACAGGTTTCTGCCTCTCAGAAGAGCAGCAATGCAATAAACAGACAGAAAACAGGTGTGACTTAGAAATGTTCCCTGTGAATGTTAGGTCGACCTGGAAGCAGTGATATTCAGCAGCTTTTGTATACCTACTCAGGTTAGGCAGAAAGATGAAGTACACATAATTCATTTGAGTATAAGACTGTTATAGACATCCATATTTCAGTTGAAGCCCATCAACTGATATACCTTCAAGGATGAAATTCTGTACACTGTAACCTGTCTTACTGACTAGTTCTGTGCCTGGGTACTCTGACCTCATGAATCATATGAGTCATAACTGAATATCAGGGCCCCTACCTACTGCAGTTGCTCCAAACTGTCTCAAAAGAGGCAGCTCTCACATCACAGGAATAAAGAGATGACTCATTCTAAAGGCAAATACACAAGAGCATGGCCGAGGAACACAGTTTTAAGTTTCCCCAAATAGAATGGTTCAATGAGGAAGCCATTGCATGAACTGTGTTGGGTAACATAACCAAGAAGGCCAAACTAAAGTAGTCAACCTGGTAATGATGAGGATGCTTTAAGAGACACTTGTGTCTCTATTATAGGTAACATACATATAGCTTACTATTGAAACAATGGGTCCCCAAAATATGGAAGTTCCCCCAGAAATCTTACATTGGAAAAAACAAAAAGCTACCATCTATAGCTTACTATTGAAACAATGGGTCCCCAAAATATGGAAGTTCCCCCAGAAATCTTACATTGGAAAAAACAAAAAGCTACCATCTAGAAGCAGCGCTTATCTCTGAGAAAGATCTTATGCAGTTCTAATGACTCTTCAGATCACCTTACAGGATGAAATGGGGAAGCAGACATTGATGGCTCTAAAGTGGGCAGGACCACACCTTGATCAGGACTGCTTAGATGTAAACATCCTTGGCCCTCTATTTCAACTTTAACTTCATTTCAGGAACCTGAAGATACATTGGATTGGGGAACAACCGGATCTATTTCCCTCTTCGCAACATGTCCACATCGAATACATTTCCTTTTCTGCTTTCCACTATTAATTTTGTCATTTTAATTAGCTTACTTGCTTGGGGCAGAGGTTGTTATTCCAAAGTTTAATAACAATAACAAATACTTCAAATACACTGGTGTCTACATGCAGTAGGCATGTCACAGAAACAAGGACAGAATTTCTGCTAAGCATCATGAATGCTACTTGATAGTATTCTTCACCTTTTGATTCTTGGAAACTAGGTGTTTGTTCATACGTCCCTCCCCCACACAAAGAATGTATGGTCACATAAAGAGGAGTACAAAACTGGCTACTAAGGGCACTAAAGATTGCCCAAGATAATTTTTTTCTGAATCTGCAAACATCTTCATCTTTCCACTTGAGTGAAGTCTTAATCAGCCAAACTATCACTCACACAATAATACTCATTCATGTCCTCTCTTGTGGTATGCTACCTGGTGCTGCTTTCCTAGCCTACCTCAGGATGGCCATGTTCAATACTTGTCCTTTTAAGTTCACCCCAAATGCACTAATTAAGTATCCTTTAAACTCTCATTGACTTGTTTTCTCTTTGACTTCCTCTGCACTCCAATGCATCATCTGTTGCAAACACTTCCCTTCTTTGCATCACATTAACCTGTGCATGCATGCAGACATGACATGGCAGCTAAGCATAGGAATTTTCATTCATTGTTTCATCTCCTAGCAGGAAGGTATTGAAAATGGAATAGCTAAACCAAAGAATAGAAGCACAAGTAGGAGAATTTCCTTGCTTCTGTTGTAAAATAGAGAGGAGGTGCTTCTTATTTGAATATTCATAAACATATTGTTTTAACATAATTTTTAAGTCTCTCTCTCACACACACACACACATACACACACGCACATACATAAAAATATGTGGGAAATCTGCTCTGTTTTATAAACTACACCCACACCAGGTGTAGCTTGCCTTATTCATACTTCCATGCTGCTGCCATGAAGCAGATTGTACTAGACATTTTAAAAGTTATAGAGTCATACATAGACAACTAAACACTGTACAATATTTCCCCTACCATTGATAAATATGTGTTCCTACCATTCTTCTATAGATGACCTGGATTAAATGTCTAATTGCACTATTTAAAAAAAAGAAGTTCGCTGGGCGTTGGTGGCACATGCTTTTAATCCCAGCACTCGGGAGGCAGAGACAAGTGGATCTCTGTGAGTCTGAGGCCAACCTGGTCTACAAGAGCTAGTTCCTGGACAGTCTTCAAAGCCACAGAGAATCCCTGTCTTGAAAAACAAAAACAAAAAACAAAAAAAGAAGAAGTTCAGACTGGAGGGATAGCTCAGCCATTAAAGGCTAGGCTCCCAACCAAAAATAAAGATGTTCATCAAGGAGATGGGTTTAATTATATTACTAAAGTACATGCTTTAGTCCAATGCCCAAATAATAGATGTTTATAAGAACATAAATATTTGTTTCTTATGTATTAGGCAATATAATTCTTAATGATATAGTATAGTCAGCCAGAATTTTAAAGGCAACAGCATATATGGCCTCAGGGACACTCATTTTTACATTCAATACTCCAGAAGAAAGAAGAAAAGGAGTGTCTATGTAACTGTAAGGGGCATGGCATTTCTATTTTGTTCTTGTTTTGTTTTTCTGTTTTATAATTTGTGCCCCCCATTTACAGTGTAGTGTGAGCATCAGAAGATTTATCACACGGGAGCTCACTAGAAATACTCACTTGTGGGCTACATGTTGCAGTTCAGACTGATTCCAAATCTGTAGTAATAGGTTTCTGAAGAGATATTTGTCTAAAATTTCAGAGTATGATATACAAAGAGGATAATGAATCTTCTTTCTCGTAACCTTCAAATTACACCTTCACTTTAAAGAATATTGTAGCAATCTAATTTTATTTCTTTTTATCATAAAACCAAATGCATTAGGCAAAGGATAATGTCTGTTGCTCAGACATATATTCAATGTGTGTGTGTGTATGTGTGTGTATTTGCAGAAAGTGCATGAGAGTGTGTGAGCAGAAACACAAGTGCATATTCATAGGCTTTTGTATCAAACACATATTTTTAATGTTTTGTCATAGAAATAGGAAAGATGGTGGTCTCACCACAGAATTTAAGTGACCCAATTGTTGCCAGTAAATGTGGATAACACATCAATTGGAGTCTTCATTGGACTAATCTTTTTTTTTTTATTTTAATTTTAAATAGCTTGTTTTACATGTCAATCCCAGTTCCCTCTCCCTCCCCTCCTCCCACACTCCCCTTCCACCCTCCCTCCCACCCTATTGCCAAATCCTTCCACATAGGGGATGTCTAGAGTCTATCATTTTACTCTTGGTAGGGTCAAGGCACTCCCCTAAGAGTCCAGGCTGAGAGAGCATCTCTCTTTGTGCTATAGGCACATGAAGACAGATTGTATACCAGGGATAGACACTGATCCACAGCTCAGAGCCCCATAGGTTGTCCAGGCCTTCTCACTGACACTCACATTTGGGGGGTCCAGATCGGTCCCATTCTGGCCTCCCCGCTGTCGGTCTGGGGTCCAAGAGCACTCCCCTGTTCAGATCAGCTGTCTCTGCTGGTTTTGCCAGCCCATTCTTTGCCAATTTGCTCATCATTCCTCTCTCTCTGTCACTGGGTTCCTTGGGTTCAGTTCAGTGCTTAGTTGTGTGTTTGCCTCTGCTTCCATCAGTCCCAGGATGAAGGCTCCCGGATAGTTATAGACATCAAGTTCATTATCAGGAATGGGCATTCGAGGTGGTCCTTCCACTATTGCTTAGCTTGCCAATTGATGTTATACCTTTAGATCACTCGAGGTCACTCTGGTGCCTGATCTGTCGTCGATCCTATGATTCCCTCTTCCCCCTATTCTACCCCCACCCCTCAGCTTCCTGTTCCCCCATGACCAACTCCCTTCCTCTTTACCCCCTCTATTCTTCCCAGGTCCCACTACCCCCCCTCGCCCTGTTCCCCATCCATTCAGAGGATCTTGTCTCCATCCTCTTCTCTTGGGTACTATGCATATATGCATATCTTTTAGGTTCTTTCCTGTTTCCCAGACTCTCTATCTGTGGAAGTGCAGACTGGCACTATCCTGATCCATATCTAAAATCCATATATGAGTGAGTACATACCATGTTTGTCTTTTTGCGACTGGGTTACCTCACTCAGGATGGTTTCTTCCAGTGCTATCCATTTCCCTTCGAATTTCAAGATTCCATTGTTTTTTTCTGCTGAGTAATACTCCATTGTGCAAATGTACCACATTTTCTCTATCCACTCTTCAGTTGAGGGGCATCTAGGTTGCTTCCAGGTTCTGGCTATTACAAACAATGCTGCTATGAACATAGTGGAGCAGATGCCCTTGTTGTATGAACCTGCCTCATTTGGATAAATGCCTAAGAGTGGAATTGCTGGGTCTAGTGGTAGATTAATTCCCATTTTCCTGAGGAATCTCCATACTGATTTCCAAAGAGGCTGTATGAGTTGGCATTCCCACCAGCAGTGGAGGAGTGTTTCTCTCTCTCCACATCCCCTCCAGCATAAATTGTCTTCGGTGTTTTTGATTCTAGCCATTCTGACAGGAGTAAGATGGTATCTCAGAGTTGTTTTGATTTGCATTTCCCTGATGGCTAAGGATGTTGAGCACGTTCTTAAGTGTCTCTTGGCCATTTTAGCCTCCTCTACTGAGAATTCTCTATTTAGCTCTGTACCCCACCTTTCAAGTGGATCCTTTGGTGTTTTGGAGACTTGTTTCTTGAGTTCTTTGTAAATTTTGGAGATTAGCCCTCTGTCAGATGGAGGGTTAGTGAATATCTTTTCCCATTCTGTGGCCTGCCTTTTTGTCTTTTTGATTGTGTCCTTTGCCTTACAGAAGCTTTTTAGTTTCAGAAGGTCCCATTTGTTAATTGTTGATCTCAGTGCCTGTGCCACTGGTGTTATGTTTAGGAAGTGGTCTCCTGTACCAACTCGTTGAAGAGTATCTCCCACTTTCTCTTCTAAGAGTTTCAGTGTGGCTGGATGTATGTTGAGATCTTTGATCCATTTGGACTTAAGTTTTGTACAAGGCGATAAACATGGATCTATCTGCAGTCTTCTGCATACCACTACCCAGTTATGCCAGCACCATTTGTTGAAGATGCTTTCTTTTTTCCACTATACAGTTTTAGCTTCTTTGTCAAAAATCAGGTGTTCATAGGTGTGTGGGTTAAAATTAGGGCTTTCGATTCGGTTCCATTGGTCTACCTGCCTATTTTTGTGCCAATACCAAGCTGTTTTCAGGACTATAGCTCTATAATAGAGCTTGAAGTCAGGTATGGTGATGCCTCCTGAAGTTCCTTTATTGTATAGGGATGTTTTGGCTATCCTGGGCCTTTTGTTTTTCCATATAAAGTTGATTAATGTTCTTTCCAGGTCCTTGAAAAATTGTGATGGAATTTTGATAGGGATTGCATTGAATCTATAGACTGCTTCATTGGACTAATCTTAAATCATCTTAAGTTCAGCCTCTTCTGTGAGTGGAGAGAGATGCTTCCATCAGTGAATCACAAAAGTGACACACAGCAGTAAACATGGCTTCATTTCTTACCAAACAACAGCAGCTATGCTCAGCTTTGCTATCATCCATTAACCATCTATGGAATTTCTCTGAAATAGCTGAGTGATGCTCTGAACTATAGGCAGAGCAATACATCATTACAAACCAGTAGTTCTTACACTGTGTGAAAGTCCAAGGTCCAGTGTAACTTCTGCAACTAGGGTCACTTTCTCAAGTTTGAGATACTGCAATGACAGTCAAATTCTGTGAAATAGGCTCAGAAAGACATGTTCAGGCTTCTGTGGTCACACCCATAGACTTCTAATTTCTTTTCTGCCTCAGTCTGGTCTATATGAAAGTGCCCTGCTTTCTAAAAATTAAATAGCAAATATTTATTCTTTGAAATACATAAAGTTTTATGGTAATTATTTAATCATGTTTTCAGTCTGTGAGAATGGGAGCCAGTTGCCATTGACAGGGTCATAATAAAGCAGAGTAGTCAATGGATACCCTTCAAGTTCACTGGGTGTGATAGTTCTCAAGAATGTCCTCAGAAATCCAGTCAAGCTATTTAATCATACCTTCAAAACACAATGGGCAAACAAAGGTATACAAATTCAGTTTCTTATTATTGACGGTTTGTGTTTAACATTTATTAAAAATAAAAGCAAGCCAGGAAGCCAGCACCAACAGAGAAGATCATAGACTATGAAATATCATAATTTCTCCCTTCCAAATCCCAACTTAGAACTAGAAGACATGTAAGAATAAATGTACATTTATTTTCATCATTCATAAAGTTGTGGGGGAATTTGACTGTTGCCTCTCTCATTTTTGGTAGAAAAGAATCAGATAACAATGGGGCACATATAACTGCATTCAAATGGATATTTTTCTGATAATAAGCCTTACTGCTATTGTATTAATAATGTAAGTTATGATACACTATCTTGACAGCTGTGCAGATGGCTCAATTGATTGGTTGCCCACTGAACAGAGAGACCTGAGTTTGATTCCTATGAAAACAGCTCAATAGAGCAGCAAGGCTTGTCCTTCTGATGCTGTGTGAGAGAGGGTATGACATGTATTTGAAATCTACCACTGGTCTACACACACACACACACACACACACACACACACACACACACACACAGAATCTTGGGACTTAAAGCATATGATAAGGATATTGTATTCTCTTCCCCTCAGCAACACCATAACATCAGTTTTAAATTTAACAATGGGATAGTCAGATCATGAGATATACAGAACAGCAATTCAAATGATCTTTTATGTAGAATTCCCATCCTTCACTGTGGACTAGGCTTTTGTTTTTATTATACCAAAGATGTCTCTAATTTCATCAGGTGTACTGTAATGAAAATGTCTCTTCCAAACTTCTTTTGAAGTACTTCTACTTTTAAAGCAACTAAAGATCTATGCAATTCTGCTTCTACATGAAATTAATGTTTGATTAATATTTATTTTAGTTACTGGAATCTGTAGTACCTATTGGAAGTGAAATCACCTGATACATAGATGCATTCTGTTTCTCCAAACTGCTGCTTCACAAGTCAAAGAAGTCCTGGACACAATGGATGAGCCTCCATCACAAATTCAGCTGAGGAGATGTTTTAGATACTCTATTTTCAGAATTAATGGTTCAAAGGTGCCACTTTCATCACACAGCCAATTCAGACTTGTGTCACTCACAAGAATGGCATCTTTTAAGGCTGATGAACTTCTATTTTTAGTTTATTATATGCATTTTAAAGCTGGCAACAATTTCCAAACCAATTTCTATCTGAAAATCTGATGCAGAAAGCATATTTCAAAGAGTAATGCTTACTTTGCAAGTTCAGTCTGCTTGAGCGTTATCAAACTCCATATTGTAATGTCTGTTTCCTGGATATGAAACACCTTACAAATTTATTAGATGCTTTGCCTGTCCTAGATAATACCATAAGAAGATGTAGTAACTCCTGCTATGTAATAAATTTGAATACTCAAGATAGTTTTGTACTAGCCTAAGTGTAATTCATCATTATCCCAACTCTCCATTTTCTCCAATTTATGTGTATTCTGGTGCTGAGAACAAGTTGATGAAGTGCCTATTTCTTAGAACATAACAAACCAACATAAAACTTTCTAAAGCTACAAATGTATTTACAAAAACATATAAATCATTGCCTGTCAAAGATTAAGCTAATTTAAGTTCACTATCTGGAAACACTTTAAAGACCTTTTTCCTTTCACTCACTGCTTGTTAAATTAGTTGCCTTGTTAATGAAGTTTAATCATTTTATAGCCCTTATTACTCAGGGCTATAAAATGGTCTACTAACAATAGCTTTAGGGTCTGAAGCACAGAATGGAATAGAAACACCATTCAATTCTACCATTTAGAATTTGGAAACACATTTTAAAAGGTGACTTTAAAAATGATGTTATGAATAGTTGGTAGGTTTTATTCTTTGTTTTGTGTTGTCTTTTTCTTTATTTCTTTGAATGTCTAACATTGTTGGGTCATTTGGTACTATGAGTTAGTTATTAATTAGTTTCTGCAAACATAAAAATTTTGAATGTGCAGTAGCACCTTATTTATTGTAATTTATTTTTATCACATTTTCTTTGAGAAAAGAAGCAATTGTTTGTTCCTTATTAGCTAGTTTCAAACAGAAATTTAGCATTGGTTAGTGATTGCAATATACATTTAAAACCTAATATTAGGTGCCATGCTGAATCTTCAATGTCATTTTCTTCTCACACTTACCCAAGTTTTATGAGTTTTATGTTAATGGTGAATGTGCATCTGACATTCACATTTATTCATTTATCCATTAATTCATTCCCTCATCAGTTTAATATGCCACAAGGTAATAATGTTATTGCTATGCTATATCAGCACTTTGTAAAGACACTGTTCTCTCATCAATGGTGCCTGCAGGGAGGGGAGCAGACCTCATGAATCTGGTCTCTTAATTTGCTCTGTGTTGTGAAGAAGTGTGCAGCAAAAAGACAGATGAACTTGCCAGCAAGAGTACTGGTAAACAGGCAGAAAGCAAAGTTTTATCTGGGAAGAAGCCCATGGGTGAAGCCCATACTTAGGATGAATCTCATCAAAAAAATCCATTATGCAGCAGCTTATGTTTTAGCTGATACTAAATGCACTTGAATTAAAAAACAAAATTAGTTTACAAGCCTATGCCTTGTACATTTGACACAAACCACATCTTATATAACTCTTAATTTCAAAACAAAAATAGTAACAATGTCACAATTCCATAAATATGGTATAATTATCCAAATACAACCTCAGTATATTATTATTTTAAAATATATGGCAAAGTCTCTGGGGGATTATTTAGTCTTTTAATATTGCAAATCCTAAAAATGATAGCAAAAATTTACATAACTTAATCACTAATATTATTTCAATTGGCATTACACTGCACTAAAAAGAATTAGAAAACTCAAATGTTTCCTTAATATGTGTATATATTTAGTGTGTGTGTGAATGTGTGCGTGTGTGTTGTGTTGTGTTCTTAATAAAATAAACTGACAGAAACATTCATGTCAATTGCATTCCTCCTTGCTACAATTGGTCATAGAGTCTTAGGTGATATTAATTGCCTTCTTTATTACTATTTCTCCCAACCTCAAAAAGCACCTAAACAGGTTTTAGTTCTCTCTTTAGATGTTGACCCACAGCCAGGCGCTGGAAGTGCATGCCTTTAATCCCAGCACTCAGGAGGCAAAGGCAGGTGGATCTCTGTGAGTTTGACACCAGCCTGGTCTACAAGTCCTAGTTCCAGGAGAGCCTCCAAAGCCACAGAGAAACCCTGTCTCAAAAACCCAAATACTAAAAAAAAAGAAGTTGACCCAGACCTTCACCCTTGAAAGGTCTGGCCTCTTTGTTACTGTACCTTCCTTATTTTTTGCTTGTTTGTTTTCGTTTTGTTTGTTTTCCTCCCTGTTGGCCTTAACTTCATAGCACGGTAACATAAAGAGATTTTCTAATGTATCTCCCATATTCCAGACACCATCTTCCTTATTCCATACTCCAGACCTCCAGGCAATTTCCAGGTAACTGGTGCGCTCACTCTATGTTAAAATAGCCACATCACCATTCTACCCAGCAAGCTGTTTCAGAGTGATGGGAACCATAATGGTGAATGGAATGAAAATGGACCCGCTATTGGACTTTTTTGGCTGTGTTGAGTCCCCTCGTCAAAAGCAATGCTGTATGGAATACCATGGTGGTAGGGAAGGCATATTGCATACTCAAGGATGACTGATTTTGCAGAAAGATTACAAGCAGGGAAGGAAAATCCACAATCAGAATAAGAATCTATTTCAGTAAGGATAAAGTTTTGCCCTTAGCATGATAAAAGAGATCTAAAGCAGTGAACCTGTAACCATGGCTCTGTATGGTCACGTTTTTTAATGGTACTGTATTGGGAGCTCAGTATTGGTTTCTGTACTGACAGATCAGGCACTCAACAGCAGCTTTAGCCTGGAAAATATTGATGATTTAAATTCCATGTACACAAGCACATGAGTAATATTCATCTCTGCCACCATAGCCACTGTATTGTTGGGATTATTGGGCAATATCAGGATTGCAGAAGTACTTGAACTTTCACATAATGGGTCAACCTATTTACCTGATTACTGAATACTTTCTCTGTTGGTGTCATCTTTTAAACATCTTTTGCATGAAATATAAGATGTCTACGTTGTTTGCTCATTCTTCCTCAAATATCTTTCTCACCAGTTTTGCATTCATGTTCATTCCAAGTCATCAAAGACTTTGCTACAACCCATAAATCAGTGTGCAATCATGCTGATGTACACTTCTCCTAGGAAGATTGTATGAACACATGCACTATCCGAGGTTCTGTCCAGTATAAATAATATCCTTTAGGGTTGTCCCAGAAAGGGGTTGTAATGCTACATTTCTCCGCTTCTGGGTAAGGACTGCTTATCATGCAGAATCATTCAGTATCCCAGGACCTAGTCTTCTCTTTCTCAAATTTTTATAGGAGATATATATTAAGGCAATAGATACATACGTGGGCACAAAAGGCATGTAACAGGAATAGAAACACTATCATTTGGGCAACTTCATGAAACTTGCTTATTTTCCCAGGACCTAATCCCACTCCATCATATATATAGCACTTCCATTTGATCATGGAATAATGATGGGGTAAGCCCTTCTGTGTATATGTTGTCTTACTGGTTGATCAATAAAGCACTATTGGCCAATAGGGAAGCAAGATAAGGGGGACAAGGAGTTGAGGAGGATTCTGGAAAACAGAGGCACAGGCAGTCATGATGTAGGATGTGGAAGAGGTAAGCGGTCCAGACCATTATCTCCAGTAAGAGAAGGCCATGTGGAAATACTTAGATAACAGTTATGGGTTAATAATTAAGTCAGAGCAAGCTGGTAAGAAACCAAGCAAATGGCCAACAGTTTCACAATTAATATAGCCTCCTGTATGTTCATTTGGGACTGATGCAGCTCTGGTTCCAGGCTGGCTGGAAGAACGCACATTACATATGACGCCCGACGAGGGGCACAAATTTCTACTTAACAAAAGCTTAAAAAGGGATTTTTAAAAACAGAAGAACATAGAGAATCATGGTTTCTTGGTAGCGGCATTTTTCTCGGGTGGGCTCTGTTTTGCTAGAGACAAGCAGAGACGCGTGTGGCTGGTGTTGGTGGTAAACTTACGCCCGCCATCTTGGAAATACAGCAGTTAAAACAGCTGCTGTTTTTAGCAGATAAAAGACACATGGCCAGAAAAACATAAAGACTTGAAATAAAGTCATATTCAGATGAAGTAAAATCTCTAAAAGGCTTATAATATGTTTAAATTATAGGTAGGCTTGGGAGAGAACAAGAAACAGGATAGTGGTAAAAAGAAATGCAAAAGCTAGACTGTGGTAACACATGCCTTAACTCCTAGCACTCCACAGGCAGAGGCAGGCAGATTTCCACAGAGAAACCCTGACTCAGAGAAAAAATTAATGAATAAAAGTAAAAGAAATAGAGTAATAATAACAGATAAATAAAAGAAGTCACATAAAGATGGAAAATACAGAGAGTTTTCATACTGTATGCTATTGTGTTTTTCAGTTGTTCAATTGCTAAGGAAGGAACAATTGCTAAAATATACTTGCTTATAAATGCTGCTGGAATAATCCAACTTTTATCTTTTGAAAATGCCTTGACTTCAAAATTTAAGTATAAGGATATATTACTTTGGAAAAGAGATTTTATTTGTGTTTCCACAGAAAATGAAAAGCTGTGGATTCCTTCCAGACTTCTATAGTTTGATAAGCAAGACCTCCTGAAGCAGTGTCCCAGGCAGTCCAGCATCTAAAACAGCTGGGCCAATACACCATACAGATCAAAAAACCAAGGGCTTAGTCATGATCCCCATGGTATGGATGGTGTTCGCAACCAGCAGGAAGCAGTTTGGAGTAAACAATGCCCACATTCCCAAATATTATTTAAATGTTTGTTTTCATTTTACAGGGTTTGTTATAAATGGTAATGATCACAGTCAATCTCCTTCTAAAAGTAAAAAAGGGATTATGATATAGAAATGAATACTTTGTATCAGTATGGATTTTCATTTATGGATAGAAATTTAAGGTCAATTTTGTAATATGTATATTTCTCCTTTTGTTTAAGTATTCTGTTTATACTGATCCTTTAAAATGTAATGTATAACTAAACACAGATTATAGTTAGTAACCTATAATAATCAGAACTTATGTTATATTATGTTAGTGTTTCTAGATGTACAGAGATGTATTTAAGATAGATAGATATTCTTCAAACATTTCAAAGGCCTACAGAAAATATGGCATTTAAATGGTTTATAGAGTTTTTCATGATAGTAAGACACAACTGCTTCTGACACGCCAATCATGTCTGATAGAAAGATAGGCATCAAAGAAACTCGTTATAGAGTTTGCTTTCAACATGGCAAGATTAGCCATTTGGGCAAGAAACTGCTCTTGCCTGGACTGTCTGACTTTTGCTGTATAAATTGGACATGGAGGATCCACAGGAAAGTGACTGCTGAACTTATGGACAGTCCTACAGGGTTCATGCTTCAAGAAAGAGTCTGCCAGACATTCTACAGGACACAGAAACATGACTGACAAACTGCCAATGCAAGCAGACCATTTAAAATTTCCTGCCATGATGAGAAGTCTGCCAGACACACTGTGGCCAATGGACTGAAGATGGATGCCCCAATGTTACAGAGGAACTTCAGGTGACTGTACAGGTAGTGAGCTGTCTTTGTCAATTCTAGTGTTTGTGTATTATCCTTCTGCGGTCTTTGAAGGAGTTGAAGACAGATAGCTATAGTTAAAGTTTTCCTTAGTTATAATAAAAGATTATTATGCACCACAGGCAGTCATGATGTAGGATGCAGGAGAAGTAAGAGGTCCAGACCCTTTTCTCTGGTAAGAGATGACCATGTGGAAATATTCAGATTAGCAATTATGGGTTAATAATTAAGTGAGAGCTAGCCAAGCAAGGGGTCAACAGCTTCATTTTCATTTGGGACTTGTGCAGCTCTAGGACCAGGCTGGCAGGAAGAGTACAGGATATCCTACTTTATGACTCAGTGGGTCATAAAAGACCCAGCTCATAATGGAAAGCTTAGGTTTCATGGCAACTTGTTGGCCCATTGTCAAAGTTCAGCTTCTGTTAAGGCTAAGAACTGTCTCTCAAATGTAGAATATTTGTCTTCAGATAATTAGAGGACCTTGCTCTGAAATCACAGGGATTTGTGTCATAAATCATCTTTCTTTTTGAAGTCTTCCAGATTCTTCAAACAATATCCTTAGCTACCATTGGAACCTCAGGTAACATTGGGTCTGCTGAATAATATGCTGGACATGGTAGAATAGCCTGCACACTAACCTGCAGCTTCTTAAGATCCCTATCCTGTTCCAGGATCTACTCAATGCTAACAGATTTCCAAATAGCTTGATATATAGGTTGGAGTAACACTGTATTTGAATGAGGAATTTGTTCCTAGAATCCAAATGAACCTACCAAGTGTTGCTCTTTCTTGGTGGTGGGATTGGCCAGATGCAGCAACTTATCTTCCACCTTAGAATAAATATACCATTGAATTTCTAGACATTTAGACATTTAAGTGGGGTTGAAGGACCTTGAGGTTGAGTCATCCTCTGATGTCCATATGCTTTGCCAACAAGCTCAAATTTTCATTGTTTCCTGCTCAATTGACTCAATTAGAATAATATCATTAATATAGTTGACAAGTGTAATATTTCGTGGAAAAGAGATGCAGATAATCAAAATCTAGAAAACTAAGTAATGAAAGTTTTGATCCCATTCAATGCTAAGTCATGACATGGGGATGAAGAATTAGTACACTCTTAAGGTACAATAGTAGAGGTGTACTGATCATCTTTCCAACTGAAAGCAACTTGCTTCTGACTGTCCTTATTGACTGGTATAGAGATAGAGGGGGAGAATATTTTCTAGATGAATTAATATGTTTCATATATTATGAGATATGTTTGTCTGATCAAGGACACAATATTTGCAGAGAAGCTATATATAGAGTTACTACTTGAGTGAGTTTATGATAACAAACTCAATTCTCCATGATCCATTTGTCTTCACAATTCCTGCATCTTTCAAGATCATGACAATAGTATTGATTTCTGTAATGTCTCTGGTGATAGAATAATGGTGTTGGTTCACTGTTTTATCTGGTAGAGTCTACCATAATGGATTCCAAAATGCCTTTCTAATTAAAAAAGGCCCTTATTTCCAAGGTTGTGGAACTAATGCAGGTATACCACCATCTAAATATATATATTTAAATTTTGCTTTCTGGGACTGGAGTAATTACCACAAGGTGAGTTTGGGGGACTACTGGACCCAATGTGACTTGGACATTAGCAAAAATTACATTTATTATTCAACCTCTGTACTCCCCTACTTTAACTGGAGGGATAAAATATATATTTATATCTCTTGGAATCAGTGTCAATTCAGAAACATTGTTCAATACAATTTGGAATGTCTGATTGTATCCTTTCCAAAAGATAGCATTATTCTTGAGAGAGGGATGGAAGGAAAACTAACAGCAAACTCAAATACTTAAACAAAACCTCATAAAAAGGAATATAATATTTCATTCAAGTACGTTTGAGTCTATAAATGGTTCAACTTTGGAAATTGGTTGTTTAGCAGGGATTCCCCACTGCTGCTAACCAATATAGCCTTTCCTTCCTTTGTTCTAGAGTTTTATGCTTATACAAATTGAACTAAAAATTAAAGAGTCTATTTATTTAATTACAAGAAACCCATGTTTGATTAAATTCTACCTAAGTTCTATATGATAGTCATGCCATTTTACAATCTGCTTATTGAAAGTTATACTCAACTTGACTTTGGCAAGTTAATGCTTCAACATAGCTCTGTTGCTCTGGAGCCCAATTAAATCTATTATATTCAATTAATCCAACTCAGGAGCAGTGTGACCAGTTTTAAAATATTACAAAAGGAGAACAACCTCAAAAATTTTCAAATTTTCTAGTGTCCCTCTCAATGTTTTGCATCTTTTAGTATTGGTAAATGGGCTTTTTATTTAAGGAGTATTCTTGGTAAAATAGTCCACATTATTCAGGGTTCTCTAAAGGAATGGAACTGAATAATTTACATATACATCGTTAAAAAGATAGCAGTTATCTTGGTTTGAAAGATGCATTGGTGGTAGTACGATGGTTGTCTTATACTGGAGAAACTGAATATCTTGTAGTTGCTCAGTGAGCAATACCTGGTGCTTAGAACATCCTAGAACCCAAATGGTTAGAGTATTCCTACCTCTTTGGTAACACCATCTTCAATATGTAGAGCTGTTAGGGACCTCCATTATAATCCAGTCCTAGCATTATCATGTCCTCCTAGAGAAGACGTGACTCCAGGTCACACTGTAAATATACCACCTCTTAAGATAGGAAGCAAGTTCCGAGAAACAGACTTGTGGCTTATCTGTCCATTATAGATTAAGCCTAGTGAAAATTACCAAGTCACTCGGGCTAGACTTGAGCAATAGAGGGTAGATGATGAAAGATAAAATTAGAACCTGCAGTTAGGTTACCAGGCAACACAGGATGGCCTACCATTCCCACGACCTTTACCCCGCCAGCCTCCTCCGAGCTGCAGTCAACATTCCCATTCCCTTCCCTCCTCACTTCCTGCCTATGACCCCTATATAAACCCTTTTTGGAATGAATAAAGATTGTTGGCTTGATCAGAATATTGTCTTACTGTCCGTTTCTTGTACCCCTTTGCCTCCCATTTTCTCCTAAGGTGTTCCCAGTCTTGCTTTGACTATTCCTGCCTGACAGGTCATAGAGCTACTCTTTTTTTTTTTTTGGTTTTTACGAGACAGGGTTTCTCTGTATTGTTTTGGAGGCTGTCGGCATAGAGCTACTCTTATCAGCTCCAAGTCTCCAGGTAGCTTTATTCCATACCTATCACTGTCATTCCACAGTCCTAAAACTTCCAAAATGCTAATGTCTGCACTGAAACTGAACTGAACATTATCAATGGCCTCTCATGACATCTCACCTGGTCAATTTAGGCTTGCTCCATGATGTATTCAATCATGAAGCTTTCATATTTCTACATTCAATATAATTTTACTCATTACCAAGCTTAGCTTCTAGCCTAAGACACAGCCTTGATCCCCCTGGACCACAGGTCTATTTGTTGAACCAAAAAGAAACCTTTTGCTTTGTTTGTTTTTATTGAAAGATTTCACTTCAATGATGCTGTGTTTTATTATTCTCTAGTCTCAATCATTATTCTCTCACTAAAGCAAATGTTTCACTTCTTTGTGTTTTAATCAAAAATATCACAGAAATAAGCCTATTAGTCTCATTCCTTCCCTCTACAACTTCTAAAGCCATGTAGTTGCCATATCTACCTCTATCAATATTATTATCTTTTAGGAACTTCTAACATCTCATTAAGTTAAAAAAAACACTAAATGGCCTTTTAACGACCAGTGTTCCAAAATTCTTTCACAGTCCTTTCTAAAAAATCAAGTTTGAGTTAATCAAAGTACAAAGCACAAACTTCTTTTCTACTTTTCTTTCTGTTGCTGTAACATAAACCAAAACACACAAAAAAATTTCATAGAAGGCCAGGTGGTGGTGGTGCATGCCTTTAATCCAAGCATTCAGGAGGCAGAGGCAGGTGCATCTCTGTGAGTTTGAGGCCAGCCTGGTCTACAAGAACTAGTTCCAGAACAGATTCCAAAGCCACAGAGATACCCTATCTTGAAAAACCACCCCCCCCAAAAAAAAACAATTTCAAGGAAGGAAAGGTTGATTGGTTTATAATTCAATTTCATAATCCTTCATTAGGAGAAGACAGGGCAGGAACTCAATCAGTAACTAACAGACAGGTCCTCAATCAGAAGCCATAGAGGAATGCTGCTTACTAGCTTGCTCTGACACAAGCTTTGATGTCTCAGCAACTCCAATGTGACATTATAGGATGGGAAAATTCCTAGAGAGCTGCTGCTTTTCATTGGAGCCTAGAAGAGGTTGATCTTAATACCTGTGAAAGGATCCCAAAATATCAGTATGAATAAACTTGTCAATGAATGTGAATGTCATCAATCAAAAAGAAAATTTTCCTTTTTCCCTACTGGTTTTAGCTAGGTTGCCAGCAGAAGGCATAACACAGATGTAGCACCAGTATTTCTGCTTCGATAATCTTATCAAGAAAATCCCTCACAGTAGTGTTTGTCACCTTGTATATTAGTTTCTTTGATATACAATCAAGTGATAACCAAGATTATCCATCACATACCACATATATATTCATTGAACTCTATTCACAATACCTGTGAAAGATAATGTCTGAATGTGTTTGTTAAAATGTATTCCAAATCAAGTGCCTCAGGCTCAGAAAGTCTCATATTATCTCATATATGTGCATCCAAGATTTGGATATTTTATTTCTTGAGTTTAAGTTGGAATACATGTGAGAAACAAAACAAAAAAACCATAAAAAGGATGCAGGCAATACATTAAGGGGATAAGTAGTAGAATATATATAAAAATGAAAGTAATTAAAAATTATAACATACAGTAAAAAAAAATATAAGTGTTTTTATAGCCTTGACATGTCACTCTGTAAGAATCAGGAACAATAAATCAATATTGTCTGATAGTCTCATTTTTCAAAATTATAATGGTTTATAAATATCTTTACATTCTGTGGTTTTGAAAGCTAAAATATCTGCCCAAAAATAGCATGCAAAAAGTTAAGTAGTACTTAGAAGGAACAACATACTACAGGAATATCACATATTAATGTATATTAAAATTCATGGCTTATAGTAAGGGAACATTTCCTCATGGTACCACATATAGACAGTGTCCATTTTAGACTTATTTTGCATTGAAAATATTTTATACATGCACAAGACAAAGCATACTATGTGAATGAACTTGTAAAGATGCATTTAATTTACACATTCTTGTTCTTCTTTTGCAGTGTTGCATTGTACCCACAAAAATTCTTTATTTATATACATGCACCAATAATAGGCTAGTATCAGCATATGAGGAAGAGCATGCATTTTGGGTTTTGAGATTGGATAATATCAGTTATTATACCTTCTGTGTCCACTCATTCTCCAGCAAATTTTATGATTATATTCCTCTTTAGAGCTCAATAATATTCTACTTTATGTGTGCACCAGATGTTTATTATCCATATTTTCATTGATGAGCAACTAGGTTGTTACCATTTCCATACTCTAGTGAACTAAGCAGCATTAAATGTGGAAATGCAAATATCTCTATTGTGGGTATGGCATTCTCTATGCCTGAGAGCAAAATGCTTGGGACATATGACAGTTCTATCAATAACTCTTTGAAGGATCTTCAAACCAATTTCAATTATGGCCATAATAATTTTAACTACAGTCAGTAGTTAATAAAGGTATGTTTTCCTTCACATCGTTTACAATGGTTGTTGTCATATTTGTTTGTTTTATTTTGTTTTTGTTGTAAGAGACATGTTTCTCTATGTAGCTTTGGAGCCTGTTCTGGAACTAGTTCTTGTAGACCAGGTTGGTCTTGAACTCACAGAGATCTGCCTGCATCTGCCTCTGGAGTGAAGGGATTAAAGGTGTACACCATCACCATCAGGCCCTTTTATCATATTTCTTGATGATAGCAATTTTAGCTGGGGTGAGATAGTACCTTAAATTATCCATAGTTTGCATTAGCAGATGACTAAGGATGTGGAACACTTTTAAGAATAGTAGTTGGCTATAAATATTTCACTTTATTTTTAAAAATTGATTTTTTTAGCCCATATGCTGATTTCAAGTTTTATTTCTTTATTTCTGTTTAATGCCTGCAGTTCTTTGTAAGTTCTGTATTAACCCCTAGTCTGAGGTAAAACTGGTAAAGATTTTCTCTGATTCATTTTTGCTATTTATGTACTCTACTGATAGATTTTTTTCTATACGGAAACTTTAAAAATAGTATTTCATCTCATCAGTTAACACTTGTGATTAGTTCCTGTGCCATCCTCTGTTCAGAGTATTCTTCCACACATCAATTATTGAAGAATATTCTCTGTGATTCATGTAGAAGCTTCAGGTTTTCAATTAGAATATATTGATTTAAAATTGTGGTGTTTGTGTGTGTGTGTGTGTGTGTAAGATCAAAGATAAAATAAAATTTCATTCTTCTTCAAATGGATGTTAAGCGTTGACAGCACCAGGTGTTGAATGAGCTTTTTTACAGTAAGAAAATCCAATGGGTTAAGTAGAGTTGTTCAAAGTATGTAAGAGATCATGTGCAGTGCAGTTCTGAAATCTCCTTATATGAAGCACATGTGTCTAGGTTTATTTTAGATTACTTTCTGCAACCACAATTAGAATAAATATTAAAAATTAAATCTATAATAAATTTTCTCACCTTGATAAAGTCAGCTGAATTTCCATCTCCAAAGTCAGCTCTAGCAGATTCAATCCCACTTGCTCTTCTTTTGCTTAAACTGTTGTGTGCATGAAATAAACTCTATGTTAAGAAAATAAAACTTTATTTTAACACAGCTTCTCTTCTAACACATGGCTTCATGCTTAGTGAATTTTACAAATAACAGTTCCTTGTATTTTGATTTTACCATCTGTGTGAAAATTGCTGTGAAGAGAGCAATAATAAATGAGTACCTTTGTATTAGGAAATAAGTTCTGTGTATAGGGCTAGGAGTACTATTGCTGGGTCATATGCAATTCTGTTTCTAATTTAAAGAATAATAATCATTATACCTGTGTGAATCTTTTTTCTGCATGTATATACAATGTTTATATTCCTGGTGCACACAGGGTCCATAAGAGGGTGTTGAAGGTTACAAAACCAGAATTATAGATGGTTGTGAGCTGCCATGCGGGAGCTGGAAATTGAATTTTTGTCCAGTAAGAAACCAGGCAGTGTATTTAATCATGGAGCTATCTCCACAGTCTGATGAGTGAAATACCTGGGTTATATGACAGTTCTATCAATAATTTTTGAAGAATCTATCTCCAAACTGATTTTAATCATGGCCATAATAATTTCCTCTACCATTAGTTGAATAAAGTTGTTCCTGCCTTTATATCCTCTCCAACATTTGTTGTCATATTTCTTGATGATGGATTTATTTCTGGGGTGAGGTAGTGTCTCAAATAGCTATAATTTGCATTAGCAGATGAGCAAAGATATTTGTAGGAGAAACTGTGCCACAGACCAACTCTCATGCTCAGGAACATGCCTAACAGGCACTTTCACCCTGAGCCAAGCCACCAAGTCATCAAGCCTGCCTCAGTGCCCAGAGACTCTGATGGAAAGACACCTGACCCAGCGACCCCAATGAGTCAGCAGCCTGAGCCAATGGGACCTTGGAAGGGGGTTTAAAGGCATGTCTAACTTCCCTAATTAAGGAGTCTGCAGCATGCTCTGCAACATACTGACTCCCACTGCCTGAGTCATTGGTGCTGTGTCTTCTCACCCCCTACCCAAACGGGGTGTACAAGTAGGGTCACCTACAATAGATGTTGAACACTTTTAAAAATGGTTATCAGTTATAAGTAGTTCACTTTATTTGAAAAGTGATTTGTTAGCCCATGTGCTGATTTCCAGTTTTATTTCTTTAATTCTATTTAATGCCTGCAGTTCTTTGTAAGCTCTGTATGTTAACTCCCAGTCTGAGATATAACTGGTAAAGATTTTCTCAGATTCTGTTTACTAATTACATACTCTTTTGATAGATGTTTTTTCTAAACAGAAACTTTTTAAGTACTGTGTTGTCCCATCTTTTGAGAAAAGAGTTGCACATATAAACAATGGAAAGTAATTCAGCTATAGATATTACAGTTAAGTAGATGGAACTGTAAGAAATTATGTTGAGTTAGGTAACCCAGTTCCAGAATGACAGACAATGCATGTTCCTTCTTACCTGTAGCTGTTTCCTAGCTTTAATCCTTAGATTTGTATATTTAGCTTGGAATATTTACAGATGTCAAAGAATCAGAAAGAGGTCATTTTAAAGTGCTGCTTTAAGGAAGGAGAGGAATTTGAATTTAGTCATTTTTTTGTTTCCAATTGTTGTGATAATGAAAACACAAAAAGAAACTTGTGGAGAAAGGGGCTATTTCATTTCACATTGATAGCACTACCAATAGTATGTGAACTTTCAGGATCAATAGTTATTCAAGACAAAACCCACAGAATTGCCAAATACATCTAGGTTTGTGTCAAGTTGACAAAAAGCAAACCATCACACCTACAAACGACAATTCCAAAGTTCTATGTAATGATGTGTGAAGTCCTGTGATTATGTCAATAAAGCACTGTTGGGCCAATAGGGAACCAAGATAGGTGGTACTAGGAGTCCAGGAGGACTCTGGGAAGGAGAAACACAGAGAGTCAAGATGTAACGCCATGGGGTAGGAAGCCCGGAACTATTCTCCGGTAAGAGAAATACTTAGATTAACATTTATGGGGTAATTATTTAAGTCAGAGCTAGCCAGTAAGAAACAAGCAAGATCAACAGCTTCATAATTAATATAGCCTCCTGTGTGTTTATTTGGGACTGATGCGACTCTAGAACCAGGCTGGCGGGAAGGCTTTTCTCAAGGAAAAGGCTTCCCTTTACAAAATGGTGATCAGGAGTGGAATGATGAATTTCCACGTAAAATGACAAAAGCTTTAGAGGAATTTTAGAAACAGAAGAATGGAGAGAAGCACAGATTTTTGTTAGCAGCATTTTTCTCAGGTGGGCTCTGTTTTGCTAGCGACAAGCAGAGACTCACGTGACTTGCTTAAGGGAGTCTTTGAGTCTTCCTGACTCAGAATTTAAAAAAAAAAAAAACAGGAAGGTTCTTTTAAGAGGCTCTGCTAACAATTAAAAGGTGTGTAAGCATGGCTGGAGGTGGCAGTGACCACATCTCCAAGCCGGCAGCTGGAGTCAAGCTTATGCCCGCCATCTTGGAAAAAACGGCAGTTTAAAACAGCCGCGGTTTTAACAGATAAAACACTTGGCCAGAAAAACATTAAGAATTACAGTAAAGTCAGACTTGGATGAAGAAAAACCTCTAAAGGTTTATAGTGTGTTTAAAAATATATGTAAGATTGAGAGAGAAAAAGAAACAACATAATGCTAAATAAATAGAGAAGCTGGCAGTGGTGACACACGCCTGTAGGAATTGCTCCAGAGGCAGAGGCAGGCAGATTTCCAAAGAGAAACCCTGTCTCAGAGAAAAATAAATAAAAGTAAAAGAAATAAAGTAATAATAGATAAATAAATAAGCCACGTAAAGATGGAAAATACACAGAGAGTCTGAATACTGTACGCTATTGTGTTTTTCAGTTTTTTGATTGCTCAGGAAGGAACAGCTGCTAAAGTACACTTGATTATAAATGCTGCTGAATTAATCCAACTTCTGTCTTTTGAAAATGCCTTGACTTAAAAATTTAAGTATAAGGATATGTTACTTGGGAAAGGAGATTTTGCTTATGTTTCTACAGAAAATGAAAAACTGAGGATTCCTTCCAGGCTTCTGTGGTTTGATGAACCAAGACCCCCGGAAGCAGTGGACCAGGTGTTCCAACAACTGAAACAGCTAAGATGATGCAGTCTTACAGCCCCTGAAACTAAGGACTAATACAGGTTTCTGAGTTTTGTCATGATCCCCATGGTACAAACAGTGCCCCTTTCCAGCACGAAGCAGTTTGGAATGAGTGACGTCCTGATTCCCATCTTGTTTATAAATCTTTGTTTTCATTTAAATGGGATTGTTTATAATTGGTTAATGATCACAACCAATCTCTTTTTAATGGTAAAAAGGGGAATTATGGTATGGGTATGGTTTTTCATTTATTGATACAAATTCAAGGTCAATTTTGTGATGTGTATATTTCTCCTCTTGATTAAGTATTATGCTTATACTGATCTTTTAAAATGTAATGCACAATTGAATACAGACTATAGATAGTTACTTATATTAGAATTTATAGTTAGGTAAGTTAGGTTTTCTAGATATACAGAAATATATTTAAGATAGATAAACAATCTTCAAACCTCTCAAAGACCTTCAGAAAATGGCATTTAAAATGGTTTAGAGTTTTTCTTAACAATGAGAAATGTCTGCTCCTGGCAGCACCAATTATGTCTGAGAGGAAGATGGGCATCAAAGAAACTCGTTATGGAGTTTGCTTTCAACATGGCAAGATTAGCCATTTGGGCAAGAAACTGGTCTTGCCTAGACTGCTTGACTGTTGTTGTATAATCTGGACATGCAGGACCCACAGGAAAGTGACTGCTGAACTCAGTCTTATAGGGCTCCTGCTTCATGGAAGAGTCTACGAGACTTTCTGCAGGACACAGAAAAATGACTGACAGACTGCCAATGCAGATGGACAGTTTGAAATTTCCTGCTTTGCTGAGAAATCTTCTGGATACATTGTGGCCTATGGGCTGAAGATTGATGCCCCAACGTTACAGAGGAACTTTGGGTGACTGTCCAGGTAGCAAGATGTCTCTGTCAATCCTAGTGTTTATATATTATCCTTCTGTGGTCTTTGATGGAGTTGAAGACAGATAGTTATAATTATAGTTTTCCTTAGTTATGATAAAATAAAAGCTACATATAGGACTTTGGACTCACAAGAATGAGATAGATGATATTTTCTTTAAATCTTGCTAAATGTTAATAGACAAAATATTCTAATATGTTCTTACTTGATAACTGTTCTTTTATATATAATTTGACTATGTTAAAGTTAAGACCTTTCTTTTTGTTTAGACAGACAACAGGAGATGATGTGTGAAGTCCTGTGATTATGTCAATAAAGCACTGTTGGGCCAATAGGGAACCAAGATAGGTGGGACTAAGATGTAACGCCATGGGGTAGGAAGCCCGGAACTATTCTCTGGTAAGAGAAATACTTAGATTAACATTTATGGGGTAATTACTTAAGTCAGAGCTAGCCAGTAAGAAACAAGCAAGATCAACAGCTTCATAATTAATATAGCCTCCTGTGTGTTTATTTGGGACTGATGGGACTCTAGAACCAGGCTGGCGGGAAGGCTTCTCTCAAGGAAAAGGCTTCTCTTTACAATGTAAAATCTGTTCACTGATGCAATAGAGACAAAACTGTTATAAATGTTTTCAATGTTTTTCACCTTGATTTTGGCCCTTTCCACAGGAGGTAAAACATACTTGGTAGTATAAGTCTGAGTAAGACCTCATTGCTGGGGATGGCATGGGCTCTGGGAATATGCTCACTGTAGTTGTCTAGCTATATTTTTATACCCTTAGAAAATTATGATTGTCAGTCTTAGTCACAGAAGTTTCTCTTTTTGTGAAGGGTAGTGGATGCAGAGACTTCTTGCTATTGAGGATGCTTATAAAGAATTAAGTAATGATTATATGCTGATAACTAAGTCAAACTCCACACGTATTATAACTTCTAACTTTCAAGAATCATTGAAGAGGAGGAAGAAAAAATAGTGTAAGATCCATAAGATAAGGGAAAAGACTATGAAATGTTATCTTCAGTGCATTGTACAACCATTGAAAACCTGATCTCAGGGGGAGGAGAAGGGAGACAGGAGAAAAAGATGAGGGGAGAAGAGGAGTGGTGTTGAGAATATGAGTGATCAGGAAGATTGAGGGCAGAGAGGAATGCAGGAGAACAAGAAAACAGACACATCAATAGAGCCACTATAGGTTTAAAGAGAAATCTGGCACTAAGGAATTGTACAGAGATCCACAAGGATGATCCCAATTATGAACCTAAGCAATAATGGAAAGGCCATATTAACCACCCTTCCTCTATAATGACAATAATGACTACCTTAAATGCCATCCTAGAGCCTTCATCCAGTAGCTGATGGAAGCAGAAGTAAAGATCCACAACTAAACACTGAGTCAAACTCCTGGAATCCAGCTTCAGAGAGTGAGGAGTAAACAAAAAAGGGGTCAAGACCGAACTGGAAAAACCCATAGAAAGAACTGGCCTGAGCAACTGAGTGCTCATGGACTCCAGGCTGACAGCTGGAGAACCAACATAGGACCAAACCAGGCCCCCTGAACATGGGTGTCAGCTACGAGCAATGGGCACTCTATGGTTGAAACAGGATGTATCCTTAGTGCACGAACAGACATTGGGAGCTCATTTCCCGTGGAGGTATACTCTCTTAGATACACAGAGAGGGCCTAGACCCTGCCCCAAATGACTTGTCAGATTTTAATGATACCTTCTGGAAAGGCTCACCATCCCTGGGGAGTGGATGGGGGATGAGATGGGGGAGGTCTTGGTGGGAGGCATGGGAAGAGGGGAGGGAGATGGAACTGGGATTGATATATAAAATAAGATTGTTTCTAATTTAAATAAAATTCATAAAAAAGAACTGGATAAAAGATTTTAAAAAAGAAAATATGATGTCTCTTCAGTAGCAGTTCCCTGTAAATAACCTTCAAAGCATCAGTTCTATAAATGCAATCAAAGAGATAGAAAAGACTCTTGAACACTCCCCTTTCCATGCTAAATTATTGGATATTTGTCAATTCTAGAGAAGAGGTGTATATTCTCTTCAGTAATATACTCACTCATTAGCTCACCAGGCTCCAATGTATAGTTCTAAATTGTGGAACATAGACAATCATGATTAAAATTTAGTACTACAAAAGCTATTCAGTAGGTATGCAGATTCCAGTTGACTGCCATCTAGATTTCTCTATGTTCTTTGACAGTCAGTGAAGTGTTAAATTCTTAAAAATAAGCTTGCATACTAATACTATGTATCTGGTCACAAATATGAAAATTATTAGAATATTTCACCTATATTCAGGATTTATAAACCTTTATAAATCATCAGAGAGAATATTTTATTTATTATATCATAACATAAAATTAGCTATATGTAATATGTATGCTAGTGTATTTGGAAATAAAAAGACATATTTTACCTGACCCTATGTCATATATACATGCATATATATTACATATACATTCACATATAACTGAATTAAATATTCAGTTAAAATATACATATATACTTAAACAGATATATACATATATATAATATGAATTCTTTAAATTTATGGTATATATGTAAGGAAGCCATCTACCCTGTTGTAAATTCACTGTTGTTCATGGGATTTCACAGTGGAAAAGGAGACTATGAAGGCTTGAATATGAGAGGTAGAATCTACAACTGTCTCAGAACTTAACTCAAAGCTCTGACATTAAAAATCAGCTTGACTTCTTTCTCTCTTGACATTTGCATCTTCAGCCTGTTCAACCTGTCTTTGAGTATTAGGTATCAAATCTTACATTGTGTTTTCAATATTAGAAAGCAAGCTGTATTTTGCTTACAGATGATACAAGAGAAGTGTTTCCTTTGAACACCATTACCCATGGTGCAGCTTTTTAACACTGTAGGTAAAGCATTGCTAGGACTAAAAGCCAAGTTTTGACTAGTCAACATGCCCATGCATTTGATAACAAGTGTGGGTCATGGGCATGTAGGTGTGTGTGTGTTCTTTATGGATCTTAGACCAAATGACTTTGTTGAACCTACATTTCAACTCAGTAGAAAGTAACATGTTTTCACATACATCCTAATAGAACCTTGAGATACTACTGAGCCCTTCCTGGAGTATGTTTCTTAGAGTCGGAGAACTTTAACAATAATTTAAACAGCATTTGTTTTGATCATGTGTGCTTGAATTTGTTCTAAAAAACAATAGAAATTCAATAACTGTTTTTAGAAATAGTTATCTCTACTATACCACTAATTCTTTCAAAAGCAAATTGATCATCTTTCTGAAAATATGGTTTCAGAATAACAGTGAGTAAAAAGGATATGAAACCATAAAGTGAGAGAACACAGACTTTTGCATTAGAAAAGCTTGCCTGACCTAACAAGCAATTCTATTCAGGGGAACCAAATGCAATTCTTCTTAAAATTAACCTACACATTGAATGGAAAGAAAGAGTTGTCTTCTAATATTTTTTATAGAGCACTATCGATTTCATGTGGCCCCACTCTAAGATACTTTGTAATTATTTGGAGCCTCACCAATAGAAGTTCTATAATTATTTGAACAGTGAAACTACTTATTTAACACTGAACAAATACACTTCAATAATCTTCAAACAAAATGAACTGTGCACACTCTATCAAACATCTCAGAAATAATGTACTAGCAATAAGAGAAACCTTGGCCACATTATTTTTCATGTTAAATAAAGCTATGTAATCTGATTATTAGGCCAGGTTTTGTATTTAATATCTTCTAATTCCACAAGAGACAACACAATTCCCCAAACCAGTGATAGAATAGATAATGCATGAATGTCTCTGAATCATGTGTCTCACCCTGAGAGGGTACAGACTCATGTATCATTGTAAAGGGCACCTTTAACTCCCTCTTCCATTTCCTCTTGGTATTTACATTAGGAACTTTGCACTATAATGGTATTTTATAAAGCTCAAGACGCATTTAAATGCCAGAAAATTAAACCAAGGGGATTTCATTTACCACTGGCTGTGTAGGGGATAGAGTTATACAACCCCTATTAATGCTAATGGGAGTTCATGAATAAATCTCCAGAATACAGAGAAAAATGTATCCCAAGAAGGACATGAAAGGGAGTCAATCGGCTCACTAGAGCAAAATTAAATGGCAGTTTGATTTCCTGAGCTAAAACCTTGTAAAAATGAAGTCACTTACACTTACAGTCACTTAGGACTAGTGATTATTTTTTAGTAAAAATTCACTTGTCTCTTGGAGGACTTAACTCATTTATATTTTTTATATTAACAATAATATATAGTTTTCCAATACATAATAATCAGGAGTAACTTATATTGACATACTTTGAAATTATCATTTAATGAATATTCTGATGATCGTTGGGGAAGTCCTTTGTCAATAAAGTACTGTTGAGCCAGTAGGAATCTAGATAGGTGGGACTAGGAGTCCAGGAGGATTCTGGGAAGGAGAAACACAAGAGAGTTCGACATGTAATCGCCATGAGGTAGGAAGCCAGGAACTATTCTCCGGTAAGAGAAATACTTCGATTTACAATTATGGGGTAATTACGTAAGTCAGAGGTAGCCAGTAAGAAACAAGAAAAGGCCAACAGCTTCATAACTAATATAGCCTCCTGTGTGTTTATTTGGGACTGATGTGGCTCTAAACCCAGGTGGGAAAGCGGCCCTAGAACCAGGCTGGCGGGAAAGCTTCTCTCAAGGAAAAAGCTTCTCTTTACAGATGATAAAAACATTTGTAAAAGTAAATCACCACAATTTGTGTTGTTATAACTTTAATATTAAAATTATAAGGTTCAGTGTACATGAACTTCAATAAATAGTGGAAGAATGGACCTATATATGTGGTCTATTGCAAAATAGTTCAATTATTTTTAAGAGTTTCAATGAAGTTCAACTAAAATATGGTCATTGGGTAATCAGAATTTATAAACTATTAAATTTTCAAACTTTTTTACCTTTTCTTCTTTATATAAGGTTTTGAGTGTACAAATAAATTATTTTCATTGATTAAAACACTTAATATATATCACCTGTTCTCATATCTCATAAGAACAGATTAATATAAAGCTATATATAACCATAAGTGATGAAAACAGAAATAATGCATTTATTGTAAAATATGTATACTAATATAATCAGATTATTTTCAAATTAGTTCAGTTTAAGTTTACTTAGCCTTTCTCAGAAATTACATTTTCTAAGTACGTCATTAAAGATGAATGGCTTTTGAAAATAGATGCGTATGCTGGCTAGTGTCTTGTTAACTAGTCACAAGCTAAAGTCATTTGGGGAGAGGGATCCAGAACTGAGAAAATGTCCCCACCATACTGGTAGGTATGCAGGTCTTTCATACATTTTCTTGATTTATGATTGTTGTGGGAGGGCCTACCTCAATGTGGATGGTGTAGCCACTGGGCTGGTAGTCCTGGACACTGTTGGAAGGCAAATGAGAAAGCCATGGGGAACAAGTTAGTAAGCAGAATTCCTCCACACCCTCTGCTTCAGTTGTTGCCTCTAGGTTCCTGTGTTGAGCATTTAACCTAACAAGCAGTGAAATAAAATAAACCTGTTTTCATCCCAAGCTGTTTCTGGTCATGGTATTTTAGAATAGCAATAGAAACCTTAACTTGATGAGTCAAGCTTTGTTTAAGTCCATGGGAGGCCTGCCCCTTATTCAATGGAGACAAGGAGACAGAGGAAGAGTGGATGAGGAGGAGAGTAGATGGGGGGAGGGATGACTGTAGTCAGTATGTGAAATAAATGAAAAATTGTTAATTAAATAAAACACAAAACTTAACTGAAATAGCATGTCTACCTAAAAACTCTTTATCACTTAATTTCCAAGCAAATAATGAATTTACTATTTCACTTCTTTGATGAGGTATGTAGTTCAGTAGCAGAGAACTTGCTTAGCATGCCTGTGTATTTGATATAGTGTTCTGTACTTAAAATATAAATTAAAATTCTTGTCTTGTATATGCTATTAGATATGGTCAGATTTGTCTTTAAAAGACAGGGTACACTATACAAACTCACTCAGCTTTTAAATGGTATTTCTACTTCAGGATAGCAAACTGAAGAACTGAGTGTGGGATACCTCCTTTTGAGTTGTTGCTCAAGGGTGTATCAGGAATTATTAAAATAATAAAGATGATGGCCATTGCTCTTGTTTATTCAATTGAACTTGATGTCAAGGTCCTACTGCTTAAAGCAGTCAAAACTTTGGTTACAGAATATGAAGAAATCAAGTTGCAAATGGCCAGGAATATTTTTTTTCCTGCTGACTAGCTTTCACAGTACATGAAAGTGCTTTGTGGTCTACTTGGGACATCAGGAAGTCATTAACAATGTGAACCCTGTGAATTACAGAAATGACTTGAGTGGCAATATTTGTATGAATATTATTAGGGAAACACAACAATTTCTGTTGGGATTTAAGGCCCAATTCAGGGAAGAAAATACATGGTTGTTAATGTAATTCTGGCTAAGAACACAGGGAAAGTATGGTGGCAGGTCCCAGGAAAGAACTAACTGCTATTATTTTGCTAAATGAACACAGTATCAAACATCTTTTTAAGTTCCTAGCTCTGTACAAACAGGTTAGTGCAACTCTCAAACCTCATTAGAGAAGTTTCTATGCCATAGATAGTGGTTAAAGCTGAAATTCACAAATGACCAAAATGCAGATAATAAGGGTCAGTGGATGCTCTGCCAGAAATAGATCATCTATGCCACTTCCTCTCCCCAAGACTCAGATACATTGCAGAAGGGATTCAGAGGACTAAGAACCAGATGTCAGGAAGGACATTAGTGAAGCTCTCTTCTGGACATGACAGGATCTTTGCACTCATGGTCCTATAGCACCTGTGGTTGCCCATAGAAAACCTGCTCAGGTTCACTTAATTAAGGAGATAAACTCCTAACTCACTGACATCAAACCAGGTAGCCAATCCTTTTCTCTTTACTGTGGCTTTGATGAGACCCTCAATCTTAATAAAAGCTCAGATAGAAAACAATAGAAATAGTCTTTATCGTAAAACCCCTTAGTGAAAATATTGGTCATAGATAATTAAGTACTCACTGTACCCAAGCTATTGAACACCACCAAAAAAAGAAAAAAAGAAAAAGGAAAAAATAGAAACCTAAAAAAGAAAAAGAAACAAAAAACAAAAAAAAAAAAAACCCACTTCCTGTCCTGGAGGCTAATAGCAGTAAAAACATAAAATCATGAGAGTAAGCTTCTGCTTTTCTAATCTTCCTCCCTGACAGGCCCCAAATTCAATCTAAAACTCAAGACGTCACATGTTCTCAAAGTTCAAGTGCATTTGCTTGAGGGAGAGAGACCAAGAGAAGGGCTTCCCTACCCCAGTGACTTACTCCAGGGCTTCATCATTAGTCCTTTCAAGGGGAACGTGACAGCATATTAGAGTAGTATTAGCTTTGCTTAGATAAACAAAATCTACCTAGTGACTCTCAGCAGGTCCCCAAGGCTCCATTCATCCAAGCATGACCTCACTTAAGGTCACTACCACTAATGGCAGTTGATGCCCCTGAACTCTTCTCTCCACGCCTCAGCTATTCTGTTAGCATTCCTAATTGACTTTGTCATTTCTGAGGCAATTTCATTATAAGCCAGGGCCATTTCTGCAGTTGCTGATATTTCGACCATTTTGTGAAGTCGTGTGTGGAACCCTGAATTACCGAAGGGAAGTAAACAGTAATATGTGTAGAGTTTCAACTCTACCTTTCATTATAAAAGGAGTGCTTTACAAGCCAAATTCACTAGCATTCTTGGGAGACTTATTCTCCTATTCCCAAAGGAGACATAATCATAACTATTTTTTTGAGAATTCCCTTGTACTCTCTTTGATGTAGTTGCAATTTAACACTACTCTTTTTATCTCTGGGGAGAATGAAAAACTGCATGGTTTAAACTACTCTGAGATTTTATGGTAGAGAAAAAAAAGTGTGCCCTCAAGGGTAGATTAGTGTGATGCAGAAGCTGAATGCAGATGGGAGTCTTTTATCTCAGCCCTCTAAGTGCATTAACTAATGATCGTATTTAAAGAATTCTGCAGACATCTCAAACTTGTTTGTGTACTCTCTTCAGCAGGAAAACCTTTGCCTTGCTTTAATGCAAACAGGGATGTAATGAAACCTGTCATCAGGCAGTCACAAGCATGTCTCCTGAAAATGCTAGTGATGGAGGATTGTACCAGGGTGACAGAAGCAAGCAGGGGGCAAAGCAAATGCTGTATGTGTTGGAGAGGTAGTGGCGGCTCATGACACCTGACAAGTGTGCATGGCTTAGGTTGGTGACACCAGCACGGGTGACTGTGAGCAGTAACTGCCTTTGCAGTTACCGGTTCCTCTTAGAGATGCATTGTTTTACTTTGTTTTGCTGTTTTTATTCTTATAAAATTAATAGTGATTTATGTATTGCATAAATAATCTAAGCAGTATTGAAGAAGGTAATATGAAAATGAAATTCCAGTTACTTTATACTCTTAGACCCTTTCAATAATCTGCCTTTAGGTCTTCAGGTAATTGTTTCAATAGCTATAAATGTTATGTATAAATATATTTGTGTGTTTTATTAGTAAATATTAAATATAATATGTTTCCAAAACAATCAATAGAGTTTGCTACTCTATCATCCTTACCCTCTACCCTTCCAAATTTTAGTTATGCATGTATTTATAATTTGCATTTTTATTATATTTGTTATATTTTGATACAGCATATATAAATTTCAATTTCTTCACAAAATTAACATTGAGAAAAATTGTACCCATGCAACCCAGGCTAGTCAAATATGAGAGCCTTCCATCTCAAGACTTTTGAACACTGGAAGAAAATATGTGTTCTACTTTGACCATCTATGCAATATATTTTTATCTTTCTTAAGTTTCTATTACTTTGTAATTAGTATGTAAACTTGGTTTCATTGAGGCAATTTCTTGTATGTGTATCATGTACTTCAGTGTTATTTGTCCTCCATTAAACCCCCTTGTCCCTTTGCCCTTGTCATGCTGGCCCCCTTCCTTCTCTTAAGTAATCTTCCTACCTTCATAACATATACATGCTTGAGGAGCATGCGTTATCCTTTGATAGAATGAAAAATATAGATTCTTTCATTTTACATCTATTATTAATCTCTGTGCTCATTTATTTCTGTAGACACTTTATTTTATATTACATTATGGGTAAGACTGTTTCATCGGTGTGAATGATTGCACATATTTTGAATCCTTGATGCCTGTGAATGTCAGGGGACGGCAACCGATCCCTTGTAAATGGATTTCCAGAGGGTTGTGAACTGCTATAGGGGTGCTGGGAATAGAATCCGGGTCATCTGGAAGAGCACTACTGATCCAGCTCTCCAGCCCCTTTATGTATTCTCTTTAAATGTGTGCCATCATGTTATATCCAAAACCATCAATCTAATCGTGTACTAGTTAAAAACTGCTCATTCTAAATATTTTTCTGAAATTCTTTTAACTTACATGAGTCATTTTGTAGGCCAGTTCCATAGTCACTGTTTTAGAACGGCCTTCTGCTTCCATCGTAGGTTAAATCCTTTGTTTCTGGGATACTTCCCCCATCAGTGAATTCACCTTCTCAGTGAATGTGATAGATGGTTACTGTGATTGATTCACTCAATGAGCCCTGTACATTAATGGAGGTGTGCTTCTCACCCATCCTTGGAGATCTGAGGCTGACCAATTGATTCTTCTGTGTTCAGCTTTGATTACTTCACTATGGTCCCCGATATTTAGTGTTGTGCTACCCTCTCTTGTCATTTTTCAATAAAGTGCTAGGTTAGGTTAGATAAACAAAAGTGTAATATTTAGTACTAGGTTAGTATTGATTGCCGTGGCAGATATTCACTTTGGCAGTGTATTTCACAGGCACTAAGACAGTAGTTTGTAAGCCTTCTGCACTTAAAACACTGGTAGTTCTTTAATCTGCATTGTTTTCCTGTTACTACACGTGCTTCATGACATATTTTAGTCATGGTGTGATCTTGTCGAAATAACCATGCTATTTATTAAGCAAGAAACTCTCCCCCCTCTTTGCTTATACTAATCTTGCTCCATTATTGGTGTTGGCCACTTCCTGCAGAGAATTTGTAGCAGCCATGTCACTCAATTCTTTAGTAAGCATCAACTTCAGTTTATTTAAAACAAATAATCATAAAAACAAAAAAATGGCTAGTTTCTGAAAAATCACATTGAGATTTTCCCATGCTCATTCAAACAGTGAGACTAAGGGATCACATCAAAATACACCTTAGTTTTCTCACAGTATCCTGTGTCTGAAGGATTTTGTACTTCAGTACCATGGAAAAGTAGCTGAGTAGAACATGTTAAAGTGGCTTCTTCCTTCATGGTTCCTAGTTGCTGGCTTTACACTGAGAAGACGTAGGCTGAGAGAGGCATAGCAAAGCTACCCAACACCAAACATCTTCCACAGAAAATGTGGGGCAAAACTTAGTTCTCAAGCACAATATTAAGTTCTAGCAATGTTGGGAGGTATTATATTCACCTTGGTTTGTGTGTGCTCTTGGAGAAAAACCGAATTTTCTTGACACTCATATTCAAATATTTGAAGTTTCGAAGTAGAATACCTCAGTAAGTGTCTTTTTCATCAGGAGTCCTTCCAGTTCTGCATAGGCTTTCTCTGAGAGAAAGCATTGGGACACAGGAAGTAAGGTAATCTGTTTTAACCCTCCTCTTGGTTTCAGAAGCCATTCAATGTATTTTAAAGGCATGTTGTCATGCAGCTCTAAGTAAACTTTTCTGTGCCTCATTCTTAGGAACTTTTCAATATTTTAGATTAGTGAATTTTTAAATTGATAGGATATACATACACTGAATGTTTTCATTTGTTCATTCATTTCCCATTTAATCTGCTCAAAATACTTGGTTCTCGATTGTTACCACTCTGGTTGGCAGTGTGAACATGGGAGAGTGGATCCTAAAACTGAGGCAGACTAAAGTTTCACGCATTAGCCATTTTTATTCAGGTCATCAGACAATTTATATTCTGAGGATATTCTGAGGCCTAAGCAAGGTCATCTGAAAAAAGTTCACAAGAGTTCCAGATGTAGAGTCACAAGGGCAAGAGGAGTTCACGTGAGTTTAGGTTGCACATATATCTGAGAACCACCATGCTTAGAAGCATGGTAATGGGTAAGATAATGGATAATCTGAAGTGAAACCACTCCTATTTACTACCTGTGAGTATTTACTATTTACACCTGGGAAGGGCACAAAAGCACATTCTAAGAACAAACCCATGTAGTGGAGGAACAGAGGTCACAAGACTCGTGTCTTGTGTTCCTGGAGTTTTTTCACAAGTTCTCAGAATTCCTTCAGAGCTTCATTTGAGGACCACGTTCTGACACCAATGAGAGAAAGAATCACTTTTCCTTCTCTGCAACAGAAAAGATGGAAAACTCACAATATCTTATCCCCTGGCTAAGGTTATAAAAGCAGTTGAGAATTTATTTCAATGCTAGGTTAATAATTACCATGCAGAATCTTTCCCTAGAATCTTCTAGGTTTAATTTGTATGGACATGAAAGTCAAGTTCGTCACCTTGATTTCTTATACAGCCCAGGACTACCTGTCCTGAGATAGCACCACCTGAAGAGGTCTGAGCCCTTCCATATCAATAACAAATCAAGAAAATATTCCAAGACATTGTCATGTTTCACATGATGGAAATAATTCCTTCATTGATGTTTCCTCTTCCCATGTGACTCTGATTTGTGTCTAGTTGATAAAACTCACCATCACAGAAGTTAGCATAACAGTGTGAGTGCATACTATATTGACCAGCATGGAGAATTGTGCTCACACATCACAAACACTCCTTGAAACACACATAGCACTCACTCTAGAAAAAGAAGACATATAGGAAAATGTGTCCACATCAGTATGGAGGTATCCTTATGCTGTAGTTAACCTCATTATGCCCTTACTTCACTGAGACTTGTGAAATTCAGTTCACAAGGTAAGTTGTAGAGAAGAAAATAACAAACTTATTGCATACTTGGAACTCCACAAATTTTGTCTCTGAATGCCTGATTTTGTTCGACATATTTGAAATTAAATGTTACTCCCTAACTTCTAATCTATAAATGCTCCTTTATCCTTTCCTGGTGTATTGACTCTTGTCTCCAACTCTGAAGACTCCTTTCAGGCCCAGGCAAAAGAGTAAGTAGGGAGTTATTGCCCTGATGTCCTTTCATTCACTCACAGCCATGCTAGGAAGCTCAAATCAAAGGATCCCAGAAATTACAGCCTTAATGTGTCCTAGGGAATGCTCTGCATTTAAGATAATTTAAGTTTTAGGAGATTTATACCAAAATCAATATTTATAAATGATTAGTTTTACTTAAGGGAATAGCCTCTATCTTCATTAGATTTCATGGCTTTTAGAGGCCTATGGAAACATTTCAGAATATATTCCTAACATTAAAAATGTTTTGACAAATAAATATATTGAGTATTCACTACTAAAGTATAGAGTCATTGTTCTCATATTTTTCAAAAAATTAGTGAGATATGTAAAGCAAGCAACTTGAGGTTTGTACCAATGCATTTCCCATATTGGGAGCATCACAAAGATAACAAAGATCTAATAAATTTTACCATGATCTGGGATGTTCATTATGTCATTCATGGCTTAATGCTGCAAGGTCAACAAGTTTGAAATAACACAACTTTTGGTCCCTCTCTGGATTCCGCTACTTTATCCTGTCTGTGAAGGCCACTCATCAGCTCTACTGATCAGAGCACATTTCCAAACCTTTTCAGGAGAGACAGTACATTTCTCTATCACCAGAACAAATTATAACTTTGAACTAGGCTGAAATGTTTTTGTCAACATGACTATTAATGCCGGACATTAATTCAACTGCTTAGAGACTTTCAGTAGAGAAAGACAATACTATATTGAGAGAATTACAGAATACTGATGTGTTTAAAGGCATAGTCAACTATCATGACTAAAACAGGGATGATTTATCAATTACTTAAGCTGGCAAGTCATGGTGGTGTGTGAGAGGATACAAGGAGATAAAGGTAAACCAAGAGTTAAAAATGCGGAAATTGCTTGAAAAACAGAAACAGTGAATAGAGATGAACAAACTGTAGGATGGGAACAGCAGAGAGGAGAGAACCATCTGAAGGCCATTGCACTAGAGAATGGGAATTACTCTTGGTAAAGGTAGTTACACTTCCAGGTAGGTAAAAGTATTTAGAATAAAGTTAGAAATTGTATTGCTTTAGGAAAATGACAATAGTGGGTTTTTTTCTCTAGTGGCTATGAACTCTTCAGTCATGGGTACAGCAATTGGAGAGAACAGAGATCCATAAATTCAACAGAACACAACTTTCAGGCATGATATCCTCTCTTTTATTGATACTTGTTAACTGTTTCTAAGGAAAAAGTACAACGAAAATGAGAAAATATTTTTAAAGTCAACATGACACAAATTGCATCATGCCAATTCTCTTTTGGCAAAAAAATATTTAGAAAGCAGTTGAACACAGTCGAACAGTCCTTTGGAATAACACGAAGAGAAGAAGCTACATATTGTTCCCAGATGGAATTTCTACAGAACTGCACAGCACAAGCTGATCTTTTCTGCCAATAGAAGCAGAGTCCCCAGTCCCCAGGTGGAATTCGACTTTAACATTAGAATCAGCCAGCAATACTATATGAGCCAGGAAATATAAGCCAGCTGCTACTGTGTTGGCAAGGACTTATTCTTACAGAACCCTTCTGTATTCAATAAATCTAGGAGCCTTTCTGCACCGTATCTTCATACCATTGTCATGGGTCTTTATCAAAAGATTAAGAGTACTTGGGGGTGTTTATAAATAAGCTAGTCAGGTAGCAATCAGGAAACTGTGCTTGGCATATACATATGGGGTGATGGGCAACAATTATTTATTAAAGCACTTTGTGGTTACAATTGTGATTAAGACTTGCAGCATGAATAATAAAAACCCAGAGACATACATTGGGGTTCAAGCTGAAGATCAGGGAAACAAAGCAGTCAAGCCACCAGAGAGATCCTTCCTCTACCAAGGTTGGGGCAATATTGTCTTCAACGTAGCTGGAGACTAATTGTCTACTCTGAATGCCAGGTCTGAGACCCTGTCTTATAAACTTCTCCAGCGCTGGGATTAAAGGAGTGTCCTCTGTTTCTCTTTTAGACTATCATTCTCATGTAACCCTGCATGGCCTTGAACTCACGGAGATCCATCTGCCTCTTTCTCCTAAGTCCTGGGATTAAATGTATGTGCCACCACTGTCTGGCCTCTATGACAGTGGCGACCATTGCATTCTGATCTCCAAGCAAGCTTTATTAGATCATAGATAATATATCACCACAAAGACTTGCTTTGAGTGAGTGTCTGCAATTGTGTCAATATAAGTACAATTTTAATAGTTAGCTGTGAAGAAATTCTATGCTCTAATTTTGTAATTGTTTTTTCTGTCCTCAAACTAGTTGAAAATACAGAACAGCTACGTCATTTTGTCTAGCACATGTTTTAGAAGGTTTGCTAATATTGTGGTTTAACAGTGTTTAAATTATTTTATTGCCAACAGAATTTTAATGGCCTCAAAATAAACCATTTTTGTAGCTGTTTGCATTACCTAAAGAAATTTAGCCAAGTGAGAAACACAGTTAAGAATTACTTTAATAATTGCACATTACATATGTCTCAGGTAGGTATTTTGCCATTTTCTGTGGAAGTATGTCTAAGAATCTACTATAAACTTAGATTTCCTCTTCTGCTGTGAATCAGTCTTTAATGCCAAACAGGTGTACTAATCTGATGCAGGCTAAATTCCAAAGGAAAAAAAGTAAGAATGGAAAATAATTATGAGTTAAATAAAAAGAACAAAATGTCATTAGAGAGGTACTAATGATGCTGCTAAACAATCAAACAAAAGTGAAACAAAGATCAGATAATTGACAAAAAATAAACAACTGCATCCAGTCTCAAATTGTTGCTGAATGCACAGACCAATGATTCTCTACCTTCTTAATGATGAGACCCTTTAATACAGTTCCTAATCTTGTGGTGACACACAACCACAAAATTATTTTCATTTCTACTTCATAACTGCAGTTTTGCTTCTGTTACAAAGAGTAAAGTATATATGTTTTCTGGTGATCTTAGATAACCTCTGTGAAAGAGTCATTGAACCTAAAAGAAGTTGCAACCCACATGTTGAGAACCTTGGCAAAATTATTTTGAGTGGAAATCCTGGCAGATTGCTATCACCCATTCCTCCTCCTGTCAGCTGCCCAATCTATCACCTATCTTCCATAGGCACCATATGGAATATTATCTGGCATTCCAGGTATTGACTCCCAGACCCATTCTGCTTGCCCATCAGCATATTAAGAAACCTAACACACATGATGCCCAACAATATGTAGAGTCTGACTCAAAACTCCAGACAGAGACCTCAGAACCACTCCATCATGCTACCTGCCAAGATGTCCTGAGACTGAATAGTATTCTGTGCCCTTGATCCCAGATAAGTACCCATAATTTGGCTTTCATACCAACAACTTTCATTCCTATTGTGACTCCAGCTGCTGTGACCCAAAGATCACTTTCAGAAACTAGTGAGCCCTTTACAAACTTCTAAAGAAACATTTTAACCCTACAAAAAGTTTATTCCTAATCTCAGAAACTACTCTTATCCCTGGTTAAACTGAGACCACTTTTGACACCCATTTATATATCAACATAGAGTGGTCCCAATATTGACAATTTGTAGTAATAGCAATGAAAGATCTAAGAGCAGATCTCTACATCAAGGAACTCTACCAGTGACCTAAGTCCATATACCTGGATCCCACCTACAAAACATAAACAACGTGAGTAACCATGACAGTATCATCTCTACAAATTAGCACTCCCATTGCAATGTTCCCTGAGAAAACCAATGTAGTTAATGTGCATGACAATGAATTCAAAACAGCAATTATAAGTATGCTCAAGTAACTTAAAGATATGAGCAAATGCCTGAAGTAGGAAAATGAAAAAGCAAGCAAACTGTTGAGTGAAATGGAACGTGAATGAAAAACTATGGAAATCAAAGAAACACCTCAGAAGAAAGTATCACCAATAGACTGGAAGGAATGTCATATCTGAAAGACAAGATAGACAAGATCGATCACTCAGGGAAAAACAAAACAAAACAAAAAGCGATGGGGAATGTTCTTCTGTGTATATGTTTGTCTTATTTGAAGAATAAAGCACTGTTGGCTAATAGGGAAGCAAGATAGGTGGGACTAGGGGTCAACGAGGATTCTGGGAAATGTAGTAAAGAGAAGTCACCATGTGATTCAGGCAGGAAGTGATGTAGTAGGGCAGAATCAATAAGCAGAGACAAGTAGGAAATTGCTCTCTTCTCCTCTCTTTTTCCCTTCCCTATCTCTTTCCTTCCCTTCTTTTCTCTTCTCTTCTCTTCTCTACAGAGAAGCTAAGCAGACATGGTGTAGACCCAAATGGAGTAAGAGGCCTGAACCTTATCTCCGGTAAGATAAGGCCAAAAGGAAATACTTAGATTATTGGAAAATGTGTGAATAATAAGATTGAGCCAGCAAATAAAAAGCCTTAGCCAACACCCAACAGCTTAATAACAAATATAGCGTCTGCATGTTTCCTTGGGGCAGAGAAGGGCAGTGGGACATAGGCAGGCCAGAGAAAAACTCACACTACAAAAAATTTAAATTATTTAATTGTTAATGTAAGTCAGTAGAGGTAAAAATGACCTTACAATTCATTTAAAAGCTTATTTTCTCTAATATTCAAGAATATATTTTGTGGAAATTCCCAACACTAAGATGACAGCATTCAATAATTCTTCAAATGTACATCCTAGCAGGATATTCACCTTGCTCTCTCTGTACCCCAACCCCACACTTTCCTTTCTTTTGTATTTCTTTTATGTTATTGGAAAGTCATGAAAATCACACTTGCAACCACAATGCATAAAACTTGCAAAGACCCCTGGTGGTCTAGTTGTTATAAGAAAAGTGAGAAGAGATTCAGCAGAAGTTAGGTATTCACATATTACAAACATGAAGGAACTATGTGGGAAACTTGTTCCAGCTCTCCTTTGTCATGCTTAATTGGTCTAACATTGCATCTGTGAGTCTTCAGAAAACAAGTTAGATTATGCATATTTGAGAAACTCAGCCTTTCAAAGCTAACATGACCTGAGGATGCATCTGAGTTGTTTGAGTGTTTACCTGGGATGCAAAAGTCCTGAGATTGCTCCTCAAGACTTTGTAAAAGGGGATTTGTGTTGTTCATCTATAATCCCAGTAATTTGCACAGTGTTGTGCGCAGTTGGTTGTTTTCTCTTACTCCTTGCTCTTTGAAGGCCCTTCCCACAGCTCCTAAATAATCACATGGAGATTTATCCTTTCTTAAGAAATGTCAGCCTTAGCTTGGCCTGTTTTTCTCACACACATACCCCAGTCCCATTTTCTTTCTCCTTCTGTTTATCCTTTCTGCCTGGCAATCCAGTTGAATCCTTCAGCCTACTTATTGGCCATTTGGCTCTTTATTAGACCAATCAAGTGTTTTACAGAGGCAAAATAACAGTTTCACAGAGCTAACCAAACACAACTTGAAGAATACAACACATCTTTGCATCATTTAAACAAGTATTCCATGGCTTAAGTTGATGTAACATATCTACAGTTAACATTTCACAACAGTTGTGAGTAGAAGTTTTCTGGAACCTAGATTGAATTCCATTAGAAGCAATGGTTTCATGTTTACTAATTCATCAGGCAATACCACAAAACACAGTAAGAGCTGTGAAAGCTGGCTGAACCTTAAAAAAGACAGTAAGAGAGATTGATTTGGTTCAATGTCAGTCTAAATTGACCTTAGGATTATAGTATTATAAGAACTACATAGGAATATCTTAGATGTGTCTTAGAGTCTCAAACCATAAATATTATACATACCTATGAAAATAAAATCTTTAAATATATGAAGCTAAAATTAAGTTCTCAAATTAAAGAGAAAATAAATGTTTTCCTAACATTGTAGAAAACTGAACAAACCTTTCTCATCAATTGACAGTATGATAGACAAAAAAGTTATTCTGAAGACATTGGTAGTCATAACAATTTCATCCATTGTCTCTAGGATTCTGGATGTGGAATGTATAATCCAATGTCAGGAGGTTCACATTTTTTTCCAATTGAATATACAATAAAGTATGCATAATGTCTAAAATAGTATCCATGGGTGTGAATATATTCTCATGACTAAATAGAAGCTAAGTTTAAAATTAATAATCAGATATTCAAAAAATTAAAAAATGGAAATTAAGTGCCTAAGTTACGCACGTATCAGATAATAAATCAGAGGATTTTTGAAATAGTTTTCATTGAGAACTGAGGATGTAGCAAAATAGGAGAAACACTTTCCATGAAAACATGGAGGCTTGAATTTAGATCCCAAGCATGTACACAGATCCAGATGAATCACATAATCCCAGTGCTTGTGTGTTGTGGTGTAGAAGAAAGTGGGAAGCTCTTCAGAATTCATTTGCTAGCCCCTCCACTGTATTAGTGAGCTCCATGTTTAGTGGGAAACACTGTCTCAAATTATAAGGTGAGAGAGAAAACAAAACTATATATGATCAACCTATAGACTCAAAACATGCACACATATACATAAATTGATACATACACAAATATACACAATACTGTCACCTTAATAGCAATGAAAATAAATACTATCTAAGCCAGCACTTTAGGGAAAATTATAATGTAAAAATTCTTACTTTAAAAGAAAGTTATTTTTTATTTTTGTACATCATTTATTTATTCATTTATTATGTGTGTGCATACATGTGTGTTCCACATGCATATATAGAGCTCTAAGAATAACTTTGAGGACCTAATTATTTTCCACCACATGGGCCACAGGGCTTAACTCAGTGTTTTTGCTGCATGAAACATTTTGTCAACCCATAGAATTAAAGGAGGAGGAGTGTATAAAACATTACTTTAGAATATTATTAGAAAAAAACAAAGCAGAAATAATACATATGAATATATTAACTATATGTCTATCTATATTTACCTATAGGTAAGATCCTATACATTGAATTGATATACCCTGTGCTAGATAGCATTAAGACAATGATACAAGTAAGAGTCATTTAAGAAGAAACCCGAATTAAGAAAATATCCCTACCAGATTATATCCCTACCAGATTTACTCATAGACAATGTAATGTGGGGCATTATATTGACTAATGATTGGTGTGTAAGGGCCTAGACCTCTCTGGGTGATGCCACCTCTAGTCTCTTGGTCCTGGGAGAGCAAGCCATGAGGAACAATTCAGTAAGCAGGACTCCTTCACAAGTCTGTGCTTCAGTTAATGCTTTAAGTTCCTGCCCTGATTTATCTCAGTGATGGATTATGAACTGAGAATTGTAAGATGAAGAAAATCTTGTCCACATCAAGTTTATTTTGGTGACAATGTTTTATAACAGGAATAGAAATATTAACTAAAACATAGCTTGAGTCAATATTTGCAAGAGAGACAGAGAGAGAGAGAGAGACAGAGAGAGAGAGAGAGACAGAGAGAGAGAGAGACAGAGAGAGAGAGAGACAATATTGATACAGGGCACTGGAGCATATGCCTATAGGCTTAGTACTCCAGAGGCTGAACTAGGAATATGCTATAAATTCCAGACAGCCTTCGGTACATAGTGAAATGTTTCAAATACCTGAAAAATAAATAAAAACATGATTTGAAAAAGGAGCTATCAATATAGATTCTCGAGATATTTTGGAATAGGGAAAATGTTATGTTATACATATTGGTTATTGCGATAAATTATATAAAGTCTTTAACATACTCTGCTTTCTTTTTGGTAAAATTAATTTTTAAATTCAAGTAACCCTGATTAAAATCTCTTTGGGAGTTTTCAGAAATTTTCAAAATTATATTAATATGCTTGTAAAAATGAAAAAAATGTTAGTCAAAAGATTTCTGTAAAAATAACATAAATGACTCACTATCTTTGTCAAAGCTTCAGCTTGATGGTTGCAGTGATCAAAGGGAAGGAGACAATAGATAAATAGAATAAAATAGGGTCCAGAAAGAAACCAACGCGGAAAAGGCCACTTTACTTCCAGAAATGTCAGAAAACAACCCAAGGGATAGATAAATCATTCTAATAAATAATGCTGGAAATGTCTGTTCATGTGAAAGTAAACACAGAAATCAATCTTAGCAGTGTTTTGACTGTTATATAATTGCTAGAACCTCAGCTTAAAATGACAAACAAGATTGATAAATTTAAATTAACATGGTTTTTCTCTGAAGAAGACTTTGGTAAAATTAAGGCAATAATGCAATGTCTGAGACAAAATGTTTGCTTGTACCAGTAAAGGACTGAAGTCCCTAAGATACAATAATTCTGCAACAGGAAATAATTTACAAATTGTGAAAATATAAGACTATGTATTTCGTAAGCTGTGATTGTAAGTAACTAGTAAGTGCACGAAAATGCTCTCTCATCTTTATATCACAGACAGCATATGCATAATATGCTGAAAACATTTAAAACATCCTGAATCTTCAAGAGGTAGAAAATTGTCAATTAGAGGGAATGCAAAATGCTATTATCTTTAGATATCTGAGTTCATTTCTTCATGCAACAACCTAGCCTACATACACTTAATTTATCATAAATGCATATGTTTGTGAATCTCTATTCACAATATTTCAACACTGCAACAAACTGAAATGTCAACAGATGAATGGCTAAAACAAATGTAGTATAGTCGTTCAATGAGGAGTAGTCTGCTGTATTCTAAAAGCAAGAATATGTGATTGATATTACTTGCAACTACTGCCTACATATTCCATGTATTCACATATATAATTTTAGAACAAATGAAGTTTTTGTTTGGTGACAAAATACTGAATAGCCCTTAGTGAGATTATGGTATAATAGGATTAATGACAGACAGTTCAAGTAGCAAGGAAATTGAAAGATAAAATGACTTTTATTTGGATTATCACATGGACTTTTACAGAAAACACCTGGAGTTATTTGTATATTGTATGAATCACACTAACTTAAAAATTAATGTAGAGTTGGCATACAATGAAAAAGAAGGAAATTCTGGTATATGACTAACGTCTGAACATTAAAGACGCTTGCCCAATGAAATAATCCAAGCACAAAGTAAAATCATTACAGAATTTTGTGCATGTGGACATTTAGACTTGTCAACATCATGGAGATAAAAAGCTTAAGAAAGACGGAATGATTGTTGAATGGTAGAGTTTCCATTTTTCCAGGTAGAGAATTTGGGTCATGAAGGTGGTCATGGTGGTATGTTAAGAATGTACTTAAAGGGTGATGTTTCTCTGATTTCTTTCTCAGTCACTTCATCATCTGTATATAATGCTTTCAGCATTCACATCTGGGTGAGACTGATGATTACTTACTTCCAATAGTAGAATGCATAGCACCTTACAGCACTATAGAAGCAAGCCAGTAGGAATGAAGCTGAAAGCTATAATAATGACTAACCTGGCAAGATAATAGCCATGGTGCAATAGTGGCATGAATGTCACAACAGGAAACAACTACTTTCTGAATGGATTTAAGTGTCACTACTAAAGATGATTCCCATATGTAGCACCATCATTGGGACCAAGAACCTGTAGTTAGACAGGTCAGAAATCCTAAAGGTGAACTATTATTCTGCTAAATGAATATCACATTAAACTGACCCCTAATAACTTTCTTAATTAGAGATGCTTCTTTTTTATATTTGGCACTTAACACAGAAACCCAATACTTGTCAAGATGTAGAAGGAAAATAAAGTATAGAATTCTCTGCCTTAAATGGGACATACTTCAAAGGCTCAGAAATCAATGCAAAAGATGGGATGGAGATAGTTTAAGAGTCAGAGGTGTTGGATGACTACAAGGAAACAATGTTTGGGGATTACAGCAAGGAAGTTGTGCATATGAATTCATAGCAAGTGTGACAACATGAGTAACAGGTACAAACTTAAAGTAAACATAATCCACATACAGATAGATAAAGTGTACATGAAATCCATTAGTAACAAAGGAACTATTGACAGCTGACAACTTCTGGGAGAGGGGGGATCCTGTTTGATTTTTTTAATAGCACAGCCTTTGATAAGTTGGCTACTCCCAGTTAAGGCCACACATCCAAGTGCATAACAGCAGCACAAATTGTTCTTTTTCAAATGAGGACACAATGTTGGGTGAATAAGGATAGGTATGGATCTGAAAGAAATTGAGAGGAGGGTGGAATATGATCAGAACAAGTTATACTAAAGTATAAATAATCAATAAAAATGAGAAAGTTGTAGTCAATCCTAATAAGCAGAATATTTAGGAGAGAGTTAGTTTTGTGATGCTTATTTTATATGTGCTTTACCACAATAAAATAATTGAACAATTGTGTATAGTATCTGCATAAAAATCACTGGCTTTGAGTGTCCATTTCTGAAGGGACGGGGTTTGCAACTGTGTATCCAAAAAGGAGTTCCATTCTCTGCATTTTCACTAATGCTTATTAACTATATAATTGAGGAGTCCCTATATGCTAAGCTTTATTTCATATTCACTCCCCACTCCTATCAACCAGACAATCCGGGACACATCTGTTTCTGTGTGCCTTTGCCTATGACCTCCATACCTTCATACTCTGTGGTGATTTACAATAACTGGTAATATTATGGCATTCATGCCTACAGGGCTCAGACTAGAATTACTACAATGTACAATGAAGTGACTATGAATCCAATAGGAGACAGATCTAGTAGAAGACAATCAGTCCCAAATCAGATTATGCTCCAGTTTCCTTCCCCTTTGTCAGGATGATCATTTAACCTGACAAGATAGGGCAGACAGAATGGTACGATAAAGAAGTCTCAGTAGGCAGCTGTTGGTTGTCCCAAATTTACAGTCTTTGTTGAAAACCATGGAAAGATGAGGGAGCTAGACAGTGCATCTCAGGCCACTTTGGAAGTACCTTTACAAGCAAGAGCTTTCAAGACCTGAAACACCATTATAGTAACCAAAACCTCCTTTTGACTTTGCAAAATTTGATGAATATATCCAGTCACCAAATGTTCATGGAAGCAAAAATCCTTGATATTAAAGAGAAGTGACAGCAAGATAGACACCATCAAGATCAGCTGCTCATATGATGCATTTGGAAGTGCAGCACTTCCCTTGGTTCTTTAATATCATGAGCCTGTAAAACATACCATGAAAGTTTTTGCTAGTGAAAAGGATGGAGTTCCAATATCCACAGTTTGATGTGTCTACCACTCTGGAAAGCTGTGAGTTAGGTTCAAGCTTACTTAAAAATTCCTTAATGCCACAGTGAGACATATAGAAACAAATCTATACACTTTAGGAGAGGAAAAATAAGTGTATTACTACAATTTGTATTAATAAACACCAGGGAAAGTTATTTTCTGTCACAGTGTTGCTAACAATAAGGAGAACAATAGAAAATACCAATGTTTGATCCTTCAAATCTCTAAGACAGTGGCTCAAATGAATAGTTTCCTTTGAAAACTTCCTCCACAAACAGCATTCTAAAGCCCCTTTCCCTTTATGTCACACATTGAAAGCCAGCATGTAACATACTTGGCCCTATCCAAACAAGTTTCGCTTGTAGCAAGACCAGCTCAAACTTGAAATCCTATCATATCTTCCCTTGATTTTCCTTTCTGACACATGGCCAGCGTTCTATGAGATTGGTGTCTCTTTGCTGTGATAGAGATAATGAACTTGTCTGCTCAATAACATGTTTTTCTGGTGGAGTCACGGAGTAAATAGTGACCATAGGAATGAATATAGACAGATGTTGGTAAGGTAGAGATCTCCCATAAAAAGACCTCACATTTTACACAATTGTCTTAATGAGTCTGTTAAAAATTATTTTAACTGTTTTAGTTTCTTCATCTACAAAGTCACAATACTCTCTTCCTTGTAATTATTCTTAAAGGATAGCATACGACATAATTATAGTTTTAAGAATCCTATTCAATTCTCTAAGAATCATTAAAATGAAGTCTATATTAAAACTGAATTATTATTATAAAGTAATGCCTCTCAATTCAAAATCATTAATGAAGATATTTTGCAATGTGATAAAATGTGCCTTCAGTTAGTACAGAAAAAGAAATTCAAAGCTCTTTTAATTAAACATTGGATATTCAGAACTGAAGGAAATCAGTTTTGCCAAGCTATTTGTATACCAAAAGAACAGAATTCACAAGCTAATTATCCAAAGGTCAAGCATAGAATGAATCAGTTCAGAAATACTAATTAGTGTTTTACTAGTGATTGCATGAGAACATTTTTAGATGCAAAATTAAATAATAGAGATTATAAATGGAGAGCGTGGGTGATTTAATAATTTATTCCTCCCACTCTAATCAGGATTTCTGACTATTGCTTTTCTCTAACACAATTCAACAGTCTTCCTTTTTCTTTATTTTCCTCTCCTCATTCCTTTGAGATTGGAACTGTTGACATGACTTTTAATTTGTTTACATTAAGGCTAAGGGAGAGCTCTTCATAGTTGAAAGGAAATGGTATTTTAATTAAACTGGGCCTTTACTTGTTTACATGTATTTCACTTTCTTCTTTACCAATGAAGCACGTTTTTCCATAAAGCCATGGGTTCTACAATAGTCTTCATTAAAATGATGGCTGTCTTGAGTCTTGCTTTAAGAATAAAAATTGTATCTTCTTTATGGCCATTTGCCCATATTATCTTAAAATTAAAATATTTATAGATGATCATGTTAAAATGATGAATTAAAGGAATAGCTCACTTGTGTGCTTCAATAAGCTAACAGCAATGGTACACATACAAATATGATAAACACAAGATAGAATCAACATTAATATGTTCTGGAAAGAATCACAAAATCTAGCCATAAAGGCACTTATAGAGGGTGAGGATTGTTTGGAGGAAGACAAAGCAAGATCTAAAAAGAGTTTCTGTTTCTCTTTTAGACTAATTCATTCTTGGGTAGCCCTGGATAGCCTTGAACTCACAGAGATCTATCTGCCTCTGTCTCCCGAATCCTGGGATTAAAGGTGTGTGCCACAACTGCCCAGATTCTATAACTACCTAGTGTGGCTGGCTTTGATTTCTGATCATTTGGGCAATCTTTATTAAATCATAAACAATATATCACCACAATCCCCTTTTTGTCTAGTACAGCAAGGAAGGCTAAACTATCAAAAGAAAAACTAGCAGGTTCAGTGTGGTTGGATTTATGTTGAGGTCTTTGATTCATTTAGATTTAAGTTTTGTGCATGGCAATAGACATGGATCTATCTGCAGTCTTCTGCATACCAATATCCAGGTATGCCAGCACCATTTGTTGAAGATGCTTTCTTTTTTCCATTGTATAAATTTAGCTTCTTTGTCAAAAATCAAGTGTTCATAGGTGTGTGGGTTAAAAATCGGGGTTTTCAATTTGGTTCCATTGGTCTACCTGTGCCAATAAACAGGAAAATGTGGGGACAACAGACCTTGGGCAGAGATCCACTTTCCCATCAGCCTGGGAGTAGGCAGCTGTAAGACAATGTTTACTAAAAACAATACAATGCCTGGGGCAATAAGTTCCTGAAAAGGGCTGGCCCACAAGAACCACCCTGACCTTGACCTTTTCCAAAGACTAACCACCAGTTTCTGGTGTCAGAGCAGAACCAGCCAAGGGTAAGGAGAGAGCAGAAGCTTTTCTGGAGGGAGGCCTTTCTTGGGAAGTTTTTTTTTTTTTTTTGAGCCTTTTTGGGGCCTGCTTAAAGTTTTCTTTACATCGTTAAAAAGAAATGGGTGAATCAAAAAAATGGTAACTGTAAAGAGGTACTGGTATTAAGTAAAGAAAAAGACAAAGGTATATGGAATGGAAAAAGTTTGTTTGCATTTAAGGACAATTTTGTGAGTCATCTCTAAAAACTTTTGGCCAAAAGCCTGGCCTCTCCACCTAGCATCTACAGAGTTACAAGGAGTAGGTACAGCTATACCCCATGACTGTAGCTCAAATGGAGGAATGATGAGGAGCATACAGGACTTTTTAACCTTTTTAATTCTAGGATTGGCTGGAGTTGTTCTGTTACAGAGATTTCAATTAAGGAAGTTTCATTTCAACAGGATAATCATGACCTAGGGAAAAAGGATGACCGAAAGATGCATGTATGTTCTGAATGTATGGTGTGGCCACACCGGTATATATGAAATGTGACTGTGAATATGTGAGTGTGAACTGCTTATGTGATTAAAAGGTGGTGGTGGTGCACGCCTTTAATCCCAGCACTCGGGAGGCAGAGTCAGGCGGATCTCTATGAGTTTGAGGACAGGCTGGGCCAACAGCCTCCAAAACAATACAGAGAAACCCTGTCTCGTAAAATAAAAAACAAAACAAAACAAAACAAAAGGATACTTCAATCCCATCAAAAATAGTTAAAAAGCTACCTAAATTGCTTTAGATATAGCCAAAAGGAACATCCAGCCAGTCAGTTAATGTTTTAACAGAAAAGTTAAGATGCAAATGAGGCCTTGTCAGCTAGTGAGAGCTCTACATGTTAGATTGGGAAAGACTGCTCACAGACTTCAAATAATTTTCAAAAGTCATTTGGGACACAGTATAGTTTACAATCTTTGAGTGATTTTCAGAAGTTTTTGGGAAATACCTAATGGATATGTCCTTTTTAAAGAGCATCTACTAATAATCTAGATAGTGATCCCAATTCACCTAGATAGTTAACTAAGGAGGGCAGACAAATGGTCCAGTTTCAACAATTCAAACAAAATTTAGAAAATAAAAAAGGGGGAGTAATGTCCCCAGTCCCCACATGACTCATCAAATAATACACTCCTCATTTAAAAATTTTAAAATGTGAATGCCAGTGAGCAATCTGCTTCAGACAGATTCTGGCATGATGGAAGTTGAGCAACTATTGCTCCGGTCAAATGGAGACATCCATGCACTAGACAGTGGAGAAGACCCTAATTTGGGGTCGAGGGCATGTTTGTGTTTTCTTTCAGGAAAAGAATAAAGGTCCAGCATCTGTCAGACCACTTGGTGAGATGCATGGAGCAGAGAAAAACTGGACCTGAAACCATGGGAGCCTACCTAAGTCAGTTTGAGTGAGATCTCCTAAATCAGTGTTCCTGACCCTTGATATCTTTGAATCTACAGCCCGAGAAAGAAGGAAAACAGTTGGTTCGAGATTTCCAGTTTCTCAACAGGCCTGCTGCATCAACCTCCCAGACCTGTGAGTTTTCATCCCGAAGCCAACAGAGAAATGGAAAGACTAACTGTCTGTCCTTGACACACCTTGAAACAACAGAATTCATTTTGCTAGTTTTTCCCTTTGGGGGAAAAAAGGACCCATTTAAACCATTTGGACATTGGTATGGGCTGTGATGAATGGCAAAAGCCTCTTTTCAGTATTTGAACAGGACATGGTCACTTGAAATATCAGCCTTGGTGGTTTCTGCTTCTGGAATCACACCTATGCCAGTGTATTTTTCTGGAGAAATGCAACTTGTCTTAATGCTACAAAAAGGAGACTTTGGCTCAAGTCGCATATTCAGCAGAGGCTGCTGACATTAAATCAACAAACTGCATCACCACAGGAACAAATTGGTGCTCTGTGGATAGTGCAACAAGCCTCTTGTTCATATTCTTTATAATACTACATGTGTAACATCAATGATTGTACCTAATGTATCTGTGCAAGTGCACTTTCTAAATGCTTTCCTGAGTAGATCTTGGAACCATTGTAAAATTTATCACTGTTTTGATCACCAAATTGTAACTGTAAATCACATGCGGGTTACCCTTGTAACAGAGGAAGGCTGGTAGAATGTTATGGGCCCAGATCTGGTGATGGGTACAGTGATGGAGAGGGGCTATGTCAATGGGGGTCCTGGAAATGGTGGTAGTGGCAATAGGCATTCTGGACGAGCTCAAACGTGCCTTGTTCCAGAGGCAAGAGATCCGTAACCAAGTATTGCTTAGCTTAGCCCATGGCAATCCCGGTAGCCATGAAGTCTGGTTACAGATGATTTAAGGATGAGGTTCTTCGGATGATGGACAACCTGTGGGGAAGAGACCTCCCACCTACGACAGAGGTCACAAGGTCCCCCAAGGATGGGCAAGGAAGGGTGACCCTACTTGACTGTTAGGTACCTCATTAGAATATAAAAAAGGGGGAATTGTGGGGACAACATACCTTGGGCAGAGACCCACTTCCCCATCCACCTGGGAGTAGGCAGCTGTAAGAAACAATACAATGCCCAGGGCAATAAGTTCCTGAAAAGGGCTGGCCCATGGGAACTGCCCTGACCTCGACCTTTTCCAAAGACTAACCGCCTCTTCTGACCACCACCCAAGTCAGCCTCTGGTGTCAGGGTATATAATAACCAGCCAGAATAGGAATAAAGGAGAGCCTTCTTGAGGAGCCTTCTGGTCTGTGTCATCAATCCCGACACCCTCCGCACATTCTCGGATACAGGCATGCAGCAGACGCGGCAGGAAAGAACCTAAGAGAGATATGCATGGTACCCCCAGAGAAAGGAATGAGCCAAGATCTTCTGAACAGATTGGGAACACATCGAGAAGTTTGGGGGGGTGTGGGGAGAGTGGGAGCTGAGAAGAGAGGGGGGAGAAGAGGAAGAGAGAGTAGGTCATGGGGGCACAGGAAGGTTGAGTTGGGGGTAGGATGGGGGAGAACAGGATGAGAAATACTATAATAAAGGGAGTCATAAGTTAGAAGAGAGATCTGGCACCAGTGATCTAAAGGGATGACACCAGCTGGTACGCTAAGCAATAGTGGAGAGACCACCTTAAATGCCCATTCCTGATAATGAACTTGATGTCTACCCTATATGCCATCCTAGAACCTTCATCCAGTGACTGATGGAAGCAGAGGCAAACACCCAGAGTTAAACACTGAACTGAACCCATGGAACAGTGACAGAGAGAGCAAATTGGCAAAGGAAGGGCTGGCGAAACCAGCAGAGACAGCTGATCTGAACAAAGGGGAGCTCTTGAAATCCAGACCTACAGCTGGGAGGCCAACATGGGACTGATCCAGACCCCCTGAGTGTGAGAGTCAGTGAGGAGGCCTGGGCAACCTATGGGGCCCTGGGCAGTATATCAGTGTTTATCCCTGGCATACAACCGGACTTTGTGTGTCCATAACACAAAGAGGGATGCTCTCTCAGCCTGAACTCTTAGGGGAGTGCCTAGACCCTGCCCTGAGTGAAATGACAGACTCTGGATATCCCCTATGTGGAAGGAAGTGGGGATGGGGTGGGAGGCTGGGGGGGGAAGGTGGGGGTTGCAGGAGAAGGGAAGGGAGAGGAACTGGGATTGACATGTGAAACAAGCTATTTAAAATTAAAGTAATAAAAAATGTTTTAAAAAATCAGATAAACCAGTCCCAATAGAATTAATTAACTAACATGTATGATTCATTAATAGCAAGGTGAAATTCTCTGTGTTTTCACCAATGTCTGGTATTATGTCACCACCATTATAATATCATATAGAACAATTTTAATATACTAATAACATTTTGAGGGCTTCACTTACTTATCTGTTATCAACCTCTATTTCCTTGAGATGAGCAACCTTTTTATTATCTCAGTATTTTGCTTTCATTTTTCTTTTTTCTTTTATTTATTTATTTATTTATTTATTTTTGCTGTTCTGGGAATCAAACACAGTTTCTTGTATGTCACTCACATGCTTTTCATGGATTCACCTCCCAAGCTGGTTCACATTTGCCAGTACATGCACTTTTCAAGCTGGCTTCTGTGCTTAACAGTATCATTTTGAGAACTATCCATGTTTTCTGTTTTTTTTTCTTTTTAATCCATTTTTTGACATTGCTGAATGACATTCTTTGGGTAGTCATGCCACATTGTCATTCTACTTCTTATTGATGGCCATCTTAGTTGCTTTTATTTAAGGCAATTATAAACAAAGTTGCAGCATAGGCTGGTTTCAATAGTTATGTGCCTTGGTCTTGTCACTGTGACTAAAGGTGTGTAATCGTTGGCCAGGCCCTGGTAAGTGTTTAAAAAACATTGTCTTAAAGTCTGTCACTAGGCTCTTTATTTCCTTAGCAGTCATAAACATGGGCATTTCTATTTCAATAATGCTTAGTTTGTCATTTTGTTATTGCATGCATCGCATGTTTGTGTCCCATCTAAAACTCATCATCCTTCATCCGGTTACTTAGGTTTTCTGTGGCATTCTGTAAAAGTTTGGATGCCTTAAATTTGGGATTATAATCTATTAAAAGCTATTCCATGTTAATGTCAAAGTACTCATTCACTGGTCAAAGTTAACACCCTCATTCTGTTGTCTTATGCATTGTCCTTTGCCACTAGTCTAGTGAATGTAACTGTGAGGGTTACTTCAGACTGCTGTGTTGTATGCATTGTTCTATGGTATTCTCACTACTATGCTATTACAAGAAATGTTGGGGTCAGTATTCACTCTTCTAGTAGTCATTTTCCTGTATGATACTGGTTTTGTTCCTAGCATTTGTGCTTTTCCATGTAAACAGTAGAAGCAGTTTGTAAGCACACACAAAATGATATGAAGTTTTAATTGAAATTATACTAAATCTGTACATTTAAGAATTAAAACCAATGTTTCATCACCAAGGGCAGTCTAGGTTACTATTCTGACTCTGAATTTAAAACAAGTTTTCCCTTAGCATTGGTTTTCTTCAGTTTAAGTGTTTATCTTAACTGTTAGATCACATGATTGTCATTTCTGGGTTCCTGGATCCATATTTTAGGGTCTGTCATAAATTTTGAGGAATGTGAGTTATTATTACATCAAACATTCCCCCAGCTCCTTTCGCTCATCTGCTCTTTCTGGCATTCCAACTGTGTGAATGTCACATCATCTGTTACCGTCACAAGACTGTGGGTGCTCTGAGATTTCTCATTATTTGTTTGTATTTCTTTTTCCCCCATATTTTATATTTTGGTTTGAGAACTTGTTTTCCAACCTATTTCAGCTTCATAGTTGCAACAAAGTACTCATTAATCATAAGGATCATTTGATTTTAATTGTCTTTGTATTTATTTTATGTCTATGAGTATTTTTGTCTGCTTGTATGTATGTTCATCATGTATGTCCCCAGTGATGGAGGATGTTAGAAGATGGGACTGAATACCTGAAACTGGAGTCCCAAGTAGTTGAGAGTCACCACCTAGCTTCTGGGAACCAACCTTGGCTCTCTACAAGAGCAAGAAGTGCTGTTAATCACTTAGCCATCTTTCCAATCCCTGACACATTAATTTCTTTCGTATTCCTTTAAGCTGTACATCTCATTATTCCTCTCAGCTCTCTTATCATGGCTACTTTGTTATTTGGATTGAGAGTTTCACTGTGTAGCCTAGGTTGCTCTGAAATTCATGATCCTCCTGCCTCAGCCTCCCACCTCTTGGTAATGCAAGTATGTGCCACCACAAGTAACAATGCTGCTCTTATAAGTTAGACCCTTTAGTAAGTGTGTTTACTTGGCTGGAAAACCTGTGCTGTATCATCCTAATCTAGTTCCAGGGTCTGCTGTATCTCTTTCCATCGTGTTAGTTGCAATTTAGTTGTTTTTGAAAGAGCTGTGTTTTATAAAGAGTGGCAGGACTAGAGCAGATTAGACTGTCACTGTAAGGACTAATGTTGACCTGCCAAGGAGCTGTGAACACTCCTCTTGCTATGTAGCTGATTATCTTCCCTGTAGTCTATGGGTCTTCCTCAGAATGCTTTTCACAATAGTCAGCGTCCTGTAGCCCTCTGTGCTTCTCCACAGTTACTATACCAGATACGGTAAATACAGTCACAGGTGTAGAGAAGGGATGTATTCTATAATATTAAGACTCCATTTCAGCTTTTTCTGTTTGTTTGTTTTTGTTTTTACGAGACAGGGTTTCTCTGTATTGTTTTGGAGGCTATCGGTCCAGCCCGGCCTCAAACTCACAGAGATCCGCCTGCCTCTGCCTCCTAAGTGCTGGGGTTAAATGCATGTGCCACCACCGCCCAGCCCATTTCAGCTTTCTTACTGGGCTTGGCTCCCTTTAACAATTAAAAAGTATGTTGTAATCAGTTTCTCTGTCTTTACATAATTAGAAATATTTGAAAAGACTTGGTTTTGTCAAGTGCCCCTTTGCACAGTGATAAGATGCATATTAATGAGCTCTCAGTTCTGCACTTTTCTAAAAAGAACAGGCAAGGGGACTTCTTTGTGGTCCCTGTTCCAGTCAGAAACATGATAAGAGTGTTAGTGATTCTGTGGTGAGAAACAGGGCTTTTCTAGAGGCACAGCCCATGGAAGTGTAGAACTCCAACCCAACACCGAGATTTCAAGTCTCTTAACAGTTCACACTCAGAGTCCAGAAATGTAAAACAGTTGCCAATTGTGTACAAACCCATACTGATACCAGCTGCTCTTAGCTGTGATTCTGTATTTTTCCTCTACAGATTTGTACATGTGTACTTGCCCTGGGACCTCAGTTTTGTAGTGAACCTAAGGAAAGACTTGTTTATCATTTATCTTGGTGATTTTCTTGTGATGATAGGCATGTTGATAAATTAGTTCCTTGTGTCTCAGAGCTCTTTCCACTGTGTTTATGATGATTTTGAGCTAATATTAATATGAAATTTAATTTAATAGAATTAACAAGGGAAGACATTGAAGAAAATTTGTAATTCTTCATTCATTATTATTTCTGTCAGATTACCACAGCTCACCCCATATATCAAGTGTTCAAGTTTTACAAAGAAAAAAACTTTATATTTTCAGCAATATAAAGGCATTAAGATTCCAATCATTTTTTAGTATCTACTCTGGGCATCACTATTAGTCTTTCTGTCGTTAAATTTCTACTTTTATGTTGTCTATGTTATTTAAAACGTTTTCACACAATACGTTTTGATCATGTTTTTCCTTTCCCCAATCCTTTGATAACCTTCTCACTTTCCTACTTACTCAACTTTATCTTCTCTCTCACTCTGTCTTTCAATTTTAGAAATTAACAATTGGTCAAAATGCAGAGAACAACTGATTACCGGGTGCCCAAAACCAAATGGCACATCTACGGAGCTTCAGGGGCTTTATAGATGTAGAAGAAAAGTAGTAAGATCCAGAAGACCAGGTTATTTCCTTCAGATGTTGTGGTGTCTTCTATATGTAACAAGGAAACTGCATTAAAGAAACCTCAAAATTTTGGTCACCTGAAAAAAGACCTATCTAGCCCCAGTTATGAAGCCAACACATATACAGGGAAAATATTCTCACAGGGCTCTCTACCTTTAGGTGAAAGGCTGTAGGCATTTAATAGTTCCTGATTTGTTAAATGACTTTTTTCTCAGTGTAAATGAAAAAGACAAGGAGGGAGAGAAATAATAAGGAGAGGCAGGAAGCCAAAAAACAGCAGATGAAGCAAGGCAACAAACAATGTCTCTACACTACAGATTGATTGACACCAAAACCCAAATATTTTCATAGTAGCATACATAGAAACATGGAGACAGATCTTCAGATTCTTTGAACTGAAAATTCTTATTGCAAATTGTCTCATATTAAATATCTGTTTTAGAGATTTAATAAGTAAGGTTCAGGGTGATCAAATATCTAGATAATTAATATCTATGGTGTTATAGTTTCTTTCCTGTTGCTGTGATAAATTGACCAAGAAGCCTCAGAAGAAAGGAATTTCTTAGGCTCCAGAATCCAGGTTATTGTCTATTGTGGTAGGGAAAACACAGCATCTGGAACTTGAAACAGCTGATCACATAAAAGCCACAGTTAGAAGAAATGAGCAGTGATTTATGCAGTCTAGCACTCCACTTGCTTTCTCCTGTCAGTGCTGTCCAGGATCCTCTGTCTATGAAACGTTACCACTCACAGGGGGCAGGTCATACTGAAATCAAGATAATTCCACACAGTCTTGCCCAAAGGCCTTTTTCCCCAAGTGAATACAGGTGCTCTAAAGTTGACAGTTAGCAATGGCCACCACACATAGCAAATAGATAACAAAGTATTAGGAAAAAGTAAGCAATTAGAGTAAGTAATTTGCAGCTGTACCAGTCAGTATTCTTTCATGAAAGTTACTGTTGACTGAAGTTTCTGTCCCACCTGGTCCTGAAACCACTCAGTTTCAAATAAACACACAGAGGCTCATATTAATTATACACTGTTTGATCTGTTGCTCAGGTTTATACTAACAACTCTTACAACTTAAATTAACCCATAATTCCTACCTATGTTTAGTCACTTGGTTTGGTACCTTTTCTCAGTCTCAGTAGGGCATTTTCATCTTGCTTCCTCTGCCTCTGACTGGCAACTGCTCTCTGCCTTCTTTTTCCCAGAATTCTCCTAGTCTGGTAGCCCCACCTATACTTCCTGCTTGTCTACTGATCAATCAGCATTTTATTAGACCAATAGGAGTGACAAATCTTTACACTGTACAGGAGCATTATCCCGCATTATTTCACACTTTTTTCTTTTCAAAACAAGAACCCTGAATCTGATCTCCTTTGTTTAGTTTTTTTTTTTACCATTATTCATAAAAACTTGTAACCAACACACTAAACCAAGACAAGTATCCATAATGCATTTTCAGGGAATGTGGGCACAGTTTTCTAGGTTACTTCCTGATGATTGGGGGTGTTGGTAATCTTATGGGGACCCAAAGAAAATTTAGGATTATCGTCAAGTCCTAAGTAGAGTATTCTGTGAGACTGGATCATCTCAGCTTGACCCTGTTCTGGATCTCAGAAGAAACTGCAACAGGTTAGTCATAAATAAAAAAAAACTCTTGATAATTGTTTGGATATATCTATCCAAATGTGCATGCATAAAGGTTTCCCTTGTCTTTGAAATTATTAGCCAGTGGTACATCCTACAAGAGTTCCCAGTTGCTTATAGAGATTGAGAGACTCCAATATCTTCCATGCTTCTCCTGGCACTATAAGACATTTGTTTCACACATCAGGAATTCTTGCCATGTTCAATGAATTCACCACAGCATTAAAAATCCATGGGGATACCAAACTGTGCCAGGAAACCACAAAATTAGAAGCCAAAATAAATAGTTTCTCTTTTTAAGTTGATTACTTCAGGCATTTTATTACAATAATAGAAATCTAATCAATGTTACAAAGATGAGTATCCTTTCCATAATGTGAATTGTTATGCACATTCATACATGGAAACAATTCTAAGATGACCATAAATTAGGTTAGCTCTATACAAATAAGAGTATTCTAAAGTAGAAATTACTTTGACAAGACATATTAATGTAATTAACTCATTGTTGTTAAGTTATAAAGCCAGTCTAAGTATCAAAAAACAGAGGAATGGATAGCATAATTAAAAACATATATACAATGGACTGTTCTGTTTTAAGTCATAAAGAATTAAGTTATATTATTTACAGAAAAATGAGTACTGCTGAAAACAATAATATTAAGTTGGTTAAGCATTTCAGAAAAACTAATACGTGTAGCCTCATTTGTAGCTCCAAAATATCCTGTTGAGATACAACAGTCTCTCTCTCTCTCTCTCTCTCTCTCTCTCTCTCTCTCTCTCTCTCTCTCTCTCTCTCTCTCTCACACACACACACACACACACACACACATACACATACACACACACGTAAATACTACACATACACGCATATAGAGAGAGCATGGTAGTGGAAGTGAAGCTGTTTGGGAATGCAAAAGTAATAGAAAGGAGGGAAAAGAACAAGGAAAGAGGGGCTGGAGGATGTGCAGAGAGAATGCACTTGATGCACAGTACATAAATGTAAGAAAATTTAAGAAGAAATAAGTTATAAACAAGGGGAAGCAAAACAAAACTCCCAAAGTCATGTTTTAAATCTGAGCTGAGAAAACAAAGAGGGTGCACATCATTTATTGGCTTCAAAATAAAATTATTAAATCCAGTGTCCTGATTTTGTTGATGAGATGCAGATACTGACTAGGAAAAAACTAATGTAATTTGCTTGGAGGGAGACTTCTTTTCTTATATAATTAAAATTAATCTGCTCTAAAAATCATTTGTTCCATGGAGGATACCATTTTACAAACAATGTATCTTGCTTCTGCTTCAGGCCGATGATGTATTATATCAATATATCATTAAAGCAACACCCTTCAGAAATGATGTATTAGAGGAACACATTACTGGAGAGACAGTCAGGATGCATAACTCATTAGGGATCAAACTCATCTTGGGAGATCTTTTGTCATTTTTTTTAAGCGAGAAGGATTACATGCTATCAGATCTGACTACCCATTAGTTATTCTAAGTAGCCAAATATTAACACAGATGTATTCACAAATATGTGGTAAATAAAATTCGTCTTTGAGACTGGTGAGATAGGTCAGTCTGTATAAGTCTGTGCCTTGTAAGCACAAGGACAGGTGTTGGCATTAATGGCCTCCCAGCCACACCAGTGGGTGTGAGCACCTTTCTGGAATCCTGGTGCTCAGAGGATGGAAGCAGAATCCCCATGATGAGCTGACTACTAGACTAGCAGACTCAGTGAGCTCTGGATTTAAGTGAGAGAGACTACCTGGACAAGTAAGGTGAAGAATGATGTACACATTCATTGTCAACCTCTTCCTCTCCATACACATGCATGCATACTCATGCACACATGCCTCCACACAAGTTCACCAATACATGCAAATGTGTATACATGGTATACATGTGCTACACAGACACACACACACACACACACACACACACCTTGATTTAAGTCCAAGACTACAGAGGATCTTTCTAAACAAAATTAATGAATGAAGGCAATAAAATAAACTAAAATAACTTAAATGTCTATGGCATATAATTTGTTACCTGTCTTTTCATTCTAAGATTTGAGTGAGAAAAACATCATTTCTAATTTCAAGGGCTGGAGAGATGGCTCAGCTCTTCAGATCACTGACTAATCTTCCAGAAGTCATAAGTTTGATTCCCAGCACCTAGATGGTGGCATGCAGCAGTCTGTAATTTCAGTTCTAGGGAATCCAAATACTCCTTCTGGCCTCCATGGACACCAGATATGCAAGTGGTGTGCAGATATACCTGGGAGCAAAACAAATTGCATTTTATATAATACACATATTATTTTATAATTATTTATAAACTAAATAATTAAATTGCCCGGCGTTGGTGGCACACGCCCTTAATCTCAGCATTCGGGAGGCAGAGGCAGGCTGATCTATGTGAGTTCGAGGCCAGCCTGGTCTACAGAGGGAGTTCCAGGACAGCCTCCAAAACAATACAGAGAAACACTGTCTCAGAAAATCCAAAGACAAGAATTAAATTAAAATAATGTTTAAAATTTCTAAATCTCAATTTATAAATGCAGAATGAGAAAATATCATGATTTAAAAGAACTTTGTATTATTATTTATCAAAAGAGTACATTTTAGAACTAGCCAAGGGTTTTTATATTGGATTAGCCTGGCATGTGTATAGTTATCAAGGCACGACTTGGGAAAAGGTTCTGGAAATATATATCATAGACAACACTGAGGTAAACATAACACAAATTAACCAACCCTCATAAAGCCAAGTCAAGTGAAAAATTAATAGTCAAATTATTTTCAAAACTTTTACTATGCCCACATTTGTCTAGTTTTGCCTCCTTTTTTATTATAGCTCTCATTTTCCTCTCCACTGCCCGACAAGGGCTTCTATGGACTGGCCTGCTAAATTGCTTCTTATTTGCTTACAAAGTACAAAGAAAGCTGAGAAGAACATCCTCTTTGTCCTCTTTTCCACTCCTTGACTTCCTCACTCGCACACTCCTACAGGAATAAACTCTAGCTTCAGGCTCAATGGAGAAATCAAAATGTTATTTCCCAGCAGCCCATCTTATTGGCAAATGACAAATATTCTTTAGAAGAATTCAACTTCTATTGATTGATTTAATTGTTTCATTGCTCATGTTTATTTATCTTCTTACCACTTTTCATAAAGTTAATTACTTTTTTTTATTCTGAGGATTATCTCAAATCATTCATGATTTTACTAGTACATGTATGGCACAGGGACTTGTTTGGCTTATTTGGGTAGCTCACTGGACATGAAAACTCTAGGCTGCTTCATGAGTTCATCCTTTGAGAAGATCGTTGAAAAATATTGGTACTGGGGGAATTGGGTCCTAGTTGGAAGAACTAGATGACTGGGGTATTGTGTTTTTCAGAGTATAAGATGCCCTAGTCCCATCTTGCAACTCATTCTGTTTCCTGTTTGCTGTGAGCTGAATTGCTCTGCACCACTCTCCACCTCTTGCCTCACTGAGTCCCAGGTTAGTGTAGCCAGTAGATCATTAGCTGAAAACTCTGAAACTACAAGGCAAAGCTTCCCCCCACCCCCAGTGCTCATGCTCTTAAGTTGTTTTTATAATGTGTTTTGTCAGAGGAATGAAAAACTCATTAACCTACCAAAATAAACATTAATTGAAAATAGGATTCTAATAATTGCTGTTTGGAATTAATGTGGGAGCTATTTCCTATAAGGTTCCATCTAGAAAAATATATTATAATATGGAAATAAGAGTGAAACCAATCTTGATGTCATCACTACTGTGTTGTGCTCTTAAGGCATCATCAAAATAGTCAGATGCACACTGAAGCTCAGATACGACCAGTCACACATTCTGAGTTTATACAAGAAAACCACTTAATCAGCAACTCTGAAACCCCTGTAAAATCCTAGTTCAATACGATTAGTATCATCCTAAAATACACATTCTAAGTTTTTCATTTAGTTCTAGTCAGTATGAGAGAACCAGTAGGCTTTTATTATGTTTTATGAAGTTATTTCCATTGGGGATATACACAGTTTTCTGTGCACAATGGGTGATTTTTCTGAGCACCCAATGCAGACCTTAGTTATTGAATCCAGGTTCAGATTTTTCAGGCTTTCTATTTTGAAGTCGAGCTTGGTGTGAACCCCTGATGAGATCTGTGGCTTTACAAGTTTGCTTCCAAGTTTTTTTGTGACACAGTCATCATTCTCTAGATGACAACTGACACTAAACACAGAATCTGTCCCAGCACAACCTTCTTTCCCAGCTTATAATAGTAGTTCAGCAAATTATAACTAAATGAACTGAGCAAATGTCCATGACTAGAAGACAAGTACCAATTCTGCTAAGTTAGTAACCATGCATGCAAATGTAAAGAGGCCAGTAATTAACTTATTCAAGAGAAAACCTGCTCCTCAAGTAGCCAGTCTCCCAAATGTACTTGTTTGTTTGTTTTTGTTTTTCAGGCCAGGGTATCTCTGTGCAGCTTTGGAGCCTTTCCTAAAACTTGTTTTGTAGACCAGGCTGGCCTCGAACTCACAGAGATCTGCCTGTCTCACCTCCCAAATCCTGGGATTAAAGGCATCACCACTACTGCCAGGCTAGGAGTGATTTTTTTAATCTGTTATGATGATGTTGTACAATTACCTGTTGTTGATATTTGTGTTAATTGCTTTTGGCATTTGCTGTGACCAAATACCTGATGAGAAGCAACTTAACGAAGTAAGAACTTGTGGGGCATGGGTGGATGGAAGGGGGATTGACATGTAAAATAAGATTGTTTCTAATTTAAATAAAGTTTATTTTAAAAAATTAAAATAAACAAATAAATAAGAAGTAAGAACTTATTTCCCCTTACAGTTTAAGTTGGAAGCAGTCCGTTAAGGAAGAGAATGTATGGCATGGTGGTTGGCTCATCAGCACTCAGGAGGCAAAAGACAACAGGTGGAAGCAAGGCTTCACACCATAAACCCAGTGACTCCCTTCAGTTTTCAAGGATCCACTCTCCAAAAATGTTTGTTTCCAAAAGTTCTCACATCTGCAAATCAGTGTTGGAACATTTGAACCTATGGACTGTATTTTACGTTTCAGCCATAATAGCTAATTAATTAACTAATTCATTCAAATTACAAACTGACCCTTTCAGAAAAAAATCAAAAGACTCTGTTGATCTGACCAGGCTTGCCTTGAACTCACAGAAATCTGTCTGCCTCTGCTGCCTATATGTCCTGGACTGAAGTTATCAGAGAAACTGATTCATTTCAAATAAAATTTTATAATATTTATCCACATGCAGATAAAATGTCAGTTTCACTAGGAAAGACGATTTAGTCGTTCACAATTTTTATAAAATGTTTTCTCATATTGCTCCTTGGTACAATGGTATAGATATGATGTTATAGCTTATAATAAGGCCACTTATGGTAAATGCCTGACCTTGACTTCCTGACAAAAGGCATTTGAATCTGCTGATTCAAATCAGTGGATTCAGGACAAAGCCTTGATACTCTGGGCAATAACTCCACTAATATGGCTCATAATCCTTCTCTTTGTAAAAGGGACACCAACTTTCACCTTCATTAACCACAAAATTCTAGATTCTGTGATTCCAAAAACGTCAGTTACTCACCATTAGAACATCGCAAATCACAATTTCTAAAAGTTGGGTGAAAATTAACTGATGGTGGTAGGATGGAAATTAAGTGGTGATGAAGGACGAGTATCTTTGTCATTGGAAGTGATGCAAGGTTACCGCTTTCACAATGAGAATTGGATGCTTCCCATGGAGGGAGAGTAAATGTAAATCCTACCACTGACTGTAGGCCTCTCCTATTTGTGCCAAACTCTATCAGCATCCACACTGTGATTCCTTCTGCCACCGGCCTTGTATGTACAATCTTTTTCTATGAAAGATTGTGTATCCTTTAAGTGATCCAGGCTTCTACCCTTGTTTGTCTGCTCCTGGCCATTCTACAACAAAGAACCCACATAGCATTCTTGTATCACCATCACCAACATTATTTCTCATCTACTACCTTAGAACCTTCTGATTCCTCTTCTGAAGATATTAAACTACCTCAGGGAACACCATAGCTCCTGAAAGCACATTTTTTCTTAGAGGAACTCTTATTTATATATCAATCCTGTCATACCCTTGCCCTCCCATCACCCCATGCTTCCCACTGATCCCCTCAATGCACCCCCCAGCCACTCCCCAAGGATAGTGAGGCCCTCCACTGGAGACCATCAAGGTCCCCCACACCATTTTGGGGAGGGCCTAGGGCCTATTTCTTGTATCTTGGCTGCAATAGTAACCCTCCATAGGGAATGGAATCCCAAAGTCCATTTGTGATCTAAGGATAACCACTGGCTATACTGTTAGAGGTCCCATAGACTGCCCTGGCCTCCTAGCTGGTACCTACATCCAGAGGGCATGGTTCATCCCAATGTTGGTTCTCCAGCTTGACCACTAGGGTCTCTGTGCTTTCACTAGGTCAAGTCAACTGTTTCTGTAGGTTTCTCCAGCACAGTCATGGCCCCTTTGCTCATCCCTCCTCCCTCTCCACAACTGGATTCCAGGAGTATGGCTCACTGTTTAGCTGTGGGTGCCTGTTTCTACTTCGCCTGTTTCTACTTCAATCAACTACTGGATGAAGGCTCTAGGAATGGCAACCAAGGAAGTCATCAATCTGATTACAGGGGAAGGGCATCCTGTTCACTACTGCCTAGATTCTCAGCTGGGGTCAGCTTTGGGAATCTCAGAACATTTCTCTAGTGCCAGATTTCTCTTCAAACCTATATTGACTCCATCTACTAAGGTATCTCTTTATCTCTTTTTTTGCTCTCCTCCATTCCTCCTGTCCCACTCTGCCTGCCTTACCGCCGCCCCAGACTCTCTTACCTCAATAAGGTTCATAAGTTTACTCTATATTTGTTTATTTATTTATTTATTTTAAATACGTATCTTTGTCCACAAATGGGTCCAATCCCTTGCTAAATTTTATATTTCTATTTATATTTCCTCTGTCCATGTACATTCAAAGGTACAAAGTCCAAACTTTTGCTTTTCTCAAACATAATGTTCCTCAAGGAGTTTTAGCTCAACAAACTAATAGAATTAAAAATTGTTGAAGGGCATTCAAGATAGCTCAGTAAGTAAGGGTTCTTGCTATGAAGGCCGAGTATCTGAGTTCATTCACAGGAATCTATACTGTAGAGGGAGAAAACCAACTCCTGTAAGTTATTCTCTGACCATGTGGACTATTGAATGATCCCTCTACCAATAAATAAAATATGAACAAATATTGAATATAAATATTTCTTTTATTTTATTTGTTAATAATCCTCATGATAAAATGAAAACTAAGAATTTAAATTGACATGTAAAATAATAAGCAACAACAAACTCACCATGTGTTAACAAAAACATATTTTATTATAAAATAATTATGCAAAACAATAAAATAAGAATAGATTTTAAAACACATTTTCTTATTGTGTGGTTGTTTCCTACTTTATTAGCATATATTTCTTCTTTTGTCTAATTAGCAGATTTAAAGGGTTTCTTTGTGTTTCTTTGATACACCATTGTAGATGAAGACAATATCAATAATTTTAAATAAAAGAAAAATTAGAATCCTCATGTTTGTTTTTACTTTTTCTGTGCTAACACACAAAATTCCATATACCACAGGAAAAATAAACCCATCTTGTTGTCATTAAGTTTAACTTTGTGTTAAAATAACAAGAGAAATATGTGTCAATATATACCTGGTCTGTGCTCAGAGCAATCTCATGCCTGAAAGTTATTCTGATGGGTATGGGACATACTGGTTTGGAGGTCCTGATGTCCCCACCAAATCTGCATGCATTGGGCACTTCAATATGATTGTTTGACATATGTTTAATACAGAAGTGTTACATTGAGTTTAAAAAATGTTCCTTCCAAAATCAAGAGTTTATCCACAACTTGGAGAGTCAAATATGAACTGAAATGCTCTGCTCTTTTAGTTTCCTGTTTGTTATGATTTGAATATGAAGTATCCTCCATAAAACCTGCTGTGTCAAAGGCTTGCTTCCAAGTTGGAAGTGCTATTGCAAGGTGATAGGATCAGGAGTGCACTAACTCCATGAAGGATCCATTTACACTCTTAATGGGTGATTAGTTGGTAGCAGCTGCTGAGAAGAATTATAACTGGTCAGTAGATACACCTTTGAATGATTATCTTTGCCCTGACCTCTTAAGATCACACTCTGCTTCCTTCCTGCTGTGAGGAGAGCTATCTTGTCTACCACATGTCCTGCACCAGTTTATTCTGCCTCATTACTTATGAGCACTCAAACAGAAAGCCCAAAATACCATAAACTAAAACATTTTGAAACTATGAGCCAAACATCATTTAACTTCCTTTAAGTTGTTTCCTAGCTATTTGCCTAGAACAACACATACAGCATAGAGCCTCAGAAGAATGGGGCTCCCACCAATTATTCCTATTATGATAACTTTGGGATTATTCCTATTATGATGACTTTGGGAATATTCCTATTAGGATAACTTTGGGATTATTCCTATTATGATAACTTTGGGATTATTCCTATTGTGATGACTGGGATTATTCCTATCATGATGACTTTGGGATTATTCTTATTATGATATCTTTGGGATTATTCCTATTATGATAACTTTGGGATTATCCCTATTATGATGACTGGGATTACTCCTGTTATGATGACTTTGGGATTATTCCTACTATGATGAATTTGGGATTATTCCTTTTATGATGACTTTTAGTTTTCTTCAGAGACATTCAGTATCAATTTAGTATCCCTAAAATGTTCTGATTTACCTTAGAATGACAAGATGGACTTGCTGGTTAATTTTTTTATTACACTCTATCAAACCAGGATGGGAGGCAGGGTATCCACACTAAATTCAACTCATATTTTTAGTTCGTTTTTCATTAGTTCCTTGCAATTCAGCAAGCATCACTCTGCAATTAACTGTGCAAACCATCCAGGATTCAGGGTACCTCCTCTGCTAACCTGCTTTATTTCGAGGAAAATAAAGTAGCACAGACATCCTGTCACCTCCAAGAAAGTATCAGAGTTAAGGAATGAGTCATCAGGAGAATAGCTAAAGGGACAGATCAGAGCCAACATCGTGTGGTATGCACCCTCTAGGATCAAATACTGAGCCTCTAGCAGCTATGCGTCTCATGTCGCTGAACACTGAGTTGGCTTTGCACTCATCCACCTCTCCCCTCTTTGTCAGGAAGTGGAGTTGTCTCAGGGGAATGGCCCTTTCGTTGCCAGTAGTGCTGATGCAAGAGGCTTGAAGCACTTGCCCCAGCAGGAGCTGTCCCTGAGCTATATTTTGTCAGTGAAAGCAGAGCCACTGACAGCAACGTATATCCTTGTTCACACCCGAGGCAGCAGGGGAAAATCTTTCCAGATGCATTCACTCTGGTGAAGCTAAGAGTCTTGACTGAAGATGAAAAGATTTTTCAAGACCAGCCTGTATGAACCATATTTGGAGTCTGTGTACTAGAAAAACATTTTGGTATTTATTTATGTGCATGTGTGTTTGTGAATAAAGGCTTGTGTGAACTAGATATGGGTACCTGGAACTGGACTAAGGTCCTATGCAAAAGCCTCAAGTGCTCTTACAGCAGGAGCCATCTCTCCAGCACCTATTTAAAGTTAATTAAAAAGTGCTTCTAGCATGGATTTAATGATTAACATTAATAGAATGAGAGATGTTTAAGGAAAAAGAACAGCACTTGACCAGGGGTGAGTGTCTCAAGAAATGTTGGGCTTATGAGTTTTCACTTCAGCCATGTGTGTGACTTGGATGATTTCTGCAGTTACTTTGTTCAAAGGCTTTCTAACAGATTACATTTTCTGGTTTGTTGTTGTTGGATCTGAGGTCATAAGGTAATTCCTGGGGTGTACTGGATAGGATTACAGGATGAAAAGTGAACTCAGAGGGTACAACGGTGTTTATTTCTTTCTGTAAAGTAAGTTTTTTTAATTGTTTGTGCTATTACTGGGAAAGTACAGAAATTATAAACTCACATCTCAGAAAAGAATAAGGCCATATTCCAAGATCATATATGCTCAGGCCTTTAATTACAGTCTGTCTATTTTTAGCATTATTGTTGGAAACATGTAAATAAAATGAGTATTATTACTACACCAGCAATCTTCACAGCTCAGTTAATTTTGTGAAATTCTTGACTCTCCTTGGATGGAAGGTATCAACTAGACCCTGTAGTGAAAGTACCTTTTCTGTTCCTGTATCCTGATTTTCTCTTTCTTTCTGTAATTACTCAGTGTCAGCTACAAAGTTTCTCTTGGGAATTCTGGCAACTACTAATATGGCAACTTTGCAGTTTGTGAGTCCTGCTGGCTAAACATGGTTCTGACACACATACCAAAAAATCTCCTAACTGGGAATAGTGATCTTCTTTATTTTCCTAGAGTAGGGTTTGGGAGATAACATTTAAGACTGATGGCAATATGCCCAGCTAAACGTTGGCAGGCATCTAAAAGGGGAAAACAAGGTAATAACTATTAGAAGTCATTTATTGTCACTGCAGTCTGTTCTATATCTAAAATATGCAGTTTTGCTGGCATAGAGGGCTTGAGTTTTACCACATTGCACTAATGGAGCAATAGGAAGTATTGCTATTGAGTGTGTCAGGAGTGAATAGAAGTTGACAATGAGAACATTGTGAAAAAGGAAGCCATAGTCAATATATTTTTGCTGTTTGAAATAGAGATATTGGGAAATTGAAGCAATCCCATGCAACCCTTGTGTTACTTTTAAAGCTCATCTTTTAAAAGCACAAGGTGATGATTTTCGCCGTACTTTTCACCTGGAATTATTTATGGTGGGCTATGTATCAAAGCTCTACACATTCAATCAGAGTGATAACCACTAATGGTCAGGTCATAGCTGCCTGTGAGCAGGGAAGATTTTCCTTTGAATTTTTTTTGGTAGATTTCAGTAAGAGAGTCAGACATTGCACTAAAAAGAGTAAAATGATAATATTTTCAATGGTACCATAATCCAATTTCTATTCTCTAAAACCAGCTTTCATCAATATTAACAAGCTACACATTTTGGATTTGTGCTGTGGGTACTTGAATGAGCTGTTCCATAGCATTGCTGCAAGAGTATCCATATGCAAATCTGTAAAAATGGGATTTAGGGTGATGGATATTTTTACTAGTTATTAGTTACTTGCTACCTTTTGAAGGTACTTAGAGCTTTTCCAGGGCAGCTTTTGGGCTGGTTCCAGAGACACATCATCGTTGTTCATTACCATATATCTGCTCATGACAATTATTGATGGAGCTAAGGATGTCACAGGACTGACTTCACCATGGATCACATGGCAATGAGTAAGGTGTTGTTTTAGAAATTTCCAGAGCATCCTCAACTTTTGCAAAAGGGACAGAGTTGCAAGATGAGCTTAGTATACCTTCGGTTCCACTTCCAAGTATGCCTGTGCATGCAGTGAACCAGGACTGCTGGGAGCCAAAAGACTCAATGACCTCCTAGACTCTCCCATTGTGACCAAGTTGCTGTACTTTACACATCTAGCCAGTTGTAATATTTATAGATTTAATTTCTTTCTCTTTTTTCATATCCTTCTTCCTTCCCAGGTTGGTATTGAGCTTCTATGCTGCAACTCTCTTCTCATGTGAATTCCCCGAGCAGTCAGGATACCGGGTGTACACCAATGCATCCAGATCTTTATCAAAACTATTTTTTAAATCTTGCTGATAGTTTTGAAACAATAGTATTATGCAATTTAATCTTATTAAATATTTCTAAATAGTTTCACCCATATGAGTGACATATTCTATTATTAGATATTCTAAAATCTAAAGTAATTTTGGCAGGATAATAGGAAACTACCCTAAGAGTGCAGCTTCCTTTCTCATGGGAAAGGCCTGCTCAGACAGAAACGTCTGGATGAGATGATAAGGAAGAATGGAAGACACAGGGATCTTAACCAGTGCCTAATCCAGAGCCTCCCACCTCCTCCACATAGACTCTGAGTGGCCCTCTTTATCCTGATGAGAATCGTCAGACTGCCTCAATGAACTATTTTTCTTTTCTTTCTTTCCTTCTTCCAACTTTTTGATCCATTGTCTTTCCCAGTCAATTCTTTGCCTATCATGCATAACAAATTCCACTTATTGGCTGCATGACATCTTTTATTTATTGTTAATTATTTATACTCTATCTCAGTAAATTTTGTTTATCTGTGTTTTGGAGTTTTAATTCTGATCATGTTTTCGTTAAGTAACCTAACACAGACCTCCAACACACAGTGTATAAATTCTGTTTGCTTTTGTTGTACAGGGATGTTAAGAGTATTAAGTCCATAACCCCTACATTCATATGCATTAGAATTCAGTATATTGACCTTGACAATTCTATGGGAATATTACTTAAAGAATGACTGAGACTAACCTCAGTGACAAATGGTTAAACTATTAGCATGCTGCTCTTTACAATCAATGTCATTATATGACACATGGAGCCTGAGGGCACAAAGGAAAATTTCCTTGTTGCTTTACCAATAAATCTTTTTTCCCTAAGATATTGCAATATACATGGTTGTGTGTATGTGTGACCTGGGGCTATATTTTCATATAAAGTGCATCTTAATAGCCCCAGATTTATGTGGTGATTGAAGATTAAAGTTTTTATTTTGTTAGACAAAAGTCTATCCATATGTTCCCTATGTAATGCTAACAATAAAAAATCAGGTTTTTTTGTGTGTTTTGTAACTACAGATGAGGCTACTGCAGACCATAGGTCTCTTGAACAAGTTGTCTCTAAAAGAGAATTATATTGTATGCCTGAAGCAGTGACAGAGATGGTGCAAAGAGGTCACTAAAATGTTTGCCCAGCTTCAGTATACAATACTATCCAATAACAGAAGTCAACTGGGGTAGTAATTATTTAAGTCAATCCTATTGAAACTAGGAAAGGTATTTAGAAACACAGGTCATTCTTATTAAAAAATACAGTTATTATGGTTGGGTTTCATATCAACTTCTCACAACATTTAATAACCTAAGTAGGGTTCCTCACCTCAATAACTGTCCTGTTTGCATTAACTAATTCAGGAAGACCCACCACAGTGATGGGTGGCACCTTCTGGTTGTAGCCCAGATGAAAAGGGCAGGGCATAATGAAGATGACTTTTACCCCTTGCCCTTACCTCTTGCACTGAATTGATCTGCATTTTTGGTGCAGCAACTCTTGATTCTTTCACTGATCTCAGGACTAGACTTTCCATGATTGGTCAAAAACTAAGAACCAACAGCTCTCCCTAAACCTTCCAAGTTCTCAGTGACAGAGTGGGACTGTTGAGACACACAACCTCTAAGACAGAGCAAATACTGGATGATTCTTTTTGCTTCTGGTAGGATTCAGCTATTGTACTATTTTAATGTAAACTGACTTAATACATTTGTAAACACACACACACACACACACACACCGTATATAGTGCATCACATAGGTTCTGTTTCCTACTTGATTTTCAATCTTAATAATAAGTTCTTGAATTCTCTACTTGTTTTGACTAACTTTTCTTAAAGATACTTTCTTTATCTGAACAAATATCTTATCATGTAGCCCAGGCTTGCCTGGAACTCATCATAGCCCAGCCTAATCTCCAACTCACAATTCCCCAGACTCAGCATCCATATTGCTAAGTTTATACCTTGATGTTCAACTCTCAAATATATACAGTTTAATATTTTGTGTTTAGTTCAAATGTGTGATATTTTCAGACAAAACAAAAGCTGATGGCTAGTAGCTTTAATCAAAATTGAATTAGTTCACAGTTTTCTTACAAACTTGAAGGGTTCCATTTATCACATTTGTAAGTCCTTTGTATTTTGCCTTATGTATGCACTTACTTTACACTTGAATTTCCTCTCATAACTCTGAGGGAGAACTGGATACAGGGGGAAGAAATGATATGGAGCATGTACACTGACTCAGTTTGTTACTTTCACAAAAGGAAAAAAAGAAAATCTATTCTGAGATCACTAAAATTCACTCTTTCATTTTGATATGTGCCATGGGCTCCCTTAAAGCAGGGGAAAGAGTGTAAATACTTTATTACTCAGCTGGAGATGTTAAATTTTTAAGCATCTGAAAGAATTCCATCAGACATCTTGAGATACCATACAGAATAACCAGTATCCCAGAGTTTTATTTAAAATATTATAAATGTTAAAATTCTGAGTACACAGGAGGTTGAGGCAGGCAGATTGCCATGAGTTTGAGACCAGTCTTGGGCTACACAGGAAGACTCTATCTCTAAAAGGGAAAACAAAGCAAAGCAAATTAAAATTGTGGATAATTATTTTCCTCAATACTATATTCTCTCACATGTATATGGATCAAAGATGGAGTGGGGGAAGGGAAAGCTAAGGAAATGCAGTAAATTCTGACAAACTGTAAGAAAATCAAACAACCACTTTTAAATTTAAATTTCATTAAGGTGATATCAGGTTCCATAATCATAGGCAAACCTCACTAGACCGACTGACAACTATTGTTACTCCTTAATAAAATAGGAAGGAAAATATAAATGAACTGTACATTTCAATTCAATGAGAGGATTTCTGAGGCCAAGTATAGCATCTTCTGTACTTAAGTTCAATGCAACTATCGTATTTAGGGTGAGAGACACTCATGGCTGTGATAACAAAAAGGCCCACAGTCATTTTGTGGTGCCAAATTCTAAGTGCTGAGAGGGTGGCTTCAGAAACCTATGATCCTATTAAATAGGGGCAAATACAGATCATGGGAACCCTATTAAACAACAATCAGGAATCCAAACCCTGAACTGTGGGCACCAGATTGCCCTGAGCAGTCAGACTTCCTGAGGGGTGTGGGAAGAGGTAGCTTCCAGCCAGCTGTGGTTAGTGAGACCCAGGACAAGCTTAATGGTGTCAGCAGTGCCAAGCCTTAAAGAGGCAAAGCTCATAAATCAATGAAGAGTCATCATATGGCCCCAGCAAGACAGGAACTCATGCTGAGGCACTGATCTCTTCATCCAAACCCAGCTGATGGAAGTAATACCTAACTGCTTTGATATGCTAAAAGTACATTATCAAAATAGCACCTTTTCTAATGGATCATAATTTTTACTTACAACACATGAAAAAAGTTTCTACAATATGCCCAAATACATTAAAGAAATGTACTCAACACATTCTAGAATATCTTGCTGTGTTTAATAAAAAAAAATACTGAAGAGATGTCCAAATTCTGGTCAGTATCCCAATTACTTATTCTGAGGGTTACAATGAAACATTCCTTAAATATTAACCAACACACTCAATATTAGTTAATGCAAACACACCACTCTGCTTCTGAAAGAATGTGTATTTGAAATTAAAGGAATAAATCTCGCTTCTAAGTAAAAGTGATGGTGCATGCACAGATTGCCAGTGAAAAACAGAGTCTTCTTAGACCAGAAGCCCTGGTTTCCAGGGACCTCCATATGAAAAGACTTTCATTGAAGGTCATATTTCCTTGTGTTTATGCACAATTCTTGTTTTAGTTACCATGTAAGATGACACTTAAACACTTGCTAAACCCTACAAGGCACCGTTCAATGTAGTTAGCTATAAGCAAGATGCAACTTACCTAGAACTGCGTCTTGAGGCAAGACACAGTAACATGCTGGAAGCAAAAGGAATTTAACCCATGCATGGTTAGAGTCTTTCATTCCAACACTACTACAAAATATTTCTAAAGTTAAAATATAGCAAATTACCCCTAAGGTAAACATACACATGGCCCTTGAATGAGTTACTCTCTTGCCTGTGAGTCTATGCTCTTGCGAATGTGTCACAAACGATCCTGTGAAACATATCTGTAGTGAAGACATAAATCCTGTCCTGGTGACCTATGTATGAAAAGAATTCCTTCCATCTTTTTTGACCTATTTTTTAATCAGTCAATGAAACTGTCAAAGTACCTCATAAACCAACTTATGGTCTTATTTATTAAGGAAAAGCACCTTAGCTGATCTCAGTATCTCATTCCTGAATTCCTAGAACTTGGGAGGTTGAGACACAGGGCTTGTAGAAAGTTTTGAGGCAAGCCTGGGCTACAGAGTGAAAACCTTGTCTCTGAAAACCAAATCCACCAAAAATAGTAGTTGAGACAAAAATAGGTGTGACTATTTTTTTTAGTTTTTAAATCCTTTAAACTGCATAACTTTTAAAGTCACTACAAATCATTTATAGTGATTGTGGAGACATTTAAATACAGATCTCCCTTGAGACAATTACTCCAAGCTGTGTGTTAGCCTTTCCTAAAAGTGTCCAGCATTTGCCTCCCACCATTCGTTCCTAGAATCTTTGCTGTTGGAAGTCAAGAATGCCAGCTTCTCCCAAGTCAAGCAGCAGTTGTATTATCTGCTTTCACAGGGCCATTTGTGACTTTATACTTTCTGCTGGGCAGCCATTCCCAGTTCCTAATGACCAGCTTCTGGCAATGCCACTCTGCTTTCAGATGCTATAGATCTGACTATTCTTGACCTCGATCATATCTGTGGAGTGCAGCAACAAGTGCCTTTCCATAACAAAAAAATTTTTCTATGTGGAAGATAAAAACATTTTCTGCTTGTTATAGCTTGTGGCCCTTGTTTTGTTTTTGTTTTTATTTTTTGAGGCAAGATCTCACATTGAGAACAACATTTATCTTATAATTCTCCTGACTCATCCTCCCAAGGCATAGGATTACAGACATGAGCCAACATATCAGCATTTTCTTTTGTTTTGGTTGCTTAGCATTCCATTATACAAATTTACCTCACTGAATTTATCTATTGACACTACATTAAAATAGAAATCATCACAGAAAAGGAAAATAATTATCAGAGTAAAAATAACTACTTTTATATTAGGTGAAATTATTCAACAATGTGTATAGGTGAGAAGTTAATAACTAATATATAAGTGCTAATGCATAATAACTAATAGATGCATATATAAAACTAAAGACAAAGTTGAAAATGATTAAAAAAAGGTGAGAGTATAGGAGAAGAAAGAAACAAAGAAAGAAGGAATGAAGAGAAGCAGCAGTAAACAATAAAGCCCTTGAATTTAAAAACATGAACATAAATTTAAGGAAGTATTTTCAAAGACAACATACAAAAGTCAATCACCAGGAAAGTGAGGAAACAGACTCCACTAAGGGATGAATTCGCGATGGAGAGGAGAGCCTTCATCAAAAGTGTAAACCAAACAAGAGTCACCAAACCTTATCAAGGATTCAAACTAATCGCCATTGGTGATGTAAAATGTTGTAGCAGGTGTGGATACTATGTGGTTCCTCAAAAAAAATGAAACCAGAAACTTCTAGACTATCCCCAGTAGTTCAAACACCCTCTCCAAATGCCAGGATGACAGCCATCGTGGAATTCCTGTACTCAGGACGTAGAGAGAAGGGATCCTGAAGCAAATGGGATTCAAGAACACATCAGAAAAATCATCCACTACGATCAAGTAGGCTTCATCCCAGGAATGCAGGGATGGTTCAACATTAGAAAATCTATTAATGTAATCCACCATATAAACAGACTGCGAAAGAAAAACCACATGATCATCTCACTAGATGCTGAAAAATCCTTTGAGAAAATCCAGCACCCCTTCATGATAAAGGTCCTAGAGAGATCAGGGATATCAGGAACATACCTGAATATAATAAACGCAATATACAGTAAACCAACAGCTAACATCAAACTAAATGGAGAGAAACTCAACGCAATTCCTCTAAAATCAGGAACAAGACAAGGTTGTCCACTTTCTCCATATCACTTCAATTTTGTATTTGAAGTTCTAGCTACAACAAAGACAACAAAAGGACACCAAGTGGATAAAAATAGGAAAAGGAGAAGTCAAGCTTTCACTATTTGCAGATGATATGATAGTTTACATAAGTGACCCAAAAAATTCTGCAAGGGAACTCCTAGAGCTGATAAAAAACCTTCAGCAAAGTGGCAGAATACAAGATAAACTCAAAAAAATCAGTGGCCCTATTATATACAGATGATGAAGTGACTGAGAAAGAAATCAGAGAAACATCACGCTTTATAATAGCCATAAACAGCATCAAATATCTGGGGATAATGTTAACCAAGTAAGTGAAAGACCTGTATAGCATGATACCTTCTTTATGGACTAATTTTATATAACAAAAGTTGAGGAGAAAAGAGGCTGCATTCTTGAGTAACATTAACTGTGGAATTGCAGGGAATGTGACATTTCACTCATATGTCTTCAGGCTGGAGATTTACACACACACACACACACACACACACACACACACACACACACACACGGGGTCTGGCGCACAGGTTTAGGAATGTTAAGAACAAGAAAGCAGATTGCTCTTCTCATGGAAGAGACCTACAATTAAAAAAAAGCTGACACCAGTCTGTTGCTGAGTGATAACTAGGAAGATTTAAAATGATGATGTAACAGGGAATGGCAGAATGTTTGCTCCCATTATCACCTAGAGGCATTGCATCTGAGTTGACCTGTTAGTGATAACCCGTCTGCTACATGAGGACTTGTGCTTATCTGCCACTCAACTTGGCATAGTAACTGAGCAGTTACATAATTTAAATATGAGGCTCTCTGGTTTTCCTGTCAATTTAAACATTACTGCTGATATTTGCCATTTCATCTATGAAGAGGTTCATATATCAAATGTGGAAGGAACAGTTTTCTCAAAGTCTGCTAACTTTGTACAGGCTAAACAATTTTAAAATCTTATTCCCACTGTAAGATTCCCTAGGCAAGGCAAATACGAGACAGGTGGAGGATTGGGTGTCAGACCAGAAATGACAGGTGACAGATCACTTAGCCTTCAAGGCTGGAATGACTGGCTTCTGCTCTAATTTTGAAAGGGAGCCAGTGAAGTCTTTGGAACAGAGGAATGACAGGAACTGCTTTACATTTTAAAACATCACCTTGTCTGCCTTATGGAAATTGCATTGCAGAAAGACCAAAGGTTGAAACAGGGAGGTAATTTAGGATGTGGTGCCTGGGAGAATACTGTGTTCCTTATACATAGGTTGGTTTAAACTGGATAGAACAAGTGTGAGAAGAAATCCTGAGTTCCATATACTGCCATGAGGTAACCTCATAGACACATGAGAAACTGTGCTAGAGCATGGAGGCATGAGTGGTTACCTGAACATGGTTATCAGTGAGGAGGCCTCAGCATTCTTTGGGGCCTCAGGCAATCGATCAACATTTATCCCTGGCATCCAGATGGGCTTTGGGAGCCCATTCCACGTGAAAGGATGCTGTCTCAACCTGGACACATGTGGGAGGGCCTAGGCCCTGTCCAAATGTGACAGACTTTGCAGATCCCCCATGGAGGGTCTCATCCTCCCTGGAGAGTGGAGTGGGCATTGGGTGGTGGTTGTGGGAGGGTTGAAGGGGGGCGGGGATTGACCTGTGAAGCAAGCTTGTTTCTAATATAATTTAAAAAATATTGCCAGATTTTTTTTGTTTGTTTTTTATTTTTTTTATTTTTTTTTAAATAGCTTGTTTTACATGTCAATCCCAGTTCCCTCTCCCTCCCCTCCTCCCGCACTCCCCTTCCACCCTCCATCCCACCCTATTGCCAAATCCTTCCACATAGGGGATATCTAGAGTCTATCATTTTACTCTTGGTAGGGTCAAGGCACTCCCCTAAGAGTCCAGGCTGAGAGAGCATCTCTCTTTGTGCTATAGGCACATGAAGACAGATTGTATACCAGGGATAGACACTGATCCACAGCTCAGGGCCCCATAGGTTGCCCAGGCCTTCTCACTGACACTCACATTTGGGGGGTCCAGATCAGTCCCATTCTGGCCTCCCCACTGTCGGTCTGGGGTCCAAGAGCACTCCCCTGTTCAGATCAGCTGTCTCTGCTGGTTTTGCCAGCCCATTCTTTGCCAATTTGCTCATCACTCCTCTCTCTCTGTCACTGGGTTCCTTGGGTTCAGTTCAGTGCTTAGTTGTGTGTTTGCCTCTGCTTCCATCAGTCACAGGATGAAGGCTCCCGGATGGTTATAGGCATCAAGTTCATTATCAGGAATGGGCATTCGAGGTGGTCCTTCCACTATTGCTTAGCTTGCCAATTGATGTTATACCTTTAGATCACTCGAGGTCACTCTGGTGCCTGATCTGTCTTCGATCCTATGATTCCCACTTCCCCCTATTTTACCCCCACCCCCTCAACTTCCTGTTCCCCCATGACCAACTCCCTTCCTCTTTACCCCCTCTATTCTTCCCAGGTCCCACTACCCCCCTCGCCGTGTTCCCCATCCATTCAGAGGATCTTGTCTCCATCCTCTTCTCTTGGGTACTATGCATATATGCATATCTTTTAGGTTCTTTCCTGTTTCCCAGACTCTCTATCTGTGGAAGTGCAGACTGGCACTATCCTGATTCATATTTAAAATCCATATATGAGTGAGTACATACCATGTTTGTCTTTTTGCGACTGGGTTACCTCACTCAGGATGGTTTCTTCCAGTGCTATCCATTTCCCTGCGAATTTCAAGATTCCATTGTTTTTTTTTTCTGCTGAGTAATACTCCATTGTGTAAATGTACCACATTTTCTCTATCCACTCTTCAGTTGAGGGGCATCTAGGTTGCTTCCAGGTTCTGGCTATTACAAACAATGCTGCTATGAACATAGTGGAGCAGATGCCCTTGTTGTATGAACCTGCCTCATTTGGATAAATGCCTAAGAGTGGAATTGCTGGGTCTAGTGGTAGATTAATTCCCATTTTCCTGAGGAATTTCCATACTGATTTCCAAAGAGGCTGTATGAGTCGGCATTCCCACCAGCAGTGGAGGAGTGTTCCTCTCTCTCCACATCCTCTCCAGCATAAATTGTCTTCGGTGTTTTTGATTCTAGCCATTCTGACAGGAGTAAGATGGTATCTCAGAGTTGTTTTGATTTGCATTTCCCTGATGGCTAAGGATGTTGAGCACTTTCTTAAGTGTCTCTTGGCCATTTTAGCTTCCTCTACTGAGAATTCTCTATTTAGCTCTGTACCCCACCTTTCAAGTGGATCCTTTGGTGTTTTGGAGACTTGTTTCTTGAGTTCTTTGTAAATTTTGGAGATTAGCCCTCTGTCAGATGTAGGGTTAGTGAATATCTTTTCCCATTCTGTGGACTGCCTTTTTGTCTTTTTGATTGTGTCCTTTGCCTTACAGAAGCTTTTTAGTTTCAGAAGGTCCCATTTGTTAATTGTTGATCTCAGTGCCTGTGACACTGGTGTTATGTTTAGGAAGTGGTCTCCTGTACCAACTCGTTGAAGAGTATCTCCCACTTTCTCTTCTAAAAGTTTCAGTGTGGCTGGATGTATGTTGAGATCTTTGATCCATTTGGACTTAAGTTTTGTACAAGGCGATAAACATGGATCTATCTGCAGTCTTCTGCATACCAGTACCTAGTTATGCCAGCAACATTTGTTGAAGATGCTTTCTTTTTTCCACTGTACAGTTTTAGCTTCTTTGTCAAAAATCAGGTGTTCATAGGTGTGTGGGTTAAAATTAGGGCTTTCGATTCGGTTCCATTGGTCTACCTGCCTATTTTTGTGCCAATACCAAGCTGTTTTCAGGACTATAGCTCTATAATAGAGTTTGAAGTCAGGTATGGTGATGCCTCCTGAAGTTCCTTTATTGTATAGGGATGTTTTGGCTATCCTGGGCCTTTTGTTTTTCCATATAAAGTTGATTAATGTTCTTTTCAGGTCCTTGAAGAATTGTGATGGAATTTTGATAGGGATTGCATTGAATCTATAGACTGCTTTTGGCAAGATTGCCATTTTTATTATGTTGATCCTACCAATCCAAGAGCATGGGAGATCTTTCCATTTTCTGGTATCTTCTTTGATTTCTTTCTTCAAAGGCACAAAGTTCTTGATATACAGGTCTTTCACTTCCTTGGTTAACATTATCCCCAGATATTTGATGCTGTTTTTGGCTATTGCAAAAGGTGATGTTTCTCTGATTTCTGTCTCAGTCACTTCATCATCTGTATATAATAGGGCCACTGATTTTTTTGAGTTTACCTTGTATCCTGCCACATTGCTGAAGGTGTTTATCAGCTCTAGGAGTAACCTTGCGGAGTTTTTTGGGTCACTTATGTAAACTATCATATCATCTGCAAATAATGAAAGTTTGACTTCTTCTTTTCCTATTTGTATCCCCTTTATCTCCTTTTGTTGTCTTATTGCTGTAGCTAGAACTTCAAGTACAATATTGAAGAGATATGGAGAGAGTGGACAGCCTTGTCTTGTTCCTGATTTTAGAGGAATTGCTTTGAGTTTCTCTCCATTTAGTTTGATGTTAGCTGTTGGTTTACTGTATATTGCTTTTATTATATTCAGGTACGTTCCTGTTATCCCTGATCTCTCTAGGACCTTTATCATGAAGGGGTGCTGGATTTTGTCAAAGGCTTTTTCAGCATCTAGTGAGATGATCATGTGGTTTTTCTTTCGCTGATTGTTAATATGGTGGATTACATTGATAGATTTTCTAATGTTGAACCATCCCTGCATTCCTGGAATGAAGCCTACTTGATCATGGTGGATGATTTTTCTGATGTGTTCTTGAATCCGGTTTGCAAGTATTTTATTGAGTATTTTTGCATCAATGTTCATGAGGGAAATTGGTCTATAGTTCTCTTTCTTAGTTGTGTCTTTGTGTGGCTTGGGTATCAAGGTAATTGTAGCCTCGTAGAAAGAGTTTGGCAGTGAGCCTCCTGCTTCTATAGTGTGGAATACTTTGACGAGTATTGGAATGAGCTCTTCTTTGAATTTCTGGTAGAATTCTGCACTGAAGCCATCTGGGCCTGGGCTTTTTTTGTTTGGGAGACTTTTGATGACTGCTTCTATTTCATTAGGGGTTATAGGTCTGTTTAGATTATTTATCTGTTCTTGATTTAGTTTTGGCAAGTGATATCTATCCAGGAAATTGTCCATTTCCTTTAAATTTTCAAATTTTGTGGAGTACAGATTTTCAAAGTATGCCCTGATGATTCTCTTGATTTCCTCAGAGTCCGTTGTTATGTCCCCTTTCTCATCCCTGATTTTGTTAATTAGCATGTTCTCTCTCTGTCTTTTGGTTAGTTTGGACAGAGGTTTGTCTATTTTGTGGATTTTCTCAAAGAACCAACTCTTTGTTTCATTGATTCTTCTCAATGTTTTCCTGGTTTCTACTTGATTGATTTCAGCCCTCAATTTGATTATTTCCTGGCGTCTGCTCCTCCTGGGGGAGTTTGCTTCTTTTTGTTCTAGAACATTCAGCTGTGCTATTAATTCTCTAGTATGACTGTTCTCCAGTTTTTTCATGTGGGCACTTAGTGCTATAAACTTTCCTCTCAGCACTGCTTTCAAAGTGTCCCATAAGTTTGTGTATGTTGTGTCTTCATTCTCATTGAAATCGAGGACGTCTTTAATTTCTTTTTTTTATTTGTTCCTTTACCCAGGGATGGTGCAATTGTGCATTGTTCAATCTCCATGAGTTTGTAGGGTTTCTGCGATTTGTGTTATTGTTGAATTCTAATGTTAATGCATGGTGGTCTGATAAGATGCAGGGGGGGTATTCCAATGTTTTTGTATCTGTGGAGATTTGCTATGTTTCCTATTATGTGGTCAATTTTAGAGAAGGTTCCATGTGGTGCCGAGAAGAAGGTATATCCCTTTGTATTTGGGTGGAATGTTCTATAGATGTCTGTTAAACCCAGTTGGGTCATAACTTCTATTAATTCTTTTGTTTCTTTGTTAAGTTTCTGTCTGGAGGTCCTATCTAGCGGTGAGAGCGGAATGTTGAAGTCTCCTACTATTAGTGTGTGAGATTTTATGTGCATTTTGAGCTTTAGTAATGCTTCTTTCACGAATGTAGGTGCCTTTGTATTTGGGGCGTAGATATTTAAAATCGAGACTTCGTCTTGATGTATTTTTCCTTTGATGAATATGAAGTGCCCTTCTTCATCTCTTTTGATTGATTTTAATTTGAAGTCTAATTTGTTAGATATTAGGATTGCTACGCCCGCTTGTTTCTTGGGGCCGTTTGATTGGAAGATCTTTTCCCAGCCCTTTACTCTGAGATAACGTCTGTCTTTGGTGTTGAGATGTGTTTCTTGTATGCAGCAGAAGGAAGGGTTCTGTCTTCGTATCCATTCTGCTAGTCTGTGTCTTTTTATAGGTAAGTTGAGGCCATTGACATTGAGGGATATTAATGACCATTGATTGGTGATCCTTGTTTGCGCTTGATTTATTGTTAGTGAAGTTATTTTGTGTAGTTTCTCCTCTCTTTTTCTTTTCGTGTTTTGTAAAGTATGATTATATATTGCCTGTGTCTTTGTGAATGTAGTTATCTTCCTTGGCTCTAGGTTTTCCTTCTAGCATTTTCTGTAGAGCTGGATTCATGGATACGTATTGTTTAAATCTGGCTTTGTCATGGAATATTTTGTTTTCTCCATCTATGGTAATTGAGAGCTTTGCTGGATATAGTAGTCTGGGCTGGCATCCTTGTTCCCTTAGCGTTTGTAGGACATCTGACCAGGATCTTCTGGCTTTCATCGTTTCCATTGAGAAGTCAGGTGTAATTCAGATAGGTCTGCCTTTATATGTTACTTGGCCTTTTTCTTTAGCTGCTCTTAATATTTTCTCTTTGCTCTGTAGGTTTGATGTTTTGATTATTATATGGCGAGGTGACTTCTTTTTCTGGTCAAGCCTATTGGTGTTCTGTAAGATTCTTGTACTTTCATAGGCATATCTTTCTTTAGGTTAGGGAAGTTTTCTTCTATGATTTTGTTGAATATGTTTTCTGTACCTTTAAGTTGAAGTTCTTCACCTTCTTCTATACCTATTATTCTCAGGTTTGGCTTCTTCACGGTGTCCCATATTTCCTGGATATTTTGTGTTAAGGATTTGTTGGTTTTGAGATTTTCTTTGGTTGACGATGCTATGTCCTCTAATGAGTCTTCAACACCTGAGATTCTCTCTTCTATCTCTTGTATTCTATTGGTGATACTTGCATCTGTAATTCCAGACCGTTTACCGAGCTTTTCTATTTCCAGCATCCCTTCATTCTGTGTTTTCTTTATCGTTTCTATTTCAGCTTTCAATCCTTCAACTGTTTGAGCTGTTTCCTTAATTTTCTTGGTTGTTTTTTCTTGGTGCTCTTTAGATTCTTTGAGAGATTTGTTTATTTCTTGAATTTTTCCCCCATTTCATGGATTTTTTTGTTTGTTTTTTTTTTTTATTTCTTTAAGGGATTTCCTCGTTTCTTCTTTGAGGCTCTCCATCATCTTCATGAAATAATTTTTAAGGTCTGTCTCCTCTTCTTCATCTATGTAGTGCTTTTCAGGTCTTGCTGGTGTTGGATCCCTGGATTCTGGTGGGGTCGTGTTGGTGTTTCTATTGCTGAGTGATCTCTTATTCTGTCTTCTTCCCATCTCTTCTTCCAGTGGGTGCTGGTGGGGGCTTTCTGTCTCCACTGGTCTCCTTCCTTACTGCAGCTGAAGCTGAAGCTGGCCTCGCTGGGGTTGGGGTCTTGGAGGGGCTGATCTCTTTCCTGTGTGGGCGGCTCTTCTGAAGCTGGGCTCGCTGGGTTGGGGTCTTGGAGGGGCTGATCTCTTTCCTGTGTGGGCGGCTCTTCTGGAAGCCGGGATCGGCCCCGAAGATGGAGGGGGATGGGTGATGGGCGGGTGGTCCCAGCCGGAGACCCAATCTCACCTGAAGCTGGGCTCGCTGGGTTGGGGTCTTGGAGGGGCTGATCTCTTTCCTGTGTGGGCGGCTCTTGTGGAAGCTGGGAGCGGCCCCGAAGATGGAGGGGGATGGGTGATGGGCGGGTGGTCCCCACCGGCGACCCAATCTCACCTGAAGCTGGGCTCGCTGGGTTGGGGTCTTGGAGGGGCTCAATATTGCCAGATTTAAGAATATAAATACACCTTGGGACAGCCACGGGTAGAAAAGAGATCTGAGCCCCCAAATAAGGTAGGAATAATTATAGGTAAGAGGGAGGAGTAAAACAAGGGAAGTTAAAAGAGAACCCAATGGCATAAAATTTTTAAAAAATGAAAATAGTGGCTAGCTTTATCAAATCTTTAATATACTCTAACTGGGTAACAATACAGGAAAAAGGAAGAATAGTCTAAGGAAACTGTAGCTAAGACAGAGGTTTTTTAATTAGAAAATGTTAGGATATTTTATTGCAATGATGAGAAGGATACAATGGAGAATCTAAAAACAGAGAATACAAAAGGACCAGTCTTTAAGCAGTTGAATGTGCAGAGCCCTCACAAGAGAGCAGAGAGTTGAAGTCTTGAGTAGAGAGTGTGTTCTTACTGGACTCTCAAGTCTGTAGATCATCTAGTTTGACTTGGTTTTGAGTCTCTTTGAACTACTTGACTGGAAGGCAAGACTACATAGTTTGTTTTTGTGTTAAAGAAACAAGAATGTACTTTGAAACTTCAAGTTGATTGTGCATGAAATTGATGGAGTTTTGAAATGAAAATCTACTTGGCATTTGCATTCAACTTCCATTTTCGTCTACATGGAGACAAGTTGCTTTTCTGGGGCTGTGTCAACATTAATGAAACCATGCTTTACCTGTAGGGATGGAGAAGATGAAGAGAATAGAAGACTTGAAGTTACAAAGAGGTGACAGTTCAAGGAAAGGCCATGAAGACGAATGTGCATGAAAGAGACTTAAACCTGAACAGAGTGCATTTCTTTAACAATTAGGAAAGGGGCGAAGGAAGAAATGAGAGAGAAGAAACAGAGTGGGAACCATGTGAGAGGTGTTTGGTGGGAGAAAAAGAAATGCAACTTACATTTCTAACTCAGCTTACAATGTCTTTTCAACTCATTGTTCAAGATGAACCTCCATAAAAAAAATCAAAAAGTGAAACTGAAGTCTTTTGGAGCCAATCTTCCATTTCTTTGGCATTTGTTTGATAGTGTGCAGTTCTCAAAACACATAATTTGGGGCAGACTGAAGCTTGCTGGTTTGCATTTGTTTTATATGATGTGCTAGGCATATTGTGGAATCTGTTTGCCCAGGGAGATTGTATCACTCTTGTCATGCAGAGGTACACCTGGTTAGTAATAGACACAGTCATGCAAAATGAAATGCAGAAAGGATTGAGAATCATATTATCAATCAGATGTTATGGAAATGTAAAGAATGAGTATGAATTTGCCCTTAACGAACAGAAATACTTTCCAGCAATGCCTTTTAGAGGAAAGGAATACACAGCCACCATTCTAAGAGATTCCATTTAAACCAACATTTAGGGTAAGATATTTCTTCTGAACTTGAAAATGTTTTAAATCATCACTGAAAAATGCATCATATGATGACTCATTTTCATTTGGCTTCTAATAATGTTAAGTATTATAACAGTGGAAAACACATCTGTACTACAAAAGGGCAATTTTACAAATTTTCTAGAACAAAAAAATGTTAAATTGATTGTTTAGGAAAAGGAGGGTTGGGTTGTAAGGTGAAGACCTCAAGACTTTGGTTTTTGCTTCCCTGCTCTGTTCCTTTCCCTGATTTATTAAAGACCACCCTCTCTCTAAGGGCATCCTCTGTAAGGCCCCTCTCCTCAGATCATTTGAATTCAACTAAAGAAAAGTAAATCTTTTATGTGAAATATGACGTAGATGTATCTTCTAACCATCAGCTGCAAAGAGATGATGTTCTGGAGAGCAAGACACTCCCTAGACCAGGGATCTCCTGCCTGCTGTCCACTGTGGTCTCTCCAAGTGGCAGGAAAGCCTTCCTGAACTTTGGAGATGACTTGAGGTGAATCTCTTGTGCCTTCATCAGGAAAGGCATTGAATAAAGTGTTTACTTCCACCAAGTTTTCTCGCAGGCTTTTGGCAGATCGCTGAGCAGTATGGAATTCAGATTTTAGTTAACAGCTTCATTAACTATGGAACAGATCCTTTAGGCATGGTGGTCTTACATTCTATCCAGAGAATACTTGCTGATTTTTCGGTTCAGCAAAGTCACCACCAAACAACAAAGACACATTGTTGGCAGTATTACAGCCCACATGACACAAAAGATCAATTCTCTTTTGTTTTCAAAAACCATTATATTTTACCATGACGCTGGCAATGTGTTCTGTAATATGTTCCATCTGTATCTATTTGTTTACTTTTATCACCTTAAGTTAATTATGACTAGTACATTTTATTTGTATATATTAATTGTACAACAGGGTTTGGTTATGACATTTTCATAATGCTCGTTTTATTCATGGTTAATAAAATAGTATTTTGTATGTAGTGTAGACCAAATAAGTACTTGTAGGATGAATTCATGAAGTAAACTTATATATTCCTGGCACTATCGAGAATAATGATGCATTTTGTGGGGGAGATCCTAAAGTATCAATTGGCTTAAATTTATTTCCACAGTTCTAACCTATGGCAGTGGTAGAAATGAATGTCAAACTTAGATGCTGAGACCATCTTTCTCTGCACAGATCAATGAGTGCATACTTCTAATTAGCAGTGCGCATAAGCTATGATTTTGCAGAAAAATTGTGCTTCTCAGCTCACGGTGTCATTTTCTCAATGAGGATTAAGTTCTCACATTTGCTAAAGAAATTTCTTTCGAACAGATCAGTGTATTTGCAACCTACAGGAGAATGTGAAGGGAGGGAACAAGGGAGGAAATGGAAAAGCTTAACACTGAAGCATAAAATGCAGCAAGCAAACCATAAAGCTCACAGGAAGTTTTATCCAAAACAACAAAAATAACAAACCATGTCTTAATGTCAAAAAAACCCACATCCTTTATGTAGGTTGAAGATGGCTTAGAAAAGTTACCTGTTTGAAAAAGAAGTGGGTAATTTCTAAAATTTATTCATATGAAACACTGAGCTAGTGTAAAGGTATGAACATCTTTTGCAACAATTATATAGAATAAAAATTGTCGCTGGGTGGTGGTGGCACATGCCTTTAATCCTAACACTTGGGAGGCAGAGGCAGGCAGATCTCTGAGAGTTCTAGGCCAGCCTGGTCTACAAACCTGCACAGAGAAACCATCTCTTGAAAAATCAAAAAAATATTGTCAATTAATATTTTTTAAAAATTTGAGGCTTGAGAGATGGCTCAGGGACTAAAAGTACTGATTGCTCTTGCAGAGGACCCAGGTTCAGTTTCCACCTGTAACATGGCAGCCCTTAACCGTCGACAACTTCAGCGCCATGTCACCTAATATGCTATTTGGGCCCTCAAGGCCACCAGGCATACAGATAATGCACACACATACACATAGGCAAAGCACCCTAATGCATAAAATAATAAATATTTCTTAATTTTAAAATGAAGACTTATTGCATATTGGAAAGAGATGATAAAAGTGCTTTCATAGTCACAGCTTTCAAATCACTAAGAATAATAATGTCATTTTAAGATTTGCCATTCAACTGCAAAGAGTAATTATTACAGTAGGAGTTATATGCAGATTGGATTTCAACATATCGCTCAATGTTTTCTGAATATAAGCTTTCCAACTTATTCCCAGGTATCCAGAGCGTGAGGATCCCTTTCAGTCAAGAGTCAGCCCTCCTTTTGCTTACTTGTCTAGGTTCTCAGTGGGAAATTTTGCATCATAAAGCTGCTGTCAAAAACTGACAATTGGTTTTTGAAAAGATTGAACTAAGGGACATTGTATCTATGTATTTCCTAAAATTCTACTGCTGGACAGTGAGAAAACCCGGTGCCTGGACTCTAGTATTCTTTTCAAGGAAATGCTTCTGCTGAAATGGTTTTTATAGTAGCTTTTGAGGCTACAATGGTTTGATGTTGGGAATGATCATAAACATTCTAGGTATAATCTCTAAGAGTGTTCAGCATGTTGTAGATACAGCACATGGAAGCAAATTTTCTTTAATGGGTAACCCTTGTGTTTTCAGATGTTTTGTGTGTTTTCTCATTCTTTATGTGAGACTTTGAGTTTAAGGAGTGAACAAGACCACCAGAACCAGACTTAGAATAAAAGTCAAAACTTTATTTAGGTCATGAACTTCAGGGATGTCTCAAAGGGCAGGGAATGATGGGATGATTCTAGTTGAGCAGGAGAGTGGAGTAGAGTATAAAGGGAAAATAAACTGTAAAGTACAATCCTTACGAGTGGGCTTCTGATAAACCTGCTTTCCTGAGATGGGACAAATATCTCTTAGGATGTGCAGAATATTCAGTTACCACATGTTCAGGCCATCTGATGTCTGTGATGTCTTCAATAAAAATGGCCTCCATAGGGTTATATATTTGAATCACCTGAGAGTGGAACTCTTTGAAAGGATTAGAAGTATTAGGAGGTATGGCCTTGTTGGAAGAAATAGGTTGCTAGAGGTGGGTTTGGAGGTTTCAAAAACCCATCCCAGACACCCCACCCCTTTCTTGCTTCTTTTGACTTACAGATCAGGATACAGTTCTCAACCACTTTTCATTCACCATTTGGGCTACCATGATGACAATGAACTTAACTCTGAAACTCTAAACAATCCCCCAATTACATGCTTTTTTAAAAAAAATAAAGTTTTCACAATTATAGTATCTCTTGACAGTAATAGTACAGTGAGTGTCTTTTATGACATCATTGTGGGCTAACCTAACATCTCAGCCTCTAGTTGATTATAGGGATTATTGGTGGTCTCTTCTAGATGCTTCCTGTTGGACAGGGGTACTGAGTCAGAGGGTAGAAAGATTGGGTTGGTTAGCCCAAGTTACAAGGTGGTTTCTGCCTCAGGAGAGCTAAGGGTTGAGAGGGGATGAAGAAAAGTCAGGAGGAGTTTGTTAAAGGTGTGGTGGGTGATTTGTTTTAGCTGGTTTTGAGTTAATGTCAGGAGTAAAGGAACTAGAAGAAGGGGGATGAAAAGGAGGAGAGGAAAAGAGAGGAGGAGAAGATCTCAGTTAGAGGCCCTGGAAGAGGCAGTAGCCAAGGCCAGAAGCTGTCAAAAGCATTACATGGCCTGCAAAGTGATGATCTTCTGCTGAATTGTAGAGAGCCAGCTATGTCTTGGAGGTTTTTCTGTTGTGTTGTGTTGAGTTGTGTTGTGTTTTCCTTGTTGTTTTATCTTTGATTTATAACTTTCTACCTTTACATGACCTGGTTGGTTAATGTAATAACAGCATTCTTTGTTGAGGAAGAGGACACTTCCTCCTTCTTCTGCAGTCAGGAGACCCAGGGATTATTGAATTTGAAAGGTAACTGAGGCCAGGGAGGAGAGCTGTTCTGTAGCATTCAGAAACCCCTAGCTGAGCACTTGGTTGTTGTTAAATCTGCTCAGAGCTGTCCATTTGAAACAAGGGTATGCCCTACTCCCACCACTACTATCCTGTAAACATCACAAAGGAAGCTGCCCTGACCCTCTCTGTCACCAGGTGATGAACAGCCCAAATGAGAGTTTTAGACAGTTTATAAACAAAGAGAATTCTCTCTCAGTGTAGTAAGTCAGGCTGGGAATAATGGTTGCTGGGAGGAATGGACCCTGTTGCTTAGTGCTCACAAAGGAGAAAAGACTGGATTCATGTGAGGAAAGAATTCCTGGGAGGGAATGATTTTTAGATAAAGTGTAGATTTTATAGGAATGGAGCCAACACTTTCTGATGCCTTGGTACCAATAGTCCATTCACCCCATAGAAGTAAATGAGTCTGGGAACAGCAAGAGGTGGGTCACAGAGAAAGAACATATATTTTTATAGCAAACATTCTGTGAGGGTACTGCTGTCATTGGGGAATTTTTGAAAGGAATGCAAAGGAAGCTAGTGGTATATAATTAGAGGTCAGGTTAAATGATTTTAGGATTCCCATACAGGCATTAAGGGCATCCTTCCAGAATGTTTCTTCAAGGGTGAAATGAGAGAGATTTTTTTTTTGCTGTTTCCAGCGGCTTCTATTCCTTTCATTACCCTCTGTATCTCAGTTAGGAAATAGCTGGTTGGCTTATAATAGGTCTGTAAATATTTAATCATTTTTGTGTTGAGGGGGTGGGGACAAGGTGAGATGCGTGAGAAGATGGGAGATATTAAGCTTAAGATTTACTGTGGAGGTGAGGTATACTTCACCCATGCTGATGTGGAGTCTGAGTGTGTAAGATTGTTCCTTTGAGCTGTGACAGGTTGATCCAGTTTGATATGCCTTAGAGATATGTTCTCCATAGGAATAATGAGGATCACCATATGAGGTCCTTTCCAGAGGGATTCAAGGTGATGTTATTGGGATTTCTTAAGGTATATATGATATCCAAGGTTGAGATATAGGTCAATAAGATCCACTATTGGCTGGGAGAGAAGCTTGTCTTCATGTTCATGAAGTTGTCTGAGCAAGGTAACAGTAGGTAAGTCATCATGTTAGGGTATAGACTCTGGGAAGGGAAGATTACCCTATAGGAAGAAGCACCCAGAACTGAGATCAAATGGGAGCCAATCATGTTAGTAACTCCTATCTATGCTTGGCACCTAACCTTGATATGTGGAGGAAGCAACTCATCCAAATGTTTGGAACCTTTCCATGCTGTATTAGACCTTGCTTATGTTGCATTCTATTATCTTATAGATTTTAGCTTCTGGAATCACATCACACTTTCTCAGAACAGATGAAAGCACACTTTTAGAGTGCTTCACAAAGATTCTCTTTGTAAACCCACCATTAGTTATGGGATGGCGATTCAGAATATTGCCTTGTCTTCTTGCCCATCATCTAGAAAAGGCTTTGCTATATAGATGATATAATGCTAAGCTCTGAGTGTTTGCAAATTTGAAAAAAAAACATTGGAGAGACAACTGGATACAGTAGTATTTCCTTGTACTTCAACCTTGCTGGAGCTGGGTTAATTAAAATGAAAAAAAAATCCAAAAGATACTATGCTACATGTCTGGAAAACGACACGCCCTGAGGCCATAGTATTATTAAATGAAAACCCCAGTGCTAGGGCAGGGTCAATCTCTGTGAGTCATTAGCCTGAGTCCCTGCAAACACCATAAAGACTACCGCTAATGCTGTTGGTGGTGTGTAAGAACTAAATGGTAAGAGCCTATTGTTGAAGACACTGCATGCTTCAACTGCAGGACATGGAGTAATTAAGCTGGGACTGTGCCAGAAACTCCCACATGCCTGGCAGGATTTCATAGTGCCAGAGGAAGCCACACAGGCTGCTGGTGGAGAACTGTCATCAACATTGCTTCTTGGCCGTGAATCCTGTATGCTAAAATGCTGACATGCCTGAAGCGACAACCCTGCTTGTGCAGTAATGTTTCAGCTATCACTACTAAGTCCAACAGTCTTCCAATTGGATTTAAGGCCCACAGCACAAGAGGGAGTTCACATATGATATGTAAGCTCAGATAAAACTCTGTGGCTTGGGATGTCACAGGTGACAATGGGGAAGCAACTTTTACCATTTTGCTAGATGCATGTGAAGTACCTGTCAAACTGCTTTCTAGATATGTATACGTTTGCCCATAGATCACTGTTGCTGTCAGCCTCAACTTATAAACACTAATTAAGAGCTCAAAAGCAAGTTGCTGTGGCATACTATACTAATTCTTAGCAATAGGTGGATATCTATAGCTCTCCAACCCCAAGGCTCTGGGATCATTTTGGAAAAGGAGGCAGGAAGAACGAAACAACTAGAGGAAGAAACTTTGGAGTTAGTGTTTATTTTAAAATTAGAAATAATTCTTGTCCATGCTGAGACCTAAAGCCTAAAGAATGGTCATCAAAGATGTGGCCATCAAGGAGCATGCCTTTAATCTCAGCACTTGGAAGGCAGAAGCAGGTGAATTTCTGAGTATGAGACCAGCCTGGTTTATAGAATGAGTTTCAGGATAGCCAGGGCTACACAAAGAGATGTTGCCATGGATCTTTCTCCAGAAGAGTAGGGCTATTCGAGAAGCTCAGTAAAATTTGTGTAAGGATGTGATCATTCAGAATTAGAGAAGCCTTCATTGATTTGAACACACTGCTCACAATTTTAGAACACAAGAAAGACCTTGAAACATAAGGCAACAAGGCACAGAAATCTCATACTCAGAGTTAGTCATTCTACCGTACACATGCAATTCACAGGATAATGTTTCATATACCTTGTGTCCATTAGACCTAAAACGTTGTACCAGAGCATGAATAAAGCATCCACTTTTTAAAGTGATAAAGAGAACAATTGGAAATGGGATCTAGGCAACCAACCACTACCTGAAAAATGAATAGGAAAGTACATGTACCCATGAAGGTTGGTGTGCCAAAAATAATAGTCAAATGTGTGGCACAGTCCAGAGCCCACAACAAAAACCACTGTCTACAAGATCAAGAACATTCATCATTCAGAATACAACTCTGAATTTCAGTTATCCTTCTAAGAATCTGAATATTTGTGTGAGTAAATATCCACAACAATTTAGGAAATAACTCTCTTTTCAAGGAAAATATGGTGAGTATTAAAAATAAGTCTATTTCAGGCTTCCATTTATTAATTGACCATTTAAATAAAGCACTGGATTAAATTCCCATTTAAGTGCTTTTGTAGGCAAGAGATTCAAAATTGAAACACATTTCAGATTGTGACCAATTTGAGAGGTTCCTTATGAAATATTCATTATTTTTTCAATGAACACCAAATAAGTGTTCTCTGTTCATAAACAGTCAGTTTCAATCAGTGTGAGAAGTTCTTTGTTATTTTTTTCAGTAATGGACTATGTAGTCCTGAATGTTCTTGGACTCATTATGTAGACCAAGATGGTCTTGAACTCACAGAGATTCACTCTCTTCTGCCTGCCAAGTGCTAGGATTAAAGGTGTAAGCCATCACCCTCAGCATCCAATCAAATTATAAATGAAAATCCAGATATGGATATTTGGCAAATTGAGTACATGTATAGTAAAGTAACTTAAGTGAGGACTCCATCATAATACTTGCTTATATATCTGTATGGAGACATCTTTTTAAACGATGAAATTCAGAGTCTCTGAGCATAGATGTAGGAAATCAGTTTGTTCCTTTCACAAAAGAGCATTTACAAAGTTAAGAAATGTGATAAAATCTGTTTGCAATAGATGATTATTAACTGAACAAGGTGTAGAGCATAGGAGGTTGCCAATTTCTGAGTCCTAAATGGGGCATCTATGTCACACCACTTTTTCCCAAATCTCTCAGATCATTGTGGAAGATGGTACTGAAACAGTAGGAGAGTCAGAGTTGGTGAGTGACTACAGGGAAAAGCACTCTTCTGTAAACAATAGGGTGTCTGTATGGCTGAACTCATGAAGATTGTATCAGCATGAATAAGATCTGTGTGATCCCAAGCAAAACCAAACAACAGCCCGGGAAGAAGAGTAGGATATCCCACTCCTCACCAATGTGGTTTTGCCATTGATAGCTGCTTGGACAGGGACAGTCAATTTTCTTTAAGAGTGTAGTCAGTTGTACTTTAGTAGAAAACTACACATCTAAGTGTGTAAGTAGAAAGATAGAAAGATGGGTGGGTAGGGAAGGGTATATGGATCTGAGAGGTGTTGGGAGGCTAAGATGAATAAAGAACATAAAAATTGTTCAATGAGCTAATAATATGTATTAAAAATGTAAAATCTTGCATCATGATTAACAATCATCCACCCATGTTCAGACAAGCAAACAGATATGGCAAATCTCCTATTAATGACTCAACACTTAATCAGCAGCAAAGTTCTTACAGGAAATAAACCCAGAAGTGTAAAGAATATGGAACATCATTTAACTATTTTTCAGGTTTTGGCAAATACCTGTGAATCTATTGTGGAGAGAAATCCTGCTAGTACAAAGAATATGGTAAATCCTTTAAATATTCTTCAAACATTCTTCAGAGAATGTATAGTGAGGAAAACCCCACAAAAGTAAAGAATATGCCAAAGCTTTGAACTCTTCTTCATGGCAGATCAAAACAAGAATTCATGTTTCTGAAACATGCTACAAATACAAAAATGTGTTGATCCTTTATGAAATGCCCAGCTTTTACTCACACTGGAGATTTCATCTTGGAGTAGGACCTATGAATGTAATAGAGTGGCAGAGCATTGAATGTTTTTCATATCTTCATGAACACTGGAGAACTCACACTCAGGAAAACTCTACAGTTGCAATGAGTGTAGCAAAGCCTTTAGTGATTTTTCAAAACTGAATTGACCTTAATGAATCTTTAATGGAGTAGAATCCTACAAATGAAAAAAAATGCCAAGACGTTTAATTCTTTTCCATACCTTACTCAAAAGCAGGTAATTGACATGTATGAGAATGCTTTAAATCTAATCCTTTTCATACTAAGGCCTTTAATCAAAGTTCCATATTTCCTGAAGAATTGTAAGGGGCAGAAACAAACAGTTCAGTATGCATGCTTGATGTGTAAACTTGACTATGTTTAGTCTCCAGGAATACATGGTAGGGGGAGGTAAGCAATATCTGAAGCTTTTCCATTGCCTCCAGAGGTGGGAAATGGCATGTATATACCCATACTCATGCCACACGCAATAATATTGTACAAGCTATTTTAAAATAGGATCATGAATATCTAATATCTATTCATATTTCCATACTTGTTGAGGTGCTCCTGGAGACTAGAAGAGGGCATTTGATTCCCTGAACTGGAACTATGGCAATTTGCAGCCTTCTCAGGTGGATGCTAGGAACTGAACTTGGGTCTACTGCGAGTGCAGTAAGGACTCTTAACCAAGGTGATATCTTTCCAGTTCCTTGTTTTAAGACTCTGTATGTCTTTTAAGTGTTTCCTGAAATAAAACTGATTGTTCCAAAGTATGCATAGAGAGATAGATAGATAGATAGATAGATAGATGGATGGATGGATGGATGGATGGATGGATGGATAGACTAGATATAAATATATCAATATATGTAAACACACACATATACATATATATATGCATATTGCCCTCAAGCTAAAACAGGTTCCCAGACTTTTAAGAGAGATATTCTACTGAAAGTATTTACAGTAGTAGGATGTGTGTATACTTCAGTGATAGAGTGTTTACCAAGCAAGCAAAAGTAGCTAGCTTCAGAGTAGAGCATTACAATAGCCCAAATACAAATAATATAAACAAACTTTACTTTTTGCATAGGACTATGCAGTTTGTAGGACAAAACATAAATGAGCCAGAGACTGATTTGGGGTTCAAACTTTAAGATGAGTATATGGAAAGCAAAATATCTGGCCACTAGCTCTCACCTGCAGTTCAGGCTGAAAGAGTTGAGCCATACAAGAGCTCTTTACCAAGCCTCAAATTGCTGGTTCTCCTCATTGTGGCTGGAGAACAAATGCTTCTACTCTACTGAAGATACTGCTTCTATTTTTTTATACCCCTCCAGTGATTTGCTGCTTCTTAAAATTAATTCTATCTCATGTGTTCCTGGTTGGCCTTGAACTCAAAGAGATCCATCTATCTCTTAATCCTGAGTCCAAGGAGTAAAAGTGTGTACTGCCACCTCCTAGCTTCTGGCTCTCCTGGGATTAAAGGTGTGTACTATCACTGCCTAATCTCTGTGGCTTGGAGATGACTTGGCTTTTCTGAATCCTCAGTCAAGATTTAGTAAATCATAAATAATGCATCACTACAGCAGTTAAAAGACAGGTGTTCAGTGTTCCTAACAGATTGTAATATTCCATGCTTTCCTACATTTGTTTTCTAGATTCTCCATGCTTTTGAATAAAATATGGACACCAACAATAGTTAGATCAGTCTTTCCTGCTTTTATCTATGTCTTCAGTTCTAGGAACTCTACTCCTATTGTAAGTACCAAAAATACTTAGGATTTAAGAAGTGTCACATTTGTATTCATGGGCAAAACATGTTGTCTATCCTGTGACACTTGATCATTTCTTCCTTTCTTATTCTTACATCATGTAACAGTTTCAGATAATGTGACGATTGATAAACAATGCAAAGGCTGTGTTCCAATCTCTGCTTTTTTTTTTGAAGTGCATTCATCAATCCCTTCCCCAACATGCCCCTAAGTGACTGCCCCTATAAAACATAATGTGTGCCTTCCCTTTTCTTGCTTCCTGTGTTCAGCACTTTCTTTCACAGACAAGGCATAGTCTCTTGTAAAGAACTACTGTCTTGCTGTGCATGGTGGCCAGCTCTGCATGTTGTATTCTGTACTCTTTCGTTGACTACTCAGGTTCTCCTACAAATAGTTTCAAAGAAAAGCTCAATGGGGAAAATAAATGACACTTGTCTTTCCCTCTTGGTGTTAAGCAGACTGCTCTTGAAGCCATTAATAAACTGATGTGTTAAATCATGTATTGCCTAAAAGTTTAAAATGTCCTTTCATATAAATATAAGTACCAATACAAATACAGATAGGAAATATATTTAAAATCATCAACAGACACTTTGCAGAGCATAAAAGACAAAATGTTTTTTTTCTAACACTAGTTCCATGGGAACATAAATAAACTTCAAGAGATTGGTCATTCTGTTAAAAGAACTCTTTTCTAGCGACCTCTTATTCTTAAATTTTCAGGAAGCCTAGTCCTCTATCTGTGAGACTCAGCAAAAAGTAACAAGTCTCCACATTCGGCAACAACAACACATTCTTTTTAATTTAAAGCTCTGCTAAAAGGGAGTAGATACCTTAGGAATAATGTCTTAAACCTAACTAGCATATAAAAGTATGCTTTGAGAGACTGATCTGGAAGCTTCTTAAATGTTGCTTTGGCATACCTAAAAGCAATCCTGGAAAAAAGAAACAGCTGAAATTGTCAGCCATCTGAAGTTCAGTGTAGCAGAGATAAATGTATTAGTATCTACAGGCAAATGTGAGTTTTGTCTTATTCCCAGAAATCCTTATGAATTAATAAAATCTATATAATTCAAAAGTGGTTGTATATAGCTTTAAAATAAGACCATATTTCTGTTCAGTTAACTTTTATAAAAAAACATTTCTGTGACTTATCCAATGTGTCTGCAATAATGATTTCACAAGTGTGCTGCAACAGAATATAAATATAATTAACTATTGAGATGATGTTTTGTAGAATTGAAATTAATCTTTTAAACTAAATATTAATGTAAGGAAGATTTCTTTAAAAGGGCAGATTGATCCTGAATAACATTAAGGAGCATAAACTAGGCCATCGTTTCTCCTTTTCTAGATTCCTTCCTTAATTCATTTTTTCATCGGTTACTGTTTTAAATTCCTTGAGTCAGAAGATTTAGTTCATTGACATAGCAATTGTCTGGTTGTGAGGCCTTACCTCCAACACAGCAAAAAATAAACAACCAATCAATCATTTAAAACCATTTCTATTACTTGCTTAGGTATGATAATTGATCTATTGATGATATTTTATATACATATATAATGCATTTCAATCCTATTCACGCTTACCTCATTACTTTTTCTTGTACCCTTCTCACACCTGCTTTTAACCTTCCTCCTTTCATCTAACATTCTTCCCACCTTCATGACCCTTTGTCTGTGTGTGATCAATGAGTTTCTCTAGGGTTGTTTACAGGAAATCTTTGAGAGTTTGCTTATAGGGCCTTCAGTACGTTGCAATTGCCTATACCACCGAAGAAAAGGTCATACCCTCTCCTATCAACTATTGACTGTGTATAAATTCCCAGAGAGGGATGGGTCCCATAAGCTCTACCTGCTTCATAAGAGGGTATTAATAGGTCCAATATTATATAGGTGCTGGACTGCAAATCACAACTTCTGAGAGCTTAGGCATGCAAAAGTCTTGTCATGCCTGCAACTTCAGAAGTAGCATTCCAGTCTATTGGTCCAACCCTTCCTTGAGGTTTTATAGTCTTTCAATCCCTTCTTCTATGATGCTCCTTCATCCTTGGATGGCTGATTTAAGACTGGGTATTTATTCTCAGAACTTTGACCAGTTTTGAGTCACTGCAGTCACCGCTGATCACTGCGAAAAGAAGCATCTGTGACCAAAACTGACAACAACACTATTCTATAAACATAAACACAGTTTTGTAGAAGGCACTTGACAGACTCAATAAATATTGCTATGTCTCTAAAAGCAATGCAGAATTAAGCTTTGCCTGTGGAAAATTTTACATGAGTCACATAAAAATATAGATTTTTCAATTTAAAAATCAATACAGGATGAAAAATAGGAAAGAAATAAAACTGTCTCTAATACTAAAGTCACTCCAAAATTTAAAATTAATGGCTAAAGGATAGTATACTCATTTATATATTGTTTATGAAAATTGCTTGTGAAATACTAAGAAACACAAATGGATACCATGAAGGTACATAAAATTCTTAATTTTCTGTCTTCTATAACTTTGGTTCTATAAAATCTAAACTTTTAATAATAAGTAAAACAGTTTATTCTACATAAACAATGTTTAACATTAAAAAACACTGGCATAAGGTAAATACAACCTCGTGAAACTATGTATGAATATGTTGGACACTATAAAAACAAGTAAGAAAAAGTAAGATCCATTTTATTATCTATGGCTGATCTCTGACAGCACAAAGAATAGGTAGGTGCTTTCATAAACACAAGATTATCATAGTTTTAAATATATTCTCAAAGTCACAATCAATTAAAATCTTCAAGTGCTAAGGCTTTGACCTACCTACTTAATCAATTACATTTTTAAATAAATTTAAATCATTTGTGGAGAAAAATGAGTTTAAATAGATAAAATTGCTGAGGAATAGAAATTTAAATCATCCCTTGGATGTTCACCCATCATTCCCTGCTGGGAAAATGAATGACATTTCATGGGAAATGATTGACTAGAAGCATTATCTACTTAGAAATTATGTGTAATAGACCTGGGAAGAAGTATGAACACTGCTGTGGCAATATTTGTCTCAACTTTACTTCAAGAAATCAATTTGGTACTAATGAGTAAATTATTTTAGATTGATATACCAAATATATTACTTTAATTTATTTCCTTTTTAATTAACACAGAAAGAAGCAAGATTCATTGTGACATCTTTGTACATGTGTTGATTTGGCTGCTCCTACTCTGACACCTCCCTCCCTTTCTTGTATTATTCTACTGCCAGTAGTCCCCTTCCCGTGTTCATTTCTCATATAGTCTTTTAACTCGAAGATTGTTTTTCCACCCTCATGCTCTTCTCTCTAGTTACATGGTTCACATCCAAACTCACCCCCACATAAATACACACACACTCGTGTGTATGTGTGTAATTACAATGAGATCCTGGATTTCACTTATAACAGAGAAAAGTTCTATTTGTTTTTCTGAGTCTTAAGAAACCTCATTTACTATAATAGTTTCCAATGCAAACAATTTCTGCCATATCATTTTCCTTATGGTTTAATCTAATCAAATTATGTACATGCACCATATTTTTATTATCTATTAATTATTGAAAATAATTTCCTTCATACAACATATTCTTATCATATTTCTCCTCACCCCAGCTCCTCTCAGACATTCTTCACTTCCCCACCACCAAAATCTTCCTTCCTTCTTTCCTTCCTTCCTTCCTTCTTTCTCTTGTTTTTTCTTTTGTTCATTCCTTCTTTCTTTCTCTCTCTCTCTTTTTCTTTCTTTCTTTCGAAGACTAACAAGCAGCAGGGAAAAAGGAACACAAGTAACACACACACACAAGCACACACCACAGAAACACCAAATCAAAAAAACATAATAAATAAACAAAAGAATCAATAAGACAAAAAAGTCAAATAAATCATTATGAGATAAAAAGTCTACAAAAATATATTAAGTTCACTTGTGTTCTTCCTCTACTGTTAAGCATGGAGCCTATTCTGAAGTGTGTTTCATGTACCCAGTGAGATTACATTGGAGAAAACTATTTTTTTCTTTACAATATTTGTCAATTGCAAGTAGCTTTTGTTTAGAGGGGTGAGCCCTTGTCCACCTAACCCACTCAGTGTTGGGACCACTTCTGGCTTGAACCTGTACAGGGTCTGTGATTCCTGCCACAGTCTTTTTGAGTTCATATGTGCATCAGTTGTGTTGTTTTAGAACACTCTTTCCTTGGAGTCATTTATCCCTTTGGCTCTTACAATCTTTCCATCTCCTCTTCTGCATATCTCCCCAGTCACAATCGAGTGCAAGGTTTCTTGTAAACCTCTACATTGAATGGATGTATATGAGAATTATATGCCCCACAAGGCAGAAAGCTGGTGAAAACTTCTGAAAGAGTTTAGTGTAACCAAAGGACAAGTATGTTATAATAAATAACGTAATAATAGATCTTATCTATATATGTAATGAAATAAATAATATATGATAGTAAATTAATTATTTGTAAAATATGTACTGTTATCAGTTTAAAAATAAATATTTAAAGTTTAAGGTGATTTTTACAATATTGATCATATGAAGCATTATCACTTTCTTTGGAGATGTAAAGCTTTCATTGTAGAGTCCTTCACCTCCTTTGTTAGGTTAATTCCTAGATATGTTATTTTCTTTGAGGTTATTATAAATGGGACTAGATCCATGATCACCTTCTCTATATGCTTGCTTTGGTGTATTTGAAAAGCTATTGATTTATGCTAGGTGATTCTACCACATTGTTGAATTTGTTTAACATTTGTGCAAGTTTTGTGGAAGTTTTATTTTCATTTACTTTCAACATCTCTTTGAATTAAAATTTGTTTACCTAAAATAATAGTATTTTGTGAATTACAGGGATGTTACTTACCTTTGTTCATCAAATGGAGATTTTTGTATTCTATTTTAGTTGCGGTTTTGTTGCTGTTGCTTTTGTTTTTGTTTTTTTGTTTTTTTTTTCTGGTCAGCTTAACATAAGTTATAGTCATTTGTGAAGAGAAACCCTAATTGGGAAAATACCTCCATCAAGATTGCCTATAGGCAACTCTATAGAACACTGTCCTGTTTAATTATTGATGTGCATGGTGTAATCCCTTTGGCAGGTGGTCTTGCTGTGTACAAGAATGCAGGCTGAGAAAGCCATAGAGAGAAGTCTAGTAAACAGCACTCTTCTATGGCCTCTGCTTCTGTTTACTCCACCAACCTCCTTTTTGAGTTCCTACAACTGTGATTGGAACATGTAAGTCTGCATAAATGCTTACTTCTCCAAGTTGCTTTTCGTCATGGTGTTTTATCATAGCCATAGACATTTTAAGTTAATCATTTTCTGAGGAAAGTGAAAATTTTTACAAATAATTTTTCTGAGTGTGGTGGAGCAGTTCTGAAATTAGAGCAATTCTAAAGCCAAGGCAGGAGGACAGTGAGTAGGTACAGCTGACTCCATTTTGTCAATGATCTACATCAAAAGACAAAATAATCAGTCAAACAACAACAATAAAACAATATAACACAGAGGCAAAGGGTTATCTAGTTCTCTAAAACCTAAGTAAATTATAAAATATAATGCTCAGTAATTCAAAAAGCAAGACAAAGTGTTGTTCTAAAGTTGACAGTATTTCAGAGTAATTGTACATGCAGATCCCTGAAGCCATTTTTCAAACTATCACTTGAGAGCAATTTAGTGTCAAATGTCAACTCTCATTCTGTGAAGATCTTGAAGTAACCTTGTCACCTAAAATGCAAATGCTGTAGACCTTGTGACCTACCCACTATGATAGTTCTTAAGTTCTAAAGCACAGCCAATAAAAATTATCTATTAACTTACTTGTAAAGAACCATCCATAATTAATGCCTGCAGATAAATGGCATTCAGATTCTGATACAGAGAATCAGCACCAATAACTCATCCCCATAGACAGTTTTATGTATCTTCTTCTCACTAATTGATTCTGGAAAGTTCTGAAGTGATATGCTATCATGATGGAATAGTTTTCTAAAAAATTTCTCATGTCTGTTCTTGCTTACAGTGAGGTTTTAGAAGCCTAGATCAAAGTTCACAAAGTAAAGTTTCTCAGGTTGGAGGACATTGCTGAGGCCTTCTGTTCTGTTCAAGTGTAACTATTTTAATTATTATTTCATAAAATCTATTGGCCTGTGCCAATAAGTTGGCTAAGTGGTCCCATATATGGAAGGAATGAACCAATTCCCCAAAGTTGTCGTTTGATCCTTTGACCCCCACGTGCCATGTCATAATTGCCTACACATACACACACACACTAAAATAAATACAATTTAAATAGCCAATGAGATAATTCAGTGAGTAAAGGCAATTGACTATAATATCCATGTCTCACATGGTAAAAGGAGAAAACAAAGCTCCACATGTTGTCTCCTGACTTTTACATATAAGCTGTAAGAGAAATGCAATAATTTTCAAAATACCATTCCCAAATCCAAATTAGACAGACATGAGCACATTATCTTTCTTAAACAATTTTGTAATGTATTCAGAATTGAGATATAAGAGTCATGCTCCAGTGTTTAGTTTTTATGGTCACACAACGGATGGCTACTTGGATGAAAAGAAATTCCAACATAAGACTAAATTAAAGGGAGATATTCAATTATATATATTTATTTTAAAAACTCTGAAAAAATTACTAAAATAAAAAACACTGGGAAACAAAATATAATTTGAAATAATAACAATTATAGTAATTATAATAATTTTCTTCCAGAGTTTACAAGTTCTAGCTCATTATCTCATCCTAAAATTTACTCCTTTTCATCTTGCCTTTTCATAATTTCTCATTCTAAGATTTTGTTTTATTTTTCAGCAAATGCCATGTATTAAGATGCCTGTTATGAAGATTATATGCCGGCCTCATTGGTGTGACTATACCACTGCACCAAGAACTCAAGTATAATAGTTAGTTACAGTTTTTCTGACAGTAACACACATTCCCTTTTGATTATTCTTTAATGTTCTAACCAATAGTACATAGAACTCTTCAGCAACATACTCAGGTCAGCTGCCTGGGTACTACTTAACAACATTATAAAATGCTTTGTGATTTAATGAGGTCATCTCTTGTTTCTATTTCATCATGATGGCAAATCATAACAATGTGTGCTGAGTCATTAAAAGTGTTGACATACTCAACTTAGAAACTCAAGTCTGTCAAAATATTAGCTGGTAAAAATGAACAGCTGGCAGAACTTATCTTGAAAAAATTCAACTGAGATGTGGACTGTGTCGAGACTCAGTGGTAGCACACTGCTATGGGCTGTTTCCTATGCAGCAGTCAAGTACATTTGCATTCTGCTTTGATCTTGCACTTTAAAATGAGATCATTTCTGACAGGTATTAGAAGGAAAAAAACTTTACATGCTAAGTCTTCACAAAGCCTTCCAGTGCTGTTTTCATCTACTGTAATAGACATTCTTCTTGCATCCAAACCCAGACCATCCTATGTTTCTTAAGCTCCTTATGTACATATGGGAGAGTTTGTACCAAAGTCCCTTTTTAAAGAAGGACCAAGACTACACTAACCTTATTGTCATTCCTTTTATATCTGTTTTCAGTTGCTGATTTCATATTAGAAGAATTATGGATATGACATGTGCTTCACACAGTGAGAGTGGGAAACTGAGGCTGCATTTCATTGAACATAAAATTCAATGGAGAGCAAAAATCTGGTCCTAAAGGTGCATAATGCAATACAATCTCTATCCTTCCCTCCCTTTCTTCCTCCCTTATTCCCTCCTTCCTTCTCTTCCTTCCCTTATTTTCCTTTCTTCCTTACCCTCCCCTCTTCTCCCCTCCCTTCCTTCCTTCACACAGGCTTTAAGTGGTCCAACCTGGCCTTAGACTCACAGCATCAATTATGCCTCAACCTCTACAAGGTATACACTACAATGGCTTCTTTATAATATTTCTTTATGTATAATTACAAGACACACTGTGAGTAAAATACTATTATGTTGAATATAGATTGAATATGTTCCAAACCTTGTTGGATGTAACAAGGAGCAAAAAGCAAATGTTTTTTGCTCTAGGAGTTGAAGACAAAATCAGTATTGGTCAAAAACATCCGAATTAGGAATTAGACACTATTTCTGGAGAGTTACATGGACATTTTGTGGTAAGCTTCAGAATGGAAACAGGGGGTTCAAGTTTGTGTGAAACTGATGGGGCAGTTGGTAAAATGAGTTTGTAGGAGGGCTGTGAGTGGGTTTCTGCTGGAATCTGTAGGCTGTGAGAAGTCTTCTTTAGCAGCTTGTGATTGCATCATTTAATTCACTGAGCCTGGGCATCCACCTGGTCTTATAGTTGCTGTTTCTTTCCCTATAAAACTCATAGGGATGACTGCCTGCTTCATTCTCAGGCCTCTGGGGTTGGTCTTCATCACACCACCTTCTGCAAGGTTATCATTTGCACAAAGCCAACTGTAGAAATTTTGACCTCCCTAATATCACATGATATATCTCCCTCCTTCCTCCCCTGCTCCTCCCCTCCTCCTGCCTCCCCCCACCATGCAAGCAAACACAAGCACATGTACACACAGAAAGCCATTCTTGGGAGAGCTTTAATTAATACAATAAACATCTTACTGGGTGATAAAAATCTAGCAAAAACATAAGTGATATGAACTTTTCAACAAAAGAAGCAGCTTATGAAAGTCTAAAATCAATGTAATTATATTTAATTTTCAAAAATTTGAAAATCAAACATTGTTCTACTTACTTATTACTGTGGTATGATGAAATGGCATTTCTCTCAAAACAAAAGTGGAGGAGTAAGAGAGAAATGTGATATTGGAAGTGCACATATATTCTCTTAATTAGTCATATGTTTATACTATGTACAATCATATTTATATGTCAGATAGTCTTTATAGAATTTGTTTCAAAATAATTATCATAGTTGATTGCCTGACAAAAATTAAAATTAAACCCATTTGAGTCATATATTAAGTGATTGTCAGCGGTGCCTTCTTTTGGTCATGTATGGCTGTGAAGGCAGCATAAAAATAACAGAGGTAGGAGCAAGAGAATCATGCCTGTTTCTACAGCAAATCTTGGGTAGGCTTCTTAGTTTCTGTTAGCCTCACTTTTTAATGCTCTTTCTTCTATGTCAGAGTTCTATCAGCATGGTGCTCAAGTTACTGACTTCTCTGTCAGCATCTCTAACAGCTTCTTGGGGGCCCTACTGTCCCACAGCCTGGTGATTTTTTACCTGGGCCTCACACCAGCTTCAAGGAGCTCTCTTCTCTCAAACCCTTTGTGATTAAAAATCACAAAGCAAAAACCAGTGCATCTTTTTAACACTGCCAAAACATACTTGTGTAAAGACCTTCAAAGAACTCCACATTTCCTTCAAAAAATATTTAGCAGTCCACAGATGAAAGCTAATAATCTTTTTCCCTACAGGGCCGGATCACACGCATTTCAGACATGTAGTTTCCATTCCTTTTATTGAACTCTGCCATTACTGAAGTTTGAGGTGGTTATCACCATGAATTTGCACTTAGTAGACACAGACATAGGCAAGGGATATGTCCCCTAAGACACAGTCTCTGTCTGTGTCTATTGCCACAGATTTGTCTTTCTCTGTAGTGAATATCTTCTCTTCAAATATTTCTTTTTTCCAAATTCCTCAATTAAACTCGGAACTGTCATCATTTCCCTGGGCTTACATGTTACCTCCATACATGTCAAGTTCACTGAACTTGTTTACTGTCTTCCTCATGCGGTACCTAACACTTTCCATTTTCTAACTCACTGGGAAACCCATTTAATATGTATGCTTGCATGTTTTCCAATTTTATTATTACAGTTTTTTTAAAAAAATGGGAGGATAAAGTAAAGAAAACATAAATGTTGGTTATTGTTTTAAAGACAGAGTCCCCTCTATCTGTTTTATAAGTGAAGCAAATGTTCTAAACTTCATTCAGAACTTAAAGTTATAATAATTTTAGTTTATAAATTATATCATGTGATTGAGAAAGCAAGAGTACCATGTAATGAATTATTGCACATATGAAAAATTTTTAAGAATATATTGGCATTAGAAGGATGTCCTCTGTATTTAAATTTATGATGCATCCACTACTATTCAATGCCAATGACAGAATGAGATCATGTATTCACTTTCCTTACATATGTACATATTTAAGAACAAACCATCATGAAGTGCTGGAATTATTCTGGCAAGCCTTGAAGGTTTTTAAAAATATGAGAATGGAATTGTTTTTGCACTGCATGTAAAAGTATAAGTAAAATCATGGGAATAGGAATGTTGCTTAATTCTCAGGAAATTGGAACATTTCTACATCCTCACATCCATGTATTGATTCTACTAACCAAAAGATCAATTAATATGAAATTGCTATAGAACCACATTCTATTGCTTGCACAGAAGATCATCCATTAATCTACTGAGAAAGCACTGGGAGGTTTTCAGATTCAAGATGATTACCAAATTAAATTGCAGATATTAAGTTTATTTGAATTTTCCTCCTTTCCCATTGGACTTCTATCAGAGGATTTTATTCATTTAAGCTAGGATTCCTTTGCTGTTTTATGGATATATTTTAAATGAAATTTCAAATACTATTTATAAGCATAAGGTTCATTCTGGCATGATCATTTTATTAAAGAGAGTATATGAAAAATGAAGTTTTATGTATACATTCATATACACACAGAAACACACAGGCACACATATAAACATACACACACACATATATGCATGCATCTCAGATACTATTTTTTATTGACCTTGTGAATTTTGAGTTTAAAAACAGAACAGAAAACAAATTACCCTTATTGTACACCTTCCTATATGTTGTTAATATAAGTTCCTAACAAAGTTTTAAATGCTTATCCTCAAAGCAATTTAATTATCAGTTTGCTATGTGTATTCTTAGCATTCAGACTGTGCTTATCTATATGATGAAGCACATCTGTATTACCAGCAATTGGTCACTTGTATAAGAGAGAAAAGGAAGAAGTGTTTACTATGTTATTAGGCGTATTGACTTAAACCATGGTGTTTATAATCCCCCAACTCAGAGACATAGACTCATGGGTCACAATTCTACCACATTACTGATAAGCATTGTTAGGAGAGCCATGGCAATGTGGATAAATCATCTCCCAAGTGTGTTATGAAAGTGAGTTCATCGAGCCTTTAGCTTTACAGGCATTTTATAAATTTTTGTCTTTTTGTAGGATTTTATATTTACTTTTTAATTTATTCTTTGAATGTTTCCCAGTTAATTACAATGTGTCTTGATCTTATTGATTTCCTATTTCTGCATCCAACTCTTCCTAAGTTTTCCTCCCATTAAATCTGCCTCTCAACTTCCAGTCTTATGCCTTTAATTTAATAACCTATTGAGTATAATTAATAATGTTGATATATGCATGGTTATGGGGACATCCACTTGTAAACAATCAACCAAATGATGGTCAGAACCCCCAAGAAAAATGAATGTGAGAGTCAATGAGGAGGCCTGGGCTACCTATGGGGTCCTGAGGAGTGGATCAGTGTTTATCCCTCAAATACTAACAGACATCGTGTGTCCATAACACAAAGAGGGTTGCTCTCTCTGCCTGGACTCTTAGGGAAGAGCCTGGACCCTACCCTGAGTGAAATGATAGACTCTAGATATCCCCTATGCGGAAGGAATTGGCAATAGGGTGGGAGGATGGGGGGGATAGTGGGGGGTGCGGGAGGAGGGGAGGGAGAGGGAACTGGGATTGACATGTAAAACAAGCTATTTAAAATTAAAATAAATAAATAAATTAATTAAATTCCCCTCACCCCACTAGTAGTTATAAATTGTAAGTTGTCCTCAGCCAGAGCTGGAGCCTTGGAATTTCTACTGTCTTCCTCGGGTTCCATTCACCATAGTTGCTATGAATTTGTGTGTGTAGCAACCATGTTCTCCCGAGAAGACAGCATACATTCTTTCTGACCTATCTTTGATGATGTTCCCTGAGCCTAGGCAGAGTTGACACTTATGCCGCATTTACTGTAGTTATTCTCAGAACTTTGACCTTTACAAGCCTTTCCATTAACTTCTCCCCACTGTGAAAAGAAGCTTCTCTAACCAATGTTGAGAAAAACCAAGTTGCCTGGGAATAAGCATAAACATGTAGAAGGCAGATTGACAACATGACTATTTAACAAAACAACAGTAACATCCCCTTAAAGTCTATGACTACCCAGCCTTGAGATTTTGAGATTTATAGTATCAACCATGAATTCCATGTACTCCTTCCCATTGAGAAGGCTTCAGATACAATCAGAAAAAGGTTGATGACCACAGAGCAGTCATTACCATTCTACTAGTGGGCAAATCTGACTGGCAGTTCAACACTGTAGTAGGCAAAATCCAGCCCTAGCTAAGACTATCAAAGTCCTTTTTCTCACTGTTGCCTACATAGCAACTTCTGCCCAAGCAAAAGCTACTTACTAGGAAAAACATTTCCTGGTTAGGTCATGATTGATTTATCTATTTCCTGACACCAAAATATGTACTTTCTTCATCAATAGGTTTTGACCCTTTTGTGATAGGCAACAAACAACAATGGCAATAGCATGTAATTTTCCACCTGTCATTGGGGCCTTTTGAACAAATTACTTATAGGGTAGTAACCAGTGTCTGGCACTGAGATTTTCTTCTAATAACCAATATCTTCTGGGAGTAGCATTGTCCACACATACAGGGTAACTCTGTTCAAACACTTTTAAAATTATGTTTTTAATTACATTACAAACTAGTGGTTTTTAATGAGACTTCATCATACATTTTTAATTTTTTTTAATTCCCTACTACCTCATTTTCTTAGTCCCTCTCTGCATCCCTACTTTTATTCTCCTGTGTCCCTACCACCTTCTTTCATAGCATGAGGGTCCTACTTCTGTCATACTACACAATTTGTATGATGTTACAGTCAACAAAGCTGGAAGGAGTTGGAGATATTAAGAATGCCTTGACATTAGACATGATGCAGAATGTGGAGTTTCCCCTGCTGCGTTTTAGTCTTGCTTTGATGCAATATTCCCTCACTATGGTCCATTTCCTTCCTTTTGGAATGGTGATGTATATTCTGTACCATTTTATGTTGGAAAAAATGTGCTCTGCTTTTATATTTTGATTTTAGGTGATTTCAGTTAAAACATGGCCATGAGTTTCAGAAGAGACTTTGAACTTTGGACTTCTATGCAATTTTGAGACTATGATAGACTATGAGGATGCTTTATGTTGGACTTTGTACAATTTGAATTATAATGACCATGGGAGTTAAGGAATGAATTGAGGTGATTTGAATGAGAATAGACCCCATAGGCTCACATACTTCCATGCTTAGTCTCCAGGGAGTTAGACTATTTGATAGGATTATTAGGATTGGAAAGTGTGGCCTTTTTGGAGGAAGTATGTCACTGGGATTGTCTTGAGGTTTCAAAAGTCCACACCAGGCACAGTGATGCTCTGTTGATCTGCAGAGCAAGATATGGCTCTCAGCTACTGCTCTGGGGACTTGCATGCTGCCATGATGATAATGAAATAAACCTCTGAAACTAAGCAAGCACCCAATTACATGCTTTCCTTTATAAGTGTTGGTTATGGTTTCTCCTTGCAGCAATAGAACAGTGAATAAGACATTTTGGTTGCAAGAATACAAGTTTCATTATGTTGTTTCTTTTTCATATACGTTTCACTTCAGTTAACCCTTTCCCCCTTGTCCTTACTTCCCCATCCCCCACCCTACTCCCTTTTCCAACCATTTTGCCCATGAAATTCCTACCCTTTACTTTCATTTTCTCAATATTCTACTACCTTCCTCCCTTAATGCACCCCATAGCCTGTTTATAGTCTGTTTGTCTCCATGTGTACTTAAAGTCAAAAACATAGAACTACAGATTGTGTCAACACTTCATTGTGATAGTGTAGCAGCACCAAAAAATTATCAGAAACTATATCAATAGCACTCAAAGTACTAAAAGAATACACACTCAATATTAACTTTCTATTAAATCATACATACACCATGCTATTTGTTTCCCATGGGTATCAGATATATCATGCAAAATGGTGATTCTTGGTAATTGATATTACTGTTACTAATGGGGAATGTCTTAGTTATACTTTCTATTGCTGTGAAGAGACACCATGACCTTAGCAACTCTTTTCCCCCCTTCTTTTTTAAAATACATTTTAAATATATATATTATAAATTATATAAATTATAAATATATAATTTTATATATCAATCCCAGTTTTCTCTCCCTCCCATCCTCCCACGTTCCCCACCTACCCCCCATCCACTCCTCAGGTAGGGTGAGGTCTTCCATGGGGTATCATCAAAGTCTGTCACATCATTTAGAGGAGGATCTAGGCCCTCCTCTGTGTATCTAGACTGAGAGAGTATCCCTCCATCAGGAATGGGTTCCCAAACCCCATTCGTGCACTAGGGATAAATACTGGTTTCACTGTCAGAGGTCCCATAGACTCCCCAGGCCTCGTAACTGGCACTTACATTCAGAGTGCTTGGTTCAGTTCCATGCTGGTTCCCCAGCTTTATGACTGAGATCTGTGTCTTATCACTTAGTTAGGTCAACTGTTTCTGTTGGTTTCTCCAGCAAGGTCGTGACACCTTTGTTCAAACCTCCTTCCTCTCTACAACTGGATTCCAGGAGTTCAGCTCAGTGTTTACCTTCTGCTTCCATCAGCTACTGGATGAAGGCTCTAGAATGGCATTTAAGGTAATCATTAATTGCATTATAGGGGAAGAGCATTTAAGGTAGCATCTCCACTATTGCTTAGATTTTCAGGTGGGGTCATCCTTGTGGCTCTCTGGACATTTCCCTAGATCCAGATTTGCCAAAATATTACAATAACAGTTTCTAGCCCCTGTGCTAATAGTGTTCCTACTCTAAAACTCATTCCTCCACAGTCAACATTGCTCTCTACATTCTGTATGTGCTCCTAATAAGATAGCCCATTGAGCCCTACTTATAGCATTCAGGCCCTTTCCTAGCCCCCAGTTCCAAAAATTAACATATTTCTCAACAAACTAACAAATAAATAACACTGTTTTCAGATTCTTCACAGCAATAGCCCACTCTCTGGTGCTAACTTCTATATCTGTTAATATTTTATTTCTGTGATAAAAATATCATTTCCAGGGCAACCTATAGAAAAAGGATTTTATTAAAGCTTACAGTTACAGAGGATTTAAGGGGAAGCAGTTTGCTTGTTTTTGTTTTTTGTTTTGTTTTGTCCAGTTCATGTTTGAATACCTACTGGTTCTCAAAAGATTTACCGAATTATTTCCATAAAAAGACAGCAGATTTTTAGGATAGCTGTTAAGGATTAGTCAGTACTTGTTATTATCTAAATAAGCCAGATAGTGCCACTGAGAAATTGGAAGGTTGTGCATCTTTAATAGAACAATGCATTGTGCTCTCCCATGCAGCATCTCCAGTGTCTGCAGCAAAAACTCAAGGGGAAAAAACTTGTTTCATCCTCACAAGTGCCATGATTTCTCTATACTAAGAAAGAGAATACACTCTTTAAGAAAAAAAAAACATCTGCTCTGAGTGATGTCTTCTCTAAGCTCTTGCAGTTTCTACACTCTGTTTTGTTGAGGCTGTCATTGTGTTCACTTGAATTTAATACATCGTGTCAAAAGTAATGCTTGAAAGACAATAGGAACCATTTGAGATGAAAGAAAAAGACAGGGACTTCAGATCCCAAATCTGGATGAGATAAAGCAATTATAATGGCCTTCATAGTTATAGTGTTTTCTATCATATGTTTAATCACAGGAGGAGGTTCTTGGGCAGAAGGGCTCTGACCTAATCAGTGGATTCATGCATTCATAGGTCCATGTGTACAAAGATATTATGGAAGTTTGTGAAAATGTCAAAAGACAGAGAGTAGTTGCAAGAAAGAGATCACAGGGTATGGATTCTTAGACTATATATGTTGTTATCCTCTGAACTAGAATTGAAAACTATGGGTCAGCTGGCTATTGGTACAAACCACCAAAACCATGAAGCAACAGAGGCTCAGAGAGAGGCTTGGTGGCTTGAAACAACATGGGCCTCAGTAGTCCCTGCCAGTCAGTCACTGATAATTATGCATGCTCAAACCATCACTCACTGCTGTAAAAACACATGCCACCTTTGTAGCATTTGCTTTCTGTTGGGGAAGTCTTATGTCAATAAAGCACTGTTGAGCCAATAGGGAACCAAGATAGGAGGGACTAGGAGTCCAGGAGGACTCTGGGAAGGAGAAACACAAGAGAGTTCGAGATGTAACACCATGAGGTAGGAAGCCCGGAAATTTCTCCGGTAAGAGACATACTTAGATTAGCAATTATGGGGTAATTACTTAAGTCAGAGCTAGCCAGTAAGAAACAATCAAGGCCAACAGCTTCATAATTAATATAGCCTCCTGTGTGTTTATTTGGGACTGATGCAGCTCTAGAACCAGGCTGGCAGGAAGGCTTCTCTCAAGAAAAAAGCTTCTCTTTACAGCTTTCATAATACACCAGAAAAGGGCAAGGCAAAAGTCCTTCTATCTACCCTTTTTTGGGTGGAACTAGTAAAGATGTTAGTTGTTCTAGTAACTTATATTCCTATACCAGCAACAACTGATGTTCTAGGGCTACATACAGAACTTTTCACCTATCCATGACGCAGATCAAAACGCTATGGGGATCCTCGACCTTGGTGGTCATTGCCAGAGGCCACACATAGCTCAGAGAGTGTCTGTGAATTCTAGTAGGAAGAGAATTTGGGAGATTAGAGCAAGTAGCTGTTTAGCTTGTTCTACAAGTATCTTGGCTTACTCAAAAGTCCATTGGATCTCTCTATCCCCTAACAAACCTCCCTTTTTTCCATTTTCCCTGTTAGACCACTGGTATGCTGCCATTACCTTTTATCCTTTAACAAAACTTCTGTATTTAGCTCTCCTCTCCTTAATCCCCCCCTTTCTTGTTACCGTAATCAGACTATTTGTGCTCTTCTATTACTTTAACTCCATTGCTCTGCAATCCTCCTATTCTGGCAATGGTTTCTTTTTATTTTCTTGGTTTCTATATACAGGCTATATACGCTCATTTAAAGATTTGGATCTTGGACTTCCCAATAAAAAGAACATGAAGCAAGATTCCAGGAGCAAAGCGAGCCTCAAGCTACAGAGATCAGACAGGGGTAATACACACCTTTAATCCCAGCAGTCAGAAGCTAGGAGGTAGTGGTACACACCTTTAATCCTAGGACTCAGGATTAAGAGGTATACGGATATCTGTGAGTAAAAGGCCACCCAGATCTACACAAGATTGATCCAGTCCTAAAGAGAAACAACTCACACAAAGATGATCTCAGCACCTGGGATCACACGCCTTTAATCCCAGCACTAGAAGGATATAAAAGATAGGAACAGGGTCTTCAGTGGTGAGTATCAGGCATTCATTCTCCAGCCACATCAAGAATAGGAAGGATTCATTCTCCAACTACACTGAGGATAAGAAGACACTAAGTCTCAGGATTCTCCAGCCATGCTGAGGAGAGGCAGCAGTCTGAGGTTTGGTAGAGCCAGGATCGCCTTTTCTGTCTGAAAAGAGTAAGAGCTAGGGACTAGCTGCTTTGCTTTCCTGATCTTAATCTTGGAGTTTGAAACACAAGATCTATCTCTGAGTCTTGTATTTATCATTCATCAATCTAAAAAGTAAACACCAAAAAAGGTATTAACAAGAGCCACAGTCACATGGAAATAACCCATCTATTGCACCAGTTAGGCATAGTTGCATGAATGGGAATCATTGCCTTTTTAAACTCTCCTTGATCCAGGCCTTCTCCAGGAGTCGTCTAGTTCCTGGATGGCTTCTGTAATTTCTTCCTAATCCCCAGGAAACCTGCAATGTTTGATATTCACTTCCCTTTGGGGTGTGTTCAACTTTACAGCCACCCCTTCCACCGACATTATTGCTTTTATCACTCATAACTTCAGTTGGAATTCTCCAACAGTAGTCTTCAGGTATGTCCTACTAGGGAATCCACCTTCAGAATATTCTTTCTTAATGTTAGATGCACACATTATTCTCCTGGGAGGGATAATTACCTACCTCCAGAATGAGTTTAGTATGTTTCACATGTATGGTTTTCTCCCTGTACCTGTTCACCAACATTCACTGTATTAAAAGTCATACTTGAGGGGCATCTGTGGTCACCTCTATGTTACTCCCATCCTTATTGTTAAATGATTTCTCCCAAGGGTTCCAAGTTTGGGAGTTCCAGAAGGGACTCTCCATACTGGTGTTATCTAGGCCCTCTTTCCCCTTTGATCCCCTAGCTGTAAAAATCAGCATTCTAGCCTTTCCATTTCCCTGTATTTTTACTTGGTAAGTAGTAGGCCAGTGTTTATACAAGTACCCTCATATCTCTTTCTTGCTGCAATTCTCTGTCTTCTCTGTTATCCTTCCCAGCTGTCCTCTTGGCCTTAGGTATATTTCTTATTAACCATAATAGCAGCCATGCTGCCTCTGCTGATAAGTCCACCCTTAATCCACTACTTCTGGAGCTTGTAATGCCCTTTAGGATTTTTTCAAACCATTGTCACACTCCTTGACAGGTAACATCACCAAATAGGCATGCTACTCCATAGCACATGGAAGAATACAGCCATCCTAGTAATTTCCTAAACAGTAACCCCTGCCCAAGTTTCTGTATCTTAGTTACAAATCCCACTATTCACTGTCTGTGTACATGACACTACCCTTAGTGACAAACCACTATGTCAAAATTTCAACTGCATAACCCTCCTACACACACACACACACACAATTTTCATTTTCTTGATTCCCCATATCAAACTAAACTCATTCTACTTTTTCATATTCTGTCATCTATACCAAGTGTTGGTAAAATTCCTTCCAGAAGGACATACAATCAGAATCCTCTCCTATGGTTCCAGTGACAGAGGCTCAGTTCTGTTAATGTTCATTCTGAGGAACCAATGAGTTTATTGGCCTTATTTACAGGGCATAGTTGAGGGGTTACTTGCAAGGGTGTGGATGCTACTCCCCAGTAGGTTGTACTTGAAAAGGTTTTGCTCACCACAGATAAAACTTTCCCAAAACCATATAGATGGAACCCCTATTTCCTAGTGTCCCCTGTCTTACATATTCCAGCGCCTTTCCAAGGTCATGTGGCATATAGGTAGATTTCCATCCAACAGGTGATTAGGAGTCCTTAGATACTCAGGGGAGAGAGTCTAATGACCATACCTTCTCCTCAAGAGGGAGTGTAAATAGTCAATAAACTTTGCCAGGGTAATTTCTTTCAAGGAGGCAATGCTGAACTCAAAAAAAAAAAGGTGATTGCTTGCAGGGAGCACAGTCACTCACAACATGGACTGAAATAATAGATGAGATAATAGTTTGCATGCATTTTAGAGCTTGTAACCCAAAGCACATATAGGAGCTTTTCCTAAGATGGTGTTAAACAATTTTGAGTGAATATTTATTTAGCACATTTGATTACAAAACCATGACAAACAAATATGAAGTTTAGGAAAAGAAAATCACACAGAAGTATTAAAATAAGTAAAAGAAAATGAACATGAATTGAAGAATGAAGAATTTATTTCTGTGGAAAATTATGGAGACAGTGACTGTAACCTATTAAAGAATCCAAAACAAATTCACAAAAACAATTGTATTTATACTGTACTTTGAGACATAAGCTTATTTAAAACAGAAATCCAAGAGATTTTATGAGCAGAAGAACAAGAAATCAAAGTCATAGAACTGGGTTTTAGCAATTATGCCTTTAAAAAGATGGAGAGTATGTCTGTGATTAAAGTACAGGATTGCTCAGAGCTAGTCAACAAATAGCTCATGTGGGCTGCTGACCTCACCATCGGCAGATCATGAGTTGTGTGCAGTTAATTCATGGGCCATTAAACATCATAAATTTTGAAAATGGCATATACTCCAATATAAGGAAGTAGAAAGTATCAATTAGTTGCCTTGATACATTCATGCTGTTTCTGATTTCATAGTGAAAAATTACAGTATGACCAGAAAAGTAGATAAGTATTCATTAATACTAGACTAATAACACATTGTGTAAATTATCATTGTCTGCAAATATTTTAAATTTACTAGGCATTTCACTCAGAGGGAGGAAATATATATTTGAATCACAAGACAATACTTTTAGCAGGCTGAGTATTTATCATTTATGAATATGGGCTATTATTTCTATGAGGGCAGCTTGTATTTATCTGACAAAAATATCTAAGTCATATAACTGGGAGTGTAATCTTTAAATCCCTGAATACCCACTTATATCAAAATCTTCATTCACCTTGTCTCCTCAACTATACCAACGAATAAACAGGAGCAAAAAAAATGGAAATGATAAAAACACTCAATATTCCAATGGACTTGGATATAATTTTGATATAATTATACTTAGTTTAGACAAGTGATGTCTATAAAATAGCCTGTAATTTTTATTTATGTTGATAAATCCATAGGAGAAAATCAGGTAGACATTTCAACATATTTTAAATTATGAGTAGGTAAATATTACAAAGTACAAATCATATATATTGGTATGTATATGTAAACTAATATCACATGAATTGAATAGCTATGTCTATCACTGAATAATATTCAGACTTTAGTAAACAATTAATACATTTCTATCCCTACATTATCACTCAAATTCACAGTATATTACTTTTATATTTCTACTTTGACTTAAAATGCCTCAAAAATATCAAGATCACAAGTATCTGAATATCAATTCCTCAGAGAAAATCAGTGAACCCTCTCACTGTGGTAGGTCCTCTCAGTAAATCTCAGCAATGGAAGGCCACATTCCTAGTAGGAGTCACAGTACAAGCCTCTATTTAATGTATTTGTGTTTGATGTCAGTTCCAGTGGACTGTAGGTACCTCAAGGTCAAGTACCTGACTTCAGTTTATTTCCAGGGCTCAGAACAGATTCTTAAACTCCCTAAAATATAACAAATATCTGTCAAATGTTATTTTCTCTAGAAACTCAATGATTTCATGTGAAAAAGACATAATCATGTAAATGAATGCTGTGAAGATATATATAAGTACTCTCACACTTAGACAATGACACACATGTAAACACACAAACACTCATGTCCACACCACTTATATACTCTTGTGGTGGGGAAACATTAAACTTTGTTTCTATTTGTTCTCCAGTTTGTGAATTCATGATGCAAAAATGGCACTGTGTTAGCTTTTATGGGAGATGCAAAGTTTAGGAGTTGTAGCTCTTCATTGACAGAATGGATAATTTGGTACAGATACAACTCTGTAGAAAAGTCAGGATATGACAATAGCCATTATAGATTTGATCCTGCAATCTTTTCCAACCTTCTTTTTACTTCAACCCACAGTAATTTATGTCACGTGTTCATATTAAATGAAGACAAAGATGTCACAGAGCAGTGTTTTTGCCTTCACACTGCTTATATCCTTTAATGCCTTCTATTGTCTCTTCTTTCTCTGTGCTTATTAAAAGGTATTCACTCATTAAGTCCCATTCACAGAACAACTTGAGAAAACAAAGCTTTGTGTCTAAATAAGTGCAGCAAAACATAATCAAACAAAGCCATCCTATTGAAAGAAAATCAGTGTATAAAGAGCAAAACCTGTGCAGATAGTGGAAGACAGTACTGAGTCATAAAAGCTTGTTCTGTTATATGGGTGTTTGGCAAGAGGCAAGCAGCTCAAAAGCTGGAACAACCAAGTAGTTAGCATGGGAACTCTTTCAGACAAGAGGGAATGACAGTTGCACTTAGGAACATTCTGCCAGCCATTAATAGGGCTTCTGAGAAACGCTTTAGGCTTCTGTTTCCTAGAAAAATCTGATTCACGTAGGAGATGGGCTGCCACTCTAAAATTTTGTCTTCATTACTGGCATTTTGGGATCCATTTTGTGACATGACATTCCCTTTGTTGATGATAAGAGGATGATGGTCATCCTCAAGCTACTTCTATCTAAAACGGGATGTCAAAAAGTAGAATCCAGAATGGGGCCTCAAGCCAAGAGTCAATATTAGAAGGCATGAGGAAATTCCATCAGAAGCATCTGGTTCACTAACTGTCCAGTCAGCTCATTCATTCTTTCTTGAAATAGTCCAAAAAAAATGAGGGGGGCAATCATGGCTATGAGGACGATAGAGATCAGAGGGCCAAGGATGGGTACAGGCCAAGAGCCCACAGAAGACCATACTCAGTTCCCATAGGTTGGATTCTGCATCCCAGCATTTAGGTTTTTTAATCCATTGCTTTACCTGGCCAGATTGATTTACATAGTAACAGTCTCTATGCAGAGAGAGACAGTGCCTCCTTTTTGGTAATCACCAAGTCAAGGGAACACTAAAGTCATAGAGGTGAGATGTTTTGGGATTAGCAGGACTAAGATAGATTCCTGGGTAGTGTCTCTTATCTGAGTGGAGGACTGCTGAGATAGATAAGGACTGCGACATAATCTACCTTTGGTCAAGTCTGCAGAAACCACCAAAGTTGCCAGGCTGACTCAAATCATGAGTGGATAGCCACTGCCAGTGTGGTGTGCGGTGTGTGTGCGTGAGTATGTGTGTTTATGTATTAAAGAAAAGTACATAGATCTCCTTCACTGTATAGTGTGAGCTGATGAACTAATAAGGTTGGGAATCAGAGACCAGGGGTGGATATTTTTATGCAATGAAAGAGCTTGGAGTGACACCAGAAGAGGGTCTCCTCTGTGGCTAGTAAGGGTTTTGAAATTCAGACATTAGTATAAGAGATGAAGGGCAAGGCTGGATGACTGTTGAACAGTCAATTCCTGGAAGTCTTCAGGGAGTTGGGAAGCACTGTGATAGAGGAAGAGGTACAAATGGTCTTGGGTTTACACGGAGTATATTTTAGGGTCATGTTTAAGAGTGGTATGGCCACCACAAGAAGTAGCTGCAGAGGCAAAGAGGAAGCAAGAGGTTGTCACTTCCATATTGGTGGAGAAGGTTTAGGGAGTCATGTACAATAGTTATCCATGAGGTGGTCTCTAAGTTTTGAATGTTCCAAATCTATGTTATATCCTGATTGTTCAAGCACTTTAAATGTAGTGGAGGGGGATGTCCCTAGGGATCTAGAGATTACCACACATCTCTGAATGACAACTGCAGATCAGGAAAAAGGTAGAATTAAGTATAGATTTAGTTTGGATAGAATATATTTGAAATTTCCATGCTTGCTGCTTTGCCTGGGTGGGTGGTAAAAAGAAAGACTTCCCATCAGGGAGGCAAAGAAAGAACTCATATTAGGTGTCCTCAGGGGTAGAAAGCAAGAGAAAGAATTTAAGTTTTTTTTTGTTTTGTTTTGTTTTTTGTTTTGCTTTGTTTTGTTTTTTTTGTTTTTTTTTTTGAGACAGGGTTTCTTTGTGGCTTTGATGGCTGTCCTGGAATCCAGGCTGGTCTCCAAATCACAGACATCTGCCTGCCTCTGCCTCCCTAGTGCTGGGAATAAGGGCGGGTGCCAGCAACACCCGGATAAGAATTTAAGTTTTAGTGGTCCTGTTAACTGAGGTCAGTGCTCACCACAGAAGGGATGTAGCAAATCGATTCAAGTAGTGACTTCTTGAAGCTTAGCTGCCATTCTGATATGGAGAGGATGATCAAATATAGAAGTACCCAGTATGGCCTGAGAGTTTGTGGGTAACAGACTTTAAAATAAAATAAACTTTTGTAGGCTCCAAGGGACGCTGTAACAATACGCGACACTTACTAGAAGTAAAACTAAGTATTTATTGTAGAAATTACTCACAAGATACCAAACAAGTAACCCAGACGAGACAAGCAGTTTTCCCACTGCCGAACCAGAAGCCGAACTCCGGGAAAAGAGACCGAGACTTCCTGTGTGCTGTCTTTCATACCTTCCCCCATAACACCCCCTAGTCATGCCCAAAAGTGGGCCTGGCTAGTGACGTAGTTCCGCCTACATACGTATACGTCTTTACGTCCAGCCGTATACGTCTTTAGTCCTGCCTAAAGTGGGTGTGGTTAGCGGTGTGGTAAACCGCCCTTTTATTACCTCATCTGTATGCGCCTCTAATAAGTCACATGTTTAATGGCGGCATGCAGACTTCCTCCTACAAACTTTATCTTTTTGTAAAATGATTTTGGTGACAGGGTCAGTAGAGGACCTACCTTGACAAGTCAAGGAAGAAAAGCTGACCTTCCAGTGTCCTGTCTGTCTTCCCACAGTTTGCCAGGACGTAGATGATGTGAAGGGTAGTTCTTCGCCCCGTGGCTGGCATTACCACACTTAAAGTGGGGCTCATGTGTGGTTCATTCCTTCCCTGTCTTCTTGAAGCTTGTATTTTTGACTACACAGAAGGCCTTTTCTGGCTTTTTTCTGCTCCTCTCCTCAATTAAACACCTTAAATGATATACTCAATAGATCTCTATGAGAAGTTTGTGGGCTACCATCCAGCCTCTTTAGTTTTCTTCTGATGTCAGGGGCTGAGAGAAAACGTGAGTATTGAGAACAAGCATGCTCTCTTGAGCGTTTGTGTCTACCTCAGTAAAGATGAGTCTCTGTAATCTAGGTGAGGATCTTGACAAGATTTTCATCTGGCCTCTATATAACTAACCTCTCTTAACTTGTCAAAATTGACTACTTCACAGGAGGGATTTTGGAGCACTGCCAATTAGCAGAAATTCATTTTTGCTCCAGGCTGCCCTGCCAGAGGACTGATTTTATGCATTGGTTTTAACAGTTCCAGTGGGGATAAATATGAGGAATAGCAATTATCCCCAAGGGGAAGTCACCATTAGTACAGTGGACATCATCTTCATGAACATGTCCAGACTCTCTCTTCTGGGTTAAGGGTAGAAAAATGAAAGACATAGAGATCATTCTGCCAGGTGAGATTATATGCCTTGGTAAGATACCTAAATACCCTGATAACATTAGTGAGGTCATTTGGGAAGGAGCCAAGATGTGTTTTCTACTTAAGAAAGATCAGAAAAAGAAAAGGGGAAATGAATGTTGAGAGGCCAAAGAGAAGCAAACACTTGAGGGGATGAAGTCCATCAGTTCACAACCCAGTGTGATCCCCTGGTGCTGATTAGAGAGGCAGCAGTGCTCATGGTTGTTGGGGTGTTGGCAAGGAAGGTGACAGCACTTAGAGAGGAAGGAGTTGGTGGTGAGAGTATAGGAGGGGGTTGGTGGCTAAGGAGGCTGGGGAGGAGATTTAGTTCGAATTGATCATATTGGAGGATTTGTTTGGGAAGATGCCATGTCATCTGTGTCTAAATCAAAGCAATAGAGAAGCTGGAACTTAAGATTATGGTAGGCCTTAGGAAGATTTTCAGCTTGTATGTATATGGCAACAGAGTAAAGAGGTAAAAGGGATTTAGGACCATTTGCTAGTGAATTGACAGAAGTCAATAAGGTCAGTTAGAATTTGGGAGACAAACATGCTATTCTCTGGCATTGAGAGTGATTATCAAATTTTTACTGAAGCCAAACTATATTACAGAAAGAAAGAAAAGTGTTATGGATTATTATTTTAACTAGGCAAAGATGTGTTATATTTATTTATGCTGTAAAGATGTGTTACATTTGTTTCACATTGCTTGCCTAAGGCACCTGATTGGTCCAATAAAAACCTGGACTGCCAAGAGGTAGGCAGGGCTGACAGACAGAGAAAAAATAGAGGAGAATGATAAAAACAATGAGAGAAGAGGGACATGCCCAGAGCCAGATGCCAGACAGCTGTTAGCCAGACAGACACTAGAAGCAGGAAAAGTAGGACATATAGAAAGGAAGGAAGGAAGGAAGGAAGGAAGGAAGGAAGGAAGGAAGAAAGAAAGGAAGGGAGAAAGAAAGAATGAAAGAAAGAAAGAAAGAAAGAAAGAAAGAAAGAAAGAAAGGTAAAAAGCTCTGAGGCAAAACGTAGATGAAGAAAAACATATTAAGTTATAAGAGCTAATGTGAAACAAGCCTAATATAAGTTTGAGCATTTATAACTAATAATAAGTCTCCCTGACATGATTTGGGATCTTGTTTGTGACCCAAAAGAAAGCATGATACAGATAAGAAAACAACATCGTAGGTGAGCAGCAAAGAGAAGCAGTGAGAGAGACAGACTCAGTAGACTCAGTATCGAGAGTCAAATGTGATGGATGGCAGACCAGCAGATGCAATGATCCCCACCACAGGAAATCGAGCTGTCTGTATGGCTCAGTTAAAGGAGGAACACGTTTTTCAGAGAACCCTGACACCCTTCCTAGGTTTGGGCACATGTAAGAAGGCACATGAACCCACCAAAAAAGCTACACTGTTTATAGAAGAGCAGTGTAGTAAGATCAAAAGGCTACTGGGCTCACTTGGGAAATGGAGGACAGTGCCCCATTGTAAAACTTGTTGGGTTTATGGAGAAGGCAGCTTAAAATCTGGAACAGCCAAGCAGTCCACTTGAGGACTCTTCCAGATGACTGAAGCTTCTGAAAATCCCTCTAAGTTTCTGTTTCCTACCAAAACCTAATGCAGGTAGGCTCGGGAAGGGGACAGCTTGATCTGGTCCATCCTGGCCTATGATGCATATCAGGATGTATCTCTTTAAAATAATAAGTTATTTATTCATCTTTCCTTCATGTGAGTGTGTTATTAATATCAAATTGATAAATTACTGAGTTGGACATTCTTGCTGTGAGGATGTTCATTTCAGCATGTGAGACAATCAGGTGAGAAGGGTCACCTCCAGGCATGGACAGTCAGGTCCATTTTCACCTGAGTGTTACAAACACCTTATCATATTTTGTGTCTTATGATGTGAAATGCTTGGGAAATCCTGCCTTCAGGATTATTTTGGCATTAGAGATACAATTATGGCTCCTACATTCCTCAGTGAACAGCTTAGAGCAGGTGACATTTTTGGAGCTCTGTCAATCAGGACTAGTGCATAAACTGTGACTCATACCTGGAAACTGTATTCACGCAAAAGTTTTTCCTGAAATTCAGAGAAAACTTTAAAGCAGGTGCTACAGGGTACCTGTTATTTTGTATGTGGCTGTTTTAAGAAAATTGACGGACTTACTGATGATATCTATGGTACAGAAATTTTCAGTTAAAATTAATATCTCTGCATTGGACAAAATGTAAAGATTTTATAAGCTTGTATGAGATAATATAAAATCGCCAAAACTCTTGCCAAATGTTGACTTGTCTGAGATTCAATGACATTATGCCATTTGCAAACAGTGAATTATAATATTTCATAAAATAATTATAATGTAAATATAAAATCATCTCTCTGAAACAAGTCTGCATACATTTTCTAAAGATAATCCAAAATATCACATGGGAAGAGGAAAGAATCCTTATAGCTACCTCTACTAGTATCCATGTTTTCAATACATCCCGTATTCAGTAAAGCAATATTGACTTGAGTAGCTAAAGAAATAATGGCAAAAATAACATTTAAATTTTAACTCCTTACTATTATGCAGTGCAAATACTTTCAATTTTACAAATAGATTGCAAGGTGACTTTAGTACTATTTTCAAGTAACTCTTACTCCTTTGGTCAATGCAATATATTGTACCTGGATAATTACATTTGATAACCATACCAAATCTCATTACCTATCTTTATCTTCAAAGTATATTGAATTTCAGATGAGTGAATGAATGAAAGAAATACAAGATGAAAGCTATAGGGAGTTTGCATGAAAATTTAAGAGGATGTAGTTGGAGATAATTCTGCCATTTTGCAAATTCAATATATCTATGAAGTTGATCATGTTCTTACCAGATATGCTGAGATAAGGAGCTGTACAGTATTTCTGAAGATTCAAATGAATATCATATTCCATGTATCTTACTAACAGCGAAGTCTACAAAAAGAAAAAAAACTCTGAAAAATATCTGATTTACATTTTGTTTGGATCAATAACTCTCTTTGGATTCCTCAACTCATATTAGTGTAGTTAGTAAACACTATTTTCGTGCAATTCTATGCATGCATTTTAAAGATCTTGAATTAGACATTTTAGTCATAATTGATCATTGTGACTTCACTTTACATATTAACCTCTAGGCATGTTTTGTTCCATTTTCTTTTTTTTAAATTCTTTTTATATAATTTACATTGTTAATATCTGTGATGGTTTGAATATGAAATTCCCTTTCTAGGCTTATGCATAAAGCCTATGTTCTCAACTATGGTAAAGCTCTGGAAGCTTTAGAAAGTGAAGTCTAGTAGGAGGAAGGAGATCCTTAAATTCAGGTATTTGGGAGTGTCTTACATCTGGCATGTACCTATCTCCTTTTTTTTAAAACCTTCTTCTTAGCCTCCATTATGTGATGTCCTCCTTTTAATTCAGACAAACCTTCTGAAACTATGAGAATAAATAAACAAGTCATTGCTTTAATTTGTTTGCATAAGCTATTTTGTTACAAATAACTAAAGTAGTTGGTCATCCTTGCTCCAGCTGTTCCCCAACTACCCATGTTACTATAAATACTCCTTAGGTACATTGACAGAAGCTCTTTTCATAGTCACATTACTAATTATCTAAAATATTGTTTGTATTGACATTTAAGAACCAGTATACCAAACCACATAAGAACTCACATGGTCAAGAAAATAATTTCAAAACCACAATTTCCCTTTCAGATGCTCAAGTGGCTTGTAGATCTCAGTCACTAAATGTTTTGTTTTAATACACCTCAAAATGGTAATATATGGGGTATATATATAGACATGAGTGTAGTGTGCAGTTTTACTCTCTCTTTTACCTGTTCCCTGACCTGCCAGCTGCTTCCAAATTATCACACAGAGACTTAGTATTATTTATAAATGCTCATCCAATAGCTCAGGCTTATTACTAAATAGCTCTTACAATTTAAGTTAACACAAACTCCTTATTTATACTCTGCCATGTAACAGTACCTTTATTAACATGGCACATCCATATCTTGCTCCCTCTGCTTCTGCCAGAAACTCTCGGACTCTGCCCTTCCTCTTCCCAAAATTCTCCTAGTCTGGCTGTCACATTCAATCTCTTCCTGCCCAACTATAGGGCAATTGGCTTTTTATTAGTAAATGAGAGTAATACATATTCATAGTGTAGAACAGGATTGTTCCACAGCCCATTAGTCTATTCAGTAATCAACAATATATTATAATGAACAAATCTGATGGATCAAAGTTATAGAATGAACAAAAAAATTTATCAAATAACACAAAATAACAGCTATATTCCTTAGCCTATGACTTTATTAATAAGTCAAATGATACATAGAATGGGAAAACCAAAATAAAGCACAAGGATGTCTCAAGCTATTGGCTGAGTTCCTTGAGTCTCATTGCATTAGGCCTCCATTTTTTTATGCTTGGTGTTCAAAAGACTGCCTATGAGACATCAGTTGCAAGAAAGGAGCTGCATCAGTGATGAATTACCTGTGTTTAATGTTCTAATAATTGTATAGAAGATATGACATTCTCTAGCAAGTCATGGTTCATCAATCCATAATTTTATTTTCGTTTATTGTGAGCAAGTTATACAGCCCAGGTATTCTCATGTGCCCCACAGATGCCAACTATGCTATCCAACACAGCTACCATCAGAGCTACATTTGACCACTTCTTTCCTTTACTCATAAGACACACACCTGTCCTTGGAAGTAAATGCAACACTATTGACTGATAGTCTTTACTTTTGATATTCCTAGGACCATACTGCAAAGCATTTAGTTCTTTCTGCATCTTAGTAGTCTTATCTTCTAGAGAGAAGTAGGTGGGATTATGGAAGGAAACCTTTTATAGCAACTAAATCTAGATTCATCCATCATTTTTACCATATGATTCATGTAATCTGCTGTGTGCTTGAACACCTAAGGAAAAATTAAAAACCAACAACTATTGGTTCTGTAAAACTACTTGTAAATTTTATTGTGGTAAAGAAATTACATAATCAAAGGGAATAGAGAACAATAATCAATAAAAATTATTAGGACTGGTGAAGTAAGACCCATAGTAAGCTCTGCTTCAATGTAATTAATTTATGTAAATATGTAAATTATCTTCTAGCTGACCACATTATTTCTTTTTTTATAAATTTTATTTAAATTGGAAACAATATTATTTTACATATCAATCCCAGTTCCCTCTCGCTCCCACCCTCCCATGCTCCTGACCACATTATTTCTATACAATATTGGTGAAATCATCATTAGCTGTTATGGCAAAATAACATCTCTTTTGGAAAGATATATTCATTAAGTTAAAATTAATATATCAAATATTATCCAAATCTACTTATATGAGTATATAAAAGAACGACAAGGTGTCAATTGAAAATATGAAAATTGTATTCCTCTCTCTAATGATAACAAGTAGTCACAGGACCTGTGTTAGAACTGATAGAATTATAAGAATGACCTGATAGACCTGTATTAGAATGATAATGCATGATTTTAGTTTTTTTTCCTAGAACTCTTGCTTGTTATGTTTTTGTTTATTTAACAGTAGATAGGATAGGGTCTAGAGAGATGATTCAACTGATAAAAGCTCTTGTTCTTACAGGTTACCTGGGTTTGTTTTGCAGCACTCACATATGACTCATAAATATGGGGTAGGCCTACTTCCAGGGAATTAAACACTATCTTCTGACCTCTGCCTGCACAAGGCACATTGTGGTTATATAGACACACATACAGGCAAAACACTCATACACATAAAATAAATAAATCTCAAAAGGAGTATATAGTATATTGAGTTTCACGTTGAAATTCCCAGACATATATCACTCTCATACTCTACACCTCCATCCACATTTCTATGGTTCCTTTGTTTCACGATAGTAGAGAAATCATCAGATACTATGTCTTTGTTACATTCACATTTCCTTCTATTGTTTCATCACCACTTCTGCCTCTTTTAAACCTACTTTCTCCCTACAAGTCAGTTCTACTTTCACATTTAATACACACACACACACACACATGCACACATACATGCACACATACACACACACACTTTCTCCATATGGGAGAAAACATGTAAACTTCAATCAATTATGAAAATGACATAATTTAATCATTAGAACTGAATAAACCTCAAATTTTTCATATCAGTTCCTTAACTGATGGACTTGCAAGATGGCTCCTGTTCTGCCTAATGTAAATGGGTCAGTAATCCACATGATGTGGGCTATCCTGTATGTTGCAAATTATATATTGCTTTTATTGGTTAATGAATAAAGATGTTTTGGCCTATGGCACAGCAGAATATAACTGGACAGAAATTCCAGATTTCATTTGCTGCACAGTACTTAAACTATGACACTTTATTCAACCACAGGTAAGAAGTTAATGAGAAGAGGGAACTAGAGAAAAGAAAAGAAATACGGAAAGAAAGGGAAAATTATAAAGAAATATTGATACTCATCAGGGTTGTAGAGCTCTATCTTGATTTTTTAAATGCACTAAAAATAAATCAAGAGGAAAAAGTCAGCTTAAGTCTGTTTCATTATGGAAAGAGTCCATAAAAATTTTAAGTTGTGAGAGAAAAGTTGAAAAACTTTTAATGGAAAGAGTGGGTAACCATGTTTGGAAAACACAGCTTAAAGTAGATAGAGCCTTAGTGATCTTGTTTACAGAAGTAGGGAACTAAAGTAGTTAGTGCCAAATATTGTCAACTGAAACATGGCAAAATGCAGATAAGAGATGATTTATGAAGTAAACAAGTATAAATAGAAATAAACTGTGGGCTCACTATATATAAAAAGTTTTTTTAAAGAAAACATGCAAAGAATCTTTCTTTTTGTTTTTAAGAAATAAGAGCTTATGAATGACGACCTCTAGACAATTGCTACCAATGACCTCTTGAAAGAGGGATAGACTCATTATATATAGAAAACAATCAAATTAGAACAAAGAAACAAAATAAAGAGGATGAAATAAAAAGAATTACTTGATTTCAATTTTGGGGGAATATTTAGTATCAACAGGATTATGCTACCCTGACGACAATACTCACAGCATTTTCCCAACCTTGTAAAATTTAAATTTTCAGAAAGTATAGTTTTTATGTTCCAATAAGCTCAGTTTTTTGTTCGATGATAACTGTTGTACACATGATTGGATTTTAAAATTATCATAATAAAAAGAAGAAAAACTGGCATATATTGTCTTCCATTCTGCAGTGTCAGTGTCTGGCCTGTATCAGTCCTATACTTCAGGGGCCATCTATTCTGTCTTTAGGGCTGTGTTCAGAACCAGACAAACAGCCCCAGGTTCAACACTGAGTGGGGGAGTGGATCAGGGAAGTCCTAGCTACCCAGTTGTGTTAAGGATGAGACAGAGACATCTTGTCATTTCAGGAGGACTCTCAGTCAATACTGGAAACCACGATTTATTCAAGAATCCTCTTACATAGCTTTCCAAAAGCAGGGGTACTGGCAGAAGACATCTATTATCATGTATATAGGACTGACTAGGAAACACTTCCTTTAACCCTAGAGATGGTCCTAGGATGCAAGTACATAAGCCCTCGAACTTTCTGTAATAGCACATCTCATCAGTCTTCAGACACATTCCACTAGTCCCCAGGCACGTCCCACTAGCCCTCATGATGGGCATGTAACCTAGGTCTATTTTTACACAAATTAGAACCCATTCTCCACTGTGGTCAGGCCACCTGGAGGTAACCAGCTGACATCTAAAAGACAATAGGAGATTTGAGCTCCTGGAATTGAACTGAGGCCTACATGTGAAATATATTCAGGCCCCAACCCTGTAGGTATCTCTTTGTTATGTTGTTAGATTCCTTTTGCTCAGATTTTCAACTTCATTTAATCCCATTTGTCAGTTCTTGGTGTTATTTGTTATGATACTGGAGTTCATTTCAGGAAGTTATTATCTATGCTGTATCTTAAAATATTAAATTGTCATATACCATTTGTTAAAGAGGTTGTCATTTATTCAGTAGAAATTGTTGACATCTCTATCATGTTATTTAGCATTTTCCTATTAAATGGAACTTTCTGTCTTGGATTGAAGCTTGTAAAGACTTGGGAACTTCTAAAAGGCATTCATTAAGATTAAGAAAGTAAAAGACACACAATTATCAAGAAGGCCCTGAAGTTCATAAGTACCTTATCCTCAAAGTTATAGAAGCAGTAAGGCTGTCTAGGAGAGGTTCTCCAATCTTTTGATCTGTATTCATGATGAGTAGAGAGCACCAGTGATACACCTTTTGTGTATTGGTACCCCGTTTAGGGATACATTTCAGTGATGCAGATGTCTTTGAGTACTCCATGATGTTGTGAGAAACCTGTGGGAAGTATACCTCTGTAGTTAGTCACAGTAAACTCATCTTATATGATCTCCTAAGGTTCCTTCCCCTGGACCCTGCTGCTGCCCTTGATATTCTTGCCCTAACCAATGACATACCACCACATAGATCCAACTGGCTGTTCATCTTGGGATATAACTGTCGTCTGCTTCCTTCCCAATTGATGAACTGCCCACTGACACAAACTTTCTCCCGTAGCATTACCCATACCCTCACCTTTCCCCACACATTGGATTAGTGTGCAGTAGTCCTATCATACCAGGACAAAATGAGACTGGAGCCTGGCAATGTATCTGTTGTTAATTCATTTGAGTGTGGTACATTTATGGGGAATTTTGCTATACAGTTGCCTTTCCAATGTGGTATGGAAGGGTATATCTCTTTGCTTCAGTGGTGGTAGCAGTGTTTATGAGACAGCTGAGAAGATATATAACTGAAGGCATGGTTACTGTTAATAGAGCATCATCTGAAGAAATTCCAGGGCGACCAACTTCTCTACTAAAGATGATATAGTATGTATTCTTGAAGAATGGAATCTGCTTTGTGAGTACAAGGATACCCCCCCAATAACTGGTGGATTATAAGATATATTGCAATTTCCAAAAGAAGTATGAAAAAGAATATTAAGCAAGCTATGGGGTTGTGTGGCTTTTGTTGTATGCAATTAGTCATACCACTGAGGTTCATCTGCCTTTTCAAAAACAACTAGCTGTAGTATGAAAATAAGAATGTGAAACAAACATGTGGTTGCTATCCTTCACATTAGTCTCTGAAATGAAAAGGAAAATGGAAAAAAAGTGAGTAAGAGAAGGCATGTTGACTTGCAGTCTCTCTGAGTTGGCAAGGTGAAAGGGAAAGTGAGCATAACCCAATCTGTCCTAAAGATCTCTTCCTTGGATCCAAAATGTAAGAGTTCACAGGATGAGTGAGATAATGATAAAGAAGTAAAGGTAAAGGTGATAGAAGAGATTTCTCAACTCCAACCTTCAAAACAGAGAAAGGGAAATTTCATGAGTCAGCATATTCACGGAGAACTTAAAAATGTCATAATACTAGAAGTCAAGAGAGTCAGAAATTGTGCTTTTAAACTAAGTTGGGAAAGACTTTAAAAGATGCAGTGGAAGAGCCTGCCATTGCCTGGTTCATGAAGCTCTCAAATACGGACAGGGCCATATGGAACTAATATGAATGATTTGGAAGGGAAGATTCTGTCATGTAACTACTCACTCCTTCTTGAGACAAGGTTTACATAACCTGAAGAATAAAAACAGGGAACTCAGTCCCTGTTGGACTGGCTCATGGGACCCATTAGGTACACAGTTGCTTACGAGTAGCTGAGGTACTCATTGTAACTCGAAAAGTAAAAGACCCAGAGACAGATATTGGAATTCAAGCTTCAAGCTGAAAATCAGAGAAGCAAAGCAGCCAAACCACTACCTCTTACCTCTACCTCAGGATGAAAGGGAAGATCCTGTCTCCACAAGCTCTCACCAAGTCTCAGACTGCTGTCTCTCCTCAGTGTGACTAGAGAATCAATGCCTTCCTATCCTCAATGTGTCTGGAGAATGAATGCCAGCTTGGAGACCCTGATCATGTCTTAAATACCTCTCATGAGTCCTGGGATTAAAGGTATGACTTCTGCTACTCTTTTAGACTAAGTCAATCTCCTGTAGTCCCAGGGAGCCTTAAACTCATAGAGATTCATTTGCCTTGGTCTCCTGAGTCCTGGGATTAAAGGTGTGTGCCACCACTGACTGGCTTCTATGGCTAACTAGTATGGCTGTTTTGCTATTTTGATCTCCAGTGACTTTAATAAATCATAAGCAATACATTGCTACACACATAACATATGCAAGGTGATATTATCAGGATGACTGGTATGGAAAAAAGTGGTCTTTTCCCCTCAGTTTACCAAACCAGATAGACTAAGTACACAGGAAAGTTAAGGAAAAGTTGATTTAGCAAGGACTTTTGGACTAGTGTGATGCTTTCTTGGGCTTGTTGAGCTTCATGGTAAATTATGATATTTATGAGGTTTTATAGACACCGATAGATCTGAATAATACAAAAGAAAATGTAGATTGGATTTATAATGTGATAAAGCATTTAAGAGTTGGGAAAATGAAAGCAAAGCATAGGAACCTGTCACACTGGTTTGTTTATTCAAAGGCAAATATAGCAAAATTTGTATCATCACACAGTATTGAGGGAAAGAACTAACAGAAAGCCAAATGAGCCTTGGAAACATTGGAGAATTCCTGGGATGCTTTTAAACTTTGATCAAGAGTTTCTAAAAGGAAAAAAATTGTGAAGATAAAAAGGCCTAAACTTGATGGTGTGGATACCCCTCTCCTCCAAATCATACTGGTGGAAAACTGTTCATCCTGCAGAAGACCACTGCAGAAGAGATGACACAGAGAGTAAAAGAGTAAAAAGGCCAGAGGCAGTGGACAATATAAAGAAACTGGGTCTTCTGGGTCTTTTACACTCAGCAAGGCAGCTGGATATATGAACTCACACAGGTTGTGAAAATGTACATAAGATCTGTATAAACCTAAAGCAGACCAAATACCAACATGGACAGTGGAGTTAGGCATAACGTTCCACCTCTAACGGAGGAGCTATTGGTAATTATTAGCTGCAAGGAGAAAAAGGGTCAATTTTCTCTAAATATATATATAAGCAGTGTCTGTCGAGTCAAACATGCTCCAGTGGAAGGCAATACCTCAGAGAAAATCCAAATTCAGCTGGAAAGTAAAGGGGAGGGGATGATTGAGAAGGCATACTTTAAAGAAGGGAGGGTGAATATGATTGATTATAATATGCTTTACAGCTCCTCAAACAACTAATTTATAGACATTTAAAAAGAAAAAAAGCAAGAGCCACAACACTGGGCCTTAGCCTATCGGAGATAAAGAACTGTCTCTAATGGCAAGCTAGTCTGCAAAGTCAGAGTGAAAACCTTGGTCTGGAAAGAGACCAAGGAAACTAAGGAAAAGTAGAGCCCAGCTCACGGCTTGAAACCCCACCCTACAAGGTAGCAGAATACCAAATTGAGGGATTTTTGTAGCTTAAAGAAAATGGCCCTGGATTATGGAAGACAAGGCTAGAGGGCCCAGTGTCTATCATGCTGATATATTCAATACTGCTCTTTTAATAAAGGAATTGATAGACATAATGAAATGTTTTATTGTACCACTCAGTAGGGTTTTCTTCAAAATGCTAATAAAATATTGGCTGTACCCGACCCTCCTAACCTTCGGACATTGACTTGCCTGCCCCAATATTCTGGTGAGTATCTAGATGTATTTCCAAAACACAAACAGCCCTGGTAGAATCTGGAAGCTCCTCCTTCAGCTGTTCCTCTTCAGGAAGAACGTAGGATAAATAGCTGACTTGCGATTTTGCTGAAGTTGTGTAATGTTGAGGGGGATTGAATTTAAATTTGCATAAATAACTATGAGGTAAGATATTGATTTTAACTTAGATCAGATACTGAAACAATTATCTTAGTTAATAATTACTTTGGTTAGATTCAAAGAATATTCATTAAAGCATAGAACTCTAGATAACAAAACACCATACAAATATGTCTTACATATTGCATGTATCTTTGTGTAGAATAGTAGATAAACTATTACAATGACATGGGTTTGTAGTCTTCTGACGACTTAATCTAACTCAAAGGTTTTTAAATGACAAATCTCCATGATTCATGTTATATGAAACAGTTTATCTTTTCTCAATTTTTTCCAGGACCCTATCTAATTTCTTGCATCATAGCTGAGCTAATATCATTTAACAAGATGGCAATGAACAATTCAAAATAATATAGTTTGAAAAGGAAAGAATAGCCCCAAATAGCTAAGATAACAAAATATTTGTTGTCATGTTTGCAAACATGGGCCTATACTCCAGGTTGATAAAGAGTTCCTGAGCATCTGCCTCTCCTGTGACTCCTTCATGCAGCACAGACAATGAATGACGGTTTCCATCAAATTATCCTCACAAAAGTATTCACAATACTTAGGTGATGATGATCTCAAGCACAATTTCCTCAAGGTCTCAAAAGACAAGGAAATTTTTTCTTCATTTGTTAGAGTTACTTCATTTTCAGTTACATAGCCCATATTTTTTCCTGGATTTGACAGTGGTAACATGAACTATTTGTTTTGTAAGTTTCACCCACTCACATGAACAACAGTCATATCCCCCACCCTTGACATGAAATAATCGGAAGTACTGAACATTTGTTTCCAATAATCAGGACTATTAATCCTCAATACAAGGAAGTCAAGCAACAGTGAATCCTAGGTAACATTTTCCTTTCTTAACATTTTCAAAGGATGAAAATAACACCAGCCTGCACAAATTCTCTAATTTTTTTGTTGCATTTCTTCACAATGTACTGTGACTAAATACTGGGACAGGGTTGGTTGTATCCTTCCTTGTTGTATATATAAGAAGAACATCATGCTTTTAAACAAATATAATCTAAAAGTAGATACAGAGAGAAAAGTGTGTCCTCTTCATTATTATACATAATTATGCTAAAGCAACAAAACATTAATTATATATGAAAGGAGTTAGATGCCATTCTGAAGTCACTGGACTTGTGATGTTTCTGATGAAACTCCTGGGTAAAGACTGGCACCAAGTGATTGCATTTTTGTCTTATGTGTATAAAACTACAGGACATTTTGTAAGAAAAATAAGTGTGACATAAAAATGAAACTCCAAAATTCTGACACATAATATAACAAAAAACTGCTTGTTCTATCAAAATGACAATTTACTTTGCATTTCCCATGCAGTACAACATTATATTAATTAGTTTGTTAATTAATAAAGAGGCACTGATAGAACTCGTGCTATGCATCTCTTGTGTGACACCATTTTGAGGGAGACAGAAACAAATGTCTACTCACCCTAGATAAGGAAACAATGACAGACCAAAGTACAGATCTCACCAAATTTCAAGTTGGTTAATCAGTTTACTGGGGTCATTGGCAAAAGTGTAGGCAAGAGCTCACTTACAGAAGCAGGAATTGTTTGTTTGTTTGCTTTCCTTTTTATTTAAAAGAAGCAATGGTGTTTTACATGTCAATAAAAGTTCCCTCTCCCTCCCCTCCTCCTCTACCCACTACTGAACCCCTATCCCATCTCCTTTCTGCTCCCCAGGGAGGGTGAGGCCTTCTATGAGGGATCTTCTAAGTCTATCATATCATCTGGAGCAGGGCCTAGGCCCTACCCTGTGTGTCTAGGTTAAGAGAGTATCCATCTATGTGCAGTGGGCTACCTAAGTCCATTTGTATGCTAGGGATAAATACTGATCCACTACCAGAAGTCCCAAAGATTGCTCAGGCCTCCTAACTGACACCCATTTTCAGGGGATCTGTGTCAGTCCTATGCTGGTTTCCCAGCTATCAGTCTGGGGTCCATGAGCTCCCCCTTCTTCAGGTCAGCTGTTTCTGTGGGTTTCTCCAGCCTGGTCTTGCCCTGTTTGTTCATTGCTCCTCCTTCTCTACAACTGGACTCCAGGAGTTCATCTCATTGTTTAGCTATGGGTGTCTGCTTCTGCTCATATCAGCTACTGGATGAAGGCTCTAGGATGACATAAAAGGTAGTCATCAATCCCATTATAGGGAAGGTCATTTAAGGTAGCCTCTCCACTATTGTTTAGATTCCTAGGTGGCATCATCCTTGTAGATCTCTGGACATTTTCCAAGTGCCAGATTATTCCTTAAATCTATAATGACTTCCACTACTATGGTATCTCTTTTCTTGCTCTACTCTGTTCTTCCCTGGACTCAATCTTCCTGCTCCCTCATATCTTCCTCTCCCCTCCTCATTTCCCCTTCTCTTTCTACTAACTCCATCTCCCTTCCCCCAAATTATCTCAGGAGATCTTGTCCTTTTCCCCTTATTTGGGGAACCATGTGTGACTCTGTTAGGGTCCTCTGTGTTTCCTAGCTGCTCTGGTAGTGTGAATTGTAGGCTGGTAATACTTTGCTTTATATCTAATATCCATATATGAGTGAGTACATACCATGTTTGTCTTATTATGACTGGGTTACCTCACTCAGGATGGTTTCTTCTAGTTCCATCCATTTGCCTGTGAATTTCAAGATTCCATTTTTTTTTCTGCTGAATAGTACTCCATTGTGGAAATGTACCATATTTTCTCTCTCCACTCTTCAGCTGAGGGGCATCTAGGTTGCTTCCAAATTTTGGCTATTACAAACAATGCTGCTGTGAACACAGTTGAACAGATGTCCTTGTTGTATGAGTGTGCATCTTTTGTGTCTATGCATAAGAATGTAATTGCTAGATCTTGTGGGAGACTGATTCCCATTTTACTGAGGAACCAGTTTACTGATATCAAAGTGACTGTTCAAATTTGCACTCGCACCAGCAGTTGAGAAGTGTTCCTCTTTCTCCACATCCTCTCCAGCATAAAATGCAGTTGGTGTTTCTGATTTTATACATACTGACAGGAGAAAGATGGTGTCTCAGAGATGTTGTGATTTGCATTTCTCTGATGACTAAGGATGTTGAACACTTTCTTAAGTGTTTTTCAGTCATTTTAACTTCTTCTATTGAGAATTCTCTATTTAGTTCTGCACCCCACTTTTTAATTGGATTATTTGGTGTTTTGGAGACTTGCTTCTTGAGTTCTTTGTAAATTTTGGATATCAGCCCTCTGTCAGATGTGGGGTTGGTGAAAATCTTTTCCCATTCTGTGGGCTGCCATTTTTTCTTGTTGTCTGTGTCCTTTGCCTTACAGGAGATTATCAGTTTCAGGAGGTCCCATTTATTATTGTTGATCTCAGTGTCAGTGCTACTGGTGTTATATTTAGAAAAGGTCTTCTTTACCAATTCTTTCAAGGTAACTTCCACTTTCTCTTCTAAGAGTTTCAGTGTGGCTGGATTTATGTTGAAGTTTTTGATCTGTTTAGACTTAAGTTTTGTGCATGGTGATAGATACAGATCTATCTGCAGTTTTCTATATGCCAGCATCCAGTTGGGCCAGCATCATTTAATGAAGATGCTTTCTGTTTTCCATTGTATAACTTTAGCTTCTTTGTCAAAAGTCAGGTAGTCATAGGTGTGTGGGTTAATATCAGGGTTTTCAGATTGATTCCATTGGTTTAAATGTATATTTTTGTGCCAATACCAGGTTGTTTTCAGAACTATGGCTCTATAATAGAGCTTGAAGTCAGGGATGGCGATGCCTCTGGAAGTTCCTTTATTGTACAAGGTTGTTTTGGCTTTCCTAGGTCTTTTGTTTATCCTTATAAAGTTTAGTATTTTTTTCAATGTCTGTGAAGAATTGTGCTGGGATTTTGATGGGGCATTGAATCTGTAAATTGTTTTTTGGAGAGATTGCCATTTTTACTATGTTGGTCCTACCTATCCAAGAGCTTGGAAGATCTTTCCATTTTCTGATATCTTCTTTAATTTCTTTTTTAAAGACTAAAAGTTCCTGTTATACAAATCTTTCACTTGTCTGGTTAGCATTACTACAAGATATTTTATGTTGTTTTTGGCTATTCTAAAGGGTGATGTTTCTCTGTTTTCTTTCTCAGCCCATTTATGGTCTCTATATAGTGGGGCTACCGATTTTTTTTAATCTTGTATCCTGCCACTTTGCTGAAGGGTTTTACCAGCTGCAGGAGTTCCCTGGTAGAGTTTTTCAGGTCACTTATTTAAACTATAATATCTCTACAAATAGTGATATTTTTTTACTTCTTCTTCTCAAATTTGTATTCTCTTGATCTCCTTTCTTGTCTTACTGATCTAGCTAGAGCTTCAACTACAGTATTAAAGAGATATGGAGAGAGTGGACAGCCTTGTCTTGTTCCTGGAAGTAGGAATTACTTAAAGGGAGCTATGTCATCAAAATCCCACTCCAATATGAAAGCTGGGACCCTGGACAATTTGTAAGCCATGTAACACATCTTTTCTTAGCATTGTAGCTAAAGTTGGCTTCTTTCAGGTAGCTCAGTTGGTTTGCATTTATTCCAGACAACTCTATTAGTCTTAGCTTCTTCCAAGAAGCTTAGTTGCTCTGAACTTCTTCTATACAGTTTGACTAATCTGTGTGTCTTTGTTTTCCAGGCAACCGGTGTTTTTCTCCTCCCAGGCAGCTCAGTTTGTCTTTGCCTCTTCTAGAAAGTTTGGCTGGTCCCAATATCCTGAGCAGTCTTTATTACTTGGGAAGGTAGGGAGGGCTTTGTGCATGTGTTCAGTTTCTCCCAATGTCAGAGACCTCTGAGTTGTTTGCTTGCTAAGTTTTAATGAGCCTTTCTTTAGAGCAGTGGTTCTCATCCATCTGTCCTAATGCTGCAAACCTTTAATACAGTTCCTCTTGCTGTGGTGACCCCTTTCTATAAGATTATGTTTGATGCTGCTTCATTATTGTAATTTTGCTACTGTTATGAATCATAATGTAAATATCTGTGTTTTCTGATGATCTTAGGTGACCCCTGTGAAAGGGTCCTTTATTCTTCAAAAGGATTGCAACCCTGTGGTTAACGACTACAGCGTTAGACCTTCTATCAAGAGTCCCTGCAGAATGGAATATTTCACCTCTTTTTTGACTAGTGAAAGTCTTAAGGAGCTTCTATCTATGGTGAATAGTTTTATCTCAGGAGAAATGCCTACACAATGCTCTCATATATATTCTCATTCATAAAATTGGTGTGGCTATCTCCTTTCTTTCTTTTTTCTTTCTTCTTTTTTCCTTCTTTCTTTCCTTCTTTCTTTTTTGAGAGTGCTCAGTGATAAGAGTCTATTTTACTCACTTCTTTAATATGATAAAACATAGTGTTCTCTTCGGCTACCCTGCAGATTTTTTTAATCAGTCTGTTTTTCATTATCTAGATAAGAGTTTTATTATTAAAATGTAAAATACAAGCTCACACTTTCTAAGCAAAGCCCCTTCATATTACTATACCCTGCAGTGCTGACTATGTGCTGTACTTGTGAGCAATCACTGGAAGACATGCCATTTCCATGCGAAGCCCTCTCATCAGTTTTGCAGCTTGGTGGTCACAGTATTCAATACTGCTGTGAGGTAGTAATTAGGTCCATGCCATCACACACTCATGACAAGTATATCTGATTTTTATAAGATAAGAGTATAGGGTGGAAGGTTTAAAAAAGTAGCAATGTCTCAAACAGTTTCAAAACCATTATGCAGATCAGATTAAATAGTTATTCAGAGCCACTAAAGTTTATGGAGTTAGAGTTGGCACTGTCTGACATAGAAAACATGGCTGCATGCTTTCTTTCTTGTCTCTGTTCTTGCCAGAATGAACCCAAGGAGACAATGGTTTCTAAATCATCAAATTGTTGTGAGGTTTGGCCTTGGCTTATTTCATACACAAATCACTTTGTATATAGCACATGGTTAATACACAGTTGTTTTATTGTCATTCTTTAGCTTTGCTTATATAAAAGGACTTTTCTTTTGGATTGTTTTCAGTTTTGTATTTTGCAAAGTCTTCTGAACAGGATGGCTCACATTGATTTCATATTAATTTGCCTAAGTTAAGCTATTTATGCATCCAAAATGGCTTTTGAAAGGAAGCCTTCTGAGAACACAGAATTATTCATTGCTAGGAGATGTCTAACCGCACCTATTCTCTTGTGAAAAGCCAACAATAAAAAGGAAGCAACTGTCAGCTGTTCAATAGCTACAAAGCTACGTGATGAACTAAGAAATATTCGCTGAAATTTCATTGATTTTATGAACTTAAGGTACTTTTAGTTGCTTTTAAATTCAAGACATTGGAATAATAACTAGCTCCATTCAGCTTCAGTAACCAAAAGAATTCAGTGCAGTGACTGCAGGTAAACTTTGGCCAGGAACTGAATCTACCCCTTGGCATATTTATTTTACCACCCTTTTTATTCCCTTATCCACTCAAGATGAAGTCTTTTAAAGAAGCAAAGAGCTTGAGGAAATGTTATTTATACATATATGTTGTATGTGTGTTTTAAGATAAAACTAGAAGCACCAGCCACTACTTCCAAGACAGATTATTCTGGACCTTCTTCTGTGATGAAACAGAATAGGTGATGAGACCTTCCCTGATTCTGTCACTAAGGTCGTCTCTTATCTAATTGACATGGGTAAGCCACTAGAAGAACTGCATCTAGAGAGGGCTCACTATAGGCTGTTTAGGCTGTTACACAATGGTGGGAGGGAAACAGGTTTCTGGAAAGATAATTCACAGAAGCAAATGTATGTGCATGTTTTAACGCTGTCATTTAATCATCTGAGTTTCCTTTAGCTGTAAGTGTGAAGTAGGCTCAAGAGACATTGATTAACAACTTGTCAGAATCTGATGAAACAACAAAACACACACACACACACACACACACACACACACACGCACACCCTTCACATGCCATTATGTGAAATAGCTTTATTATAAATAGGCAGCAAGGAAAACAGAGTTTAGGATTCAGACAAGTCAAAACTGGAGAATCAGGAAAGATTTCCAGGGTGAACGGAAACTTCTGTGCACATACGTGTTGCATTACAATTTAGAAGCATCAGACAGCACTCTATCCTGTGTTCTATACCTTGAAATAATGAGGATTAATAGATGAAACACTAAAGACTATAGTGTTTCTAAGATGAGAGTCATTGAGCAGAGCTTGGGCTCAGGTTTCTACAGCATATTCTACATTTTTTCTTGAAAATTATAAGTATGAATAAAAGGGCTGTATCTGCTCAGTGCCTCCTGGAAAAACTGACCTGTGGTCCACTGTTTGAGTTAGATGGGCTCTTACAAAGACAATCCCTTCCATATGCGATCCTATACCCCAATTTTTGGAACTGGAAGTTTGTACTCTTAGGTCAGTGTATCTCCTTGCCCTATGAGATCTCAAACAAACACCACAGAGGCAAAACCAGAATACATTTCATTACACCTAGGCAGAAGATATGATTCAGGCTGCCAAAAACAATGCCTGCCTAGGCCCCATAAAATTAATCCTAGTTGAAGCTGATCAGACATTAGAGAGTGATCCTTTAAGTGGCATGTCTCTCTGCAGTTGGTGCCAGCACTGAAGGAATTTTTTTATATACATCATATATTTATGTGGGTACAACAGGGATACTAGTGATTACATACTCTTCTTAGTTTAGCTAAAGAAAAGCTTATAATAATCTCTATACAACTACTTCTTTAGAAAGTCGGGGGTGTGGGATGATAAGGAAGTGGGAGTAATATTGCCATGTGTTGGGGTTTGCATGATAAGGGCCCCTATAGGCTTGTATATTTCAATACTTGGTCCACAGTGGGTAGAACAGCTTAGGAAGAATTAAGGGGCATGGCCTTTTGGAGGATGTGCATCACTAGGAGTGTACTTCATGGTATCTAAAGCCCATTTCATTTTCAGGGAGCCCTCTCTGCCTCATGCCTTTGGGTCAAATGTAACCCGTCAGTTACTGCTCCAATTCCATGCCTGCCTGCCAGCCTGCCTGCCTACTGTTGTGCTCCCTGTAAGAATTTATCATATAATAATCCAGGACCATTTATACTTGTTGGCAAGTATCTATATAGTTGAAGTGCAGCTTAAGTTGCTGGATCAATTGTGTATCTAGTCCTGAGGCTTAATACTTAGAGAAAACCATAACATGTCCATGCTCCTTGTGTAAGAGCTCAGTTTATAAGGATAATATTGTTCCCCTATGTGTGGGTGATCCCTGAAATGACCTCATAGAAAGATATAACCCTCCTCTTTATCATTTACTTGTTCAGTAACCTCATTGTGAGTATCAAAACAATGGCATTTCCCAGCTAAATCTCACTGATGGTTCAGTTAAAAATCTCAGGACAATTCTCAACTTCATATGGAAAACCAAAAACTCCGGAATAGCTAAAACAATTCTGAACAATAAAAGAACTGCTGGATATATCACCATCCCTGACTTCACATTGTACTCTAGAGCTGTAGTAAAACAAAACAAAACAAAGCATCAACAGCAAGTAACAGCAACAATAAAATATGTGGTATTGCATAAAAACAGATACATTGATCGATGGAATATAATTGAAGACCCAGACATAAATCCAAACACATATGAAAACCTTATTTTTGATAAAGAAGCCAGAAACACATACTGGAGAAAGAAAGCATCTCCAAAACACTGGTGCTGGTCAAATGATGTCAGCATGTAAAAGAATGCAAAAAGATCCATATCTATCACCCTGCATGAAACTCAGGTCCTGGTGGATCAAAGACCAACAGGAAACCAGATACACTGAGCCAGAAAGAAGAGGAACTGGACAGTAGCGTTGAACCCACTGACACAGGAGACAACTTTCTGAACAGAGCACCATTAGCACAGCTTCTATAAGTCAAAGGATTCAGTCAATAGGACAAAATGGCAGCCCACAGAATGGGAAAAATATTTTTACCAACTTCACATCTGATAGAGAATTGATATCATAAATGCAAGACACTAGATATCAAAAACACAAATAATCCAATTTTAAAAATGGGTTACTCCCAACATCTGACAGAGGGCTGATCTCCAAAATTTACAAAGAACTCAAGAAGCAAGTCTCCAAAACGCCAAAGGATCCAATAAAAAATGAAGCACAGAACTAAATAGAGAATTCTTAATAGAGGAGTCCAAAATGGCCAAGAGACACTTGAGAAAGTGCTCAACATCCCTAGCCATCCGGGAAATCCAAATCAAAACAACTCTGAGGTACCATCTTAATCCTGTCAGAATCGCTAAAATCAAAAACTCCAAAGACAGTTTATGCTGGAGAGGATGTGGAGAAAGGGGAACACTCCTACACTGCTGGTGGGAGTGCCGACTTGTACAGCCACTTTGGAAATCAATATGGAGATTCCTCAGGAAATTGGGAATCAGTCTACCACAAGATCCAGTAATTCTACTCTTAGGCATATACCCAAAAGGTGCACATTCATACAACAAGGATATCTGTTCCACTATGCTCATAGCAGCATTATTTGTAATAGCCAGAACCTGGAAGTAAACTAGATGTCCCTCACCTGAAGAGTGGATAGAGAAAATGTGGTACATTTACACAATGAAGTACTACTCAGAGGAAAAAAATGGAATCTTGAAATTTGCAGGCAAATGGAAGGCACTACAAGAAATCATACTGAGTGAGGTAACCCGGTCACAAAAAGAGAAACATGGTATGTACTCACTCATTTATGGATTTTAGACATGAATCAGAGAGGAGTGCCAGAATACAGTCCCACTGCCAGAGAGTCTAGGAAACAGAACCTTCATCCAGCAACTGATGAAAGCAGAGGCAGATACCCACAAACACTGTACTGAACTCTTGGAATCCAGTGTCAGAAAGAGAGAACTGATGGGCAACAGAGTTAAGAGTGTGCTGGCTTAACCCACAGAAGCAGAAGCAGCTGACCTGAACAAGGGGGGAGCTCTTGGACTCCATATTGATGGCTGTGTGGAAAGCATGGGACTGACCCAGACCCCCTGAATGTGGGTGTCAGTGAGGAAGCCTAGGCAATCTATGGGGTCTTGGGTAGTATTTATCCCTGACATACAAATAGACTTTGAGTGCCCATGACACAATATGGGAGGCTCTCTCAGTCAGGACTCTTGGGGGAGGGTGTAGGCCCTGCCCTGGATGAAATGACAGTTATTGGTGATCCACCATGGAGTGCCTCACCCTCCTTGGGGATTGGAATGGAGATTGGGTGGGGGACTGGTGGACCTGGTGGGGAGGGCTGGGGAGGAGGGTAGGGAGAGGGAACTGGGATTGACATGGGAAACAAGATTGTTTCTAACCTAAATAAAAAGAAAAGAAAAGAAAAAAAAATCTCAACTTATCACACTACATTGTTCGGGAATCCCATGAACACAGTGCTACCAATATCTAGTCCTAGATTTTACCACTGCTGCTGGGATAGTCCATGTAGTCAGAGGATCACTGTATATCTATCAAAGCACTGCCCTGCTATTTTTGTTAGTTTGTTGTAACACTTTGCTAAAGACTCAATGAAGTTAAAACAGTGTTCTTCTGGCTCCCTACAATGTGGTGGGGGCCAGATTCTCATTCAATAACTGAGGGTAGGACTCTGTGACATTAGTAATGCTAGTAAAATTCACCACTTGCTGGATTGGAGGAAAACTGTGGTCTATGACAGTGGGATTCTGGATGGCGGATCAAACACTTTACATAGTAATTCACAGAGGTCACCACTTGAAACAACATAAAAATTGATAACCTTCCAGCTACTTGTTACCACATCATTGTGGGAAAGTCAGAATGACAGGTTCATGCCCCACCCCAACCCTATCCTTTCTGGGATCTTAGGTGTTTCTTAGCTGCTCATTCTGGGTCCCTGAAACTGCCACCTATGCAATAGCCCTTGCTCTCACTGCTGTTGAGAAGATACAAATATATCCAGTTACATTTTACAACCAACATGTCCTCCCAAAAAGAGAATGTGCTTGCACTAAGGCATGGCAATAGTAGATAAATGAGAAATAAGTAACAGAGCACCCTTGCTTGCTTCAACATAAGAAGGTGACCCCCATCCATCTCTAGTGTTTTGACAAGTTGACAGAAATATTGTTAGCTATTGTCATTTATGAAGACTCCCCTCATACTTCTCCTTTCTTTCCCATGAATTATAGAGGCGTCCTGACCTTGCCTATCTGGATTGCAGAAGCTAATCTTTACTAGCGTCTATTCCTAAGGAATAAAACAACTTATCACCATCAATTACAAGGTGAAGTATACTTGCAAACAGAGGATAGTTCTACCTGCACCAGAGATTGCTGGAATGTTGAGCATAATAATAGTGAGAGAGCTAATGCCTCCAGATCACTCATAACAAACCATAGACAGCCCCACAGGGAGCCAAGGCATCCTTCAAAGGAAACACAAATACTGTTTGAGTTATGTTTTCTTATTTAAATAGCTCATATTTTTAGTGCCAGACTGCCCTAGGCTTATGCTTTTCCATATTTTCCGAATGTAGCAGTGTGAATTAAAACAATTTTGTGAGACTATTTTAAATCAGGTCTCACTCTCCTGAGATAAGATTAATATTGAATTTTTCAATAATGATAAGGTGAAATATAATGTAAAGGATGCTTAATCATATAATTAATAAAACACCCATTTGTGGCATAGTGAATGAAGCCAAAGCTTGCTTTTCTAAATCTATCATGAGAAACCCTCACAGTTTCTCCTAAATAAATAAATGTTCAAAAGTACAATATTGACTTTTTATTAAATGAGTAAGATTTGCAATAGATAGGTCACGGTAAGGGATGATTAAACACATTGGAATTTAAAGGACACATTTGTAAAAATAAAAAAGTGTGTTTATGTGAAAGCACTAGCAGAAAACTTGGGATACTATATGTTTGTGTGAGTGCCTATGTTCATGTGTGCCAACATGCAAGTTGTTATGAGACAGATACTCTTAAAATATTTTGTTGCTGGGCGTGATGTCACATGCTATTAATCCCAGCAATTGGGAGGCAGAGGCCAACCTGGTCTCCAAAACTAGTTCCATCCAGAGCTCTGTTACACAGATAAACCCTGATTTGAAAAACCAATTTAAAAAATGTCTAAGGTAAACACTACTTAATAATCACCCACTATACTATTTTGAACAATACTTTCCTTAATTAAAGAAAAAATAAGAATATTATATTCCATAATGGGAGATAAAATAAACTACTACTTGGGCAATTTCTATTTAGCAAGATCGATTAGTTGCTGCATTTATGTCTCTCAAAAGGGTAGAACAAATCATGATGCTTGTTCCTACTTGTATTCATTGCAACAAGGTGCATGGAATCTACACATGGTTCTGTGACTGAACGCAGACAGGGAAATCAAGCTTCCTGTAGCAATTACCAGGGAGCAGTGTAAGCTCCTTAGTTTCCTGTCACTCATTTGTTTTATACAGTTACTGAGAATTTGTCTGGGTTCATGTGATCTGAATGCAAATATAATCAACAGACTTATTAAAGACTCCAAAGTCAATGGGGATGAAGAGGTTTGCATGAGCAGGCTAAACAATGGTAAATTCAGCGACTCAGAGATGTAGGAAAAGTGGAAAACTATTTCAAAAATTATAGAGTATTCACACCAGAGAGATCTTCCTTGCAAAAGAATTTCATACAGAGAAAGAACTTTTTATTTTCCTGTACACTGGACACAGATTTGCTGACATATGTAGAACTATGAGTAATTTCACTTTACACTATGACTTGATTTCCACCTCAACATCCTCCTTCTCTTTCTCTTCATCTTCTTTTCTGTCATTGCAGCCATTTTATATAATTTAGTGAGAAATATTGAAGGGAAGAACCCTTGCTGAACACAGAAAGAAGACTTTGCCCACAAATCTTTTATTATATCACAAGAAGCATGTTTTTGGAACATGTATTATACAAAAACAAAGCTCCTTAAATCCCTTGTAATGTAGTTAGAAGGGAATGATAAAAACCAGAGAAATAAAATGCTGAAGAATATCCACTTATTTAAATTCAAATGATTGAGAAATTATGCAATAATGGGCATTTCCTTGAAATTTCTACACAAAACAACATGAAGAAATTTCAAATAGACAAATGGTCCAAAACTTTAGAATATTTTGAGTAATTTCATTAATTGATATTGTCACCAAAAAAATAATGATTAAGAAAATATTATATGCTGGGTGAAATTGATGCACACCTTTCATGCCAGCAATTGGGAGGCAAAAGCAGGTGGATCTCTGTAAGTTCAAGGTCAGCCTGGTGTGAAAAGAAAATATTATCCTGCTGACCTTGAAAGAAATCCCTTCTACTAGATGGCCCTGTTAACTGGAGAAGGAGGTAAGATAGCTAGTGATGGAGAGAGAGCGGGCATCAATAAAGCATGAATTGTAACAGGTTATTGTACATCTCTGAAACCAAGGAAGGGTATTTTCCCCAAGGACAGAGACAATAATTTCAAGTGGAAAAAAATTCAAGTGTATTGAGATCTAAGTAACCACAAGGTCAAGAGCTGGGCTGAACTGCTAGCTTATAAACAATAAGGGAAAATGATCAGTTTACTGACAAATGACTAATGAATTTTCATTACCAGTGCTCAACTGTCTTTATTCACAAAGACGTATGCCTTCTAGGACAGCAGGGGTCACCGTGCTGCACCTTGTGTCTATGATGGAATCACATTCATATGCTGCTACAATCTGATGTTTCTATCACCCTTTCACAGTATCTTGTAGTTAAATATACCTAGTATTTCAAGATGAATGATTTAGTCTTCAATGACACCTAGATTCATTTGTCAGAATCAACAAAATATCAATCACTAAAGATACCATATACTTTTCTGAAGTGCTCTTGAATTATGTGACATTTTTGGTTCCAGAGTCATCCTTCTACTTTCCATAACTGACTAGATGTTTTGCCAGTGGGCTGAAAGTACCGTGAAACAATTTCAGATAGGAAGCACATTCCCTGCACTCTTAGGCTTCCGCAGAGATATGAAGAAGCAATAAGCTGAGGACAGACATCTGAGAGACAGGGCAGCTGGCACTATCATGTTGGAGGTTCAGGAATAACACTTGAGAACATTTGCCTTTGACCAGCTGTCTATGAACTTGACCTTATTTCAAATAGCAGCTTTTCCTTTTCACCCACAGCACAGCTGAGGTTTTAGAATAGAATTCATTTAGCTCAACTTTCAAAATGAAATTGATTCAATGTCTACTTCCTTTTGAAGGCCAAATGCCATAAGGGTTTCTTTTCCTCTGTGTTTAAAGATTTATGAAAGACTAATTACCTGGATTGTTTTTCAACAAGAAAGAATGAATCCTATGCTTTCTGTTCCTAGTCTGGCTGTATGTATTTCAGATATATGAAGTGCCGGATGGAATCTTAGAAGTTAAATGATTTTATGCCGTTTGATTATAATATACAGTTTTTAGTAGAAGTACATAATATCTTGAATATAATTATATCGAATGGTTGTGACTGAAGTCATTTTGAAAAGGTTTACTGAGAAGTAAAATGATGTCTTTCTATTTGATGCTATAAATATAAATATTAACTGAATTTGAAAGACCTAAATAAAATATCACTTAGCTCTGAAGAATGATAATTACCTAAATGTATATTTTACCCCAGATTAGGTAAAAAATATTCATTAATTATTAAACCAAACCTGTACACTCTTCATAGAATAAAAGAATACAAGTAACTGAATTTCCTCATTTTGGAGGTTTATAAGATAGGACTCAGTGATGGGAAACTGGGAAATCTCTCAAATAGCACTGGAAGGGTCAGTTGATGCAACTGATGTGACATGGAATGACTTCCATGGTTTCACATAGAGAAAGAATTGATGTGACTTTGACTGAATGGCATCTAGGCTACACTGTGTAGTGTTCCTCCTAATAATGAGTACACAGACAATGCATTCTATAGCAGAGGAATCTACATTTATCTTTCTAATTAGGTTAGTGTTCCATCTTTATGTTATTCCTAAAATCTAGGAAAGATTGTAAGAGACAGAGAACCATGTCTAATGTAAGAAAATGTCTTCTCTAGATGACAGGAAAGCTACCCCATAAATCTCAATAGTGTGATTCCCTAAATGAGACATGGAAAATGACAACACTAATGATTTTGCCAATATCATGGGGGAAATATACCATGGCCCCTCCTTTAGATGAAGAGCTATAGGCAATTAGTAATAGCTGAGAGAGGGAGTATTGTAGAATATTATTTTAACTAGGCAAAGGTGTGCTATATTTGTTTATGCTGCATTTGTTTAATGATGTATGGATGTGTGTTTAACTATGTAGAAATGTGTTGCATCTGTTTCACTTTGCCTGCCTAAGGCACTTGATTGGTCTAATCAAGAGCGGAATGGTAAATAACTAGGTAGAGCAAGGATAGGCAGGGATGGCAGGCAGAGAGAATAAACAGGAGGAGAAACTTAGACTCAAAAGATAAATGAAGAACAAGAGAGAGAAGGAGAGAACAAGGGTCACACCAAGGGCAAGAAGCCAGGCAGATGCTAACCAGCCAGACTTAGAGAATCAGTCATAGAATCAGACATAGAAAGGTAAAAAGCCCCAAGGCAAAAGGTAGATAAACAGGTTAATTTAAGTAAAATAGCTAGACAGAACCATTCCTAAGCTACTCTGAGCATTCAAAAATAATAATAAATTTTTGTGTCATGGTTTAGGAGCTGGTTGGTATCCAAAAAGTAAAAGCATGGTACAAGGGAGAAATAACATTTTTCAGGGATGAACTCACTAAATAGTCACCCAATACATATGACAGACCCAAAATAAACATAGTAGCAATAGTAAGTGGACTCAGTGTGTTACTTTGTGTATTTATTTGCAAAAACATAAATATAACAATTACATGAATTAGTGATATGGTTATTTCTATTACCATTTATTACTGTATTTTAATATTGAAATCTTTAAAAATGTCATTAATTTTCCCTTTTTAACAACATTCCAATTCAGTCTCTTCCTAGGAGGTAACCACATGGTTTTCTCTATAAACCCTATCAGAAAGTTATAATGTGCCTACGAATACTCATGTCTCCTGTTTAAATTGTAAAGTCCATATCTTTAATCCTATCAGAAGAATTCAAGGGTTCTGGAACAATCCTATGCTGGTTTCCCAGCTATCAGTCTGGGGTCCATGAGCTCTCCCTTGTTCAGGTCAGCTGTTTCTGTGGGTTCCTTCAGCCTGGACTTGATGCCTTTGCTCATCACTTCTCCCTCTCTGCAACCCAGTTCCAGAATCCAGCTCAGTCTTTAGTTGTGGGTGCTTGCTTCTGAATTCATCAGCTACAGGATAAAGCCTCTAGCATGGCATTTAAGGTAGTAATCAATCTCATTATTGGAAAAGGGCATTTAAGGTAGCCATTTTGACAGGAGTAAGATGGAATTTCAGAGTTGTTTGATTTGCATTCCTTGATGGCTAAAGATTTTGAGCATTTTCTTATGTGTCTTTCAGCTATTTTAGATTCCTCTATTGAGAATTCTCTATTTAGCTCTGTACCATACTTTTAATTGGGTTATTTGATGTTTTGGTGACTAGCTTCTTGAGTTCTTTGTATATTTTGGAAATCAGCCCTCTGTCACATGTGGGGTTGGTGAATATCTTTTCCCTTTCTGTAAACAGCTATTTTTTGTCTTTTTGATTGTGTCCTTTGCCTTACAGAAACTTCTCAGTTTCAGGAGGACCCATTTATTTTCAATCTCAGTGTCTGTGCTACTGATATTGTGTGTTTAGGAAGCAGTCTCCTATACCAATTCATTCAAGGGTACCACCCTTGAATAATTTATGTTGAGGTGTTTGATACATTTGAACTTATGTTTTGTGCATGGTGATAGGTATGGATCTATCTGCAGGCTTCTATATGCCAGCATCAAGTTATGCCAGCACCATTTGTTGAAGATGCTTTCTCTTTTCCATTGTATAATTTCAGCTTCTTTGCAAAAATTTGGGTGTTTATAGGTGTGTGTATCCATATTAGGGTTTTCAATTCGATTCCATTGGTCTGCCTGTCTATTTTTGGCAAATACCAAGCTGTTTTCAAGACTATAGCTCTGTAATAGAGCTTGAGGTCACGGATGGTGATGCTTCCAGACGTTGCTTTGTTTGTTGTACAGGGTTTTTTGGCTATCCTGGGTCTTTGTTTTTCCATATGATGTTGAGAATTGTTCCCTCAAGATCTGTGAAGAAATTGTGCTGTAATTTTGATGTAGATTGCATTGAATCTCTAGGTTGCTTTTGGCAAGATTGCCATTTTTACTATGTTGATCTTACCTACCCAAGAACACGAGAGCTCTTTCCATTTTCTGGTATCTCCTTTAAATTATTTCTAAAAAGACTCAAAGTTGTTGCTATATGGTGTTTCACTTGTTTGGTTAGTGTTACCCAAAGGTATTTTATATTGTTTGTGGCAATTGTAAAGGGTGATGTTTCTGTGATTTCTTTCTCAACCCTTTTATATTCTGTATATACTAAGGCTACTGATTTTTTTAGTTAATCTTGTATCCTGCCACTTTGCTGAAGGTTTTTATCAACTGTAGTAGTTCTGTGTTAGAATTTTTCAAGTCAGTTATATAAACTATCATTTGAATTGCAAATAGTGACCTGTTGACTTCTTCATTTCCAATTTGTATCCCCTTGATCTCCTTTTGTTGTCTTAGTGCTGTAGCTAGAACTTCATGTACAACACTGAAGAAGTGTACAAAGAGTGGACATCCTCATCTTGCTCCTGATTTTAGAGGAATTGCATTGAGTTTCTCTCCATTTAGTTTGATGGTGGCTGTTGGTTTGCTGTATATTGTTTTTATTATGTTTAGGTATGTTCCTGTTATCCCTGTTCTCTCCAGGACCTTTATCATAAAGGGGTGTTGAATTTTGTCAAAGGCTTTTTCAGCTTCTAGTGAAATAATCATGTGATTTTTCTTTCTCAGTTTTTTCATATGGTGGATTACAATGATGGATTTTCATATGTTGAACCATCCCTCCCTCCTTGAGATAAAGATTATATGGTAATGGAGGATGATTTTTCTGATTTACCCTTGAATTTGATTTTCAAGTTATTTTATTGAGCATTTTTGCATCAGTGTTCGTGAGGGATATTGGTCTGAAGTTCTCTTTCTTAGTTGTGTCTATGTGTGACTTGGGTACCAATGTAATTAAAGCCGAGTAAAAAGAGTGTGGCAACGATTCTGCTGCTTCTATTGTGTGGAATACTTTGAGGAAAATTGGTATTAGCAATTCTTTGAATTTTTGGTAGAATTTATCACTGAAACCATCTGGCCCAGGCCTTTTTCTGGCTGGGTGACTTTTGATGACTGCTTCAATTTCATTAGGGGTTATATGTCTATTTAAATTGCTTATATGGTCTTCATTTAATTTTGGTAAGTGATATCTCTCCAGAAAATTGTCCATTTCCTTTAGATTTTCAAATTTTGAGGAGTATAGGTTTTCAAAGATTCTCTGGATTTCCTCAGTGTCCATTGTCATATCTCTCTTTTCATTTCTGATTTTGTTAATTTGCATGTTCTCTCTCTGCCTTTTGGTAAGTTTGGATAAGGGTTTGTTTATCTTGTTGATTTTCTCAAAGAACCAACTCTTTGTTACATTGATTCTTTGTATTGATTTCTTTGATTCTACTTTATTGATGTCAGTGTTCAATTTGATTATTTCCTGGCATTTACTCCTCGGTGGGCATGCTTCCTTTTGTTCTAGAGTTTTCAGTTGTGCTGTTAATTCTCTAGTGTGACTATTCTCCAGTTTCTTCCTGTGGGTACTAAGTACTATGAACTTTCCCCTTGGCATTGCTGTCAAAGTGTCACATATGTTTGGGTATGTTGTGTCTTCATTCTCACTGAATTCTAGGAAGTCTTTAATTTATTTTTTTATTTCTTCCTTGACCCAAGAATGGTGTAATGGTGCCTTGTTCAATTTCCATGAGTTTTTAGGTTTTCTTCAATTTGTGTTGTTGAATTCTAACTTTAAAGCATGATGGTCTGGTAAGATACATGGAGTTATTCCAATTTTTTGTACCTATTGAGGTTTGCTATGTTGCCAAGCATGTGGTCGATTTTAGAGAAGGTTCCATGTGGAGCTGAAAAGAAGACATACATGCTTTGTGTTTGAATAGAATGTTCTATAGATGTCTGCTAGACCCAGTTGGGTCATAACTTCAATTAATTGCTTTGTTTCTTTGTTAAATTTCTGTCTGGTGGTCCTGTCTAGTAGTGAGAATGGGGTGTTGAAGTCTCCCACTATAAGTGTATGAGGTTTTATGTGTGATTTGAGTTTTAGTAGCATTTCTTTTATGAATGTTGATGCCTTTGCATTTGGGGCATAGGTGTTCAGAATTGAGACTTCATCTTGATTGATTTCTCCTGTGATGAATATGAAATGACCTCCTTCATCTCTTTTGATTGATTTTAATTTAAAGTCTAATTTGTTAGATATTAGGATTCCTACCCCGACTTGTTTCTTGGGTCCATTTCACTGGAAATCTTTTTCCAACCCTTAACTTTGAGGTACAATCTGTCTTTGAAGTTGAGGTGTGTTTCTTGTATATAGCAGAAGCATATATTCTGTCTTTGTATCTTCTGTCAGTGTATGTCTTTTGATAGGCAAGTTAAGACCATTAATATTGAGGGGTGTTAATGATCTTTGATTGTTAAATCTTGTTTGTTTTGGATTTGTTGTTGGTGGTGGTATTGTGTGTGGATTTCCACGCCTTTTATCTTTTGGCTCTTGGTAAAGTGGGATTATCTATTGCCCATGTTTTTCTGGTTGTAGTTAACTTCCTTGGGTTGGAGTTTTCCTTCCAGAACTTCTGTAGGGCTGGATTTGTAGATATGTATTTTTAAACCTGGTTTTGTCATGGAATATCTTGTTTTCTCCATCTATAGTGATTGAAATCTTTGCTGGGTACAGCAGTCTGGGCTGGCATCCATGGTCTCTTAGTGTTGTTAGAATATTTATCTAGGACCTTCTGGCTTTCAGAGTTTCCATGGAGAAGTCAGTTGTGATTCTGATTGGTTTGCCTTTGTATATTCCTTGGCCTTTTTCCATAACTGCTCTTAATATTCTTTATTTTGCTTGTTTGGGTTTTGATTATTATGTGGCAAGGAGACATTTTTTTTTCTTTTGCGGTCCACTCTATTTGGTGTTCTGTAAGCTTCTTGTACTTTCATTGGCATATCTTTCTTTAGGTTGGGATTTTTTTCCATGCTTTTTTGAGTATGTTTTCTATATCTTTGAGGTGGGTTTCTTCACCTTCTATACCTATTATTCTTAGGTTTGGTCTTTTCATGATGTTCCATATTTCCTGGATATTTTGTGTTAGGGATTTGCTGGACTTATGATTTTCTTTGGTTGATGAATGTATTTCTCCTAGTGAATCTTCAATGCCTGAGATTCTGTCTTCTGTCTCTTGTATTATGTTGGTTATGCTTACATCTGTAGTTCCTGATTGTTTACCTAGCTTTTCTATTTCCAGCACTCCCTCAGTTGTGTGTTTTCTTTATTGTCTCTATTTCATTTTTCAGGTCTTGAACTGTTTGAAGTGTTTCCTTCATCTGTTTCATTGGCTATTTTGTATTTTCTTTCATTGATTTGTTGATTTCTTGGATTTTTGGTTTAGTTTTTCTTCCCTTTCGTTAAGGGATTTTCTCATATCCTCTTTGAAGGCCTCTATCATTTTTATGAAATTGTTTTTCAGGTCATTCTCTTTCTGCTTCATCTGCTTTGCGATGTTCAGGTCTTGTTGGTGTAGAGTCTCTAGACTCTTGTGGTGTCATATTGGTTTTTCTGCTGTTGCAAGTGTTTTTATATTGTTATCTTCCCATCGCTTCTTCCAGTGGGTTCAGGAGGCATCTCTTACTCTCCTTGTGGGTACGGGTCCAAGATTCCTTTCTGGTGGGTGCAGGTAAGTCCAATACTTCAATGGCTCTCCTCTTCCCATGGGTGGAGGCAGGACTAGTATTTGGGTCTTGGCAGTCTCTGAGTGAACTGGATCATTGAGATAGGCTCATCAGTATGCAGTTCGCTGGCCTCAGGCAGCTCCAAGCAGGGCCATATGCTGTCCTTCTTAACTCTTGCCCTGTAGTAGATGTAGTTCAGACATCAGACTGTCCAATGTGCCACACATTTTGTCAATATGAGATCAATTCCCACACACTAAACCCTGTTGTACATACTAGAATTGTGATTTTTTTTACTCCTAATCTAGGAGAAAAAATATAATCAAAGACAAAATTCAATGATATAATCATGTTCCATCATGTGAGTCATCTATTATGTACCAATTTTAATTCTGTTCAGTTCAACAGTGACCATATGATAATAATTTTAGATGGAACATGAAGTTGTTAAAGATATTCAGAAAAATGTACATGGTAGAAAAGAGTCATGAAGTAGAAAATATATGAAACAGAGAGCAGAACGAATACATGTCTGCGTTGGTGTAATGGTGATATTGATTACATGCTCTGATAGACTCTAAAGGACAAGGCAATGGATTATATTTCATTTCAATTTAACCTCATGAATGTGGTACAAATCAAGGTACTCTTACTTTTAAATGCCTTCTTTTAAAGAAAGTTGAAGATTTTGAGCAAAACTTCGCACATATATTTATTTGTGGCATGCAAATATTTCTGTAAAAATGGCCATATGGGTTCTCTATGATTATTATTAAAACACTATCATTGGGTAAGTTCCAAAAATCATAATGTTAATTAAGAAAATGGACCTGAACAAAACAGCAGATGATAAAACTCTGAATAACACACAGTAATAAATCATGGCATCATGAAGCTCTTCATCATTGTCATGCCCTGCCTTGGGTTCTGCTAGTGAGTCAGAACAGATATGGTCACTGATTCCAAGTCCCTTAGGGAAGAGAAACACCAGTCATACAACTTCACAAGAAAGAATACACATACAGATGAGGTTAATTAGACATCTGTGATATGAAAGAATATTGTATCTGATCCTATTTAACTAAAGAACCTTCCTAGACAGGATTATATGAGCAAATATACTCTGCAGAAAACTTGTTGAAATCAGTATTGAGGCAGTCAGTAAGAAATGTGAAGACAGGAAAGTCATAAGAATGTTCCAGGCTAAGTAAAGCAAATGTAAGGGGCCTGAAGCTATGTAAAATTAAAGAAACCTCTATTGGTTTGTCCTCATAAAAAGACTTAGGGAGTGAAGATATTTTTTGGCTTATGGTTTCAGGAGTTTCAGTGAGGAAATAGCTTTATTCATGGGATCAGGAAGCAGGGGTAAAGCTCATACCACTTGGCTTCCACTTCCTTTATGATTTAGTTCCATCAAGCCCCAACCTATGGGATGGTACTTATATTGCTATCAGGACTTCTGTCTCAGTGTAGATATATCGTTATTATCTCCCCAACCAATACATCCAGAAGCAAGCACTCTTGTGGGATGTGTTACCACAGTACAATTTGTTATTAACCTAGAAACCCTGAGGACAAGAAAGGGTAGCATAACAAGTGACAGAAAGCTAGGAGAGTATGCACTGATTACAAACAAGTACAGGCTTTTCCCTAACAAGGAGAAGATAGTAAGATAACTGTAATAAATTTGGTGAAGTGTGCAATGCTGTTTGAAATATGTTTTAAGAATAGGACCTCAGTTACAACCTGAAGAACATGCAAGAAAAGATCTTGGATAAACACCAGTAGTCATAACCACAAGCTATTAGCTTAAGGATGAGAGGAAATAGTAACTCCATATCAGGGAATAATACAAAAGAAACAGTTAAATGTGTTTAGAAAATTCACTGAAGTTAGAGTTTTATAACTTGATGATGTAATAAAATGAGAAAGAGGAACATATATAAGCTGTGGACTTGGATCCCCAGACTAAATGTGATAAATAACATCATCACTGGAAATGATAACAAATGAGTAACATTTGATTAGTGTCACATTGTTGTTTTTCAGAGTGGTAAGTACTCAAAGTACTTACATCTTTACTCACACAGGTGGTCTCTGCATCAGTTTTGAATACAAAGAGACTCACTAAAATATTCCACATAACAAAATTTTATGCACATAATAGAGATAATTTTATATTAGGAAAAAGTAGACACAATAAAGAAAATGACAAGTATTTTTACACTGCAATTAATAATAATTAGCTTTATTTACTGGTAATTTGTGTGTCTTCTTCATGTATCTTATGTATTTTCTCCACTTATTAGACTCTGTATAGAAAGTAGCTAAGTCAGTCCTTAAAGGAGAATAAGATTTAGTGAAATGAACTCTTTGAACTTGGGAATTACCAGGTTCTTGAAGAATGTCAGTGTCTGCTGAAAAACTCTTGAAGAAAGCAATTCAGAAATTCCCTCATTAAAAGAATCAGGAACTGCACCAGTGGGACCAGGCCCTATCCTTTAAGAGCAAAAGAAAAACACACACATAAAAAAAAACCCCAAAACCACAGCCACTTGGTAAAATAAAATAAAATGCTTGTTTGAATAATGGACCCCTTCATCTCTTCAAGTCTCTCAGGAACTTCACATTCTGCCCATGTTTTGTAGCTGACCAGATTCCTACTGTTGTGAGCAGCATTTCTGCAGACTACAATTGGATGAACTATTGTCTCAATATCACAGTCAGCTGATAACCAATAGTCGGTGGAAATATTCACAAACTCTATGTAATTTTTAAACCCTGGAACAAATCTATGTATACAGAAGTTACAGTTTGCTGAGTCAGCAAACTCCCAACAGATGCCACAGAAATATTTTTATAAAAAATTCCATATGATACAGCAAAAAAATTATTGTGTATGGACAGTGTTGTTACCTGACAGGGTATTTTATATGTGTTTTAATGATGAGCAATAACATTTATACAGAAATATCTGAAAAGATCACATTTCCTAATTTAAGTTCTATAAAATTAAATAAAGTGGCTTTCAGTATCTCTACTTTGCTGATCAAGAATTTATGGCTCAGAGATGTTAATGATTTGCTACCTTAATGCAGCTTGTGAATTGTGAATACAAATTTATATCATTTGCATATGAAATATATGACTAAAATCTATTCTTGCTTAACTTGTTCATCATAGGTTTTTTTTATTTCTATGAATAATTGAAATGGCAACAATTTTCCTACTCATCTTCTGTAGTTTCACGTATAATGAAAAGATATTCATGTGTTTATTATTTTATAGAATTACATCTATATTTTGAAAAGGGGCAACTTTAACAGCATCATACATTCAAACCAATCCTTTCATAGTTTTTCATTCAAGTGGTACAGTTTCCCCCAGTCAATTTTAGAATCTGTACAATCGTGTGTGTGTGTGTGTGTGTGTGTGTGTGTGAGTGTGTGTAAAGTATGACTAGCATTTAATAAGGAAGTGCATTTCTGATTACTACAAATTTGTTACTGATGATAATATATGCCACAATTACTCATTGTACACATCTTTATTACAAAAAAATCTCATGAAGTTGTTATTTCATTTCAACATAAAGTTGGTGTTTAAATAATATACTGGATAACAGGTTAGGGTCAGAAAGATAAAAATAAGTGTATGTCACTGAATGGGTTTTTCAAGACTAAAATATTAACATGATTTTACAATGTAGAGAAAGTTATTTTAAGAGAAGAAGTAATCAGACTACAGTTTTTTATAAAATGTATGAGGTTCATTTTAGCAGTTGAAATAAATCCATGTGATATTTTATTTAAAGCCATGAATCAACTCCCAATCAACATTCGAGCAGATTCTATCAGTGAGCAGCTTGCTGCTCCCTGAGAAAAAGAAAGGCAAATCTGAGGTCATCATTGAGTTAGCTGAACTGTATGCAGTTCTTTCTGAGCCATGTTACAAATTTATCTATTTATACCTTGCCCAGTTTGACTCACCCTTAATTACCACAAGTTTCCTAAAGGACCAATGGAATTTCATGAATTCAAAGTGTGTCATAAGTTAAACGACAGCTAGAACACAAAATCTGAAGACCACAACCCAAAACAGCAGGTCTTAATCGGAAAGTCCATGTTTATCCAAGGTAGACACTTGCCTCTGACTTTCATTATCAGCTCCAGCGTAAATTATTTTAATTAACTTTTAATGTACTTGTTTTACTCTACTGTGGCTGGTATTAAACACCACTGCAAGACAATAAACACAAAAACTTGCATCTGGATGTTTTTAACAGAGACAGGCTCTCACTATGTTGTTCTGCTTAACTTATAATTCATTATGGAGACCAGGCTGGTCTTCAACTCAGAGACACATCTACCTCTGCCTATAAAGTACTGGGATCAAAATATTGGCCCACTATACCTGGCCCATTAGTTTTTATTTTAATGTATACAGTCAATTAATGGATGATGATTTTTTAAGTCTGGAATTTAGTTGCAAACAAACTAAACTACTCATAACTACTCAAATTAGATATGAGTGTCTGTGGTGGTTTGCAGATTATTCTAAAGGTAGAGGCCATCTTTGTGGATAAAACAAATTACAGTTTTAAAAAGTACTGGGAAATGTCTCTGCAAGTGGCTTTAGGTCAATAAATAATAAAACCAAGCATAAATAGGTCATGGATCAGATGAATATTTGAAAAGGATTTCACCATACACTCTGTGGTGACTCTACTCTCTCCATCTCTGTGTGTGCTCAAATCCTGTGAAAGGTCCTCACATTTCAATGGGTCTGGCCTGTGATATGTCCCCTCAGTGATCCTGCTGTATAAGGTTTTAATGGCTAGCTTGCCTTGCTCCCTTGTTCTCTTCTTGCTTGACCTATTGTGGGTAACCACTTAGGGAGGTGGCGACAGGATGTTGAGAGCTGCTCAGTGACCAGTATTGTAATTTTAAGAAGTGTCCGATGGAAAGACGCCATGAGATAGAGCTTTGTGTGAACCGGCTTTGTATTGGTGGGTAAGTGAATGAAGAAAGTGAATGGGGAAAGTGAATGGGAAAAGGAGGGAAGTGAGAGGGGATACTGGACTCTGGGGACGGAGTGGCAGAAGAGAAAAGAAAGGCAGAGAGAAATGGGAGCTGAGCAGGGCCCTTTTTTAAAGACAATGGTTGTAAATATGCAACAGGTGGTGCTCTTGGTGACCGTAGCTGTGGGCGTATCCTGTCAGGACCCCAAGGGCAGTCCAGTACAGATGCCTGAATACTAACAACCAGCTCAAAGCTGAGAGAGTCTCTGATTGACAGCAAGGCAAAGCTGAGGCATCACTCCACAGAAAGTTCACTGGGTAACTAACTCACAAGCTTGGAAAGAATTCCCTGCAGTTCAAGAGTGACTGCAGCCATGACAGTCTTGAATGCTGCTTTCAGATGAGATCTAGAATTATAAGGAGTTCACCTTATAAAATTTGTTATAAATTTGTATATAATTTTTTAAAAGTGTTTAGCAAATAACTTGAATGGTCACATCAGTCTAGTTGTTAAGAAATTCTCGATATTTGGGACAAACATTAGTGTATTACATTATGATTATATTTGCTGTTATAGACAATACATCAGATCACTGAACTCAAGTAAGACAATTTTTCACAAAACGAAATCATGACACTGAAAATTTAGGATTATTCTTTAGACTCTATTGTTGATAGTCTCAACTAAAAGTCTTTTGGTATTATACGTGACTGTGCAAGTAGAAATGAGTAGCAGAAATAAAAGGAGAGAGTGCAAAGCAAGACATTCTTATTCTTTGTAAGACAAAGCATAGCTGCCATGAAGCGTACTCACCCCAATCTCTTTTAGAGACTCATTCATTTGAGTAATGCTGTAATTTCATTATTTGGGAAGAAATGGAATCTGAGACTCAGGAAGTCAGCATCTTTGCCACAAAACTTAGTTTAAAAATTATTGAAACTGTACTAAATAAAGCATTACCAATTAAATATCAGAATAGGTTAAAAACACAATTATTTTCCTTCATTGTTTGTGGGAATCTGAACTTAGAATGAGTGGATGAAACAAGATTAAGTAGTGAAATTTAATTTATGATAATTTTATTATAATAACTCATACCTGCACTCTAACATCTCTTTTTAAACTGCCAAATGGGCAAAAGCACAACACAATGTCAAATGAAATCAATATTAACAGCTTCAGATTTATGCATGGGCTTCAAAAAGCTCACTATGAGGAAAGGTATCAAATTACCAGTACAGACCTACTGTGTCACATTTCAGTAAATCATCGTTAGTAACCAAGTCTAGATGTTCACTTTAATTCCTGCTTTTGAGCAGATTGACCTTGGATAATCTCTGTACATTTAAACAAAGTGGAATATCAACAAAAACAGGAAGAATTTAAGGAATGATATCTGATAAAAATATAGTTACACAGGACAGCTTTTCCAGGAAACTAAGTAAATTCACGTTATTGAATAAATGACACAGTGTTGGATATAACATTGATCTATGTGAGGCATTCTATCATGTTTATTGCCAGCTTAGATGTCAATGATTGTAGAGGCATGTTTTTTTATGCAGTTGTTCTATTTCTAGAAATTTATTCTGAATACTACAAGGTACAGTGTTTCTATTGTGGCAGAAGAGGTAGAGCATAAAAATATTATCAAGGAACTTGTTTGAATATAATTAAATGATATGATTAATTATACTATAAACACTTTTAAAGGTAAGGTAAAGGGGATGGAGAGATGCTCTGTGGTTAAGAGTTGTTACTGACCTTGCAAAAGACCCTAGTTCAGTTCCTAGCACTCACATGGCAAATGGCAATTCACAATCATTTCTAATATCACTTCCATAGTATCCAATGCTTCTTCTTACTTCCATGGGCTCATGGACACATGTGGTATATAATCATAAATTCAATCACATGCACACATACACATTAAGTTGAGTAAATATGTATTTTAAAAGGTTATATTGATTTTTTATAATTTGTCATTTGTCCAACAAACAACTAGAAAGTGCTCCTACTATACAATGTACTTATGAAAATTCCCAATTATTTAATCTAAGATATGAGGTATCTAAGATTTAACATATAAAGCTGTTCAGAAAGTATCTCCCAAATATAAGTCCCTAACTGGTTAGCTAATAAAAAAAATGGCTTGGGAAACATAACCGAAATGGGGTGGGGGGAGCGGTTACTGTAAGATCCAGAATACCAGGAAGTTTGCTTGAAGATAATTCTTCCTAGAAACAGATGAATAAAAAAGACCTAAACAATATCAGTATCAATGGACATGTAAATATGCAAGGGTTAAAATTTCATGGGGTCTCATCCCTAGACAAAGTACTACAGGCAACTATTGACTGCTGGGAAAGAATTAGCTTCTCCCACAGATGACTTCACCTATTGATAGTCCAGTGCAGTGTAGTTAGTCTTGATACCATATGCACACAAACAACATAAACAAACTTATCAAGTTTATTTATATGAGTATTTGTGCCTACTCAAGGGTGTGTGTGTATGTGTGTGCATGCATGCACATGTATGTGCACACATGGGTATGAGTGTAACAAATATAATCAAAGACGCTAACAATTTCAGAATTAGGGATATTGCAAATTGCAAGAAAAGGTAACTGGAAGGTTCTAGTGGGAAAAAGGACAGGGAAAATAATATAATTTAATTTCAATTAAAATATCAAACAATATTTTTTAAAAAGCAAGAATAATTTAGCCTTGGAAAATAACACGTTAATACAGCTATGGCTGTGCCACATGGCCTACACAAAATTAAGCCATCAAAATTCCATCAGGGCTCTATATCTCCTGGCAGACATTTGTGGTTAATGGCTACCAGAGGAGAAGAAGGAAATACCATTTTCTTCAGCGGGATAGCCACTGGTCAGTTGCTCAGACTCCAGTAAATAATCACTATTCATGTTCCTAGAAACAAGCCTAACCAAACACATTGAACAGAAGATGAGAACACTATTAGGCCTCTGCAGTCACTGTCATCTAATCACCTTTGGGCATGCTTGCTTTGCTGGCCTTGCTGGAGCTGCCATATAACTTTGGTTCATAGTCCTCAACTCAGAGCTTTATTTCAAGTCCCCCTTTTACTAACATTTGGGTTAATTAAGTAACTCCAAGACATTGTTTCTTTTTGGTCAAAATATGGATGATAATAAATATTTTCAACCAACACCCCAATTGCCTTTGTAGTCAAGTGAGAGCTTAAAATATGTTCCTCTACAGTCTCTGAAAGAATGTGTAGTACTTCAGGTAATAAACTTTCTTAAATTATATTAATAATATAAATCACCAACACTAGTACTATACATATTAATTAGAGAAATATATAAAATAATATTTGTATAGAAAAGAAAATTCAAATTATTTGATTTGAAAAATTGACTTCATCACAATGTTTAAATATACTGTATTCCAGAGTTTTGATAGTGAGAATGAATGATTTGTAAGGAAAGTGATAGAAATAAAAAAAAATAGCCGGATGTCAGTGGCCCATGCCTTTAATCCTAGCACTTGAGAGGCATAGGCAGGAGAATCTTTGTGAGTTCGAGACCAGCCTGGTCTACTAGCAAGTTCCAGGACAGGCTCCAAAGCAATACAGAAAAACCCTGTCTCATAAAACCAAAATAGATAGATGGATAGATAGATAGATAGATAGATAGATAGATGAAGATAATTCTCATTTATTAAATGCTTGTTGCTCCTATGGATTAGTAAGTAAATCATAATTATTTGTTGAATAATGAGCAAGAAAATAATGGAAAGGAAAAATACCAGCATTTCTGTGGAGGAAAAATAGACAGTATGGTTTCAGAAACATTTCTTGAACCTTAGTTACAGAAATTATAATATTTTTCTTTTTTTTAAGTTAAAACAAACTAAAGCAGGCTTTATTTTTGTTGTAGTTTGAGCAGGCTCAAAATAAAGATTGCTATGATTAAAATAATAGATAAAAATCACAGACCAAAAAATAAGCAAACAAATAAATAAAAACTCTTATGATGGCTAGTTTTACAGAAACTTAACACAAGCAGAAGTCACTTAGGAAGAGGGAGTATTATTTAACAAAACATCTCTATGAGGTTGGACCAAAAGTCTGTTGGTGCATTTTCTTGATTGATGATTTATATGGGAGGGCCCAGATTCCTATCAGTAGTGCTACCCCAGGGTTGGTGGTCCTGGGTGTTATAATGAAGAAAGCTGAGCAAACCATGGGTAAGCACTATTAATCCGTGGCTCAGTTCCTCACTCCAGATTCCTTCACTTCCTGAGTTCCTGTCCTGACTTCCCTTACAAAGGGACAGAATGTGACCTGAGAGTCAGTCCTAAGGCTAAATACTCATTTTCTGCCTGTTGTGGTTTGAATAAAAGTGGACCTCATAGACTTACATGATTGAATAATTAGTCTCCAGCAAATGAACTGTTTGGGAAATATGAGAAGGTATGGCCTATTTGGAAGAGGGGTTTCACTGGGGAATGCTTAGAGGTTTCTTAATTCATGCCATTCCCAGACAACATTCTCTGTCTTGTGGTTGTTTATCACTATATGAGCTCTCAGCTACTGCTCCAATGCCATGCATGCCTGCCTACTGCCATGCTCCCTATCATAATAGTCATGGTCTGTAATCCTCTGAAAATGTAAGTCCCAAGTAAACGTTTTCCTTTCAAAGTTGTCTCTGTCATGGTATCTTATCAGGGCAATGGAAAAGAAAAGGCACCTCTCCATGTTGCATTTGGTAATACTGTTTCATTACAGCATAAGAAACTCTTTTTTGTTATTTTTATCATTTTTTTATTTTAAATAGCTTGTTATACATGTCAATCCCAGTTCCCTCTCCCTCCCCTCCTCCCGCACTCCCCTTCCCCCCCCCACCCTCCCACCCTATTGCCAAATCCTTCCACATAGTGGATATCAGAGTCTGTCATTTTCTTAATGTAGCAAACAAAGAGTGGGAGGAGAAATTGGAATTTATCATACAGAAAAACATGAATGACTTATCAATGAAATCCTATTTCCACACTGCTCAAATCATGAGACACAGCATTAAAAATGTCTCTGCAGCTTTTTAATCAACTTTTCCATCACAGCCCAGTATCTGCTTTCAGACTAAAGCACCGTTATGACAGCTGTGATCTCCAAAGTCACTTTGGATGCACAGAATTTGCAGGAGATAGTTCCAGATTTCAAGTTTAGTTTTTCCTAATCCTGAATTCTGCATTTCCACATGACATCTTCTTTATGCGCAGTAATTTGTGTGACGTGTCATGTTGTGTAAAAGAATATGTGTAATATATTCAGCAGGTGTATGGTATCTGCAAATGGAGTCTTCGAATGTTAACTGCATAGGGCTCGTGTCAATAAATATTAATGAACATCTTCTGATTCTGCACTGTTTAGATTCAGCAGATAAAATGATAAAGGAAAATGAGGCAGGGGACTTTCCTCTGATCTTAAATTATTTTACCAGGGTAAGAAGAAACAACAGGAAAAATAAATTTACTGTGTGTTATGTTCTCAAGTAACTGAGCATGATTAGGAAGTAATAATAGTAAATGGTAGGATGGGAAGATATCTTTTCATTTTCTCTGAGATGAAAGAAGAGCAGATGGTTAACTAGCTGAGCAATGAGCAATATTACCAACTGCAGGAGGCATCTGAGGAATAAATTCCAGCTGACCTTACAAAGATACAAATACAGAGGTATCTCTGGATTTAATTATGCCATGTTATAGCCACTCTAATATGATTTTCATCTTTAGAAGATCGTTCTTACTGCTAGGTATAGAAAGGTTACAGAAGAGTGATAGTGGGGAATAAGAAGAATGCTAATAATCTAGACATGGTGCTCTGTAACTAAATTCAGAAGAATCTGGAGTACAAGCTCAACTTTGAATATACAGACAAGAATCTATCAGGTGCATTGTTAGCAATTAAAAATGCTTTGGAGGTTTTGGACAAGTTCAGATATGATAATTCTCAGAGAAACACTCTATTCAGAAAAATATAATACACCATTCATGAGAATTGTTTCAGCAGGTAACAGCTTTGATTTTTAAATAATTTGCTTTTTCCCAATTACATACCTCACAGAAGGTCTATCAACACTATCACTCTTACTGATGTTGATTTGCTTAATTTTCTTTGATTTTATAAGCAGTATAGATACTGCCCATCCTCTCAGAGTGAGTTAATGAGTATTTATCTGTGTGCATGAGAAAAACAGAAAGGGAGAGACACACAGAGAAAGAAGAGATACAAAGAGAAGACCATGTTTTGTAAAACATCTAGCTAGTCTAGAGACATCAAAGCGACTTCAGAGTTTAGTTTTGTTTGGGACTAACTTTGACATAGCCTTATTAGATAGAGTTCGTTGTATCTTTGCTGAGTATGGCTTGCAATTATTCAAAGGCATAATCTAGTTTTACCATAGGATTATGACTAATGTTGGAGGGCTGATTCCATTTTTAAGAATAATGGTGGCAGTTTAGAATCTAAACTGTCAGTTGATGAGGTTTTTCTATTTATAGAAAAATTGTAAAGTCAGACTAGAGGTAGAATTTTGAAATTCAAGGTGTTGCTCTTTCACAAAGTAAAATCAGGAGTGCGCTTGAGAATATCAGCTCTTGGGGTAATCAAATTCCAAAGAAGTATTAAAAAGGAAATAAAAGTAGAGGAAGCCTGTAAAATTGGTGATCAATACTAACTTGAGTAATATTCAGAACTCACACCAATAGGAAGATTTGCCAGAGAGGAATGAAAAGAAAGGCTTCTCAGGACAATACCTATTAAACAGTTCAACTTGGGGTTGACACACACAAAAGCCTCAGGTCAGTCTTGAACTCTTTATAAATGAGGAGATGAACTAACATGCATTTCACAAAGCAAGATGTTGAATTCACTTTGCTGTAAGGCAGCTGCAGCCTGGCATGCTCTTACATTACTTGGCTCCCTCTTCACTTTCCTAACACATCAAGATTCTTGTTGTGCTTGATGACCTAATGTAGACGCCTAGTTTCAGAACTCACATGTATTTCCCGTAAGCCCAGCGACAAAACAGTAAAACAGAAAATGAAGCCATACAAAACCAGACAACTTAGGCCATTGAAAAAATAATAAAGTTCAGCATGAATTGTGTTCCATTCCTTTTATCAGCTACCTCATTCTGGTTTCATTCTTTATGGAAACTAGTTTAAATACAGAATTGCCCCCATTAGTTTTGTCCCTAATGCCTAAAACAATCTCTTCCTCATGACAGTGAAGGTAATGCCCATGTATTTTCCTAAATCATATGTTCAAACTAATGCTTGAGGAGGTTGACCGCAACTTGAGATGGGTTTCTTCATTAATAGGATTCATATTCTTCTCTGTTAGCCTTTAAATCAGAGCTGAAGTGAGCTGAGGAAGAATCTTGGTGGGCCCATGCAGGTAGATGTCAAATGAGCTGTGCACAGCATGGTGTTATCTTCTCTGCTTTGGTCAAATGACATAAGGGAAATGAAAGATATTGGTTACCTGTTCATGATGCTGCAGCATGTAACAGAAGGGTATTTCATCCTCAGTGTGGCAAGAAACAATGACCACAGTGCCAGACTTCAGAAAAAAAAGCAAGAACTATACATAGTTTTAAGAACCATTTGTTGATGCAAATGTAAAAGGTTAATTGCCTAAATACGGAACAGATGATGCAGTTTAACATATAAATATATGGTATTTAAATGGGATCCCACTTAAAATGCAAATACATATATATTCAGCAGAATGTTCCATGGAGTGATGATGGCCCCATTAAATTATGAATTAATTAGTCTAGAGATGTCCTGTTATAACATTGTCTTTTTGAGTAATGCCTGCAAAAAGTGCTATCCTAAAGAAGACAATTAGGGTGATCAGTGACTTTGAAAATGGGTCCATCATTTAGTTGAGACAACTAATTCTGTTTATCCAACAACTTAGAGAAAATATGGATGATGCATGTTAGACTTTTCAAAACATTTTTGAATTCTTGTGTTTATTGATAAGATGAGAACATGGGTAGGCATCACATGTTGGAACACTGCCTAATTATCAGACAGATAATGTTTAAATATTGAAACATTTTTAAAATGCAATGGGCTATTTCATAGTAAATAGGTTGTCTAAATGGCAATTCTGAAAATGACCATCACAGACAGAAGGGGCAGTACAGGTGGGGGTCAGCAAATGGCCTTTACCCGAAACTCCTCTCTGTTCATAAAGATTTCTTTTTTTTTAATTTTTTTATTTTAATTTTAAATAGCTTGTTTTACATGTCAATCCCAGTTCCCTCTCCCTCCCCTCCTCCCGCACTCCCCTTCCACCCTCCCTCCCACCCTATTGCCAAATCCTTCCACATAGGGGATGTCTAGAGTCTATCATTTTACTCTTGGTAGGGTCAAGGCACTCCCCTAAGAGTCCAGGCTGAGAGAGCATCTCTCTTTGTGCTATAGGCACATGAAGACAGATTGTATACCAGGAATAGACACTGATCCACAGCTCAGAGCCCCATAGGTTGTCCAGGCCTTCTCACTGACACTCACATTTGGGGGGGTCCAGATCAGTCCCATTCTGGCCTCCCCACTGTCGGTCTGGGGTCCAAGAGTACTCCCCTGTCCAGATCAGCTGTCTCTGCTGGTTTTGCCAGCCCATTCTTTGCCAATTTGCTCATCATTCCTCTCTCTCTGTCACTGGGTTCCTTGGGTAGCACTGGAAGAAACCATCCTGAGTGAGGTAACCCAGTCGCAAAAAGACAAACATGGTATGTACTCACTCATATATGGATTTTAGATATGGACCAGGATAGTGCCAGTCTGCACTTCCACAGATAGAGAGTCTGGGAAACAGGAAAGAACCTAAAAGATATGCATATATGCATAGTACCCAAGAGAAGAGGATGGAGACAAGATCCTCTGAATGGATGGGGAACACGGCGAGGGGGGGGTAGTGGGACCTGGGAAGAATAGAGGGGGTAAAGAGGAAGGGAGTTGGTCATGGGGGAACAGGAAGTTGAGGGGGTGGGGGTAGAATAGGGGGAAGAGGGAATCATAGGATCGAAGACAGATCAGGCACCAGAGTGACCTCGAGTGATCTAAAGGTATAACATCAATTGGCAAGCTAAGCAATAGTGGAAGGACCACCTCGAATGCCCATTCCTGATAATGAACTTGATGTCTATAACTATCCGGGAGCCTTCATCCTGGGACTGATGGAAGCAGAGGCAAACACACAACTAAGCACTGAACTGTTCATAAAGATTTCTAAATCATGAGAAATTTCCCCCTATCATTTCTCTTTTTGCCAGAGTATGTCAGCTTTATTGAGTCCCCCAAAGTCCAATTTTTTTTAATGATTTTTACTTTACATGACAATGTTTCATTGGGGTGTAAACATGTGTGGGTAGGGTGGAGAGATGTTTTGGATCTGCCTGTTTGTGCTTAAGATCATTTACCATTGTGATGGCACAAGACATCTGCAGCAGTTGGTACAGTAATCAGGAGGGCTACATGGCGAATGCTAATCACTTCTCTGTGCTTTCCTCTTTCCACTACACTGTCCAGCATTAGAAGGTCAAGCTGGGACTTCATAGCTCTCCATCGAAAAATATGCTCACTCACATACTAAGCAATCAATGCTGGAAAATCTGCCAGGCGCAGTCAAAATTAGAAAGAGCAGCAAGTTCTGTGCTGTGTAGCTTCAGCTTTTAGAGCAAGAGCGGCCTTTAAAATCTTGCTGCCTCTTACCTTTCAGCTTTAGACATGTGCTCCCTTTGAGTACAGAATGTCACCAGTGTTGATAATGCCAGCTGCTGTTTCCAAAATTACTTCTTCTTCTGCACAAGAGAGCAACAGTGAATGAGGTTATCTCATCTAAACTATTCTATACATGCCGAGGTCATAAAAGTCATGGAACTTTTAATAGATTTTAAATATTCATGTTGTATGTGGATTTTTAAAGCGCTCTGTTAGGGAACACTCAGTGCGGTGACATTTTATAAGTATCTAGAGGCTGAATTTACAATTTAAAAAACTTAAACTTTTTGCTTACTTCATTAATATTAAAGCACCCACAGTATGTCAAAATGCACTTATACACTTAATGTTAGAATATGGATATTAGTTGGTTCTTTGTGCTTATTTTTTTCTAGAATACAAATCCATTAAAACACAAATGCACATATAGAATTATGATGTCGTAATTTTGTCTCTTACAGAAATTGAAATAATGTTATTGGACAAGTTCTGATTCTTAAGCTTGTTAGGCATGGGAATTGTAGGGCTATGCTAAAATGAAAACAATCAGAGGACATGCAGATGTTGCTATGGCAGGGTCATTGCCACCACAAGTGTTGGGCAAAGACTCCAGGCAGGTCAATTACTAGGGAGGCTTTGTGATAGAAAAGGAGGGATTTTACTGGGTGTGAACTTGGAAGAAGTTCAAATTCAATGAACTGGAATCAAGACATCTATTTTGTTAGTTTGTAGAGCATAGTCACCTTTCTATGTCTGGACCTGAGTTCAAATCTCACAAGCAAAAAGAAAACTAGTTCTCACTGGCCAGATGTGGACTGGGAAACTGATTTGTGGAATATTTAGGTTGTCGGGTGTGGTTGCCATTGAGCCTGTAAATCAAAGAGAATACATAGTCAGGAAATTGCTCCAACCTATAACCTATAACTATTGTGATTAAAAGAAATGTTTGCCTACTATGCACCATAAAAGCAAATCTGTATAAAACACTAATTAAAAAAATTTGTATTCATTCTTTGAAGATTTCATATAGCGTACAATATCACATTGCCCCAAACTCTCCCTCGTAACTACTCCCATGAGTCCCTGTCACATGTTCCTCTCAATTTCTTGTTCTCTTTTTATATTTACTTATTTGTTCATCTTAATTCACTACTTCCAGTCAGTGCTGTGAATGTGTTCATTAGTGCTGATTTTTCACCAGTTGTGGAGAGCCTACCAGTGGCTACACACTTAAAGAAACTTGATTATCCCTCCACTAGTAATAATCAACTTCTCATATCTCCCTCGGTTAGGAGTGGGGTCTTGGGAACTGGCCTTACATAGTACAGAGGTGCTGCGAGTTCATATATACAACAGCATGTTCAGAAATTGTACTTCATAGCAACCCCACCCCATATTCTGAGTTGTATATTAAACAGGAATACTGTGTATGCCCTCTTAGGACAGTGAAGTCAAGAGGGCAGTAAGGAATTTATGCCTTTACTATAAGGAATAAAGACCTTTATCTTTGATCTGGGAGTTTCATGAATTCTGCCAACATCTTCCATTGTGGTCATACAATTTGATAGCATAAAAGTGGATAAAATCCTCAGATTCTGCAGCTTTCCACAATTAGTATTAAAATCTAAGAAATTAAACATATTTGATTTCATTTGATTTGATTCAAAAAAGTGCTTTCTTCCCTCATATTTAGGAAAATAGTAGATTAGAAGAGCAATACATAAAAGAGTTAAAGTCACCTTGGAAAATCATAGAGTAGTGCAGATTGCTTTTAATAAATGCAAAGAAATGGAATGCTTAAAGACAGGCAGGACTAATAAAGCAAGGCTTCTGGGAACGTTTATCATAGTATAGTTACAAGCCACTTCCCCAGGTGTCAGATCTAAATGGGGCTAATTATCGAACCTGGGAAGAAACAAGAAACACAGAAAATTCTGAGAACTAATTTATGTTTAATACCTACACTCCATATTTTTCCAAATCTCCGAAAAAAAAGTAATTGGAACACAGGTTGCAAACAACTGGATGATGACTGTCAGCACACCTGGCAGAACTGAACGATGTACTAGCAAGCTGCCAATGTTTTTATCTCAATGAAAATAGAATAACTAGGAAAATATTGTATGGTGTATATGAATAACTCTACATGAATTAGGAAACGGGTTCTTGGTTTTCAAACTGCAGTTAATGATATATGGTATCTTTTAAATCCACAGTATAACTCAGACACAATGGAACAGTGCTGTGCAGAGAAACCCATAACATTGCTCTTGGTCCTTCTGGAACATGTGTTAGCATATTTCTGAGAAGGTTTTTATGTGTCTAAAGTTTTACTCTCTAAGAACTTTTAAATTAACTCCTTTCCTTTAATTTGTCCAACGATGACATGACACAGAATATGAAAGACTGCCTCATGTTCCAGGTGAGATGATACCACCTTTGGATTTTCTAATGTGCCAAGAAACTACAGAGACCCAGACAATTCCAGAACTGCCATAGCACTGCATTTCCCTCTTGAGAGCTGAGGCCATTACACCTTAAACTTCAAGGCATGTTTCTTTTCAAAATAAAAACAAGGGGAATGAGGAATGAATGCATTACCTTAAAAGAAGCAACTGTGTACCACCTTGCATAATTTAGAGAGAGAAATAATGATTTTAACATTTCTCCTGAGGAATTGGTGACAGCTCCAGACACATATATCTTATTGGAAGAATGAGCAGCAATTACATTTCCTATGGGAAGGTTTTCAATTGTATTTGGACCCAATGCAAACTTGTGGATCTATGCAGCAGATATGGATGGCACATTCAAATCCTATTCATATTCATAAGCAAATTCATGGTTTACAAATGGAGTAGTTATGACATCTCTGGAGCAGTTTAGATAGATTCTAGAATGAAAAACTCAAAGATTAAGAAGTAAATTGAACCCTGATATGCTCAGAGGAAAACTATAGCGCACTATCCCAAAGTAACAGATTTGGTTATCCCTGCACAATCACTCTCAATATGAACCAAGGCATCATCTCGAATCATAATGAGATGCAACTCTTTCAGCATACTCAGGATTCCATGTTCCCTTTTTTTTCACGGTGTGTGATTTGGCCTTTTGAGTGGCAGAAGTGGAGCCCTCTATAATGGAATGGCCTAGATTGAACCAGGTAACTTAAGGAATCTGAAAACCTCTTGAATAGTGCACATACTTTCTTATCCACAACACTTGGGCAGCTTGGTGACCCACACAATTACTGCTGGGTAAATCGCTGATCCAGCCCACCTGCTCCTTGTATAGACACTTCCAGACAAAGTTTTACATGAAACAGGGAAGATTTCAATTTGAAACACATAGAAGAAACGACATTTCAGGAGAGTGTGAAAGATCAGCTTCATTTTCTGATGTAGAGTTAGTCACCACTTCAGTGAAGTTTGCATGACAGAGTAAGTCCTAGAAGAATCATTATCTAAGGACTGGGAGGAAGAGCTTGCTGGGTGGTCAGTCAGCAAGGATGTCTGGGAAGAAAGTATGCTGCTCCACAAAGAATCCAGCATCTGTCTGCAACACCTGTATAAGTCATGAGATGGTCATCTAAAGATGGTGGAGCTAGGCAGAGATTCAGGTGAGGCATGGTACCTAAGGAATTTCAACAAGGAGTATGTGAGGCTGCCAGCAGACATTTAAAACAAGAGCACATAGGTCTGATAATTTCTGGAAGAAGGAAATGTAGGGCAAGCTGGAAATACTTGTTACTAGGGGAGTCAATTGATAGTAAGTTGTGGCTGATTTGTGGGGCAAGTGACACTGTGGTTCATGTTACAGGAGTAAGGCATCCTAAGGGACTAACTATAGCTATGTAGGAACTTTGATTTAAAAGGTGTGAGATAGTAGGTAAATTCAAGACAAGATGAGTCTTAAACATTGTTTATAAAATCTAACTGTACCTTTTTATGATCCAAGGAATAAAATATAATCCTAACTGTTAAAAGTTTTTGTCTCAATAACAGATTATTTTAATTTTCATGGCTAACTCTACATTTTAATTTTCAACCTCCTGTTTTCTATCCAGACTGTAGTTTATTTTTCTGGAAATATTTTGGGGCTTATGGCTTGAATTAAGCATTTTTCATCATTTAAAACATGCCCTTCATTTTTTTTTACTGACTTGAATGCTGAATGAATTAGTTTAGCATTATACCAGCTTACCCTGTGTCTTAACACATCACTAGGGGAGCTTAGCCAGGGGAAGGTTTCCCTGGGCAAAAAGTGTTACAGCCCTGCTCTGCTCTGCTCCACACAGGGTCCTCTCTGCTCCAGCAAAAGAAGGTCTCACCCAAACTTTATTCAAGAGATATATTGGGAGGGAAGAACAAAGGAGAGTGGCTTTCCTCTGCCACAGTGGCAGAGGATAGCCTGGCAGCCCAAACAGCCACAAGTTGAACAGACACAGGGTTTATATAGGGGTTCTTAGGGGGCTGAGTTTTCCAGGGTGGGAATTGGTCAGATTTCAATCCCTGAACTTAGGATGGCTAGATCAGATCAGGGATTTGTTACTTTTTTGCACAGGTTTAGGGTCAGATTTGGCGCTGGTTTTAGGGCTAAAGTGTGTTTCTTTCACTGGTCCTTATGAGCATTTTGGCTCTAGGTTTAGGGCCAGGGTATATTCCTTTCACTGGCTCTGATTCCACAAAGTGTGTTCCTTTGGCACCGTGTCCAAGGTCAGGGTGCATTTCTTTGGTTCTGGTTTCAGGGCCAAAGTGTGTTTCTTTGGCTGCTGCCTCCTTTCCCCTACATAGACCAATGGAATTGAATCGAAAACTCTGATATTAACCCACACACCTACAAACACCTGATTTTTGACAAAGAAGCTAAAACTATACAATGGGAAAAAAGAAAGCATCTTCAACAATTGTTCTGGCATAACTGGATGCTGACATGTAGAAGACTGCAGATAGATCCATATCTATCACCATGTAAAAAACTTAAGTCCAAGTGGATCAAAGACCTCAACATAATTCTAGCCACACTGAACCTCTTAGAAGGCAAAGTGGGAGGTACCCTTAAATGAGTTGGTACAGGAGACCACTTCCTGAACTTAACATCAGTAGCACAGACACCGAGATCAGCAATTAATAAATGGGACTTCCTGAAACTAAGAAGCTTCTGTTAACCAAAGGACACATTCAACAAGACAAAATGGCAGCCCACAGAATGGGAAAAGATATTCACAAGCCCCACATGTGACAGAGGGTTGATTTCTAAAAACTTAAAAAAATCAAGAAGCTAGACTCCAAAACGCCAAGTAATTCAAATAAAAAGTGGGGTACAGAAATAAATAGAGAATTCTCAATAGAGGTGTCTAAAATAGCTGATAGGTACTTAAGAAAGTGCTCAGCATTCTCAACCATCAGAGAAATACAAATCAAAACAACTCTGAGAAATATCATCTTACTCCTGTCAGAATGCCTAAAATCAAAAAAGACAACGACAATTTATTCAGGAGAGAGTATGGAGAAAGGGGAACATTCCTCCATTGCTGGTGAGAATGCCAACTTGTACTGTCACTTTGAAAATCAGTATGGAAATTGCTCAGGAAAATGGGAATCAGTCTATCACAAGATCCAGCAAATCCACTCTTAGACATATACCCAAAAGATGCACATTCATACAAGGATGTCTGTTCAACTGTGTTGAGAGTAGTATTGTTTGTAATATCCAGAACCTGAAGGCAGTCTAGATGCCCTTCAACTGATGAATGTATAGAGAAAATGTGTTAAATTTACACAATGGAGTACTATTCAGCCGAAAAAATAAACAATGGAATCTTGAAATTTGCAGGCAAATGGATGGCACTAGAAGAAACCATCCTGAGTCAGGTAATCCAGTCACAAAAAGACAAACATGGTATGTATTCACTCATATATGGATTTTAGACATGGAGTAGGGGATTTCAGCCTACAATCCACATTGCCAGAGAGGCTGGGAAACAGTGAGGACCCTAAGAGAGACGTGCATGGAGAAGGGAGACAGGATAGGATCTCCTGAGCAGATTGGGAGCATGGGGGATGGGAGAGGGAGCTGCGAGATAGACAGAAGCAAGAGGGGAGAGGAGGAAATGGAGGAGCAGGAAGTTTGAGTCAGGGAAGAATAGAATAGAGCAGGACAAGAGGTACCATAATAGAGGGAACCATTATAGGTTTGAGGGGAGATCTGACACTAGGGTGATTTCCAGAGATCTATAAGGATGACACCAACTGGCAATCAAAGGAATAGTGGAGAGTCTATTTTAAATGCCCTTCCCTGATAAAGAATTTGAGGACTACCTTAAATGCCATCCTAGAGCCTTCATCCAGTGGCTGATGGAAGCAGAGGCAGACACCCACAGCTAAACACTGAACTGAACTCCTGGAACCCAGTTCCAGAGAGGGAGGAGTGATGAGCAAAGGGGTCAAGACCCAGGCTGGTGAAACCCATAGAAACAGCTGTCTTGAGCAAGGAGGAGCTCATGGACCCCAGACTGATGACTGGGAGGTCAGACCCCCCTGAATGTGGATGTCAGTGAGGAGGCCTTTGCAATCTATGTGGCCTCTGAAAGTAGATCAGTATTTATACCTGGAATATGAAGGGACTTTAGGAGCCCATTCCATATCAAGGGATGCTCTCTTAGTCTGGACACATGGTGGAGGGCCTGTGCCCTGTCCAGCATGTTGTGACAGACTTTGGGGATACCCCATGGAGGGCCTTTCCCTCCCTGGGTAGTGGAGGAGGGATGGGGGTTTGTCAGAGGTGGAGTGAGGAGGGGAGGGAGAGGGAGCTAGGATTGACATGCAAAGCAGGCTTGTTTCTAATTTAAATTATATATAGAAAGGGGCTTCTTAGAGGCACTACTCCTCAGGTTCAGGACACACCCCAGGAACCCAGGATCTTCCTACAGTCTATTGTGAAATTTTCATGGGTCACTTCCGTGAAGCTTGGCACGGGCCATATTTGTTGCCCCAGCTACACTTTGGTGGGGTTATTGGCTTTGTTAGGTCCTTTTCTTTAGACTGAAGACAACAGCTTCTCCGTGATAGATTTAAAGCACTCAAATCAGCGCTTAGAGGCAAAAGCCCACTGAGTTTACACAAACAGGATACTGCGCCTTTATCCACTGTTACAATTTTACAGGTTTGGAAGCAGGAGTTGCTGCATTCCCCAGTATAGCAGTTTTAGGTTGCTGATGCTGCTGTTGGTGTTTCCTCATTGGTTTACTGCTGTTTCTTTTGCCCTATCCTCAGTCTCCCCAACAACCCAGGACTTGATAAGATAGGTTGAAAAGAAGTTCAGTTCATAAACTCTGTCCTGTTGTGTTTAGATTTCCCAGGATAACGATGAGTTCCAAAGCCTCCATATTGTAAACTTCAAACCATAGAATGCACTACACTAGACAATTCCTTATACTTGCTGGACCGGCTTTTGTGTCTCTTAACTGACAAAGTGACCTACTTCCTGACCTCAGTGACCTTGAATTAACATATCGCATTGAAGTTGCTAAGCTACTAGATAGAGGGATCAGAAGGGTGGTTTGTAAATATACCACACAGACTTCCTCAAGCCATGCTACATACCACAGTCATGCATAAAATTCAAACAGACTTACTTTTTCCAGACACACAGCCCACTGTGCTCAGTATAAAAGAATCTAATAAGATTACTCAAGTGACATGAAGAAAGGAGGCTGTAGAGGTCACTGGTGACATCTATTGGCTTTTTGAGTTACGTATCTTTATTACTATGTGTTTCTACTCACTTTAGAATTATATTCTTCATGTAGGAAAATATTGGCATTTTGGATAATATTAGGCTTTGCATAAACACAATAATAGCCTTAGAGGAATAAAGTGAACTTTAAAGTTCACAGAAGCAAAAGATCCCCACCCAGGGTTTCAGTCCAAACTTAGCATGAAGGTAAAAATGAACACATTATAAGGCCATGTGGAAATGGAGCAAGAAAATCCAACATACATGTTTGTGTACTCAGTTGTCAATTTGAAATCATGTCAGAATTGTATGCCAGTTGATTATTGGAAGTCAGTAATAAGAGCAGACTTAAATCACGATTTAAATATTACCTTCCTATATTACATTCATTACTTAGTTTTTAATCTCTTAGAAATGAAACAATTTTCTTTTGAATGTCTCATGGAGAAAGAAAAATCAAACTTAATCTTTGGAGTAATACTGCTGAGGAAGGTAAGAGGAGAAAATAGTTTAGCAACCTGCAATGCCACTTGCTTTGAGATATACAGCATTTTTAATAATGTACTTGTTATCTGGATACCTTACATATGAACTCTGCACACACCTCTCCAAACAATGAACCCAGGACTCTTAATGGCCTATCTCTCTCACCTGAATCTAGCTTAACATACATGCATCTCTGAACAATGCTGTAAATTCTCTTCTCTTTAACAATCTTCCATGCAAATAGATGCTACACAATCTTTCTTCTGTTATGTCTAGGGAGGAGCTTTTGTTGTGGGGGTGTACACACAATTTAGCAATCTGTATCCTTTAAAGGAGCTTTTAGGGAAAATCAGGTATTTATCATCTTATATGATAAGTTTCATATCAATTGGACATATGCTAAGATCATCTGACAGTAGGGAACCTCAACTGAGAAAATTCCCCCATAAAATTGGGCTGAAGACAAGCCTATAGGGCATTTTCTTAGCTAGTGATTCAAGTTGGAGGACCAGGCTCAGTGTGGGTGGTATCATTCCTGTGTTTGATGCCTTGGAAGCAAACTAAAAAGCCACAGAGAGCAAGTCATAAGCAGAACTCCCTCATAGCCACTGTTTTCATTCTTACATCTAGGTTCCAACTGTGTGATTTTCTTCTATGACTTCCTTCAATGATGAACTGTGATGTGGAAGTATAAATTGAATAAACCCTTTCCTCCACAAGTTACTTTTGGTTATTGTATTTTATTACAACAATAAAACCCCAACTAAGACAAGTGCAGACAGAGTTAAGAACAGAAAGGAAGATGTTCTGTAGATTACAAGTAATGTAATCTGTCAACAAGAAGAGAGAACAACTCTCAGTATGGTCCCTTGCCACCAAACTTCTCTTGAATGTACAAAGAAGTCCCCAATACTAATCAGGACTTTGAGTACCTTACAGCTGTAGTCACTCATGTCACCATATTTTTTCTACTGGAATATTACTTAACTTGAACTGGATTTTCTTACCACTTTGATGATCTGTTGGGTATTTACTTCAAATCCTTGAGTAAGAGGCCAAGAACCTGGACACACAGGATCAGATCAAAACCTTCAGTAAGAATTAGCCTAAATATATATACTACAAATAATTCAAGAACAAGTTAAAGCAGGTTTGAGACAGATATCTTCTGGTTTCAAATTGTAAATTAACTATAAATATCCTAGTATAATTTTTTATTTCAATGTATTTTTTTTTACTTCTCAGCTTTAAAACCTAGTGTGCAAAGTAAAAAGTTTCATTGTGGGATTTTCATGCTTCCTCAGCTCTTACTGTTCCCTTCCCCACTCTCACCATCCAGTTTAAGACAAACCCCACAACATACCCTGTCCCATTCTTCTGATCTCTTTTCTCCTCACATAGACCATGTCTAGTTTTGTGTCTCAAGTGTTCTGTTGCTCTCTGCCTCCTCTTCCTCCTCTTCCTTCTCCTCCTGCCTCTCCTCTCCTCTTGCTTCTTCCTCCATCCTCTCAACCTTTATCCTCTCCCACAGTCCCCTGCTGTTTTCATGATATACATGCATGCATACATAACCACAGATACATGCATCTATGTGTGTGTGTGCAAATTAAAATATAAGTTTCACATACAACAGAAAACCCACAGTGTTTATCATTATGAATGAGTCTAGGCCACCTCATTTAAGATACTTCCTGGTACATCATTTTCCATATAACTGTCATAATTCCACTTTTCTTCTTATGCCAAAAATATTTGACTATATGTCACTCTTTTTTCTTTATTCATTAATCTATTGATGGAAATTTATACTGACTCTATTTCTTTGCTATTATGAGTGGGACAGTAATATAATAGACAGTCTCTTTGTTGTAGGAATTAAAAGCTTTTGGATATATGCCCAACAGTGGAATAGGCTGAGCCATGTAGTAGTTCTGTTTTCAGTTCAGTGAGGATTCCCCATACATAGTTCCACAAATGTTTCATCAATTTCCACCCTCATCAGCAAAATATACAGGTTTCTCTTTCCCCATTTTCCTGTAATATTTGTTGTTGCTTCTTCTCTTGAAACTAGGCATGTTTACTGGTATGAGAAAAAAATCACAGATTTGAATATTTGTTTACCATATGGCTAAGGGTATGAAACATATTTAAATGGTTATTGGTCACTGTCATATCTTCTTTTGAAAATGTTCAGTTCACCAGCCCATTTATGTATGGTTAGTGATAGTGATAAAAATCTGTGTTAGCTAATAGAAAGGTGGCTAATATTTAGAATGCATGAAGAACTGGGCTGAGCAGATAGCTCAGTGGGTGTCTTATAGGCATATTTTTCTTTTGGATGCCAGCTCACAAATAATAACATGAATTCTTATCATTAATTATGAAAACTAGGCATTCGCTTAGACTTGGTCCTAACTAGTTCATATAACTTAAATTAACCCGTATCTTTCAACCTATGTTTTTTTTAGATGGCTCAATTACCTTTATTTTGTACTACCCATCCTGCTTCTTTTGTGTCTAGTTGGTGACTCCTACTTCCTTCTTTCCAGAGTCTTCTCTGCCCTCAGAGGTCCCAAGTAACCTTTTCCTACCTAGTTGTTGGTCATTCAGCTCTTTATTAAACAAATCAGATGGCTGATGGGGGATGTCCTCTTAGTGGTTGATGAATAAAACACTGTTTGTCCAATGAGGGAGGATGACAAGATGAGGAGAATTCTGGGAAGACTGTGAGACAGTCGCCATGTAGACCACAAAAGATTAACAGGTCAGGGCATTCTCCAGTAAGCCAAGAATACATGGAAGTACATAGATTTATAGAAATGAGTTAATAATTAAGACAGAGCTAGCCAATAAGAAGCCCTAGTCATCATCAAACAGTTTAATAACTAATATAAGTTTTTGTGTGCTTATTTGGGGCTAAGAAGGGTGGCAGGACCTGGCAGGACAAGAGAAAACTCTTCAACAAATGGCATCTTAGCAAAGACACATATTTATAGTGTAAACAAATATTTTGCAACATTTCCCCGCTTTTTATTAAATAAAAAGAAAGGGTTTAATTGTAAGACAGTAAAACTATATATAATAAGAATAACTACCAGTTAAGAATTACATTTTCAATGTCAATTTCATTTGCATATGGAAAATTCAGAGGAAATACTTCATGATCTATCCTAACATGATGAGTCAAAAGTTTTGTACCTAATTTACATTCTATTCTAACTTGTATTACGAACCCCAAAGTATCTCTTTAGAACTCAAAAGATTTTCTTAGATAAACTTCTGCTTTTATGTCTCTCAACCCTCTTTAGTGAGTTTCTTTTTTGAATTTGGTAACAAGGAAAACTGTAAAACTATAACTATCTCATGTTCAACCTGAGAAGGATATAATTTTACCTGAGTAAACAGGAAGTGGAAAGAAAAAACTTCTAAAACTATAGAAACATCGGAGACACCTAGTTGCCTGGACAGTCACCCAAATTTCCTCTGTAACAAGGGGGCATTCATCTTTGACCTACAGGCCTAGAATATCTGACAGGCTTTTTGTGAATCAGGAGATATGGAAGGACTATCCTACCTTGTCTCAGCTTGACTACAAGTATTGTTATAGATGACTAGCTATTAACCTACATTTTTTAACTTATCCTAAACAATTACAATAACAGCCTTCAAGGACTAGAACTATACATTTTTTTAAAATGAGCTACATAGGTACAATACCTTAAATAAGAGTAAAAACATATACAATATAGCAAAAATAACTTTAAACTTATATAAACATATAAAAATCCATACCAATGTAAAATATTTGGGATTAGCAGTTGATTTTTAGTTTGGAAGTAGATTCAATAATGAACTCTTCCATCCTGTCATTTCATAACCCCTTTTTATTTTCAAATGAGATCCTTGAATCTAATCACTTTTGCTTAGTCTTCTCCCTGACTTTGACTGATAACAACTGGCATCCAACTCCCCCAAACAATGATAAACATCAATAATCCACCAAACAACTAAAACCCACTCATCCCACCTGTTGAGAATACAGGTGTTATGCTCTTTATACAGATTCCTGTTGTCTGGTGCAACAAAATCTATAGGGAACCTTGAAAAAATGAGATAATGGTCAAGTCCTGGAAGAGCTAGCTATATTATCTTTTCATTTTGACTCTGAGTGATCGTAAAGTATAAAGCTTATGTGACTGTAGTAGTCTATGAGACTGGGCCATCTCAGCTAGCAGCTTTGAAGTTGTGCTGGACTCAGAAGTTTGAGGAAAATACAATAGAGGCATTCTAAGAGAGTGGATCACCTGGTGTGTGGTACTTGTTCAGGGCCTAAGGGAAAACCAAATACTATTGTTCTGCCAAGAAATATTGGAATAAAATGTCTTCTAATGACATTCTGCTGTGCTCATACTCCAGTGTCTCACTTAGCCATCATGAGACAAGCTTTCTCTTGCAGGAGATAGGAACTAATACATAGACCCACAACTGAACAATGTGCAGAAAGTGAGAGATCTTGAAACACCAAGACTTAAATGAAATGTCTTCAATAAACCTTTCTCCTCTAAGGCTTGTAGAAGTCTATGGAAGAGGAGGCAGAAAGACTGTAAGAGCCAGTGGGATGAGACATACCAAGGGAACTATGCCCTCCAGACAGAGGAGTACTGATACACATACAAACTCACAGAAACTGTGGCAGCATATGTAGAGCCTGCACAGGTTCAAGTCCGATGGGATCCCAATGATAGCGAGGGAAGCAGACTTAGAAGCTCTCATCAATTGACAAACATTTGCATTTCTGCATTGAGGTACACAAACCATACTCAGGGGAGGCTTCATGCCCAACTTATAACACTTCATTTAGGCATTTCTACTTGTCTTTTCCTTATCCATTATGAGTCCTGTTATGTCTTTTTATGGGCTTTGTGTTCGTACATCTGTGTGTATCTCTGTACATGTATATGTTCCTCATGCTTTAACTTTTTTTTTCTTTTCTCTACTTATTTGTTTGATTTGTTTTATTCTGGTTTGTTTGTTTTAATTGGGGTTTCTTTTTAAAGGAAAAAGATAAAGAAGGCCTAGAGTTGGTTGGGAGGGTGTTGTAGTTTGAATGCATTTGGCCTCCATAATCTCATAAGGAATGGTCCTATTAGGAGGTATGGCCTTGTTGGAACAAGTGTGTCACTGTGGGTCAGGCTTTGAAGATTTCTATGTTTAGAATACTGTCCAGTGTATCAATCAACTTCCTGTTGCCTGCAAGATGTAGAAATCCCAGCTACTCAAGTACCACATCTACCTGCACACAAGCCATGCACACCACCTTGATGATAATGGAGTAAACCTCTAAAACTGCAATAAAGCACCCTCGAATAAATATTTTCCTTTATAAGAGTTGCCATGGTCAGACTACCACGTCACAGCAATAACCCTAAGACAGTGGGGAAGTGTGAACCATCTGGGAGAAGACAAGGGAGGAGAAACCAAGATAAGAATATACTGTATCTAAAAATATTTTCAACAAAAAATGTTCAGCAGCAAATTTCATATAGTACAGTTGTTTTCAATGTCATATTAAAATCTCTGGGCAATCTATGGAGCCTCTGGCAGTTGATTAGTGTTGGGGAAGTCCTGTGTATATGCCAATAAAGCACTGTCTGGCCAATAGGAATCTAGATAGGTGGGGCTACGAGTCCAGGAGGATTCTGGGAAGGAGAAACACAGGAGAGTCAAGATGTAATGCCATGGGAGTAGGAAGCCCGGAACTATTTTCCGGTAAGAGAAATACTTAGATTAACAATTATGGGGTAATTACTTAAGTCAGAGGTAGCCAGTAAGAAACAAGCAAGGCCAACAGCTTCATAATTAATATAGCCTCCTGTGTGTTTATTTGGGACTGATACGGCTCTAGAACCAGGCTGGCAGGAAAGCGGCTCTGGAACCAGGCTGGCGGGAAGGCTCCTCTCAAGGAAAGCTTCTCTTAACAGATTAGCATTTATCACTAGTGTACAAATGGATTTTGAAAGTTCATTCCACATAGAGGTGTATACTCTGTCAGCCTAGACAGATGGGAGAGGGCCCAGGCCCTGCTCCAAATGATATAACAGACTTTGAAGATCCCCCATGGAAGGCCTCCCCTTCCCTGGGGAGCAGAAAGGAAATGGGAAAGGGAGTTGGTGGGGAGCAGGGGAGGAGGGGAGGGAGGGGGAGCTGGGGTTGACATGTAAAACAAGCTTGTTCCTATTTAAATAAAAAAGTAAAAAGAAAAAAATCCTCCCTTATAAAGCCAACAGAAACCTGCAAAATTTAAGTATACATGAAAATAAATATTCTATTCAGCAAATGGGCCAATGAGCTCAGTCTTGTAGCCCTTGAAAGCATATATTAATAGCTTTTTATTGTTATTGAAAGATTGTCATTTTCACAATTTTACAGTTGGAGATATGTCTTCTTAGTTTCAAAGTTTACTTTTGTATAATCAGATCATAACTTTACACTTAGAGATTACAATTAAGAAAGAGGTTCAGAGAGTTCCCAAATTTTATGTAAATTATACAGCAAGTAAATATTGATCCTAGGATTTCTTTCCTAGAGCTAAAACTCTGTTTTCTTTCTACAACAATGCACTGCTTCTCCTAAACATAATTTTCTGCTAAGGAATTCATTTATTGTGCATCAATGAGAAGGGCAGAAATAACCTTGACACTTGGCTTGTCAGAAATTCTCACCTTCTTGTCAACTGAATCGCTTGAAATGTTTCCTGAGGGACATCACATCTGAAACTGGCCGGTGCATGTAACTAGCACATTATCCATTCGTGACTCTGAGTTATGAAAATAGAAAGTGGAGCACGAAAACATAAACATGATTTTGATCATTTATCAAGAAAATGGTTTTTTGATTGATGAAAAGTCGCTTAGAATATTAAACTACATGCATAAAATAGTTTGATCCTGCACTCTGATTATGTTAATTCCTTCTGATAGGCTGAGAGGAAATACAAGCAGATAGGCAATGTGATGACACAGAGCACATCATAAGAGTTTAACTAAATTTTTTATTTGATTTGGGCAATATAAATTGCTTTCCCTCTGTGTGTTCACTTGGAGACCCTTCCAGTGGGAATTCAAAAAAGCTGCCTATGAAAGGTAGCCAGAGTTGAGATTCTGCAAGGGATACGATTTAGTGAGATTAGTGATTGAGGCCCAGATAGCAAATACTTATCTCACCCCTTTTACACAGCTACATTGCTATAATGCATGACCCTCAACCAGTAACAAAATAACTAAAAGGAATAGAGAAGATTGGGAGAAGCCCTACATGAGAGCAAACATGAAGTCTATATATGCTGCTCTCTAATCTTCCTTCCTTATGAAACAGACACTGTGATTGGAATCCTATTAGGCCGAGATTATCCTAAAGGTGTGCCTTATGCAAAGAATGTTAAAGTGAAAGACAGGAAACCCAGGTTCTTGATTAATGCAATTATGTAGCAGCAAAAATAACTCTGGATACATTATTCATAGTCTTCCTGTATGGAAGTAAACACCTACCACAGTTCGATGTGCTCTTTAGTTTATATAGCCAAATACAACTCCAAGCTGATGAAATTCACCATTTTTCCAGAGCTCATTGAAAAATGCCATTTAAGAAAGTCCGAGAACTAGACTCCCTCACCTGGAAAACTCACTTTTGTCTCTTTGGTCACATTATATATTATTTGAGGTTTTCATGATTTTCCTCTCATTAAACTAATACATTAGTGAGAAATATTGAATATAGGTGCTATCAACAGTCAGGAGGCTATATTTGAAAAAGCTTACAGTTTAGATTTGTTGGTTTATATTTGAAATTAAAACTGTGAAACTCATCCAAATGTCTTCTATAATTTGCTGTTCCTACTAGTCGAATAGGAATAACTATATTCACCTAACAAAGTATAGCAAAATGTTATGATGCATAAGGATATTCAATACTAATAGATAATATTTCATTATTTAATTACTAAAATGAATTTTATGCAAGTCTTAATGAATGATGATTATTGAGGCCTCAATAAAATTTTGTAACAATATCACACTGACAAAAACATTCCTCTCACTTATGATGCTTACAGTCATTCAAATTTTTACAAATGCTTCTATGTACTCTAAACCCTTTACAATGCCTGAAACTCTTTAAAACAGTGCCTATCCCAGAAAAAAATTAAAATGACTTCCATAAATATATCTGATGGGGGATGTCCTTCTGTATATTTTGAACATATGCTTCATTAATTGGTTGATGAATAAAGCTGTTTTTGCCAATGGGCAGGCAGGTTGTAGCCAAGCAGGAAGTATAGGCAGGACACCCAGACTAGAAAAATGCTGGGAAGCAGAACACGGGGTTAGTTGTGAGAATGCCATGTACATGCTGAAGAAGCAAGAGATCAAGGCATCACCAGTAAGACCAATACCAATGGGTTAATAGTTAAAACAGAGCTAGCTAATAAGAAGCTTACAATGAATATAAGCTTCTGTTTATTTATTTTGGACTAAATGGATGAGAAACCAGGTGAGATGGAAACTTCCGTCCACATATATCAGTTTCAAGTATGGCAGAAAACATATCAGAGAACTTTACACCAAAGTTAAGATTTCCATAGCCCTGGCAGTGGCCACAGGATTTTTTTCCACAATGTATTTCATTTCAATAGGCTTTAATTATACATTATAGATTATTCATTTGAACCCCATTGATATATATGTTCTGTGTTAAGTAATAGAGTGATTCAGCATATATATGGTCAACTTATGCTCCACTCTAATAGACATCAGCATTCAAATATTGTTGATGTCATCTTAGCAGAAAATGAAAAAATGAAATCCTATGCTAGCTGCTACTACCAAAATAAATGTAAGTTGACCTTATCTACTAAACATCAGAGTTTTCCTTGACATTCCAGTTCAACAATATGTGAAAATCTTCCTTAAACTATTTCTACTTAGTGTCTTATAATTTTAGAATGAGTTCTACATTTGTTAAACAATTGTGAAATTCTTATGCAACAATAACATTAAGTAAGCAACCAAAAACACAGACTATCAAAAAACTCACTAAAAATTAAAATAATTCTTGAAATAGTGATTCAATCATGCTGATAAGGAATATATGGAATTGCCATACTTGGTATGCATACGTGTATAATTATATTAGTTCATTATTCTTTGTTCACCTATATCCCATGTTTGAGAATTTGGGGTATTATTTATACTGCCTACCTCCAAGTGCCAAAGGCTAGGAATTGAGAATTGTAATACAATGGATGGTATTTGTGTGTGTGTGTGTGTGTGTGTGTGTGTGTGTGTGTATGTGTGTGTTTTCAAGGTCAAACATAGCCATATTTTAAATAGATGTTCTTCAACTGTGTCAAATACCTACAGAATAATGCACTTAAAATGGTATGATTTTGTTTTGTTTGGATTGGTTTGTTTTGGTTTGGTTTTTGAGATAGGGTTTCTCTGTGTAATAGCCCTGGCTATCTAGGAACTTACTTTGTAGAGCAGGCTGGCTTCAAATGCATAGAGATCTGTCTGTCTCTGCCAAGTGCTGGAATTATAGATATACACCATCAATATCCAGAAAATATTTTTTTATAACAGAAGGCTTTTCATAGCACTGCAACTTTTTGGCAGCACCAATCTTTTTCAAAAAGGATGATGGACATTGAAGAACCTCCATATGGAGTTTGCTTTTGCTGTGACAAAATTAGTTATTGGGCAAAGGAAAAGCTCTTACATTGACTGCTGACAGTATGCTGTCACACAAGCAGGACACATAAGAAAATAACTGCTTAACTTTGCCAAGACAAGGCATGATAGTCCTTCAAAATTCCTGTTTCACAGAAAAGTCGGTCGGACATTCTAGGCCTTTAGGTTGAAGATTGATGCCACAACATTACAAGGGAAACTTAGGTGGCTGTCCAGGCAACCAGTTGTTTCTATAATTTCTATAGTTTTAGAAGTTGTTTGGTCTCCACTTTCTTACTTGGATAACATTATATTCTTCTCAGGTCTCTCATGGAGTTGAAGACAAGATAGTAGTAGTTATAGTTTTCCTTGTTATCAATTTCAAAAATGACGCTCATAAAGGAGATATAAATTGTATAAGCTTGAGAGACATAAAAGATTAAATTATTTAAAAGATAGTTTGGGATTGGTATTACAAGTTGTGATAAAAGAATACTTTAGGTATGAAACTTTGAACTCATCAATATAAGTAATAGAGCAATTTCTCCAAATTTGCCAAATACAGATGAACTAGATATTGTAAATGTATCTCTTACCTGATTATTGTTCTTATCGTATAGAGTTTTACTATGTTAGAGCTAAAACCTTTTCCTTTTTCTTTAGACAAAATGTGGAAAATGCCGGGTAGTGGTGGCACATGCCTTTAATCTCAGCACTTGGGAGGCAGAGGCAGGCAGATCTCTGTGAGTTAGAGACCAGTCTGGTCTACAAGAGCTAGTTCCAGGACAGCCTCCACAGCCACAGAGAAATAAAAAGAAATGTTGTGAATTTGATTGCATTGTTTAAATATATGTCACCGTGATTGATTTAATAAAAAGCTAAATGGCCAAGAGCTAGGTAGGAGGTATAGACAGGACTTCTGGACAGTGATAGTGCTGGGAAAAAGAAAGGGGAAGTTGCTAGCCAAACACAGAGGAAGCAGGATATGCAATTAAAAGCCATGAGCCATGTGGCAGCACACAGATTAATAGAAATGGGTTAATTTAAGTTATAAGGGCTATTTAGAAACAAGCCTATGTTATCAACAATTTTTCATAATTAATTAGAAGTCTTTGTATCTTTATTTGGGAGTTGGCTGATGGGACAGAAAAAGAGTCATTACAGGTTTGGCTTCTAGCACTCTTGCTATGTGGTTCACAACCACAGGCATGTCACGCTTCACACTTCATTTGAGCATGTATATGCATGTGTGTGTGTGTGTGTGTGTATCTCTGCTTGTATACATTCATTCAGCTGGACATATGGGTCTGTGCACATACATACCAAAGCCAAAAGTTGAGGTTGGTTGTCTTTTTCCATCATCCTCCACTTTATTTTCAGAAACAGGATTTGTCACTGAATCTGGAACTTGTTATTTCAGTTAGATTGGCCAGTGAGTTGGCCTCTGGGACCATCAGTTTTCCTCCCCACAATCATCTGTGGGGTTATAGATACACACCTCTATTCATAGTCTTCGGCTATGTACTGGGTATCTATACTCAGTTCTCATAGATGTATGGTAAGCAGTTTACTTCCTAATCTATCTTCCAAAGCTCCAGATTTCCAATTATCATTATTGTAGAAAAGAAGATTTTCTTTGGGTAAGTCATTTAGTATTCTACAAGTTGCCAAATTATCATGTGTATATTTATCTACACTATGCTTCAAGCTTGAGTATCCTTATAGGTAATAATTCTTAGTGAAAGCAGAGAACTGGCAAGCTTTACACATTATTGTGCACTGGGAATTGCATAATTTATCTCATTTACTAAAAATGTTGAAGAAATTTTACTTGTCATATTTGATATTGAAATATTAGATAATCTTCCTTTTATGAATCTTTGGCATGAAATATTGTTGATTTATTAATAAAGAAAATTTACATAAATGAATAAAAGATTTTGAACATAGGACAAGTATTTTTATCATTATAGGTGTTTATAATATGAAGTGGGCAAATGAAGTAGCTCATCTATCAATAGCATTATCAGGCTTGATCACCTGGGTTTGGTCCTTGGATCCCTATGGGGAACTGACACCTACATTGTCCTCTAATGTCTATATGTGCACTATGACAATACATACACACACACACACACACACACACACACACACACGTCCACATACACATGAACATGCATGTGCACATGAAAAATAAGTTATTAATTTATGAAGTAACTCTGTAGTTAAGGAAGCATCTGCAAAACACTAAGATGTCAAGATTTGCCCACTGGACGTCAATTCACTTAGTCAAAAGGTGGAAATTAGATAACCTCCGTGACTTTTTTGTCAAAATAATTTATTTCTGAGAAGCTTCTCCTTTTCCCTTATCATGTCTTTCTTCACTTTCCTGGTATCTTTTTAATTTATGACTTATATGAAATGATTCTTCCTTGTTACTTCTTGTTCATCATGCTTAAAATACAACCTCATTTCAATCCAGCATTTTGTACAAGCATTTTATTCACTTCTATCAGTGGTACTGTTCATTCTTCCAGACAAGAAACAACCAGATGTGCCCCCGCGTGTCCCTGCACCATAGTGGAAGCACATCCCTATTACACCAAATAGGTGTCATTTTCTCTTGTTCAGATGGAAACTGTAGTTAAAATTGTCTTTGCTCCTCTAGCATTACAGTACTGGGAGCTCATCTTTTTAGAATTATGAAATATCTTGGATCAGATTCCTCTGAAAAATACTTCAAAGAACAACAGGACAGGTTAACTGTTTAAATTTCATGAAAAAAATCAATGGGGATATAGTGGGATTACATCTGACAATTTTAACAAAATTATAACAGTAATACTTAATTAAATACAAAATAAAAACAAATATATTTATTCTAATATTAATTGAAAATAATTGATTTTTTAGTAAATAAATTTCTCAAATTATGAGTGAACTATAACTTATTGTTAGATAATATATTCATGATAATGCTTCCTTTCTGAAACACTTGAGTGGTTATGTTTCTGGCAAAACTTATAGAACTTATGATAAATTAATTTCTTCATTTTTAACCAAGATCCTCACTTTATAGGGCTGTTAGGACAACAAGAAAAATATAATTTTGAAATTGTCTAATACAAAGATATAAATATGAATTCAATAATTCTAAAATTAAACTTAAAGAATCCTAAGAATAAATATACTCTATTTGCCTCATGTTCTAGCTTGCTATTTACTCTTTTGATAGACACCAAGACCAAAAACAACTTAGAGAAGAAAGGATGTATTCCATATTACCAATTATTGTCCAGCATCGAGAGAAGACAAGGCACGAATTCAAGACATAAACTTGAAAGCAGAAACTGAAGCAGGGACCATGGAGGTTTGCTGCTTACTGTTTTGTTCTCACTGCTGTCTCAGTTACTTTCTTATACAACTTGGACCACACACCCTGTGGAGGCACCATCCACAGTAGGCTGGGCTCTTCCACATCAATCATTAATCAAGAAAGTGCTCCAGACACATGCTAAAAGGCAATTCCACAATTACGGTTCCTTCTTCCCAGGTGACTAGTTTTTGTCAAGTTGCTTTTTTCCGTTGATTGACTTCAAGAGGTTAAAAGAAGTCACAATTCTGACAGGAGTAAGATGGTATCTCAGAGTTGTTTTGATTTGCATTTCCCTGATGGCTAAGGATGTTGAGCACTTTCTTAAGTGTCTCTTGGCCATTTTAGCCTCCTCTACTGAGAATTCTCTATTTAGCTCTGTACCCCACCTTTCAAGTGGATCCTTTGGTGTTTTGGAGACTTGTTTCTTGAGTTCTTTGTAAATTTTGGAGATTAGCCCTCTGTCAGATGTAGGGTTAGTGAATATCTTTTCCCATTCTGTGGCCTGCCTTTTTGTCTTTTTGATTGTGTCCTTTGCCTTACAGAAGCTTTTTAGTTTCAGAAGGTCCCATTTGTTAATTGTTGATCTCAGTGCCTGTGCCACTGGTGTTATGTTTAGGAAGTGGTCTCCTGTACCAACTCGTTGAAGAGTATCTCCCACTTTCTCTTCTAAAAGTTTCAGTGTGGCTGGATGTATGTTGAGATCTTTGATCCATTTGGACTTAAGTTTTGTACAAGGCGATAAACATGGATCTATCTGCAGTCTTCTGCATACCACTACCCAGTTATGCCAGCACCATTTGTTGAAGATGCTTTCTTTTTTCCACTGTACAGTTTTAGCTTCTTTGTCAAAAATCAGGTGTTCATAGGTGTGTGGGTTAAAATTAGGGCTTTCGATTCGGTTCCATTGGTCTACCTGCCTATTTTTGTGCCAATACCAAGCTGTTTTCAGGACTATAGCTCTATAATAGAGCTTGAAGTCAGGTATGGTGATGCCTCCTGAAGTTCCTTTATTGTATAGGGATGTTTTGGCTATCCTGGGCCTTTTGTTTTTCCATATAAAGTTGATTAATGTTCTTTCCAGGTCCTTGAAAAATTGTGATGGAATTTTGATAGGGATTGCATTGAATCTATAGACTGCTTTTGGCAAGATTGCCATTTTTATTATGTTGATCCTACCAATCCAAGAGCATGGGAGATCTTTCCATTTTCTGGTATCTTCTTTGATTTCTTTCTTCAAAGACACAAAGTTCTTGATATACAGGTCTTTCACTTCCTTGGTTAACATTATCCCCAGATATTTGATGCTGTTTTTGGCTATTGCAAAAGGTGATGTTTCTCTGATTTCTTTCTCAGTCACTTCATCATCTGTATATAATAGGGCCACTGATTTTTTTGAGTTTACCTTGTATCCTGCCACATTGCTGAAGGTGTTTATCAGCTCTAGGAGTAACCTTGCGGAGTTTTTGGGTCACTTATGTAAACTATCATATCATCTGCAAATAATGAAAGTTTGACTTCTTCTTTTCCTATTTGTATCCCCTTTATCTCCTTTTGTTGTCTTATTGCTGTAGCTAGAACTTCAAGTACAATATTGAAGAGATATGGAGAGAGTGGACAGCCTTGTCTTGTTCCTGATTTTAGAGGAATTGCTTTGAGTTTCTCTCCATTTAGTTTGATGTTAGCTGTTGGTTTACTGTATATTGCTTTTATTATATTCAGGTACGTTCCTGTTATCCCTGATCTCTCTAGGACCTTTATCATGAAGGGGTGCTGGATTTTGTCAAAGGCTTTTTCAGCATCTAGTGAGATGATCATGTGGTTTTTCTTTCGCAGTTTGTTAATATGGTGGATTACATTGATAGATTTTCTAATGTTGAACCATCCCTGCATTCCTGGAATGAAGCCTACTTGATCATGGTGGATGATTTTTCTGATGTGTTCTTGAATCCGGTTTGCAAGTATTTTATTGAGTATTTTTGCATCAATGTTCATGAGGGAAATTGGTCTATAGTTCTCTTTCTTAGTTGTGTCTTTGTGTGGCTTGGGTATCAAGGTAATTGTAGCCTCGTAGAAAGAGTTTGGCAGTGAGCCTCCTGCTTCTATAGTGTGGAATACTTTGACGAGTATTGGAATGAGCTCTTCTTTGAATTTCTGGTAGAATTCTGCACTGAAGCCATCTGGGCCTGGGCTTTTTTGTTTGGGAGACTTTTGATGACTGCTTCTATTTCATTAGGGGTTATAGGTCTGTTTAGATTATTTATCTGTTCTTGATTTGGTTTTGGCAAGTGATATCTATCCAGGAAATTGTCCATTTCCTTTAAATTTTCAAATTTTGTGGAGTACAGATTTTCAAAGTATGCCCTGATGATTCTCTTGATTTCCTCAGAGTCCGTTGTTATGTCCCCTTTCTCATCCCTGATTTTGTTAATTAGCATGTTCTCTCTCTGTCTTTTGGTTAGTTTGGACAGAGGTTTGTCTATTTTGTTGATTTTCTCAAAGAACCAACTCTTTGTTTCATTGATTCTTCTCAATGTTTTCCTGGTTTCTACTTGATTGATTTCAGCCCTCAATTTGATTATTTCCTGGCGTCTGCTCCTCCTGGGGGAGTTTGCTTCTTTTTGTTCCAGAACATTCAGCTGTGCTATTAATTCTCTAGTATGACTGTTCTCCAGTTTTTTCATGTGGGCACTTAGTGCTATAAACTTTCCTCTCAGCACTGCTTTCAAAGTGTCCCATAAGTTTGTGTATGTTGTGTCTTCATTCTCATTGAAATCGAGGAAGTCTTTAATTTCTTTTTTTATTTGTTCCTTTACCCAGGGATGGTGCAATTGTGCATTGTTCAATCTCCATGAGTTTGTAGGGTTTCTGCGATTTGTGTTATTGTTGAATTCTAATGTTAATGCATGGTGGTCTGATAAGATGCAGGGGGTTATTCCAATTTTTTTGTATCTGTGGAGATTTGCTATGTTTCCTATTATGTGGTCAATTTTAGAGAAGGTTCCATGTGGTGCCGAGAAGAAGGTATATCCCTTTGTATTTGGGTGGAATGTTCTATAGATGTCTACTCCTGTCAGAATGGCTAGAATCAAAAACACCGAAGACAATTTATGCTGGAGGGGATGTGGAGAGAGAGGAACACTCCTCCACTGCTGGTGGGAATGCCAACTCATACAGCCTCTTTGGAAATCAGTATGGAGATTCCTCAGGAAAATGGGAATTAATCTACCACTAGACCCAGCAATTCCACTCTTAGGCATTTATCCAAATGAGGCAGGTTCATACAACAAGGGCATCTGCTCCACTATGTTCATAGCAGCATTGTTTGTAATAGCCAGAACCTGGAAGCAACCTAGATGCCCCTCAACTGAAGAGTGGATAGAGAAAATGTTGTACATTTACACAATGGAGTATTACTCAGCAGAAAAAAACAATGGAATCTTGAAATTCGCAGGGAAATGGATAGCACTGGAAGAAACCATCCTGAGTGAGGTAACCCAGTCGCAAAAAGACAAACATGGTATGTACTCACTCATATATGGATTTTAGATATGGATCAGGATAGTGCCAGTCTGCACTTCCACAGATAGAGAGTCTGGGAAACAGGAAAGAACCTAAAAGATATGCATATATGCATAGTACCCAAGAGAAGAGGATGGAGACAAGATCCTCTGAATGGATGGGGAACAGGGCGAGGGGGGGTAGTGGGACCTGGGAAGAATAGAGGGGGTAAAGAGGAAGGGAGTTGGTCATGGGGGAACAGGAAGTTGAGGGGGTGGGGGTAGAATAGGGGGAAGAGGGAATCATAGGATCGAAGACAGATAAGGCACCAGAGTGACCTCGAGTGATCTAAAGATATAACATCAATTGGCAAGCTAAGCAATAGTGGAAGGACCACCTCGAATGCCCATTCCTGATAATGAACTTGATGTCTATAACTATCCGGGAGCCTTCATCCTGGGACTGATGGAAGCAGAGGCAAACACACAACTAAGCACTGAACTGAACCCAAGGAACTCAGTGACAGAGAGAGAGGAATGATGAGCAAATTGGCAAAGAATGGGCTGGCAAAACCAGCAGAGACAGCTGATCTGAACAGGGGAGTGCTCTTGGACCCCAGACCGACAGTGGGGAGGCCAGAATGGGACTGATCTGGACCCCCAAATGTGAGTGTCAGTGAGAAGGCCTGGACAACCTATGGGGCTCTGAGCTGTGGATCAGTGTCTATCCCTGGTATACAATCTGTCTTCATGTGCCTATAGCACAAAGAGAGATGCTCTCTCAGCCTGGACTCTTAGGGGAGTGCCTTGACCCTACCAAGAGTAAAATGATAGACTCTAGACATCCCCTATGTGGAAGGATTTGGCAATAGGGTGGGAGGGAGGGTGGAAGGGGAGTGCGGGAGGAGGGGAGGGAGAGGGAACTGGGATTGACATGTAAAACAAGCTATTTAAAATTAAAATAAAAAAAAGTTAAAAAAAAAAAGAAGTCACAATTGCTGAAGACACCATGCACTTTGGACAGAAGATCTGGAGCAAAATATGGTTTGAAAGTCTCCCCCATGAGGACCAGTTTTCATTATTGTTTTTTATTAATTATATTTGTTCTTAGACATTTTGTCTATGTACATAATGCGTTCTGACTATTTAAGTCCCTGATTCCTACTATCACATCCATCCCCCTCCTTCGCACAAATCTCTCTCATATATTCCTCCCTAAATTCTTTTTCAGGACCTACTGGGATTAATCAGAGCCATCTCTGTGACCATGAATTTGGAGCTGTCTGTTGTAGCCTGGTGGGTTTTGGGGTTACATAACTAAAGGCAGTGATTCCTCTCATACAGAATCTATCATTGTTCAGCAGTTCAGCAGTAAATAATAGGGTCTTGAAGCCCTTCCTCATCTGTGACTGTTGATTGGATTAGTCTTGTATGTTGAAGGTTGAAGGAAACTAGAGTTGTAAGCTAATAATGAGATATCTCAATACAATCTGGAGTAACATTTTGTAGTCCATCACACTGTTTTCCTTATCTTACACACTTCCCACTCCTACCACATTATTTCCTGAGCCTTAGAGGGGTGGTTTAAATTCCTTGTTTTATTTGTTTTTCATAAGGAGTACACATCTAGAAAATTTTTCATTTAGTATAAAATATTCAGCTTTTTTGAATACATGCTTTCAAATTATTCTCAACAGATCTTCCAATTTTCATATATAAATTGGGACTTCTCTTTCTTTTGGTTAAGTGGCCTAGGGATATCTATCTTACTCATACTTTCTGCAAGATAGTACTATTTAATTGATTCTTTATATATTTCTTTTAGTCCTCATCTTATTAACTTTTCCCCATATCTTTCTTTTCTATTTTTTTCATTTTTACTATTTTGAGTTAACATTATCTTTGTTTTACAAAGAACTTGAGATTTAATTAGCTATTTGAGAGTTTTACAAATAGATTGTATAGCTTACATTTTCCTGTTAGAACTTTCCCGTTGTTTCCCAAGTACTCTAGTTAGCTATTTTCTTTTTCTTCTAACCTAAGAATTGTAAATTTCCTTTCTGATTTGTCTAATGGCTTTCGGTTCACTGAAGAGTGTATTGTTCAAGTCTCATGTGTTTGGGTACTTTTTACAGTGTTTATTCTCATTTCTTTACAGTTTTATCCCACTGCGATCTGAATACATAAAACCTATTGTGTTGCTTACCTTGTATTTGTTATGAATGTCTCTGTGACCAAAGAGTTTCATATTGTTAAAGGTGGTGTGTGTGTGTGTGTGTGTGTGTGTGTGTGTGTGTGTATTCCAAACCTCAGTTTTCTCCCATCCTCTCATCTTAGCCTCTCCTTCACTTTCCCTCTGTCCCACCCCCAATCCACTCCTCTTCCATTTATATTCAGGAAAGGGTAGGTTTCCTTGGATATCAACAAAACATGGCAAAGTAACTTGTAGTAAGACTAAGTACTTCCCTTTGTATTAAGGCTAGACAAGGCAACCCAGAATGAGGGAAAGGGTCCCCAAAAAGCATCAAAACAGTCAGAGACAGAACCTGTTCCCACTTAGGAGTCCCACAAGAAGACCAAGCTACACAATTGTCACATAAATACAGAGGACCTAGATCAGTCCCATTCAGGATCCCAGGTTGTCAGTTCAGTCTCTCTTGAGCTCCTATGAACCCAACTCAGTTGTATCTTTGGGTTTTCTTATGATGTTCTTCACCCTTCTGGCTCCCACGATCTTCCCCTGCCCTTTCATCAGGGTTCCTGGAGCTTGACCCAATGTTTGGCTGAGAGTTTCTGTCTCTGCATCTGTTCTGTCAGCTGCTACATGAAGCTTCTCTGATGACATTTGGGCCAGGCACCAATCTATGAATATAGCAGAATATCATTAGGCATCATTATATTTACATTATTTCTACAGTCTTGTTTGAAGAAGCTGCAATGTTATAGAAGAATGTGTGTTCTTCAGCTGCCAGGTGTAATTTTATATAAACGTGTATTAAGTTCATTTGATTTTTGATACAGTTTAACCCTTAAGTTTATTGAATTTTGAATTTTGATCTACATTATCCTACTTGTCAATGAGAATGTGATTTTAATATTACATAGCACTATTAAATCACCATTTACATGCCCTTGTATGCCCACTAATGTTTGTTTTGTGAGACAGAAATCCAGTGTTCAGTAAAATGTTGTGGCTTCATGATGGTCTTCTTAATCTCTTCTAGCTAATTTCTAGTTGAAATCTACATTACAGATGTAAGAATATCTGTTCTGGTTTGCTTTCAGCTTCCATTTGATTAGTTTACCTGATCTCATCCTTTTGCCTTCAGTCTTAATTAACATCTAAGAGAGATTTCTTTCCTTGGATACAAAAACATAGTTGCTCCTTGTTTAATACAAAGACCCTGTTTTTCATTTCTTTACTTGATAATTAAGCTCATTCACATTTAAGGGTTAGAACTAAGATTGGTTAGATTTTTTTTCTGTAACAGTTTTGATTGCTGAAGTTTGCTTTGATGTTTTCTTTCCTCCTTATCCACATAGAGAATTGTTGCTTTAAGGGGATACATGTGGTGCCTGACAAAGAGGTCAGAGGACAATTTACAAGAGTGGAAGATTTGCTTTTACCATGTGGATTCTGGCACCCAAACTCAGGTGGTCACATTTGGAAATAAGAACATTTATCCACTGAGCCATCTTACAAACCTTCTAGTTCTATTTTTACATAGTTGCCATTTTGTTTTTTTATTTTTATTTGTTTTCCCTCCATGCATGTCTGTGTACCACATTCATACAGTGACTGGGGAGGCCAAAAAAAGGGCATTGGGTATCATGAGGCTGGAGATAAAGTATTGTGAACCCCCTCATGGCTACTAGGAAACAAAGATGAGAAGAGCAGTCATTGCTTTGAGCCATTGTTCCAGACTCTTTTCTTCCATTTTTGATGCTTTTTTTGCTGTTACTCTTTTGTAGTTTGGGCATCTTGATTATAATGTGTTTCGGAGATGTTTTTCTTTGGTCGTATCTGTTTATGGTTCTAAAATACTCATGTCATTGGTTGTCTATAAATTTCCTTGTATTGGGGGGGAGGGGATTTCTATATAATTCGGTATAATTTCACTGGATAATTTCTTTATGTGTTTAGTTTTTAATCCCAGTTCCTTATTTAATTCTATGGGTATATTTTTCATTTGGTTACTTCCTAGTGTTCTTGGACATTGTGATCACTCTAATCTTTTTATTTTGTAAGATTTTTTATTTTGCCGGGCGTTGGTGGCTCACGCCTTTAATCCCAGCACTCGGGAGGCAGAGGCAGGTGGATCTCTGTGAGTTCGAGACCAGCCTGGACTACCAAGTGAGTTCCAGGACAGCCTCCAAAGCCACAGAGAAACCCTGTCTCGAAAAACCAAAAAAAAAAAAAAAGATTTTTTATTTTGCCCAAAAGGCACATACCACAGCACATCAGTGAATATCAGAGGAAAACTGAAGGCAGTTAGTTATTTTCTTCTATCATATGGATTTCAGGGATGAAACTCAGGTCATGGAGCTAAGTAGTAAGCAACCTGATGGTGTTTTATTCTTAAATATTTGAGATATTTGGTCATGTCTGATATACTTGGTATACCTTCTGTTGCTCAATGTAGTCTTTTGATGATTCTTCTGCATTTTTAATTGACAGATTAAATATTTCCCTTCCATATGTCATCTTGTCACCCTTCACTTTGTATCATTTCACCACAAAAATCTCATCTTCCTTTCTGAAATGTTCATCTTCTAAGTTGTCTTTGCCATCTGTGTTACTGACTTTCTCTCTCAGGCTCTGAATTGATTCCATTATTTTATTCACCATTTTTCTCCTTGATAAGTGAACTTTTTAACTCTTCATCAAGCACTATATTTTGGTAATTTTAGATTCATTAACTGAAGAGTCATGGTGATTTAGAACATTTCCTTGTTCCTTTGTGTTTCTTCTAATTCTTTGCAGTATGATGAATATTTCTGCAAGATTTACTTAAGCAGAGCTTCAGTGTTCAAATTCAATACTCAACATCACACAGGCCAGTGAAAATAAACCATGTAATAGACAACCAATCCAGGCAGAAATACATTTAAAATAACTCAGTATCAATGACTACCCATCATAAACCCCCGAAATAAAGACTGACAAAGTAATAAAGATAATGAAGTTTAAAAAATAACTTAAGCTATGGAGTTATATCTTGCTCAGCCTAGATACAGGGGGAGCGCCTTGGTCATGCCACACAAGTTGTGACATACATTGATGATTCCCCATGGGAGGCCTCATTCTCTCTAAGGAGTGAATGGGGGGAGAAGGATTGTGGGAGGAGTTGGAGGATGGGAGGGAGAGGGAACATGGAATGGTGTGTAAAATGAGATTGTTTAAAAAATAGAATAAAAGTTGATGTAATTGAGTGAAATAAAGAATGAGGACAGGGAAGCAGCAATAAAAAGGAATCTGGGTGTAACAGAAGAATAAACAATCAGAAAACAGGGGAAAGGTACTAAGAAAAGGAAAGAAAGGAGGCAGAAGGAACTCTAACAGAAAAACAAAGATACCCATAAGATAAATGTATAAATATACTGTTGTAAAAATAAAATATAAAAAATGTTTAAATACACTTCTGATATTGCTATAGTGCTTAAATAGCATGCACAAAGCTTTCTTTGAGCCCCAGCACCACGCCTGGCCTGACTTTGCTTCCTAATCCTAGTACTATAGTTGGAGGCTGGGGGGTCAAGTGTTCAAGGTCAACCTTACTTTCAACTATAAAGAAAATTTAAACTTGTATACAAGAGATGCTTTTATACACACAAAAATATATTAAAACAAGAACAAATTATCTTAAAATGGGGAAATGCAGAGAGTATAAAGTACAAAATAAGACACATTTGGAAAATTTACAGTGGCTTCTCTCTGGTTTTTCACAAACTAACCCACGTAGGAAGGATGGGTGGTCAATACAAATAAGAAACTCTGTTTCTTTCTGGTAAGATTGGTATTGAAACATTAGTGGCCCATGGTCATTACAGTAGCACTACAGTCATGACTTGCATGGAGTTGGGGGAGCATTTCTTTATTGTATTCTTGATGATATCAATGAACAACATTACCATGATAGCCAGTGAGTCTTGCAAGTTCGTTTTCTTTCTAGGGATTCCCCAGAAACAAACCTCGGGCACACACATCTCTAAAGGAAATTTCATGAATGTTTTGGGGTTTTGGTTAAGCAGATGGATTTGGAGATATGAGCTTGCATTCTAATCTTATCCTTAGGAAAGAAAGAGGCTTTAGGGAGTGTTCACTGAACCTAAACTTTAGAATTCAGTTATATGACTGGGAAACTTGCAAAGCAGAACCATCAGAGTTATGTAGAGCTTCATTTGACCTCAGGGCTGAGACTTTGATCTCCATAGTTATCTCACTGTAGTGATATATTATTTAGGATTTATTAAAGTATGCCTGAGGATTCAGTAAGCAAAGTCAGCCACAAGCCATAGAAGCCAGGAACACACAACTTTAATCCCAGCAGCTAAGAAATGGTGGTATACCCTTTTAATCCTAAAACTCAGGATTACCAGGTGGAAAGATCTCTGTGAGGCCAAGGTCAAACAGATCTACACAAGATTTTTATCACTACTGACCAGGACCTTTGTCTCAAAAGACTCTGACATTGATATTTATGTGACTCAAATGTGGGACCAAGTATATGGGTGCAGAAGGAATTTTCACTCAGCTTGCTCCTGCTGAGCTTTCCCTATTAATATTATTCCCTCCAGAAAAAAATGGTCCTTTATAATCGATTTAGAATAGATGAAAAACAATCTTGTACTCCAGTATACTCTTCTTTTTGAATATACATGGACCCGTGTATAGATCCAATATCCCTTGTTAATCAAAAACAGTGATCTGTTGCAGTGGAATAAATAACAGCCATTGCTTGATTCAGAGATCCAGCTCCTGATACTGCTCCTCTGGTGATAATTTCTGGAACCCTAATGCAGTATCACCTAGGAGTAGATCTCCTAGATTCTACAATAGGCAAACTTTACTATTGGATTAAGAATATAAGATGCAACTACGAAAAATAAGACTATTTAGTGACCAGATGCCCATGAAAAGTTAGTAACAAGTAATATTAGGGATAAAACTCTCAGTTTTGAACCAAATGTAGCTGAGTTTAAAGCCTTGCTAAGCTTATGGGGTCAGATAGCCTGGTTATAAACCTTCTGAAGAACCTGTTCTCTAACATCCAGATTAACTAATGTAGCAACAAGGCTAGCTAACAATAGCATGTGCTCCATCCTGATCTACAAGGAGGTAATATAGTCGAATGTTTAATATGATATTACCTAATGACTTAAGGAAGAACTTAGAGACAATGCTGTAGAGGACATTTATATTTTCTTTATATATAGAATGTTCCTTGGTTTTCTTTATTGTTTCTATTTCAGCTTTCAATCCTTCAACTGTTTGAGTTGTTTCCTTCATTTTCTTGGTACACTTTAGATTCTATGAGAGATTTGTTTATTTCTTGAATTTTTTCATTTGCCTTTTCCTCCATTTCATGTATTTTTAGTTTTTTTCTTTTGTTTCTTTAAGGGATTTCCTTGTTTCCTCTTTGAGAGTCTCTATCATCTTCATAAAATAATTTTTAAGGTCTGTCTCTTCTGCTTCATCTATGTAGTGCTTTTCAGGTCTTACTGGTGTTGGGTCTCTAGATTCTGGTGGAGTCATGTTGGTCTTTCTATTGCTGAGTGAGCTTTTATTCTGTCTTCTTCCCATCTCTTCTTCCAGTGGGTGCAGGTGGGGAGTTTTCTGTCTCCACTGGTCCCCTTCTTTCCTGAAGCTGAACCTGCGGATGCTGTAGGGTGGGGTCTGAAGCTGGGGACGACATAGGGTGAGGTCTGGAATGACTGGTGTCTTTCCTGTGTGGGTGGGTCCTCTGGGTGCCAGGAGCGGCCCCAGGAAGATTGAAGGGGTGGCTGATGGGAAGGAGCAGGGTGGTCACAGGGGGACCCAAGAAAACACAGAATGAGGGGATGTTGGGAATAGAAAAGCTGAATAAATGATGAGGAACTACAGATGCAAGTATCACCAATAGAACACAAGAGATAGAAGAGAGAATCTCAGGTATTGAAGACTCATTAGAGGATATACAGTCATCAACCAAAGAAAATCTGAAAACCAACAAATCCCTAACACAAAATATCTAGGAAATATGGGACACTGTGAAGAAGCCAAACCTGAGAATAATAGGTATAGAAGAAGGCAAAAAAAAAAAAATACAGCTCAAAGGTACAGAAAACATATTCAGCAAAATCATAGAAGAAAACTTCCCTAACTTATATGCCTATGAAAATACAAGAGTCTTACAGAACACCAAATAGGCTGGACCAGAAAAAGAAGTCACCTTGCCACATAATAATCAAAACATCAAACCTACAGAATAAGGAGAAAATATTAAGAGCAGCTAAAGAAAAAGGCCAAGTAACATATAAAGGCAGACCTATCCTAATTACACCTGACTTCTCAATGGAAACTATGAAAGCCAGAAGACCCTGGGCAGATGTCCTACAAACCCTAAGGGAACAAGGATGCCAGTGCAGACTACTATATCCAGCAAAGCTTTCAATTACCATAGATGGAGAAAACAAAATATTCCATGACAAAGCCAGATTTAAACAATACGTATCCATGAATTCAGCTCTACAGAAAGTGCTAGAAGGAAAACCTAGACCCAACAAAGATAACTATACTCACAAAGACATAGGTATGTACTCACTCATATATGGATTTTAGACATGGATCAGGATAGTGCCAGTCTGCACTTTCACTGACAGAGAGTGTGGGGCACAGGAAAGAACCTAAGAGAGATATACATGGTAACCCAGAGAAGAGGAATGAGGCAAGATCTTCTGAACACCAACTGGCAAGCTAAGCAATAGTGGAGAGACTACCTTAAATGCCCATTCCTGATAATGAACTTGGCATCTACTCTATATGCCATCCTAGAACCTTTATCCAGTGACTGATGGAAGCAGAGGCAAACACCCACAGCTAAACACTGAACTGAACCCATGGAACCCAGTGATAGAGAGAGAGGAGTGATGAGCAAATTGACAAAGAATGGGCTGGCAAAACCAGCAGAGACAGCTGATCTGAACAAGGGGGTGTTCTTGGATCCCAGACCCACAGCTGGGAGGCCAGCATGAGATTGATCTAGGCCCCCTGATGTGAGAGTCAGTGAGGAGGCCTGGGCAATCTATGGGGCCTTGGGCATTAGATCAGTGTTTATCCCTGGCATACAAACGGACTTTGTGTTTCCATAACACAAGGAGGGATGCTCTCTCAGCCTGGACTCTTAGGGGAGTGCCTGGACTCTGACCTGAGTGAAGTGAAAGACTCTAGATATGCCTTATGTGGAAGGATGTGGTGATAGGGTTAGAGGCTGGGGAGGGGTGGTGCAGGGTGTGGGAGGAGGGGAGGGAAAAGGAACATGATTGACAGGTGAAGCAAGCTATTTAAAATTAAATTAAAAAAAGTTTAAAAAAAGAATGTTCTTTGGATGTATTATATGGCCTATTTTAAATAGGCAAAAGGATACATTAAGAAGAGTTTCCAGGGTGGGAACTTGAATATGAATGGTTACTGGTTAATACAGGACAGGTGTAGACATGGATTAGGTAGGATTATTGGCTTTCTTCCATAACATGGTGTTCTCTAGTGGGTTATTTGGTTTGGTTTTATTTTTGTTTATTAGGTTTATATCTTTTTATTTTTTGTAAATTTAAAACTTAGTCTTTTGTTTAATATTGCTGTTAATTATTCCATGTTTTGTTAATGTTTCCTGCTAAATATTTTAAGCAACATGTTTTTCTTTTCTTTCTTTTCCTTTTTTTTCTGTATGTCCTTCTGGTTCCTCTCTTGTTGTGGGGTATTTTGATCTCACTCTGACACTCCCAGGACTGCCAATAAAATTAAACATTGAATTACAGGGAGAAGTGAACATTCAGCTGGCCGGAATTAATTATAGAGTTTTTGGTGGACCCAGGTTAGGGTGGAGAGACATAGAAAGGAATAGGGAGGAACTTAGAAAGATTTGAAGCCTTTTTCTATCTTGAAGTGTGAAGAGGTAGTGTCAGCCTGCTGGTCATACCTCTGTCACTCGTTGGATCTATCATGTTCTATCCTAATATCTGACTCCCCAGTTTTATTTAATAATATAACAATGTAAGTAATTGCTTCATCTGGCACTTCAATTTCTTTTGTCTATGATAGGTACATCTATACAGTGTTGTTTCTCATTCTATATTGTTATCTTATGCACCTCATACTCTACTGTTAAGGTTGACCTGAGACAGAAAACTTTAAAATCTTTAAAACAAAGGATTTCATCATCTAAGCTTTGCAATCCTTGAATGGCAAATACCTTGGAATGGAAATTGGTTGTTAGAGATAACCTCTAAACTAATAAACCAGATGACACAAAACTAAAAGATATGGAATTAAACAGAAAGACTATTCAACCCAACACATCTAAAGCCCAAACTGTGAATATAGATACAGTAATGTTTCTATGACCTCAGAGTGCATTGGTGAGTCATAAAGATCCTCTGCTATCCTGAAACTTCATTTAGATTTATGGATTGGGGGATCTACAGAATCAAATGCATCTTGATGTGTTTTGTTTTTATTTTATCTACCTGGCCATCTTTAAGCCTGGAGACAAGGCTCCACAATTAGGATATCTGTCTACTCTTTCAAAGGATCCAGATTCAGTTTGCATCACCTAAATTGGGCAGTATACAAATGCCTGCAACACCAGTTCTGGGAATCCAAACAACACCATCTTCTGTCCTTTGTAGACATCTTGGTTTAAACTAATGACATTTTAATATATAAACCTAATTGTAATGGACTTTGTTTCAGTAATATTCATATAATTCACTATTTATAAAGTGAGTCTTGGTTAATAAACAAATCATTTCATCTGGTAAATAAAAGTCCAATTTTAATACCTTTGATCTATTCTCAGAAATGGTTAATATTTATAATTTGAATAGCTTTTCTTTTGAATACCATGAGTTACTTATATCACGATGTGACATATCAGATAAGATTTAAAACTTAGTTGCTTTAGAGCTGTAAAAATGCTTCAGCAGTTAGAGCACTGGCTGCTCCTCTAGAGAATCTGGGTTTACTTACCAGTACCTATATGGTGGCTCACAGACTTCTCTAATTCCAGTTCCTGGAGATCCCTTTGTTGGCCTCCTTAGGCTCCAGATATCCATGTGATAAGCCCATGCAAAACACCCATACACAGAGAGTAATGATAAAATAAAATAAATTGTTGTTCTCTAGAGACATTAGATATCAGATATATACTAGAAAATGTTTGCAATAAACTACTATATTGCCATAAAAAGTTCCTATTTCTATAGTTAAATGTTTCAGGATGACTTTTCTTGCATTTGAAGTGAGGAAGACCACATATATATTCCTATAAATATATTACAGATTTTAGTAAAAATATTTTGGACACAAGAAACACACAGACATCATTTTAAAAATTATTCCACACAATGGCCAGAGTAGGGAGTATAACATCTAACAAATTAGTTGCAATTATTGTGTATGGAAAACATTGTTAATCAAGAAAATACTAGTTTGGGGAGTTAATTTCTGAAGTGTTCATGTATGAAATGAAGCATTTATGTATTTAAGTGTGTGTTTGTGATCATGAAAACTCTATGCAGCCTGAATCACAGTTAGAGTTGCATATTAATGTTACACAAGTTTTTTATTCCAATTACCTTCAATGGTTCTTTGTAATAATCTTCTACTTTTTAAATCAGTTTTAAAAAATAAGGTGAAAGAGGGACATACAAGGCTTCTGTGAAAACCTCTTCCCTTAACATTCCTCCCCTCCGCCCAAAAAGGAGCAGCTTAGACAGGAAAGCACCAAAGAGAAATTTCTAAAATTGTGATAAGGATGCTGAATTGTAGCTCTCCACAACTGATGACTTATGGGGGGGGGGGGATGACCTGCAGGTATGGAAGGACTCAGTTTTTTTTAAGGGACTGGCTACTGTGCATTTGACCATGGTCTATTAAGTATATGGACAATCAAACTGGATTGTGTTCCTTTCTTTCTTTCTTTCTTCCTTTCCTTCCTTCCTTTCTTCCTTCCCCCCCCTCTCTCTCTCGCTCACTCTTCTTCTCCTCCTCCTCTTCTTCCTTCTCTTCCTCCTCCCTTTTGGGTGAGGTCACAAGGTTGGGTGACAGACCTGGGAGGACTAGGAAGTGAGTATGATCCAGGTGCATAATGTGAAATTCCCAAATAATCAAAAATATTATGTTGGAACAACATACGTTGAAGCATTATTACAGCATCTATACACCTTTGACTTAGTTATTTAGCTTAGCAGTAAGCACTAACTGTAGATAATTTAAATGTTTATTTAGAAATTCTGTGAAACTGGTCTCCACTGTTTTCGTTGGATTGGTAGAACAAGAAGATTTACACTTGACTAGTTCTACAATCAACAATTATACGTAATTCTATTTGAGTTTTCCAAATAGGAAAACTAAAACTCTGTACAAAAATATGCAAAATATTCTGTGAGTAAAATGAAGCACATAATTATATGTTTACTATGTACATAAGGAAGACATTTGTATATGTCATACATTATGGTACATACTCTGGTAACTGTTATTCTATAGAACCGTTATTTACATTAAAAGGATATTCAAGATTATATATGATTTTGAAACTGACCCCTGGAAGCCAGTATGCCTTTCTGTAATAACCTGAACATTACACTTCAATATCCTCAAACATTATGAAATTTTTAATATGTAACATATGCAATAAGCAACCTACCTTTATAGCTTCATACATGACATTTTGAAATATAAGGGAACTTAATATTATTTCTACTGTGTGATTTCCAGACACAAAATTGAAACTGTAAATTAAATGTTTGCTTCTAACCACTGAATTCAGAAAGACTTTTCTTTGATATGAGTGTAATTGGTACTGTAGAATCTCAATGAAATCTCATATCATTTTATTAATATTCATTCATGATACATATTACATGGTGCCCACCTCTATATCTCTGCATATCAATACTAGTCAAGGTTTACTTCCTAGATACATAACCATATGTATTTTAACTTATAATTTTTTGTCTTTTGTTTTTTAAGTTCACCACATATTAAGAAAAGATTAAATATTTAGCAAGTTGGCAAAAATAGCATTAAAATAAAAAGAACATTAGCCTTATCAAGGGCCTCCCAACAATATGATTATTCTAGTTTTTCTTTCTTTTCCTATGATAAAAGATACTAACCAAAAGTGACTTAGAGTAGTAATGGATTTATCTGGTTTGTACCTTCAGGTTACAACACATCATTGACGGAATTCAACATAGGAGCATATGCAAGAATATAGAAGAAACTGTATTTTGGCTCATAGGCAATCTCATGCTTAGCTAACTTTCTTATTCAGCCTAGGATGATCTCCCTAGGTGTGTGCTGTACATACTAAGCTGGGTCCTCTTAATTCAGTGATCAATCAGGACAATGACTACAATCCAATCTTATCTAGGAAATTCCTCAATTGAAGTTTCTACCATCAGATTACTCTAGGCTGTGTCAAGTTAATAAAGCTAAGCAGGAAAGTATTGCACTGCTTTTATCCTGTGTGAATAAACACCACAAAGCTAGCACGACCAATCACAAATATCTTCCTGTTCTCTAAAATTGTAAATTCTTATTATAAAGTATTGGTTTTCACGGCAGATATTTTTAATATGAAGTATATTTATGGAAATATAGTGGCTCTTAGTGAGGATTTGCTGGTAATGGTTATTTATTCAAATTGCTGATGATGAAATTTAAAGGTCAATAAAGAGAGTGATTCTAGAATTTTGTATTAGTTTAATGAAAGCTCAAACAAACCAAACACTTAACATTTTGAAAACACACACATTTAATGTGAAATCACTGACTTGATTAATAATCTTATGTCAAATTGAGTGGATGAGAAGCACATGGAGTACTGGTAAGGCATGCTCCAGGATGTACCCCTGAGGACCAGACAGGATTAATTAACTAAGTAAAAAAGTCTCACTCTGAAAGTGGGCAGCAACATTCCAAAGATTAAGGTTCCAGACAAAATAAAAAGGGGTAAAAGGATATAGCCTGGAATACAGGCATTATCTCTTTCTGTGCTTCCTGGTTGTTGCTATGATATGAACTGAACCTCTCCCTCCTCCCCCTTTCTCTCTTGTCCAACTGTCTGTCTGTTGTCTCTCTGTCTTTCTCTGTGACATGATGGAGAGAAACCTATAAAAAGAAGAACTAAACTAAAAATTCCTTACCGTTAAGTTGTTTTTCTTGAAGATCAGCGACAATTACAACAAAAAGAACCAATTACCCAGTATAAAAAAGAAGTTATTGACACTGAGATGTTTGAAGAATAGTTCTGATTCTTGTTCACTCAAACAAAAGGCACAGTTCAGTTTCCTAATGTATGCTGATGTCCCTGTTTGCTTAATTGTTTGAGGATCAAAACCAGACACAGCCTCAGGGTCACTCCATTTCTTGGTTTGTGTCATCTTCTCTGTTTTCAAAGCAAACAGTAACAATCTACCTGTCACATTCCACCCTTTTGTCTTGTACCTTGTTTCTCTAGAACATTCTTCTGACTCTTTTGCTAATAAGAGGTGTGATTTCAGAATGGATTCACTTGGATATTCCAAGAAACTCTCCCCATCTCAAGGATTGCCATCTCAACCTTATCACAATAAGCCTCTCAGCAAATAACCTCACAAAGTTTCAGTTCCACATATTAGCCAGTGACTCAACTTTGGATACCAGGATTATGGTTGCCAGAGCAATGATAATATAAAACATTAACACTATACCTCTGTATAGTCACTTTGCACATGATATATGTGTGTACTAACTAAATCCTTGCAGTAACTTTAAATAAACTATTACTATGACATAAAAGTTACCGATGACAAATTAGAACCTTTGACAAAAATTATTCAATCAGAAAGTCAAGCAACCTGCACATAATTAAGTATCCATGACCCTGATTCAAATCTAGGTATTGGAAAGCCTCCTCTTTGCAATTATTTTTACTAACCTGCTTTATAAAGAATCTAGATATGGCTTGTAATGATGTGACTGTTAAAATGGGCTACTTCTATTATTTATTCATCAAAGAATCATTCAAGAAATTAAAATAAAAGTTAATAATCTCAGAATTCATAAACTTTTTCCTTTCCTCAAACAAAAAGAAGTGTTTCTACTTTCAGTTTTCAAATTGATATATGATTTCCATCTTGTCCCTTAATAGCTCCTATGATAATTTCAACAATTACTGGAAATCAGAATCATTGATGTTGTAGGACCCAGGGAGGGTATTAAAATATGCTTTAAACAACTAGGTTCTTTTTAAATGGTAGTAGTTTCCTAGAGAAATGGGTGTTGGTTTTCATCTGACCACAGAAAGCAAAATCAGTAGAATAACTCACATATTCAGACTTCTGAAGTCAGAACACATCTGCATTCATGTGTGGATATACATTTGCTAAACCATTAGTAAGTTATAGGAAAGCTGGATTTCACAGAAAATAATAAATGTTTATTGTTAAAACAAGCAAAAGAGTTTCATCCAATACATTATTTTATAAATCCATTTTAAAAATTTCATGAAATGATTCCTAATGATATTCTTCTATACTCATAGATTGGTGCCTAGCCCAATTGTCATCAAAGAGGCTTCATCCAGCAACTGATGGAAACATGCATAGTGAATCCTTCAGAAAATGGGGGGGAGGATTGTGGGATCCAAAGTGTAGCCAGACTTTCTCTGAACCACTAGCCCCCAAATAATAACATTGGGACTTCTTATAAATTATAATTTTTTGTCTTAGCTTAGATTTGTTCCCAAGTAGCTTTTATAACTTAAATTAATCCATTTTTATCAATCTAGATTTTGCCACGTGGCTCTTTAACTCTTCTCCATTCTGTCCACCTGACTCACCTCATGTCTTGCTGGCAAACTCCTCACACCTCAGATTCTTCCCGAGTTCTTCTCTTTCTGGAAGTCCTGCCTATTCTCTCCTGTGTAACTATTGGCCATTCAGCTCTTCATTAAACCAATCAAGAGGCAATTTAGGCAGAGACACATCTTCACAAAGTATAAAAAATAAATTATCACACAACAACAGAGAAGTCAAGGAAACCACAAGAAAACCCACAGAAACAACTAATCTGGGCTCACAGGGACCCAAAGAGACTGAACTGACAATCAGGAATCCTACATGTAACTTATACAGGTCCTCTGCATATATGTTACAGTTGTGTAGCTTCATCTTCTAATGGGACTCTAACCGAGGGAGCAGGGCTGAGACCTCATACTGTGTTGCCTTGCCCAGCCTTAACCCACGGGGAGACGCCCTAGTCTTACTGTAACTTAGTATGCCATGTCTGGTTGATATCCTTGGGATGCTTGACCTTTTCTAAGGAGAAAAAGAGAAGCAGATTGGGAAGAGGGAAGGTGTGGGGGCAGGGGGAAATGACAGGAAAGGAGGTAGGGGAAACTGTGATTGGGATGTAAAAAATAAATAAAGCCATATTTTATGAATTCTCTGAGAATTTCATATTATGACCTTGTTCATATTCACTCCAGTTCTTTCCTTTAACTCTTCTGATATTGAGCCCCACCTCTCTAGCATACCCAACTTCGTGTGTGTGTGTGTGTGTGTGTGTGTGTGTGTGTGTGTGTGTGTCTGATCAAGGTTAATGGTGACACCTGATCAAGGTTAATGGTGACACATCCCACATCTTAGCTTCTGTCACTACAGAAATATATATATTTTGCTGGCAGCCAGATCAACTGGAATTTCATGAGTGTATCCACGCTGTCATTCCAGAAGACTGTTTTGTGTTTGTCCTCCACTATCTCTGACTATTACAGTCTTTCTGCCTCCTTTTCTGCAATGGTCCTAGAGCCTTGTGGAGGAGGTGAAACATGGATATCCACTTTGTGTGTTGTAATCCATAGTCACAGTCTCTATACTTTGACAAACTGTGAGATTCTAGAACCATCAAACCAGAAAACAAACCCCACTTGGCTAATGGTTTTAACCACTGAACCAGGTGAAGACTGTCCTACCATCTACCATCCAAATCCACAGCAGTGCTGGAGCTGTCAGAAGATGTACAAATCCCCAGTGCCAGCTGGCCTAACCCAGATCCTCTGACATCCTTAAAAGCATCTTTAAATAAATCCTGAAATATAGTACTCACAGAATTGTCTTATATGTGGTATTAAATACTATAACCAAACAGGCATATTAAAATAATGGATGGTTAAAACACTGGAAATAAAATTCAATAGTTTCAAGGTTAATGGTGACACATCCCACATCTTAGCTTCTGTCACTACAGAAAGAAAAACATGCCCGAAGGTATTCCAACTGTTTACCTATAAATTGCAATAAAAAGTCCATTACATAGACCAGAGTACACTCATGAAAATCAATGAAGTCAATACAACTTTAAAAATAATCTTGTTTACAAATCCACTTACATTGCAGTATATGAAGCCTATATTCTCACTGGTATATAACTAGATTTTAGTTATTAGGTTACCAGCTGAATAAACTAAATAGTTTGTATATGAATACATTTGCAAGTGTAAAATCTTTCATTATTTTCTAAGTTGAAAGAATAGCTTTTACTTGAGGCCCCTTTACTTTCTATTTATGAATAAAGAATTCAGAAAATAGGTTGGATTAAACAAGGAAGGAAAAAGAAACTTGAATTAAATAGTTTGCATCTTGATTTAGCAATGCAGACTGCACAGCCTTGCTCCCATATAAGTCTCAATTTCCCTAAAACATTTCTGTTTTCTGGTATAAAGCCACTTCCAGTCAAGATAGGTTTGCTTTCCAAGAGACTGTCTCTTTTCGAGGCATGGACAAATATTTTAAATGTCAGGGTAGAATGTTTCTAGAAAATACAACCTTGTTTTAATTTTCATTATAAATTACTTTAAGATGTGTAAATATTTGAAATATCTTTGTGTAAATAACAGGATTTTCCTTGTATTCCACTTTTGAAGTGTGCTCCAACCATTTTGCTTATAGCACTTACTGAATGTCCGTTTGCTTTAAGCCATTATTGCTTTAACCCTTTAAAATATGATCATCATGTGTTCAGAAAATAAAGAAAATTCTTTGTAGGTATGCATATATAGCAAGAAAAAGAGTTTTCACTAGTCTTTTTCACAGTATGTCTTAGGAGGAAAGTGGCTGCAGTTCCTGACTAGAGACCTTTAGTCTCTTGATAGTCTCCTTCCCTGCTTAAAGAAATCTCACACAGTAGGAGTCTGAGCACCAGTGAAAAAAGAAAGGTCAGTGATTAGCAAGGGCTAGGCACTATGATGTTATTTTGTCTCTAAAGATAACTAAAATGGGTCATGTGTTGCGCTGAAGTGGATATAGTACATCTCAGTGTGTGAAGACAATGAAATTAAAGGTCAGGTTGTCTTCGGGGATGGTGAGAAAGCAACTTGGCTTAAGAGGTCATGTTCTACTTCATGGTCCAGCCTGTCTATAAAGACAGAATTTCAAATACAAAGCTAACTCATCTTAACAATAAAAGAGAACCTTTTTAAAACACTCCACCAAGTCCTGGGTGTTCTAAGATGCATTTCTTGCATTCAAGACCAAGGACTTGATCCCACATCTGTCACAGAATTGTGTGGGTATGGACACCTTTCTGCTATTGTGGGTCTTAATTTGTAGAAAGACAGAGGTTTGGGGTCATTGACTATTTCTAAATCAATAAACAGAAACATTTCCATTTTTCCTTTTCAATGTCTTGAGTGTAGAATTTACATCGGTTACCTGTTCCCAAAGGAACAAATAGACACCTAAAATCATTCCATTTCTTATCATGGGGTTACATAAAATTACCATATAAATTACAATCCATAAGTCTACTGTATGAATCTTATCCAAGATTGCAAATTCTACTTGCCTAAGTTTCAATAATTATAAGCCAGTTAATCAGAGAACTGTGCAGAACTACTGCAAATAGTTTATCAGATACAGGTTCCCAATTTAGACTGTTAAGTAGAGATTAGTAAGAGGAGAAAAGTGTGGGCATAAAGAACTTCAAACGTATGGAAACAGCCTCTCAGTTAGAATTTGGGGAATGTAGAGAAAAGTCAACTTTATCAGAGGCATGAGATGAGTTGTTGATGGATGTTTAACTACCTTTCAAAATGGTATTTGAGAAGTAAGGACAATATAATAAGTGGATCAGGTATGTAGAAATAAGGTACTCCAATGTTTGCAATACTATCATTTGGGAAACCCAGACAGGAAAATTATATTGAGAGAAGGAAGCCTAGGCGCTTCTGTACAGAAAAAAAGATGTTATCACTCTATTGAAGGGAAATCCTACATAATGGTAAAACATTTTACTATCTATACTTCTAATAGAGTATTGGAATCTAGAATATGCAAAGAACACAAAAAGAAGTCAGGCAGTGGTGGCATGTCTTTAATGGTGATCAGGAGTGGGACCATGAATTTCCACGTAGAATGACAAAAGCTTTAAAGGAATTTTGGAAACAAGAGTATGGAGAAAAGCATGGGTTCTTGGTAGCAGCAATTTTCTCAGGTGGACTCTGTTTTGCTAGCAACAAGCAGAGATGCAACGTGGCTCGCTTAAGAGTTACAGTAAAGACAGACTTGAATGAAAAATAAAAAGCTCTAAAGGTATACAGTGTGTTTAAAAATACATGTAGGATTGAGAGAGAAAAAAAACGGCATAGTGGTAAATAGAGAAGCCGAATGTGGTGGCACACGCCGGTAGGATTTGCTCCAGAGGCAGAGGCAGGCAGATTTCCAGAGAAACCCTGTCTCAGAGAAATAAATGGATAAATAAAAGTAAAAGAAATAGATTAATAATAATAGATAAATAAACAAGCCATGTAAAGATGGAAAATATACAGAGAGTCTGGATACTGTATGCTATTGTATTTTTCAGTTTTTTGATTGCTAAAGGAACAACTGCTAAAGTACACTGGATTATAAATGCTGCTAAATTAATTCAACTTACATGTTTTGAAAATGCCTTGACTTCAAATTTTAAGTATAAGTATATGTTACTTTGGAAAAGAGTTTTTGTTTATGTTTCCACAGACAATAAAAAGCTGAGGATTCCTTCAAGGCTTCTGTGGTTTGATGAAACAAGACCCATGGAAGCAATGGCCCAAGTGATTCAACATCTAAAACAGCTAAGATGATGCAGCTTTACAGACCCCGAAAATAAGGACTTATACAGGTTTCTGAGTTTTGTCATGATCCCCATGGTATGAACAGTGCCCCCTTCCAGCACGAAGCAGTTTGGAATGAGCAACATCCAAATCCCCATATTGTTTATAAATCTTTGTTTTCATTTGAATGGGGTTGCTTATAATTGGTCAATGATCACAACCAATCTCTTTTTAAAGGAAAAAGGGGATTATGGTATGGAAATGAGTACTTTGTATTGGTATGGTTATTCATTTATTGATACAAATTCAAGGTCAATTTTGTGATGTGTATATTTATCCTCTTGATTAAGTATTGTGCTTATACTGATCTTTTAAAATGTAACGCATAATTGAATACAGACTATAGATAGTTACTTACAATAGTCAGAACTTATAGTTAGGTTTTCTAGACATACAGATATATATTTGAGATAGATAGATAGTCTTCGGACCTTTCAAAGACCTTCAGAAAGTGGCATTTAAAATGTTTTAGGGTTTTCTTGACAATGAGAAATGTCTGCTCCTGGCACACCAATTATGTCTGAGAGGAAGATGGGCATCGAAGAAACTCATTATGGAGTTTGCTTTCAACATGGCAAGATCAGCCATTTGGGCAAGAAACTGCTCTTGCCTGGACTGTTTGACTGTTACTGTATAAACTGGATATGCAGGACCCATAGGAAAGTGACTGCTGAACTCAAACAGTCCTTCAGGTTTCCTGATTTATGGAAGAGTCTACGAGACTTTCTGCAGGACACAGAAAAATGACTGACAGATTGCCGATACAGATGGACAGTTTGAAATTTCCTGCTTTGCTGAAAAGACTTCCAGACACACTGTGGCCTATGGGCTGAAGATGGATGCCCCAATGTTACAGAGGAACTTCATGTGACTGTCCAGGCAGCAAGATGTCTCTGTAAATCCTAGTGTTTATGTATTATCCTTCTGTGGTCTTTGATGGCATTGAAGGCAGATATTTATAATTATATTTTTCCTTAGCTATGATAAAAGATAAGCTATATATAGGACTTTGGACTCACAACGATGGGATAGATGATATTTTCTTTAACTCTTGCTGAATGTTGATGGACAAAATATTGTAACTGTGTTCTTGCTTGATAGCTGTTCTGCTATATATAATTTGACTATGTTAAAGTTAAAACCTTTCTTTTATTTAGACAGAAAAGAAGAGATGATGGGGAAGTCCTGTGTATATGTCAATAAAGCACTGTTGGCCAATGGGGAAGCAAGATAGGTGGGACTAGGAGAAGAGGAGTACTCTGGGAAGGAGAAACACAGGGAGTCACGATGTAGCTGCCATAGGGATAAGAAGTCCGGACCTTTCTCCGGTAAGAGAAATACTTAGATGTGTTACATAGTTAAGTCAGAGCTAGCCAGCAAGAAACAAACAAACGGCCAACAGCTTCATAATTAATACAGTGTCTTGTGTGTTATTTGGGGACTGCAATGTGGCAGAGCCCAAGCAGCTGGGGGGGGGGATAAACCAAAGCAGTTGGCAGAGGAAAAGGCTTCACTCAACAGTGAGGACAATATAATAAATGGATCCGGTATTTAGAAGTAAGGTACTCCAATGTTTGCAATACTATCATTTGGGAAACTCAGATAGGAAAATTATATTGAAAGAAGGCAAACCTATGTGCTTCTGTACAGAAAAAAGATGTTATCACTCTATTGAAGGGAAATCCTACATAATGGTAAAAGATTTTTACCATCTATACTTCTAATAAAGTATTGGAATCTAGAATATGAAAAGAATACAAAAAGAAGTCAAGCAGTGGTGGCATGTCTTTAATCCCAGCACTCGGAAGGCAGAGGCAGTTAGATATCTGTGAGTTTGAGGCCAACGTAGTCTACAAAGATACACAGAGAAACCTTGTCTTGAAAAATAAAAAAATGAATTAAAAACATAAACACCAAGGAATTAAATAAATTAAACCATGGACAAAGAACTGAAAGGAGAGTTTTCAAAGATGAAACTCAAGTGACTGAGAAATACTCTTTAAACTTTGCAACACTCTTAGTCATTAGGAAAATGAAAATCAAAATTTATTTGAGATTTCATTTTATTCCACTCAGTGCTTAATATTTTTAGAAAATGACAATAAGAGCATGCATGGATGTGAAAATAGGGTAACACTTATTCACTTGTTTCTTGGTTCCATTTTCTTGGAAATGTTTTCTCTTATTTCACCCTAAGATGGCATCTATGTTTCATTGTGTGGTGTGTTTCTTGAAGGGATGGATCTTGCTTGCCAATCTAATCTGCTAGTTTGTGTCTCTTTATTGTGGAATTTAGATATTGATGTTAGGAGTTATTATTCAATTCTAGCATTAGCAGTCATTAATAATAATTAACAATGCTTGGTAATAGATATGGATCTACCTGCAATGTTCTACATGTCAGTATCCAGTTATTCCAGCACCATTTGTTGAAGATGCTTTCTTTTTTCCATTGTATCATTTTAGCTTCTTTGTCAAAAATAAGGTGTTCCTAGTCGTGTGGGTTAATATTAGGAACCCGTTACCTATGGAGGGATACTATTGCAGCCCAGATACACGAAAGAGGGTCTAGGACCTCCCCCAAAGGATGCGGTGGACTTTGATGGTCCCCCATGGAGGCCCTCACTATCCTTGGGGTGTGGGTGGGAGAGTGGGATGGGTGGAGTTAGTGTGAGACAAGGGAGGATGAGGTGGCAAGGGAATGGGTGATTGATATGTAAAATAAGATTGTTATTCTTTTTGTCATCTGCCATAACTTATCTGGTCTTAGGTTTTCATGTACTTTAGAAGTGTCAGATATTAGCTCCATCTCATAGAATAGGTCCTAAATCAAATTTTTAAAATGGAAAAATCATGTTTCTGCTATAAGTGTCATTGAGTATAACAACTACACCCTAGGTTAGGCCCACTGCCCAGGCAAACACTAATGGAAATCTGGCCTTTTGTGGAAGTTTTGTTTTGTCCCTTTTTCGCCTTGTTTTTCTGTTTGTCTGTTTTGATTTTCATTTCATAGTGATTTTTTGTGTAAGTTTTCATGACAGAAAGACAGAAAGAAAACATTAATTTGTGTTGGTAGGAAGGTGGAGAGGATCTTAGAGGAATTGTGGGAGATGAAAGATGAGTACAAATATATGGGAAAAATTAAATAAGAAAGCTTAAAGAATTCTGAAAATGATAATGAATTATCATTGAACAATGTGCCATTCCTGTCCTTGTGGTAGTTGTTTCTGTGTGTTTTCTTATATTTCTTTTGCTTAACTGCTCTGAAATTGTCCATATTTCTCTGTGATCTCTTAGATACATGTATCCTTGTCTTCAAACTTCATTATTCCTTTCAGTATCCTCTGGAGAGCTGGCATAATGATCATGAATTCTTTTTTTTTTTTATGAGACAGGGTTTCTCTGTATTGTTTTGGAGGCTATCGGTCCAGCCCGGCCTCGAACTCACAGAGATCCGCCTGCCTCTGCCTCCCGAGTGCTGGGATTAAAGGCTTGTGCCACCACCGCCCGGCTTGGTCATGAATTCTATTAATCTACTTTTGTAATAGAAAAATTTTATTTCCCCTTTAATTTTTATTGACAGTTGTGCTTTTATAATTTTCTGGGTTTACAATGATTTTATTCAGAACTCATAATACATCTTCCCAGGCCCTTCTCAATTTAAAGGGTTATGTTGAGTAAAAAGATATTCTAATGGGATTCCCTTTATCAGTGACTTGCTGTTTCTCTCCTTAAGCTTCCTTTGTTCTCATTTTCATTGTTTTAATTATAATATTTAATTATAATGTCCTTTGAGAATTCTTTTTCTGGTCCTATCTGTTTGGATTTCTGAAGTCTCCTTCTTCCTGGATAGGCATCTGATTTAGAATTGTTCTTCTATAATTTTATTAGTAATATTCTCTATGGCTTTGCTGTGTTGTTTTTCTCTTTACTCTGTTCTGAAAGTTAGATCTCATGATGTCCCAGAACTTTCTGTTTATGTTTAGTTTTACTGAGTAAAATTCCTCTATGCTATCCTCTATTCCCAATGCTCTGGTTTCCACATAATCCATTCTTTTTTTATCATTTTTTATTTTAAATTTTAAATAGCTTGTTTTACATGTCAATCCCAGTTCCCTCTCCCTCCCCTCCTCCCGCACTCCCCTTCCCCCTCCCTCCCACCCTATTGCCAAATCCTTCCACATAGGGGATATCTAGAGTCTATCATTTTACTCTTGGTAGGGTCAAGGCACTCCCCTAAGAGTCCAGGCTGAGAGAGCATCTCTCTTTGTGCTATAGGCACATGAAGACAGTTTGTATACCAGGGATAGACACTGATCCACAGCTCAGGGCCCCATAGGTTGCCCAGGCCTTCTCACTGACACTCACATTTGGGGGGTCCAGATCAGTCCCATGCTGGCCTCCCCACTGTCGGTCTGGGGTCCAAGAGCACTCCCCTGTTCAGATCAGCTGTCTCTGCTGGTTTTGCCAGCCCATTCTTTGCCAATTTGCTCATCACTCCTCTCTCTCTGTCACTGGGTTCCTTGGGTTCAGTTCAGTGCTTAGTTGTGTGTTTGCCTCTGCTTCCATCAGTCACAGGATGAAGGCTCCCGGATGGTTATAGACATCAAGTTCATTATCAGGAATGGGCATTCGAGGTGGTCCCTCCACTATTGCTTAGCTTGCCAATTGATGTTATACCTTTAGATCACTCGAGGTCACTCTGGTGCCTGATCTGTCTTCGATCCTATGATTCCCTCTTCCCCCTATTCTACCCCCACCCCCTCAACTTCCTGTTCCCCCATGACCAACTCCCTTCCTCTTTAACCCCTCTATTCTTCCCAGGTCCCACTCCATTCTACTGGTAAGAGTTTCATTTAGTTTTTTTTTCCAACATCATTTCAGTTTGGGTTTTCTTCAGCACTCCTATCTCTATTTCCATACCTTATATTCATTTTCTCATTTATTTTTTTGTTTTTTATTTGTTTATTTTTGTTTGTTTGTTTGATTGATTGACTGATTGGTGGAAAGATTGACTCATTGGTGGATTGGCTGATTGAATGATTAATTGTTCTCTTTAAGTACCCATGTCTTCTTTGAATTTTATGAAGAAACAACCATTCTTTTGAATTCTTTATCTAGTATTTCTTCTACATCATTTTCACCAGTGGCCATTGTTACTTGATTAGTGATCTGTGGAGAGACATGTTGTCTGGTTTTTCATTGCTTCTGCTTCTGTCCTGGCACTTGCTCGTTTACAGTTTTTCCTTGGTTGAGTTTTTCTTTCTTTTTTATTTCTTGTTTTTAAATTTCTAGTTACCATTTTTTCTTTCAGTGTTGGTATTAGCAATGTTCAGTAGAAGACTAAGTCTAGCTGGGTGAAGGGAGGTGTTCCTTCTCTAGGAAGGGATAATATTTAGCCTGGAGGTTCTATGTTAGGTATTCCTCATAGAGTTGGATTTTGTTCTGTTTCAGGTTGTGTTTCCAATCTAGGTGTGCAGCTTTTTCTGTAAGTTATGAAATGTTCCATGCTTAAGGGTTTTACCCAGAATCAGATCTTATACACAACCTGGTTCCTTGGCTACTGTTGAAGTCACTGGAAAATGTGAAACTTCCTTAATACCTGTGTGCTTACCCTTAATCCAGTCCCCACCTTGAGTCCTCAGTTTCCTCTGAAACCACTGAAAGATACAGAACTCAGACCAACCAGAAGACCTTACCTTGGTTCAGGGTGAACCATTTCCTTAGTCTGTAGCAACAGTTATCATTCTTAGGTAATTTTAAAAACCTATTTTCAACATAATAAAATGGGCAAAAAGAAAAGCAGTCAAAACATTGGCCAAGAAAAACAGACAATGTTATAGAGTTCTGGCATGATAAATAAAAGACCCAGAGACTGGTATTGTGGCTCAAGCTTTAAGCTGAAGATCAGAAAAGCAAAACAGCCATCCACTAGCTCTTACCTCTACCTCAGCTCAGACCAAAGGGGTTATCCTCAAACTGTTCTCAACTTCACTGCTCCTCAGATTCACTCAGACTTCTATGCTCTCCTCAATGCGACTAGAGACTAACTCTCAGACTGAATACTTCTAACTCTTCCACCTTTCAAATCCTGGGATGAAAGGCATGAGCACTGATTCACTCTCCAGTAGCTCACGGTGATCTTGTACTCAGAAATCCATCTGCCTTTCTCCTGAGTTCTTGAATTAAAGGTTTAAACCACCACTGCCTTAACTCTATAGCTAACTAGTGTGACTGCTTTGCTGTTTTGATCTCCAGTGGCCTTAATAAATCATAAACAATATATCGCCCCATACAGCAACTCATTTCAGGGTTCTAAAATGTGGAGATTCTCAGTTACATGCATAGAAAAGGTCAGCTGAACTTATGGAGTCATTTATTTCCTATAGTTTATGCTCCTATTGTATCTTCTTTGACAAGCATCCCAAGAACTGTGTTTCCTTTAGTATATTCCATTCTTTCTAGGTCAGGGGCCTCTACTGCCACACTTAATTATGAGGCTTTTGAGTTAGTCAAGCTCATCTACAATTCCCAGAATCTCAAGATCAAATGATTGGGTTGCTAATATGCTATATTGTCCCCCATATGTGTCAAAACTAAGGACACTTACCACAGTGTTGAGATCCATACAAACAGAGGAACTTTCTTAGGATTATCAAAGCTCATTAAGTGAAGATGAAGAGGTGGTTTGATTGTTTATGATTTCCACACAAGCATGAAGAACTATTTTGGGGTATACTTATAACCTTACTGGAGGTTGGGCATACAGGGAAATTCTTGAAATTTGTTGGACAATTCGTCTGGATAGACTTATGAGCTCCAGGCTCAGTGAAATCCTCTGTCTCAAAACAAGCAAAGAAATAAATAAGGGTAAAGTTTTTGAGGACGATAATAGACAATGACCTCTAGCTTCCACATAAACACATACACATACAAACACACATCTACACATCCAAGAGCACGCACAGGCACACTCAAACTCACATTTGAATATAGGCATATATTTATACCATACTCGTATGAAGAAAAACAAATATAGAAAATATTAATTAACCATTTGGATTATGCAACTGTGAATTCCAGTAGTCCAGCAATGTATAGCAATGAATGGATACAGGGATTGGCCCATCCTTTGACCTCAGGCTCAATGTTTCAGTTATTCTTAGTTGGTGAGCACCTCCCAAGGTATGGTAGTGTGGGACTATCTCATTCTTTGTGCTTCAGAGGCTGGGCTGAGCCCACTGTTGCCTCCTCATTTTGACCTGTCAGCTTTAGGCCTCTCTAAACTGTCTCACCCCAAGGCTGCAGCAGATTAAAATTTGACTTCCTTCCTTTCACTTGTTTCCTGGTTTCAAGCTCTTAGTGAAGTTTAGTTTAAACAATGAGTTCCCTTTTATGATGGCACCCAGTCACCACAAGTAGTGACAAGATAGAACTCTTCATTACTGATTCTTCTACCTTCTTGCTGTAATAGAGGCTTTGAGGCGTTTGGGGTTTATCCTGAGTGCAGGGATGCCTAGCCTACTTTTAGAGTGTGTGTGGTCTCCTTTCTTCTGCCCAGGAGCCACCCAGATGGAGCTATGTGCAGCCTGGCTTACTTCTCTTCACTGTTTCACTCGTGCTTTTTCCCAGACTGTTAAGTGAATGACTTCAGTGAAGCTTCAAAGCTCCTTGCCCTTCCTTTGGAACAGAGGTTGTTTATAATTAGCCCATCAGTCCTCATTCACCAAACCACACAGACTTCTTGTCTACCATTTGCCTGAACATAAATCTCAAAAGTTTCTTTTATCTCATAATTAATATGCATCATTCACCTGAACTGATTGGTTTGTAGTTTTCATCATTTTGTATTCAATTAAACTTTAATTAGGTAATTTGTGTATAGTTAGTGTATCAGTCATTTCAGGTCTAAGAATTCCATTATCTTTCCTTTATCATATTGTCTGTTGAAATTACTTGTCTGCTTCCTCGTTGTGAACTGTCATTCTTGTCTTTCCTCTAAATAGTATAGTCTCCGCTTATTAAATGAAGTAATTATTAATTCACTTTAATGTAATTATATAGTGAGTTTTAAGACCCCTGTCTTATTATTGTCTTTGATCTGTCTCATTTACTCCTTCCTTTATGCTTTATTTTGGAATTTGATAACAGTCTTTTTAATTTAATTTATTTATTTATCTGTATATTCTTGGGTGTTTTGACTGCATGCCACCTGTGTGGTTCCTGGTGCCCACAGAGTCCAGAAAAGGGCACCAGATTCCCATGGAATGGGAGTTACAGAGATTGTGTACCCAATCCAGGTTCTGAGAATTGAATCTATGTCCTTTGAAAGAGCAGCCACTGCTTTAAACCACTGGGGCATCTGTTGTCCCTGCCTAATAGATTTTATGTGTTTAATGAAATTTCCCCTTTGGGCTTTTGGACATAGACTTCAAATAATTTCTATAAGTTAGCATTTTCCCCATAGCCAACTCTGCCTTTTGAACCTGGTCATATTTTTTTTTCATTAACTGGTTATCCTGTCCTATGTACTTTAACTTCTTGAGTAAGAACCATGTCCTGTCCTCTACTCTTTATATGCTAGGAATGCTCTTTCTTTTGTGACCACTTAAGCTGTTTTCAGATGTTTCCAGATGTCCTCTTCTAAGAAACAATTACAACTTGTTTAGAAGTGCTCCAGGAATACTATGCAACAGCAAGGAAAAGGTTATTATGTACATAAGGACAATATAGTACCTCTTCATGTGATAGTATATAGGAATCATACATCAATAAAACTATGTTCTTAATATCAGATGTTATTGTGGAATTTGTTTTATATGTACTATGAGAATCAAACCATATAAAATGCAGTCAATTTTGCTCTAAATACACATTTTCCTTGAAACTTAAGTAACAGTTATCTCCCATGTTTGCCCACATATTTAACATTTCTATTGCTCTCCTTGTCTTTTTAAAAATACCAGCTTCAGTCTCGTGTCTTAAGAATTTTATTTATGTTTTTTATGTTACAAGTACACTGATAACCATTTCTGTACATTTTAGATACAAGATGCCTTTCATGTATTCCAAGTCCAGCTTGGGCTGTGAACTTTTGGGATTTATGGAGACTCCATTGCCTTCCACCATTCATAATTAATAATAGGAAGTCAATACTCACCTGCAGTCATTAAGTGTGTAAAATATCTATTTTTCTTACTGTTTTAAAGATTTATCTTCTTTACCTTTTAGCCAGTTAACTCTGTCAAGACTTATCTGTTGTCTTACTAAAGGATTTTTGAGGGAAACATTTTTATCTATTAACTTTTCAAATATTTTTCTCCTTCTTCTGTCTAGACTTTCTACCTTGGGCCCCCATTACAATTATGCCTGTCTAATTGCTATAGACTAACCAATCATCATGAATCTTTTTTATTTATTTTTCTTCTTGGCTTTCAATGCCTTTTTCTCTCTGATTGATACTTAGGTGTAAAAATTCTGTTACTCTACTTCATATTTATGAGTTCTCTTCTTCAGTCCCATTGTTCATGAGGGTAGTTACTGAAGCTCTCAGGTCTAGCAATCCTTTTTTCATTCTTTTTTCACTTTCATCATTTTTAGGTTGGAATTATAAATCTCTTACTATGATTCTGTAAATCACATCTTTCAACATGCACTTCAGTATTTCAAAATATTTGTTTGAGAACCAATGCCTTATTGTCTTGATAATGGAGTATTTTTTCTTTGACTACAAATCATAAAGCAAATATGATTATATGTTGATTTGTGTTTACAATAATTATAAGGATTCTGGATGCTAATATTTACTCTGAAGGAATATTCTTTTTGTCCGGTAATGGTTTGAAAACTTTCCTGGACTTTTTTGCTGCTAATAGGATTTGTTGTATTTTTCGTTAGAACCTAGTTAGTTTGCTATTGAATTTGGTCTGAGAATACGAAATACATAGTAATGTCCGTTGCTCTTTCTGAATGTAGAATGCTAGTTGATACATTTTCACTGTAGTTGCAATGGAACTCAAGCATATGAATGCTGCCTGATTTCAGCATCAAATTCCAACTTTTAAACTATTAATACTTTATTGTAACTGCCAAAACAGAATTGGAGATGATCTAACAGATGCTTGTGCCCTTGCCTTTGATTATTAGACAATTAAAGCAAGAAATTTAATTTCCTCCAGTATTTTCATGCTGAGAGAAATGAAAACATAAGATCCTGGTATTAGCAAATGAGAAAGCTTGTCTCCCTAAAATAGACCACATCATTTTGAGAACTTTTCAGATTAACTCATAAAAGAGGCTTGAGTCCAGACACTGAGGGTCAATGATTGTTACCTTGATCATGTCTTGAGCAGAACTGCTTAGTTAAACATGCCTCTAACCCTATACTTAAACTTAAGTCAAATCTCTAGACTCTATAGACAGATTTGGTAATGAACATGCTCTTTGTTCATCTTCTTTTATCTCTTTTGCTATTTTCCTATATAATTGGCCTGTTGAGAATGTGAGGCCAAACCTAGCTAGCCAGGCCCAGATCTGGATCTAATAATCTGCTAACACTATTAGCTTTCTTGTGTGGGCTAGCAAGATGACTCAGTAGTTAAAGTACTTTTATGCAGGCCTAATAGCCAGAGTTCTATGTCCTCCTTCAACAAGGGGGCAGGAGAACATACTTCCGATTGTTGTTGACCTCCAAACAAGTGAGTCAGCACACATTCAGAATACAACATATGTAAAAAGGATTTTAATAGATCTTTTGTGTGATACATAGAAAACTCAGTTTGTATTCAAAAGCTCATAGTTAATAGTCTTACAAAGTTTGGGAATCTCTTTTGAGAAACTCCCCTTGCCTTACGATTATGTCTTTAACGGCTCAATGTTCTGGTTATTATGGCCCTGAGTCTTTCTCTGACCTACAAAAACACCATGGGATATTCTGGTTTTATTTCTCTGTGTCATAGCAGAATGCTACCACCATGCAGAGAATTGGGTGATGGGAGGATACTTCATGTGTATTTCCTGAACTTACCATTTTCTACCAGGGAAGAATATTTACCTCATATAATACTCAGTCTTAAAGCCATTTATAGAATGTGTAGCAATGGATAGGCAAGTCAAAAATTTTGTGTAATTATTAAGAAAGATTTCATATCTTTGTTTTCTTACAAATGAATGCATTTGGCTAAGAAATAAGCATAAATAATAAAAAGTCACATGCAGTAAAAAGTACAAGTTGTATATTTTCTTTACAATTATTTTGAAATCTTATTTTATTTTTGTTATGGCATGTATATATATATATGCACCACATGTGCGCAGTATTCTTGAAGTCCAGAAGAGGGTATCAGATCCCCTGGGACAGGAGTTACAGGTGACTAACCTATTAACCTCTGTAGATACAGGGAATTGAATCTAGGTCCTCTTGAAGAACAGACAATCTTCTTAACCACTGAGCCATCTCTCCAGTCCCTATCTTTGAGTAAAAATACTTTCCATTGCATTGATTTATTTTTATGCCTGTATGTACATGTGTAAGGGCATGCACATGCCATAAAGCATGTGAACACTAGAGTACAACTTATGATATTTGTTCTCTCCTTTCAACACTTAAGCCTAAAGGATTTAATTTAGATCTTCAGACTCTATGACATCTGCAGATACCATGTGGGACATCTTACCAGCCTCCATAAAGTGCCCATTTACAAATACTAATACTGGCCGGGCGGTGGTGGCCCACGCCTTTAATTCCAGCACTCGGGAGGCAGAGGCAGGCGGATCTCTGTGAGTTCGAGGCTGGGCTGGACCAATAGCCTCCAAAACAATACAGAGAAACCCTGTCTCATAAAAAAAACAAAACAAAACAAAACAAAAAAACCAAATACTAATACTGGTAAATCATACTAGCTTACATCATTTGGTTTGTTGATGCTAAAAATCATTAACCATAATAACGGAGAACAGAAAACTGGTACAGACATGTTTGTTAGCCATCATACAGTTGTTGAATGAACTCAGCAGTGTAGGTAAAGAGATTGGTACATAGTTAAGTATATTGTGATGCCACATACCCTTTTATATTAATGAAAATATGAAAAGCTCCCACTAAACTATCAATAATATTTATTACAATAGTACTTGTGATGAGAACATGGCTAATGCATAATGTAGAACAATCTGGATGTGTGGATTAACTTCCAATAGCCTATAAAAGATGAAGATAACTGTGGTGGCAGATAATGCTTAATTGCATATTTCAAAATATCACCTAGGAAAAATATAAGCATTGCCAACAACTAAATGTCTAAGTGTGTGTGTGTGTGTGTGTGTGTGTGTGTGTCTATGTATATAAATATTTGAAGTAATTGAAAAGGTAATTGATAAGCCAGTTATTCTGATCTTATCTTGAAATTGAAAATTTTACACACTTTAGCCCATAAATAGATACAGTGGCATACCAATTAGCATATATAATGTCAAAAATGATGAGTAAGAAAATTCTAGCATTCTAAATGACAGATGTTTATTTACATTAACTAGACTGGCTGCTATTATGAATCTATGACATAAATATGATCTTTACTTCTAAACTTGTGAAGAATAAAGCAAGAATCTCAGATTAGAAACCGTCTCAAAATTGCAAACCTAGGATCATTGTGTACTCAGGAGATTCTTATTAAAATAATACACTTTTGCCAACTTCCTTTGTCTACTTATCTTCCAAGTTTGTTCTAAGAATTTGTGAACTCACTCCCTGACTGTTCTTTTGATTGTTTTTACAATTAACACCTTGTTAACTGTGGACAGGTGTTTCCCAATAGGGGGCTAGTTTCCAACCAGGTGTTAATGAAAAGAAACAAGAAAGTTAGGTTAATAAGACACAAGAAAACTGTCATGTATCTGAAGCAGGGCTGTAAATTGGCTTGTTCTGTCAAGGGAGAAATATACTTTTGTTGAAAAACTATTCCCAGCTTCCTGCCAATTTTCAAGTGCATTTTGTAATTCTTTGAATTTGATTTTAGTAATTAACATAAAATTTGCTGAGCTGATTGATGTAAATTTAGCTTTGATCATTGATTTTCTATGAAAATGAGTGCTTTATGAACTCTCTTGTGAATATTCATTGCTAAAAATTTACTTTGGAATCAAATGTTACAACAGGGATGTAGGATAGGATAGCATACATATCAACAATATTTGTTTCAAAACTACTCTTTTGTAGACTAAACATGTTTCATCAGTTTTTTATCTGTTTTAATTTATCTGTTTTGTGTGTTGGACTCCTTTGACTGCATGAATGTCTATACCACATGTGTAAAGTATCCTCTACAGCCAGAATGTTGGACCCTTCCCCCATAAGGACTACTAATCAGCTTGTGACTATGAGCAAGCATATCCTGTTCCCCTCCTTCCAATCAGGCCTGAATACAAGTTCCTGTTTTCTGTCCATCATTACTGTCTGAATTCGTGTCCCTGTTACCCACTCATCCTTATTGCCAGCGGGCCTTGGGAATGTGAGTTCTGACCTTGGTAGTTTTCTGCCATGCCTGCTGACTGTTATATAATACTTCCTTCTTGTGACTATAAATGCGATTCTCCTTGCAAGAATGAGCCTTTATCTTTTGCCTCGGATAGTAGATCAGTATTTATCCCTGGCATACAAGTGGACTTTGGGAGCCCATTCCACATAGAAGGATGCTCTCTAAGCATGGATACAGGAGGGAGGGCCTAGGCCCTGCTTGAGATGATATGACAAACTTTTAAGATCCCCCATGGAAGCCCTCATCCTCCCTTGGGAGCAGGGGTATGAGGTGAAGGTTGGAGGGGTTAGTAGGGTATGGGGGAGGAGGGGAGGGAGAGGGAACTGGGATTGACATGTGAAGTAAGCTTGTTTCTAATTAAAAATAAATTTAAAAAGAAACAAAATATTAATAAACCTAAATGTTTGCCCCAAGAGAAGATTTATTACATTGAATTTATGCATGATATTTGGGGAGAAATGATATTCATATCTCAACAATATGATACAGTTTTTCATTTAATACTCCCATTTTTCTATGATCTCTCACATTTTATGGCTTATTGGCCTTTACAGTTTTTTTTTAATCTTTATATCCCGTACTCAACCTCCTGGTTATGAGTGTGAACTGTCAGTCAATCCTGTTTGCTAATATTTTTCAATAATACCACTATGTTTTTTAATTTTACCTTAACATTAATTTTTTATATATGCATTTGTCTGTGTAGGAGTGCTTTTGAGGAAATATATAGGTGCCTGTGGGAGGCTATCCTCAGACTTATAACCCAATGGAGCTGGTATTACCTGTGGTTGTGATCCTGAGAGTCACAACCACAGTGCCCAGGAACTGAACTTGGGGATCTTGGGAAGAACAGTAACAGTTTACAACCAAGGAGCAATCCCTGTAGTTCCACCATTGCTTTCTTACATAGTCCAGCTTTATTAGTTTATTTGTGTGTGTGCACATGCATGAGCACAATCACGTGGTTCAAGGTGGTCATGTCATTGTCAAAGGATTTACTGTTGATACAGTACCAGTGCTGTGACCAGACATTTTCAGTAAATCTGTTATTACTTGTTTAATTAACTACCTAATAATTTTCTTTGATTGTATGTAATGTAATTATTATCATTGCTAATCAATAAAATTATTTCCTAATGGTAAAATAGTTTTGGATTAACCAGAGACTCAATAGCTATGCTGGCATTTTGTGCTGTTAAGGTTATCTTTTTATTTCTTTTACTTATCGCTTGTGAGATATGGTCACACTAGGAGACCAGACTTGAGGCAAACCTGCTGAGTAACTCAGGCTACCCAGGAACTCTTAATCTAGCTGCCTTGGTTTTCTAAATGCTGAGTTGACAGGCATGTGATGTGACAAATTGTGCCACCGTGATTACTTCCTGTCCTTAATTTTAATTGTAATATTTTATGGTTGACAATGTGATGGTTGCTGTATATTTACGGTGAAAAGTTGTTACTGGATAGAACAAATTCCAATTCATTTAAACTTTGCTAAGATACTATGCCAAGATGTGTACAGAAACATGTCATTTATTTTTCCTACATTATTTTCAACTGTCATCTATCAATATTGTAAAATATATTAACAGATTTTTAAATGGATAATCTTTACTAGTTAGCTAAAATAGCTTTTCATGCAATGTTGTATAAATCTGGCAGTATTTTCACAAAGATTTTTGCTTAATATTCATAATATTTACCCTGCATTTTATCCTAACATTAGAATATTAGAATCTATCTCTTTAATGACTGTGGTGACTTTTTAGCTTTATAGTAATTTGATTAAAAAAATGTAATTTGCTAAACATTTATATCTTTAAAGTCACTAGAACTTGTGAATGAATTATCTCAGATTGATTTCAAATTCAACTGTATGGTATTGATGATTTCTGGTTTTCTAGATTGGGGATATTTTATAATAATTTAAATTTATTTTATTTTATTTATTTTGTGCTTTTAAAGGTATTGTTTTTAAAAAGTTAGAGGCAGGTAACATTCATGACCACATTTTACAGTGGTAACATGTTGAATACCATATATCAAATCATCCTTAGAAATAAGTAGGCGTATTGTTCTATAGCACTGGTGGGTAATTACTTCTCACTGTAATCTATGATAAATCTTATGAACTCTAAAATGGAGAAATTCAAGACCCCAAGAAGAGAAATGAAAAGGGGAAATGTTAATTGCCCTACTTTGGTCAATATTCATTGTTTTTATTAAAATAATTAGTGCTGCCACTGTTTACAAATACTTTTTATATATTTATCAAAATATGCTTATAAATACTGAAAGAGAGGGAAATGTTGACTGGCTTCTTGTAATCCTTAAATACTGTGAACCTGTATTAAACTTTATGTAATAAATATACCCAATTGCAATAATTTTAAAAGTACGACCTACTAATCTTAGCTTCATAGTTTGGGCTAACGAAACTAATACTTAATATTTATGCCTTGCTTACATTTTCCATTTTACTTTTTGTATTGTTTATGCTTGTTAAAATATGATACAATTTTCTGACATGTTAATCTTTAAATAACCCTATTTAGAGTATGTCAACAATTATTTAAAGAATAAGCATGCCTAATTAATTACCTTTCTTCTCAGTAGCAGAGAAATTCAGAGATAAGAAAGAAAATCTAGACAGACTGAAAGTCACAGTATTCCATAAGTTAAAAAAATTAAAAAACAATCTGGAAAGTGTCAAGAGAGCTAGATCCAGTATTAATCTTTCATTCAGCAGCTAGCACTGTCTCTGAACCAAGGTGTTCATTTGGCTACTCTCCAGCATTGTGTTTGCCAGCTGTCTTCACAGAATGAGCAAATGAAAAGGATTTGATAAACAATTTTATCATTGCCTCTGCTCTCAGAACTGAAGACTGAGGTACATGAAGATTGCATAATAAGTATAGAAATGATGTGCTTAAATTGTCAAAATAAATTTTAAACTTGAGTATATGTATATGTATGTATTATAATGTTTATTTCCTCTAAACAGACATATTAGAAGGTCTTTAATGTTCTGAAGAAAAAATAAACTACTTGGCTCTAATTATCATATTGAAAATGCTCTTGCAATGTTTTAATTCCCTGTCATTTTTCTTCCATTTGCCTGAAGTTGCTGTTCAGAATTTTAAATAATTCATTTACATAAGAATCATTTACTTTGCTTCTGATAGTGTGAATATTTTCATGCAGATTGAAGAGTACTCAGATAAAAACTCCAGGAAATAAGGAAAATATATTCCCAGAAGCCCAAATCAGATCATATAGATCTAATAACCGGCAGTGAATTCATATCATATGTTTGGTGATGCAGAGATGTGAAGTTGTCATCGAGGGGAACATAATTTAGGTAAATGTTCAACTGTACGTGCTTATTTTCTTTTCTGTAGAAATGAAACTGATTCATATATTTCTCCAAATTAATACATATTGTGTAAATCTAAGTTTATGTTGTGCAAAGATCACTGCATAAAAATACAGATCAAAATATGGATTATGACCAGAAATGCAAAAAGATTTCACTTTTCCCAATGTGCTCATGGTCACACAGAAGAAAATTCTAATGAATTTGGAAGCAAGAAGCCAACTATTCTATTCCCTTTGAGCACTCTGAATTTTCTAATGAAGTGAATAGCTCTTGCTGAGCCTCTCAGAAAACCCAATAAAGCTTTTATTAAAATGAACAGAACCAGAAAAGGCAAGACTAAAGTAAATTTTCTTTATAGTTTAATAAGCCCCCTTTCTTTATAAAAAGTACTGAAGTATTTCATTTAAAAAGTCAATAAGACATTCAGAGATGGAGTTTTGCAAAACATCTATTAATTAGACTTTGAAGGATACTACATAGCTGGCAGAAACCACTACTGAAAAAGAGATGCTATTTCAGAATAGCTTCTAAAAGAGTAACAGTTCAACTATGTAACTATAGGCAATAAGATTTGGAATTGAATATTTGAAGCCAACAGTCATGAGTGGCAATGTGTGAGCTTACCCTAGCCTAAGTCAGAGATTCTGTAGAAAGCCTTTTCATCCATGAGTTAGGGTAGAGTTTTCCAGTTTGACCAACACAGTAGTAATAGCAGTCTTTGCAAGACATACACTTCAAGTATTAAATCAGAAGGTTCCTATCTTCCACTAGTCCCATATAACACTATCCTAAAGGCAAAAACCAGTATAAAATATGGCTCATGAGCAAGAACATTTGCTACTTGTGTAGATAATACAAAATTGGTTTCAAGCACACACATGGACCCACAACCAGGTGTAAACAGTTCCTTGGGATACAACACCCTCTTCAGACTTCCATGAGCTCCTACAGCATGTAGTGTACATACACACTCAAGAACACATGCATAAAAGAAATAATTTATAAGAGGTAAGAATCGCCAGGTGTTGGTGGTGCAAGCCTTTAATCACAGCACTTGGGAGGCACAAGTATGTGTATCTCTGTGAGTTCAAAGCCAGCCAGGTCTACAGTGCATGTTCCAGGACAGTCTCCAAAACAATACAGAGAAACCCTGTCTCGAAAAAAACAAAAAAAAGTAAGAGGTAAGAATCTAGAGAATATTTTCATATCTAGAGGGAGGAAAAAGATACAGAATATTATACTCTGTAGACCTGCACAAAGTCATTAGTGATGATTGCCATTTCTAACTAAATAGATGGTCATTGGATAATCTTGTTGGCAAGTATGAATAGTTTACTATTTTTCAGGATTGTGATTAAAATAAATGAGTCTATCCGTGCTTTTTGATATTATAATATTAAACATGGATCTATATTTCTTATGAATTGTAAGTATGCAAATATCTTGAAAACACCCAAGATGATATACCTGTGACTTAGGATAAAATTTTCTATTTTTATTGGACTGTGAGTTTTAAAAGCCTATAATATCACAGGTAGATTTTATTCCTGAGTCATCTGCAGTGGATACATTTCCACATTTTCCATTCCTTCAGCTGATGAGTTGTTATTGAGACTCCCTTTTGGCAGATCTTCCCATCATAACCCTCCTTAAAATGTAAAGGAGGTACATGGAGACATTTGATATGTAGTCACAGTCTTCAAAAGACACACAGTGAAAATCAATGGCTTCTTCCTTTTTCTTGGGCTGTATCAATTATTTTGACTTAATTTCAGTGAATCCAAAAAATGAACAATGCATACCGTTTATTTTAACGTGTGTCTGCCCCAGACTCTGTCTGTTATTCTAGTAGATGACTAAACTGTAGAAAAGAACTTCAAATCATATTTCTCCTTTTCTCCATTAAGCCTTCTCCTAAAACTTCTCAACTATCTTCCTGCACAGAATACATAGCTCCCCTAAGTGTCCCCTCTCTCTTTGTTCCCTAAAGATAACTATATGAATTTCTTGCTTGATTTATCACCCTTTATTGCAACAATCCTGAAATATGACCAAATGACAAAATATATGGAAAATATAATATGGGGGGATTTAAACATATCAATCCTGTCTATGAGTAAATCTGAAACAGAATGACTTATACCGTCTAAGATAGAAAGGGTTTGAATTCAGGTGTGAGTCCAAACTGAGGTTTTTTTTTTTTTAATACAGTGTTATTTTATGAAGACAGAAAAAAATCAATGAAAACCTACTTAATACAATGTTGTGTTTCTATAGCAATGAAAGAACATGTTTTGTTTGTTGTTAATTTACTGACAGTCAGAAATCTTCTTTTGAGAATTTGGTGACTTGCTGGCAATACTACAAATGTTTTCGCACACCATTTTGGAATCTTGATGCTTTTCCCAGGAAAGCATAAGAGCAAGTATCCAGGCTGCCAGCGAAACTGAAGCATGTGGCAAACAATGACACATTCCAGAAAGCCACTAAATCTGTGGCTTCAACAGGGTGGCTAACAAATCCCCAACAACTAAATTTAAAAAGAACAAAATCCTGATCAAAAGTAGAAAACAAGTTTCACTCGCCAATCAGCAGTTTTAAAGAGTTTATGTTGAAAACTTATAACCTGAACTTATTTAAATGGATCAAGAGTATAATAGCATCATCACAGAAACGAAAATGTGCATATTTTATAAGAATGCATTAGCGATACTAATATCTTTATATGAAGCCAATAAGGAGATCACGAATATAACAAGGGATGAATGACTATATCATCTATTCTACCCCCAAATTCACCCTGAAGGCTATTCCATCAACTTGTACAGAAACAATGACAGTTTGGGGTAACTAGGACTAAAGCCATGAGTTAGGGCATTCACAGTGAAATTGTTGCCCATATAAGAGTCACCTCCCACAAGCGCAGAGCTATCTACTGGCCCTCACCACACGTGGGCACTGAAGCTGCTCACATGTCAAGAAAAAGCCTGAGAGTGAAACCCATATTGTTATCCTCTTGTTCATGGATTTCTAACACTCATAATTGTGACAAATAAGCTCGTATTATTTAAGCCACCTAGTTTTGACATTGTGTGTTAGTAGTAGAGATAGTAGAGAGGATGAAACAGTCCTTCATATGTCTCCGTTTTGGCATTTCTATTCTTTGAAGTTAGTTGGTTTCTTGAACCCTTGTAAAGGATCACAAAACTGGTATCTGGATGTCATTTAAAATATCTATGTGACAAATATATAACATTCTTTATATGTCCACTTGACTGATATATGAGATTTTTAGATGGTAAAATATTCCTGTGTTCTCTGCTGGGACTTGGGGTGGAGATTCTCCTTTCCTTGGTCAGACTGAGTGAAGAAGATCACTCTCACTAGTAAGACATGTGATCCTCTGATTAGTGATGTCCTGGGCAGAATAAAAAAGGTAGAGCAAAAGTATACTTTCTCTGTTCATAGTAGAACACAATCTCACTGTATAGCCCATTTCTAAATTGTCAAAATATCAGTCAGGTTACTATGTGCAGATTGATGCATACATTTTTTTTAAATCACAAAGCTAATATGTTAAAGCTAGCAGCTCACATGCTTCCTTCCACTGACTTTAACGACTGTTAGTCAAACGCCACTAAGCTAAATATAGCTCATCTATGAAAGTATGAGAATGAGTAACTATGACATGAGCATGCTCTAATAAGAGAAGCATGGCATAATTAATAAACTACTTTGGATACCGCTTCTAAAATAAGGAAAACCTAGAAAAATGCTTTTCTAAGCCAATTGATGTTTCCTCTGTACTTCTTTGTCACTATATATGTGTACCATATGTCACTGTTAAGCAAATGTCACATAGAAATATGGTTGTGAACTCTGGACTTCTTTGAGACAAGCAAGAGATAAACAGGAAAAAATGCACTCAATATCAGTGCACCAAATAAAGGTAGAGCTTGAAAAATAAAAATGCTACTGGGAAATGTAATATATGGAAATTGGTTTGTCCAACTCTGCTTCCTGAAAAAGACTGACGGCTCTTCTAGGGTTATCTGTTTGATATCATGAACTGCTTGTCTATGCTGCAGGTCTAGAAACACTTTCCATGAAACGGTGGTGAATCACAGCTGAATCAAAGCTGCAACCATTTTAAAAGTAAAGAAGTGTCACATGTCTGTTTACCAACAAGGACACTCCACATACATGCATGTGTCTGTCTGTCCAGTAACATCTGAGTGAGGCTATTTTAAATTTGTATAGTTGGGAGAAATTCTCCATCATTTTATCCTCTATTATATTCCACTCAAAGAAAAAAGTATACCTTATCATGCAAAGTAAAGAATTGGCAATTACACTTTACATGTATTGGAAGTGATCATTTTCCTCAAGAAAATGCACTGGGCTTTTATTTTTCAGTATCATTGATATCACATAAAGTAGGATAATGTCAGGATTGTAAGAGCCATAGCCCCAGGAGGACAGAAGCCAGAGTCTGCACCAGATAGTACCATTGCACTCGCAGCAGTTCTGGTTGCATGCACAGAGCATGCAGAAGATCAAGCTAGTCAACATTCTAGCATGGAGCAAAGAGGGCTTCATGAGTTTCCACCTCTAGCTGAAAAGTTGTTAGTAGCTGATGGGTTAGAGGGAGGGAGAGTCAGTTGTCTTTAATAGTGTGTGGTCCCTAGTAAGTTGACTGTGATCCAATAGAAGATCCCATATCCAGAAATATGAACAGAAAATAAAAATTAGACTCAGTGGGTATCTAAAACACAAGCAAACAAACAAAGTAAAAACAAGAAGACATGAAGCTGGGAAAGGGTACAAAGATGAGGGGTAGGTCTGGGAAAAGTTAGGAGCAAGAACAGGAGTGAATATAGAAAATATAGTGTACAGCTTTCTCAAACATGAATAATAGTATTATTATTATTATAAAAGAGAATAGCAACATGATTGTTTTTGTTTGTTTGTGTTTTGTTGTTGTTTTCTGTTGTTTTTGGTTTTTCAAGACAGGATTTCTTTATGTAACAGCCCTGGCTATTCTGGAGTTCGCGTTTAGACAAGGCTGACTTGGAACTCATAGAGATCCAGCTGATTTTGCTTCCTTCATGCTGGGATTAAAAAGCATGAGCTGCTAAGTATGGCTATGGGAACTGGAAAATCAACCCAGCAAACCTTAAACTTACAGCCTGCCCTGACTGCAAGGCAAGCTGTGGCAGTGGCGGCACGGAGCTGGTGTGAGTAAGCAACCCATGACTGGTCCCTCTTGAATCACATGACACTAGAGGGAACCCATGCCTGACACTACCTGGATGGCCAGGAACCAGAGGTGAGATAGAGATACAGAATAGAACCAAACAGAACTGGGAAAAAAGTCAATGAAATGATTCTTAATGATATTCTGCTATATTTATAGAACAGTGCCTAACCCAAGTGTCATCAGAGGAACGGGTGACATGCAGCAACTGTTGGGGACAGATACAGAGATCCATAGCCAATAAACACTAGGCAGATCTAGGGGAATCCTGAAGAAGAAAGGGAGGAATGATTGTGGGAGATCAAGGATACCACAAGACCACAGGCCAGAAATCAACTGCTCAGGGCTCATAGAAAATCACAGAGACTAAAACAACAAACACAAACCTGTATGGATCTGAGCTAGGTCCTCTACATATACCTTATGGTAGTGGGGGTTGTCACTGACTCTTTTGCCTGCTCTTGGGACCCTCTTCCTCCTACTAGGTTACCACATTAAGCTGTGAAATGAAGGTTTATGCCAAATCTTACTATTTCTTGTTAGACCATGTTAAGTGTATATCCCTGGGAAGCATGTTCTTCTCCACCACTTCCCAAAGGTAACAGAGAAGGAGTAGATTTGGGGGAGAGAGTTGGGGAGACAGGGAAAGGGACTGGGAGGAATAAAGGGAAAATTGCTAAAAAGAAAAGAATAAAAGCTGAAAACTGAAAAAACAATAGCATAGAAGAGTGGATCCTTGTGCATTTACATGATTAATCCTCAGGAATATTATGCTCCTCTATTAACTAGCTCACTTCAGGGTTAGCAACAATATTTTACAGAGATGTCAAAGCAGAGTCCCATGGTGTTGGTGATTTAAGCAAAAGAAGTATACTACTTCATGACTCTGAGGGCAAGTACTCCCAGCTTGCTGGGCAGTTGGCCTCTTGCATTTGTGAACTCATAGGGAATAACTTTATGCCTTAGTCTTTGGCTCAATGTTGATGGTCCTTGGCATCCTTGATTTATCCATGTATCATTATAGCCTTTGCCTCTATGTGACCATCTCAGAATGAGATTGGTTTCTGCTTTTAAGATGATGAACCTAGGGAGTTTGAACATAAAACATAATTTTTTAAAATTTAAATTATAAAATCCATAGAAATCATACCTCCAAATAAGGTCATATCTGGAACACTAAGAATTAAACTCAAACATATATTTCAGAAGGATGCATAACTCAACCCAACCTATCCTTTCCACTGTAAAACACAAAGCTTTATTTTGAGAAGGAAAAGAATTACAAGCCTGTATCCTGGATTCACTAAACAGCTGACAGGAAATGAGCGGGCAACACTACAACTCCTGAGAAAGATGCAGCATTAATGTGGTGAACTCAGAGAGCCAATGGAAAGGGAAGACAGAAGTGAGAAGATGTCATACCCAAGACTGAATACTCAGAATGTCTCTGACCACTCTACCTACCACAAGCCATAAGGCTACAAACAATGAGAAACACAGAACGCTGCTGAAAGCGTGCCAGTATCAGAGCAAAAACATGTGCAGACACTCTGTGAGGTACAATGCAAGCAGAAGCTCTAAATCTCAGAATCAAAGAGACATTTCTCTGGCAGATTAGCCCTCACCCAGAGCATTAGGCATTGGAACAGATTTGAAGTCTGATTTGCACTAAGGGTAGTCATAGCAACCACAGCTATCAAACTGAGTCTAAATCTTAAATATATTAAATAAAAGACCACTCTAAAAGTCTAGCAGAAGAAAAAGCATACAAATACCAGACTTGAAAACTTTTCAGTCTCTGATGTCCTGTATACAATAGCTGCCTTTCATCAAAAAAGAGAAAACTGTAAGCCCTAAAAGGCAAGAAGACAGAGACTCAAAAGAGACAGAATTACCATAAGAATGAGACTCGGATATTACACAGATTTCAGAGGAATCTGACAAGAAATATCAAATAACTATGGTTAATAATATATAAGGCTCCAGTGAAAATTGGGAGCAATGTACAATATTATTTGATATACAAAGGATTATAAAACATTGAGGCTATTTTTATGTTAGCATTGAAGTGTTGGAATCCAAAATTGTTTTGAAAATCAATAGTGCTTTCAGTAACACCAAAAAAGAAAGAAAGAAATAGGAAAAAGGAATGAAGGAAGGGAGGAAGGAAAAAATGAGTGTAGGAATAGAAGGCTGAGTTACATCCCCTCAAAATTTATATGTTGAAATCCTAACCTATGGCAGGATCTGATTATATCAGGATATAGTGCCTTTAAGCAGAGGTCATAAAGTTAAAAAATAAGGCACCATGTGAAACTTGTCAAGAACAAGGATCTGAAGTCACAGACAGAGATCTCAGGAGAAAACAGAACTAACTCTCATTTGGGCCTTGAATCTCTGTTTTCCAAGACTGTAGAAAGTTGCTTTCTTTTATAATAGTGTGGTTCTGTGACCTTATGGAAGAAAAAGAGAAAAGAAAGAAAAAGAATCACTCAAATATAAATCCAATTTACCTGTAGAAGCTGTGTTCATAATGACTTCAAATAATAGCTAAATTAATGAATGTATACTGTTTGCTGACAGAACATTCTTAACAAGAATGTAACTGCTACACAAATTGAGGCATAGATCTGACAGGTAAACTTCAATACTCTGATCAAGCCACACATACACCAGAGAGCCAGTAGGCTGTTGCCCATGACTCACTAGAGCACCAAGATCATGAGTATATGGATTGTTGCAGATTAAAAATCTTTTGAGTTTTTTTTATCGTGCACTTTCATTAACATTTTTAGTTGCAGTTTGTCATCAGTCTCTTCATCTGACATGGTTGGCATCCTCATGGCTACTTAGAAAGACTCTTACAATATGGAGCTAAGCTTAAGAGACCTCTATTTTTCACCACTCAAAAGCTAAGACTGATGCATGATAACATATGAAAGCTACGTAGGAGACTTCCTCATGTTAGTAAAGGTATATTTTAGAACTTTCTTTTGAGTTACAACCATAAAGTGCATGTACCATCTTCTGCAGTGGAACATCTCATTTATGATAACTTATTCCATACTCCTAAAGCACAGTCATTCATACTTGGCCCAGAATAAAGTACTCTCCTACTTTTTTAATGAAGAGTTTTAATTCACACCCGTAGATATGATATATATATCATATATATTATATATGTACACACAAACACACACATACATATATTCTCCAAGCATGGTTGTATATTCCTGTAATCCCCAGTACTGGGAAAGCAGAAAAATACTTAGTTCAGGTAACCATGAGCTACAAGCTATAGTGAGACTCTATCTTCCCAAAACCAAAGTTTGGGATGTAGCTGAGTGAGAGAATGATTGTTTAGCATATTGTATTTAATGCCATGGGTTCAATACACAGCACCAGAAAAAAAAATGGTAAAGAGATTTAAAAGATTTTGACTGGAGTTGAAGAATTAGTATAGAGTCCTGTGAATAGAGAGGTCAAATTGTTTGTAAACCTATGACTGAAGTCAATGTATACCTGTATATGTTTTTCTTTTAAATGTTTCCACTATGAAGCATTACTAGAAACAGGGAAATGCCATGTTTATTGAATAAATACTTCATATAATATGGATTTCTAAACTTTAGAACCACAAAAGACACTGCATTGTAGAGAATTCATCTTTAAGGTTTGGGTAATAATAAAATTAAACAAGAGCCTAGAGTATCTTCTAAGAAAGCCAGAAATTGAGGTGATGATTCGGTTGTTTTAGCTTTAGTTTTCATATATGGATATATTACTTCATGGTAGAGTGAATGCTTGAGGCTCTGGGCTGAATCTCAAGCACACAGAGAGAAAATGTGCCGACTTACAATGAAAAATAAATGAGAAATCCTGAATAACATGATAAATAACTCAGCTGTTTGATTATAAAACAGAACATAAAATGAGTGCCTGTGAGCACTGCTGATATAACTGAATAGATAAAGACACAACAAAATCACTAACCAGTAGTCTCCAATAATATCAAAATCTGTATGATATAGACCAAATAACTGTTTCAGATTGTAGAAAGCTAAGGAAACAGGAAATCTCAATGCAACACGTCATCCTCATTTTGAAGTTGGGAAAGATAAAGGGCATAGTGGAAAAACTGAAGAAATCCAAATGAGTTCCATGCTGTACTTGATACATGAGTAATTTCATAGTTGAAAAAGCATTTTATAGATACAAGAGCCATTGTCAAAAGAATTGACAACAGGCATATGGAGCTTCATGTAATAATTTTTAACCTCTCATTTGTTCTGTTCCTTTTTTTTTTGGTAACATGTTAAGACAATGGTTCTCTTTCCACCCAAGTTAAGGCAGGAATGGCATAACAAAGAAATGATTCGACCAAAGTCAAGCAAGGTGAGCCAGTAAATCCAGTGAAGATGCTTCGAAGGCCAAAAGCAAGTTAGACAAGCACATAACCAAAAGCCATGCTGGCATGTTTGATGCCTCACAAAAACTGCTTCCCCGGAACACTCATAGAACTCTATCACAGACAGTGTTCATCCCCTGGCTATTGCTTACTGCCTATGGAACTTTGGCAGGGGCTTCATAAATCTTGTAATTTTACTGACTTTCCTTAGTCTCATTGTCTTGCTGAGCCTTGTGAGGTCTAGTCCTCACTTCTAGAAGGAAGGCTTCGATTCAGATGAAAACACTCTTAAAAGATCAATACAACAACAACAACAACAACAATAATAATAATAGATTGGCAAGATGGTCTTGCAGATGTAACTGCTTATTGCTCAACAGTGAATCCTTGAGATCATTATCTGAAACACATGAGAGACGGAGAGACCCATCTTTTGAGAGTTACCCTCTGACGTTCGGGTGCTTGATGCAGCGCATGCACACACATACACACACACACACACACACACACACACACACACACCAAATAAAACTTACTTTAAAAGAATACTGCAAGTAGTTCATTTTTGTTCATTCTTATGCATTTTGTTCCCTTCATTTCTCCTCTTTTGGCATAGTTACAGGCAAAAACCAGTGCTCAACTAAGCCTGAGAGCTGGTAAGACTAGAGAGATGACGCTACTGCAAAGCAGAAAGCAGTGGTAAAGGCGGAGGCAATTCTTCCTCTCTGTGCTAACAATGTGACCAGTGTGGCGATATTCTTTATGCCAAAAGAATTTCCTGGTTTTCACTCTCTGACTTGAGTTTTTAGTAACCTGCTAAAAGTCATCAGCTGTTGAAAAACTCCAATAAAAAAAAGCTTTACGTTCAGATTTATAGAATGTAGTGATCTTCTGATTTTCTCTCCCTATTGGTCCATGAGACAACTTGAAAGATATATGAACCTCTGATTATTCATTTCAATGCCCTAGACCTTTCACTTTATATCCCTGGCTTTTGGCTTCTACTTTACTCAGTAGGGATATACCCCTGAGACTGAAAACCATCACTTTAGTAGCCAACAAGTAGACATGGCAGCAAATGAAAATGTTAAGATTTTTCCAAGAGTCACCAGCTAAGCAAATGAACTATGAGACTTATTAACAGCACTAGCAAGAAATGGATGCACTGGAGATAGTTGCACAGCTACAAGTTTATTCATGCCACATGAATGAACACTTCATTGAGGTACACTGACACATGCTGGCAGTTATATCTTCTCTAGAGTACGTTGAATGCACCACTTAAATCTATCAGTTCATGACTATGCTGAGCAAAGTATATAAAGAGCATTTGAAGAAGCAGACCATGTGAAGTAGGCATTCTCAAGCTATGCTAGTTGGAAAATACTTGGGAAGGCATTCGCTATAGTGCCTAGGTAGTTGAAGAATAGAGTTAGCAGGTACCTGCCACCAAAGATATTAGGATGATGTTTCCACACAGACTGGATGTGGTTCAAGTCTGAGCATTGCCAACTCTATGTGAGCATTACTACAGAGTGAGCCTAATGGCATGGGGATGTTGAAGATATTGCTAGTTTCCATAGGTGACAGAATGTGCAAGAAAGAAACCAGAAAAACAAAACAAAAAACAGATGCTTTTATTTGAGGCAGTGGAGGCAGTTCCCAGTGAAGGAAGATCACCAAAGACATGTTTGGGAGGTATCTCTTGCCATAAGCCAGACCCAGTGGGTATGGTCCAAGGTCTAGAATTTTTAACTAGAACAGTTTTCCAGATCTACTTCTTTTATGCTCTTACATCCACTGAATGATCTGAAACCACAGTTAGCAACCCGAGGGAAAAGGACAAAAGACACATTCTTTTGAAGGAATGAGAGAAGTCAAACAACATGGGACAGCACAACCTACAGTGCCAGCATTTTGGAGGAAGAGGTATGGCAAAGAGATTTGGTGTCAATCTGTGCTACATAGCAAGACTGTCTCAAGATAAAACTGAAAGAGAAGAGAGAAGCTAAGATTTTTCCCCTTCTTCTACTCCAAGTCTCCTGGCAGCAACAGACATAGAATGACAGAAAAAATAAGACAATTTTAAACCTTGTATCAACTGAAAGTGATCAGAAAACAGATGAGGCTTTGACCTAATTTTTATTAAAGGAACCAAAAAAACCTTGTTCACAAAGTAAGTTCAATAATGCAGTAGAGACGAAAATGTTAAAGGGTGACAATAATCATTATTCCTGTGTGGCTAGCTCATTTATTTGTTTGTTCATTTTTATTATCTTTGCTGTGCTAGGCTCAAACTCAAGGCCTTGTACATCCTAGAAGACCCTATAGTGTGAGCTACACCTTGCCTGAGGTGCACAATGAAGAAAACAATTGACCTTTTAAAAGCAATCAGCTTAAAATAAACAGTAAGTATGTTGGAAATGAAGTAGTGGCATGTCGCTTAGAAAGCAACGTGCCAAGAACATAGGCATCGTGGATTCTGGTGAGATCAGAGATCTATCAGTCAAGATGGAGTAGCTTTCATGTATTTTCAAGGTGATAAAATAAGAAGAAAAGCAAACCCTTTGTGATTAGAGAGTGAAAATGTAGCTCCTGGTAGAAAAACATGGCTCAGCAATGACCAAAGCAATAAAAATAACTGTCATTAGCCAGAACTTTTTGTGGCTCCTAAGAGAAAAGAATAAGAAGTCCAATTTCAGCCACAAGTCACAGGCAAGAACAGAAAAGGCATCGAAGATTTAACATGAAAATTCAGACAAAAAGGTTGAGTGTAAATCCCAATGTGCGAATATCAGGAGGTCACATTCAACCACAGGAAATTCCCAACAGACCCTCACAGTTGGCAGTCCAGAAACCCCCATGGAAGTTTAAAGAGACCATTCTGTAGGTCTTAAGTCAATGAAAACCTGTTAGTTCAATTTTAATGTTATTTCTAGCAATAACAATTCTGCTCCCTTGGATCTCAGATTTAAACCCGATTTGAAATAAGACTATCTTAGCGCTTTCACTCAAGTGCAGAAGTAATTTTTTGAACATTCGTTCATTATAACTAGAGCAATTGAATAGATGTGCAGGCCTGATGTCTGAATCTTGAAAATATTATCTTGCAGAAAATTATTTGGAAAAACACATTTGATGAAAAGAAGATAAAATTGCATATGATCCTTTTTTATTACTTAAAAGATGTTTCTTTCTGGTGCTGGAGAGAAGGGTCAGTTGTAAAGTGATTGTGATATAAGCACACGGGCCTGAGGTCAGAGTTATATTGATCATGGAAAATCCAGGTCCAGTGACACTGCCCTTGGGAGGCAAGGAGATTCCTGATGCTCCTTGGCCAGCCAGCATAGACAATTAGTAAATTACCTTGCCAAAGAAGGACCCTGTCTCAACAAGTAATATGGAGACACTTATGCACTATTTGTGGGAGTGCAAAATAGTGCATCCAAGTAGAAAGCAGTGTGGTGCTTCCTCACAAAGCTAGAAATAGGTCTACTATATGACCTACCTATACTGTCCCTGTACATATACCCAAAGGACTCTGTTTCATACTACAGAGACACATATTGTCCATGTTCACAGCTGCTCTATTAACAATAGCTAAGGCACAAAAGCAACCCATATTTTTATTAATTGATGAATGGATAAGGAAAATTCAGTGTCTATACACCATTGAATTTAATTCAGCAATAAAGAAATATGAAATCTGTGACTAAATAGACAGATTTAGGAAACACTATATAGAGTGAAGTTCACAGACCCAGAAAGTCAAATGCTACATTTCTTCACTTAAATGTGTATTTTAGCACTGAATTTTTAGATCTGTTTAATTTGGAGTACATATGAAATCTAGAAAATTTGAAATGGAACATTGAATGGGAAGGGGGATAGGAAGATCTTGAGGGAAGGTAGATAATACAACAAAGATGAAATGAAGGGGGAAATGGGAGTAACAGGGAGAAAGATTTATGTGACAAATGGCATGAAAATTTATAGCAGAGAAAGAGTTTAGGGGATGGATAGTTAACACCAAGGATATTTGAAACATTCGTATAGAAGCCTGCCATTTTATAAGTTTCATAGATGTGTGTATGTGTCTATTATATCATTTATTTTTTGGAGCCTACTCTAACCCTAACCCTAACCCTAAAAGTTGTCAAATAAATAGTCAAGAGTCAGGAAGCAGATACTTGCCCTCAGGTTGTTGGTTAGAGGTTTCTGGGGAATGTTCAAAACATTAAGGACATTTGCCATTGCCATTGTTTTTAGTTACACCAGAACATGATGTATTGTTGAAGATACTCTATACATTAGCCACAGTATATGGAAAAATCAGATTTGGTGCTGTCCAGAAAGCTTCCTCCATGCTGGCTAGCCCTCATATTACTAGAAGGTACTAGAAAGCTGCTAGAGAGGAAAGCCCTCAACAATCTTACACAGCTGTGAACCCTATGAACTGCAATAATAACTAAATGCAGAAGGGTAGGCCTGTGAGTACAGCAGGGGCAAAAAGTTTTATGGATTGAAAATCTGGGAAGCTCACAGATTCCACAAAAGAAGGAACTACTAGCATCTTGCTAAATGGACAGTACCAAACTTTCCTCTGAATTAGTATCTCTCTGCTCTAGATTAATGACGCTTTCAAGTGTCATCAGAGAAATTTCTTTCTGCAGTGAATGGTGGTTAACCTAGAAACTCTCAACTCATCCAAGTGAGTATGAGACTGTTGAGTGCTCAGTCACCAAGGGGACATCTGTGTCACACCTCTGCCTCAAGGCTCAGGGATCCTTGCAGACATACTGTAAGAATGAGAGGTCAGCTGTGAATGAAACAAAACAATGTGTTCCACACAGGATGGGACGATTGTACTCACTTATAGCATGTCGTTGCCTGTATGAGATATGTACAAGGTCAAGCCAGTGAATATTCTAGCATGAAGGGGTAAGTGGATCATAAGCTTCTAACTCCAGGAACTACAGATGGTTGATGGCTTCTGGGAGAAGAAGAGTCTGTTTTCCTTATGGACGTGGCTCTGATGAGATTACCATGCTCCAGAAGATTATCCCATACCCAAGACTATACAGGCAGCACAAACTGGAGTTGAAGGGAAATTTCAAAACCAAAATGTCCATGAAGCTGAGGGATATGGAGATATGGGTGAATCTGTGAAGAATTAAAGAGACAGATTGGGGTGAATTTGATCGAAAATATTGTCAATTTGTTTAAAAAAGTTAATAAATTGTTTGAGAAAAATTAAAATAGTATGGAGACCATTGAGTAAGGCACTGAACTTTGACCTGCCCCTGCACACACATGTGCAGTCATGTGTGTGTATAAGCACCTACATCATATGTGCTTGCACACACAGGAACAAATACACATGCTTAAAACACATATACATACACATTTATTCACACAGAGATCTCTTTTAAAGGTCAAGTTGGAACAGAAATCATTTTTTTTAATAAACAGAGAACAAAAAGATAAGGTTGACCATAAAATAATGGATACTGGGGAACAATTTTTATGCAAGCATCATACATTTGATGTTCTAAATTATGTCTATGTGTTTATTATGATTTTGAAGGCACTGAAACAATGCATTACTTAGGAGTAATTCATACTAATGAGACGGGAATAGTTTACACCATTCTGTATTAAGGATTTGATGCATCCTACTCAATTCATTTCAATAATAAATAGTCATTTTCCACTATGAGCAGCTAACTCTAATTACCTATTAGCTCTCTTCATTTCGCTCATTGACACCGTATTTGTGATATTTAGCATATCAAGTTCAAAGTGAATTGTAAAAATTAAGTAATAGAAAAAGCCAGGAATTTGGAGGTCTTTTTAAACCTGGAATAGCTTACTATAGTTTGTTTGGTACAATTAGTTTGGCATTTCTGGTGCATTACTTTTTATATTAGATTTTTTTCTTTTTTTATTTAAATTAGAAATAAGCTGTTGGTGGTGCATGCCTTTAATCTCAGCTCTTGGGAGGCAGAGGCAGGCAGATCTCTGTGAGTTCAAGGCCAGCCTAGTTTACAGAGCAAGTTCCAGGACAGCCTCCAAAACAATGCAGAGAAACCCTGTCTCAGAAAAAAAGAAGAAGAAAGAAAGAAAGAAAGTTTACATTACATATTTTAAGTGATGTTTCCTTTTGGAATTCCATTTATGAGTGCTGTATTTACTTAATTTTTACTGCTCTAGGCAATTTGAGCCATGGACATGGTTACTGGTAACTGAACTTGGGTCCTCTCAGTAGCTGTAAGTGCTCTGAATCACTGATCCATCTCTCCAGCCCCTAAAAAGTTTTACGAATTATAAAACCAATGGTTCTATAAGAACCATGGTGTTAGCCCTTGCTCCCATCACAGATGAAGGTATTGATGGAGATTTCTATCTACTTTAAAGTAGGACATAGGCTCATATTCGTAGCTGACTAAGGCTTTCAATATAAAGCAAAATTACTTATGAATATTTTGAGTTCTTGGAAAGCAGGACTGAAACAGAATTTTAGTCTATTGAGTGTTATACGGCAAAAGACCTCCACCCAGCAGGGAAGCTCCTTAACCTTAGAAAGTAAAAAATCAAAAGATTTCAGACAGTCTAGAACCAGTAGTACCAGCCTAGCTGCAGAGAGGACTCTCAGACAGGTTGTGCAGCCCTGAAGTAGCAGAGACCAGCTGATCATCCTGGAAAAGGTTCTGACCACCTGAGCTGCTTCAAAGACATTCTCCCTCAACTGCCTGAAAATAGTGTGGTGACTTCAAGGTTCCCAGTTTTGTGTTCTGTTACCAATGCAGAATGGAGTTTTAGGTACACAATGCCTCTGAGTTACTTCTGCTATAATTACCCCCTCATCCACACTCCTGTAAATAACCTCAATAAAGCCCATTGATTCACAAAGTTGGATCGGGCATTAACCTTTCTTTGGTATGTCATTTGTTCCTTATCTGGGATGTTAATGTCTACCCAGGAATAGTGTCACCCAAAACTGGGGTTTAGAATAATTGGGTAATATTGCTTCAAACACTGGTATAAAGGAAAGAATCTAAAAACATGGTTTGAAGTCTTATCTAAGCTGACAACTTACCCTGTGATATTTCTATTCCTCAATGAAGAATTAGATTCCCAAATGTGAAGTCATATATTAAAAGAAGTGGCCCATCATCTTCATTCTGTTTTGGGATATAATAAAACAGGAAGTGCATGTCACAGAACAATCATGCTTTTCAAAATACTGGGCTGTGCCTGGGTTCACACAGGAGGTAGACCTTGATTCTGCTCTGTTACACACATCTAGAAATGGTGATATTTTACTGACCCAAAAAGTGTTCATAAAATGTTTTAATAAGTTGTTAACAAGTGATATATTGTCATTTAACAAATCGATTCCACACATGCAGCTATAAGAGTTTGTGGTTTATCTTGAAAACTCAGAAGGTCTGGAGGGGTCACATTAATGGGAATGAGAATAGAGACCCAGAACCTTTGCTCTTACCACTCACCTACACTCACACACTAAGTGGCTTCCCTGTTTCATTTATCCAGCCGGTTCAGCCATTGCAAGTGGGAGATAACTGATTAAATTTGTTTGCACCTACTTTCATTCCAACTTTATCCTTGAAAGTTTACTACTATTTCAATTTCATTGATATGTATTTTGAAAGTCTTTGATCTATCTGTAGCTTATTTTTTTTTTTTTTAGAATTTTGGTAGGACTGTAAAGTAATGTCACCACTATCAAAATATATTTAGAGAGTTTCAAAAACTAAAAATAAATCTATGACCACTTCTTAGGATATGCCAAAAGCATTCAAAATTCAGAATACAAGGGCAAGAAATCTGCTGAGAGATGTGCCCTTTATATGTGTCAAGGAAACTGTATCCAAGAAATTTCAACAATATGTCTAGCTAAAAAATGATGACATAACAATTAACAAATAGGCATGTCAATGTGGATGAGAAAATTATCATAGGATCCCATCACCAGAAAACCTACAGATAGTTAACATCTACTGAGAGAGAGAGAAACAATTTTTCTCAAGGGAAACTCCCCTGTAGGGATGTGTGTGTTTGTGTGTGTGTGTGTGTGTGTGTGTGTGTGTGTGTGTATGCATGTGAGTCTGCACATGTGTGTGTTCTATATATGTAATGATTTGAGAGGAGTGAGAGGAATGTGGGAAGAATTAGAGCAAGGAGAAGGAGGGGAGAATGTTATAAATACAACACTCACATATGAAATTCTCAAGGATTAAAAGTGCTTTAAGTCAGTGAGCCCTCATTTTACTTTATCTTTTGAGACATGGTCTTCCTGTATAGTATAGGCTGGCCTTGAATTCGTAGTGGTTACTTTGTTCAGGTAATATTTGTAACTTTTGCCAATTACCAAGTGCTTAAATATTCAATTAGCTTATATTTATATTCTTGATATTCTAAGAAGAGAACCTGTTTTTTAAATAAAGAAAATACTAAACTTCTGCAAAGCACAAAATTTAAATTTTTCAAACAGCCTCTGTATGTTGAAATAAGTATTGAATAAAACAGTTTATGTTTGTAAATATATTGTTTCAAGAAAACAATTATATATTGATGATGCATAACTAACCAACTTGCGATAGTAGTGGTGTTTCATTGTTTAAGTTCCAGTAATATAGGCCAGTTATAAACTCTATAGTCGCTAATTTATTGAATAAAAATTCTTAACAACCATTCCACTCATGATATGTATAAATGCAGAAACTATGTAGTCAGACTAAGAGTCCAATTTTATCATTCCATATCATTTTGAAAGGTGCAATCCTAATATCCTAACAGATAGGAAGTGTTGCTGTAAGTTGAACATTTTAAACTTGTGCCACATGAGTCAGTGTTTCTGAAAAATTTTCTGACTCTCGTGGAAACTGTATTAATTTTTCAATATCTGTATGTCAGTGAGAATAATAAACAACTTAGATGGACTAATGTTTTTAAATGCCCCTTGAGAAGTCCGAAATAGAAGTCCTATTTATTTTGTTGTCATTACCTTTTCTCTTACTCATTTAGGACCTTCTATTTCTGAAGATTAATAGTTATCTCAACCTGCTCTTGACAGCTCCTAATGAACCTATTAAAAAACCCTTCATGCAAGAAGTGTGGAATAATTAGTACTCATTTTGCTTTTGACTTGTTTTTTTTTCATAAGAGTGTTAAAGCTCTTAAAATGTTTATCATTTAGTCTTTTGATGAATTTGAACACCAAAGTGCATACATCAAAATGTGTAATAAGTCTACTGACCAGAAACCAATTCATACTTTCTGATAATGCCCATTTCAATTCATTTTTAATTACTATTTTGACTTTGTTGGATAGCATATACAATAGCATTTTTACTTTTTACTTTTCTTTCTCAAAAACCTCTCTTACATTGTGAGTGACCTGCCTACAGAAAGCCAGGCACTCAATGTAAAGAAACATTGCAAAGGTTGGGGAAGTCACACAGTTGAATTGAATAGGGCAGCTACATAGCAGGACCATGGTTCCTGTTGCTTTTCTTCTTTGGCACAATGGCTGTGCCTTAATCTGCTGCTATTTCAGCAAGCAATTACGACTCAGCAGTTACCTGCCAGCTTCTCTGGCAGTGGCCCCGCTGCTCAGGCCACAGCCAGACTAGAATTCTGATCCCACAGGCACCAACTCTGTTGCTTCTGCTAAAGGTAGCTTTAACTAATTCTCTATGGTTCTGTTTATAAGTAAGACTGGAGATTCAAGACTGGGGTGAAAACCTGCTAACTCAGACAGGTTGAGTAGCAACTAGCTAACCTTCTCTCCCTGTTAGCATTCACCCCCCGCCCCAGGCCCCTGCACAAAACAAAATCCATGTGCTCATTCTGTACTGCCACGAAGAAAAAACCAACACCCCACTCAAAATCCCTTCCTTCCACTTCCAGTACATCTCTCCATCTTTTCCAGAAGCCATCTGGTGCTCTATGACTACTTTCTGTCATCTAGTTACTAACTCTTGGGTCTCTTGACCCAAGGTTAACTTTATTTAATTAATGAAAATGCTAACTCAAAGTTCACAGTGTGATCAAAGATCCCCCAAATGATTCCAACAGCACTGAGGGGACCTAAGGACAACCTACTTGTTACCTTCAGAAGTAAATAAAACCCCAATTTATAAAAACTTAGAAAAATAATTTTATCTAGTTAGAATGAAAAGTATTCATTATGAAGAATGGCTCAGTGATTAAGAAGAATTGTTGTACAATTACAAAAACCATATTCAAATCCTCAGTATCCACATAATAAGCTGGATTTGGCATTGCAAACAATTACAACCCCAGTGTTGTAGGGGATAGAGGGTTAGAGTTAGGAGAATCACAGGAACTTGCTGGTTACCAACTTACCCGCTCCCAAGACAGACTGATTCCAGGCAGGCTACTTTGCAGAAATTGCTATTATAATTTCTGTTTTACAGACATTATTTAGAATGTAAGAGAAAAGTACTCCATTAATTACTGCGGCTTTAAAGGACCACACTCCACCCTGAACCATGAACCCTCAGATTTATAAAAGAACTAAAACTAAAAGTTTTCCTAGGGACACATTCAGTGGAAACTTCTATTCTTGCTGTGGTACCTGTTAGCAGTTTGTTGTCTTTGGAAAAGTCTATTTGTGCCACCCATCTTCACCTTAAGACCATGTGTTAGACTAATGTGATCACATGGGAGGGCTCTGCTGATGTGAAAATACAGTGTTGAGATGATGAAGGTTCCTCAGTCTCCAAAATGGTAATCATATCTTGATCCCAATCCAGAGAAAGCCAAGCCCTTGGTTTGTAGTAGAAAAGCAACAGGATACATATGGCACTGATCAAAGCAATCAAGTGTTAGTTTAATGAAAAATTAACTCCATTCCTTTGTGAAGACAGAGGCACCTGCATCTTCTCTCAAGATGACAGATATCTCTGGACATTGGTACTGATGGAGTTGCCTATCCGGTTTCTCAGTATAGGTTATAAAAGGCACCTTTTAAAATGCACTAAATAGGTAAACATCCATACCAAAATCTAACAACTCAAGCAAACATTGAATTTTGCATGAAATTACATAACACTAAATGACAGCAATTCATGAAAAAAGTGTGAAAAGCCTATGTCTGAAAAATATAGTAATAAAATTCTGCATTTGTCATTTAAAACCCAATCATATCAACAATTTAGCATTGACAGAATTTTCTTCAGATATCTTATAATTTTAAATATCAGAATAATATTGAGAGGAAATGATTTGATAATTAATGATAGATTTGTACAATCTATTGGGGATCCCATTACTAGATTTACTTGACAGTGTTCACTATAAATGACTGACTTAACGATTCTGATCAATCTGAACATAACTACATTATTCTACATTTCAGATGCAAAAGGAGGGCAATGTAAAATCTGTACCAAAAAATAAAGTAAAACTTCAACTTGAACATGTTGGAAAGATGTCAGATTAAATAGGCTAAAAATATTGCAGCCCATACAACCAGTTAGCTTGATGCTCTGGACTATGAACATCTCTCTCTGGGGAAGCACTTTAAGCATCTATACTTCAAATACAAGAAGAAATAAACAAGAATTAAACCATTATCATTAAACTCAACGATAAAGTAAAGCCCTAATGTTTAATTTATATCCATTTCCCTCTCCTTTCTCTGTCCTCCATAAAAGAAAATAGCAAAGAACTACATAATAGTGACTATTAAGAGTGGTATTTACTTCTTTGATATTTTAAGGGCACCACTGCTTCCTCCTTCATCCAAGTTTAATGAATTTCAAATTGTCACTACCTTGTGACAATATTTAAGTTTGCATTTGACAGATTATTTCTTATGTTAAGTCATCCTGTCACAAAATTAGACTAGAACATCAGGAAAATTCAGTAGGGAATGTATCTATCCTTTACTGAATACAAACCACCATCAATTCGGCAGATAATGGAGAAGTACAAATTAGCCAGTTGTCATTGAAACAGTCAAGGTTCTTTGGAGAAAAGCAAGTGTCCATCTCCAGAAGGCATCTACTGCTAACAGCTTCCCAGCTAGTTCAAGATTCCTAACTCCTTACATGCTGGAATTTTTTTTATATTTTATTTTTAAATTTAAATTTAAATTAGAAACAAGGTTGCTTCACATATCAATTCCAGGTCCCTCTCCCTTTCCTCCCCTCCTCCCGCACCCTCCCACCAACCCCCCCAATATCCCCTCATTCCCCAGGGAGGGTGAGGTCCTCCTTGGGGATGTCCATAGTCTGTCATTTCATCCAGGGCAGGGCCTAGACCCTCCCCCGAGAGTCCAGGGTGAGAGTGCATCTCTCATTGTTGGATGGGAGCCCAAAGACCATTTGTACACCTGGGATAAATACTGATCTACTACCCAAGGCTCAATAGATTACGTAGGCCTCCTCACTGACACCCACATTCAGGGGGTCTTGATCCCATGCTTGATTCTCAGGCATCAGTCTGGGATTCAAGAGCTAACCCTTGTTAGGTCAGCTGTTTCTGGGGGCTAAACCAGCTCAGTCTTAACCCCTTTGGTCATCAGTTCTCCCTCTCTGACACTGGATTTCTTGAGTTCAGCTCAGTGCTTAGCCGTGGGAGTCTGCCTCTGCTTCCATCAGCCACTGAATGAAGGTTCTGTTTCCCAGACTCTCTGGCCATGGGATTGTAGGCTAGCACTCCCCAGATCTATGTCTAAAATCCATATATGAGAGAGTACAGGCCATGTGTCTCTTTTTGTGACTGGGTTACCTCACTCAGGATGGTTTCATCCAGTGCCATACATTTGCCTGCAAATTTCAGGATTCTATTGTTTTTTCCTGTTGAATAGTACTCCATTGTGTAAATGTACCACATTTTCTCTATCCACTCTTCGGTTGAGGGGCATCTAGGTTGTGTCCAGATTCTGGCTATTACAAATAATACTGCTATGAACATAGTGGAACAGATGTCCTTGTTGTATGAATGTGAATCTTTTGGATATATGCCTAAGAGTGGTGTTGCTGGGTCTTGTGGTAGGTTTACTCCCATTTTTCTGAGGAATCTCCATACTGATTTCCAAAGTGGCTGTACAAGTTGGCACCCCTACCAGCAGTGGAGGAGTGTTCCCCTTTCACCAAAACCTCTTCAGCATAAATTGTCATTGGTGTTTTTGATTTTAGCCATTCTGACAAGAGTAAGATGGTATCTCAGAGTTCTTTTGATTTGCATTTCCCAGATGGTTAAGGATGTTGAGCACTTTCTCAAGTGCCTCTCAGCCATTTTAGACTCCTCTATTGAGAATTCTCTATTTAGTTCTGTATCCCACTTTTTAATTGGATCCTTTGGTGTTTTGGAGACTTGCTTCTTGAGTTCTTTGTAAATTTTGGAGCTCAGCCCTCTGTCAGATGTGGGGTTAGTGAATATCTTTTCCCATTCTGTGGGCTGCCTTTTTGTCATTCTGGAAGTTTTAACCTGATTGATCTTGTGTGGGTAGCCACAGCTGCTATGGGTTCATGTGCGCCGTAGCTATGTCATGTCCAGAGGGCAGCATATCACAGCACCCCACCCATCCTCCTGCTCTCACATTAGTTCTGACTCCTCTGAGACATTTGGTACAGATGTACCATCTATGCCCAAAGACTCACAGTCATTTTTTCTTAGCACTTGGAACACTGGTAGATTTTTCTGCTTTAGTGGATGAAACCCATGTACATGTGGGCATCACTATTTTTCCTGTTATTAAGTAAATAATAATAGTAATAAAACTTACATGAACTTTGAAGGATGGTGTGATGAGGGATCCTGGGAAGAGCTCAAGTGGACAAGAGGGAGGGAAATGATCACAATATGTTGACTATATGTATGAAATTTCCAAAAAATGAGTAATATGCTTATATATATATATATATATACATATATACATATATATGTAGGAGAAAGGGGAGAGAGACAGAGACAGACACACACACACACACACACATACACACACACACACACAGATACTTTACAGGAATCTGAAAATCTTTGGCAAGGCTGGGGGGAGCTGCTGCCCTGGAGTGGCACTGAAATTGAGCTATGCACACATGTGGCACAGAAACAGAAGACACTGGATTGTAATCTGCTTCCCTTGGTGGAGTCAGGAAAGACGTCATAGCTGATCCCAAGAAGGCTTTGATTCTCACCATAGGTTAGAATTTTTCAGAGAAACAATAGTGATCTCTAGTGACATGAGAACACATGGGAAATGGTGACAATTTTACTAGCAAAACAAGCACTCTATATGATCTGTGAGGCTGGCTTTGAAATGTCTTTTTATCTATTTTCATATGCTTTCACATACCTTATGTAAGACTGTCTTTCTCATTTCACATGCCATGTTCTGAATCTCTTGACTTAGTTCACCCTGTTTCTCTGACTTCAAGACTTGCTGCTTCAGGTATGTGTGGGAAACCAGCTGATCTTCTTTTTTTCAAGATTCATCTTAAGAGTAACAATTCAAACACAACTCCTCTTTCTCCATCTTCAAGTCAAATATGATTTAGTTTTGTTTTTACTAAATTTTATCCTGATAGCCAATATTCATTCAGACAACTTTTATCTGTAAATCATCTCTCAGTGAGTCATGACATACTTACCAAAGCAGAGTCACCTCATGTTTACAAGGCTTAATAACAAAATCAGTTATAGTCAATGGACCTAAGAGAGTTTGGACAATAGTTTCAACTTGAAATAATAGTGCTAAGATCACATTAAGACTATTCTTGTGTCTGAAAGAGATTTGAAATCCATATGTTGGGAAAAACCAGGGAGATTTCTGTCTTAGAGTTTCTATTTCTGTAAAAACACACCATGACTGTGGTAACTCTTATAAAGGAAAACGTTTAATCCTGGCTAGCCTACAGTTTCAGAGGCTTAGTCCATTATCTTCATGGTGGGACATGGTGGTATGCAGGCATATATGGTACTGGAGAAAGAGTTGAGAGTTCATCTTGATCCTAAGGTGCCAAGGCAACTTTCTGTTCCACAATGGGTATAATGTGGGCTTAGGAGATCTCAAAGACCACCTCCAAACAGTGACGCAGTTCCTCTAACAAGGCCTTACCTACTCCAACAAAGGCACACCTCCTAATAGTGCTACTCCCTAAGGGGACCAATTTCTTCCAAACCAGCACAATGTTATATAGCAAGTTTAAAGTTATGGCTAAACCTTTCATAAGAAGGTAGCACAAACTGACTTTCATATGAATATAAATAAAAGCAATTAGACATGCCAAGAAGTAAACTCAGAATAAATGAGATAAAGAGAGGAGCTCTGCATAGAGACATCAGAAACTCATGGCAATTTTCTTAGGCAAATCTTCAGAAGCAAGAGCCAAGTCAGTAAATAACTGACGTAAATAATTGAGGCAAAGCACTAAACTTTGAAAACTTGAAATTTCATGGCCAAGATAGGGACAGAATTTCAGATCCTGGCACAGAAAAGTTTTTTCTGCCTGGCAACACATTCTTAATTACCGTAAAAAAAGTCTGACACATACTATACATTCAGTGAACATTTGTGTCATAAATAAATGCTGAAAATGATTCAAATGGTATTGGACATTAGGGAGCAAATATAAAAATAGAAATTTCAGTGGAGTACATATTAAAAAATGACGCAGGTTATGATTTTTAAATTTGAATTTGATAATAAATTTATGAACAGATTGTCAAAAAGCAAGTGTGTACAGATTGACTAAATACATAAAGCAAGATGAAGGCCAAAGTTAAACTGAAGGTAAAAGTTTATGTTGGCTACCTAGCAAATGATATTCAACACTAGTGCTTGAGATGGGCTGTGTAGCAGAGTGACACACTCACTTCTAAAATCCTTATGTTCTAAATAAATATCTGATGTTTGTTAATGATAGATACTAAACTGCACAGGTTCCTATTTTTATAGATCTTACACAAATGCAATTTTTAAAATTTGCTTAATACTTTTGCTAGCCCACTTTTGTCATTGTGTCAAAATGCCTGAGAAAAATCAATCTAAATGATGAAAGATTTATTTGCATCAGAGCTTCAAATATTTCAGTCCCTGGTTGTCTGGTTTTCTTGCTGGAGCCCCATGGCAAGATCCCTTGACACAGTGGAAAGTTTAGGACAGTAGAGCTCCTCTCATAGTTTTCAAGAAATGAGTGGGCCAGGAAAGGGCCAGGAAAATCAAATCCTTCAAATGTATCATGTTGGTGAACTGCTGCTTCCTACCAGGCCCCACTACTCAGTTTCCCCCATCTTTATTGAATTCTATCTGTTGATTTTGAAAGTCCTCATGATCTAATATCTTTCAAAAAGCCCATCAGTTAGCAATAAAGCTTTTGACACAGGAGCATTCAGAGGCCATTGAGAATCAAACCAGAATGTCCCCCTTTCCTTCCTACTGACTTGAGCATAGTCTTTATGTATATTGTTCTACTCTTTATGTGAGTTTCAATATAACTGGAATCTTATGCAACTGATCTTGTGTCTAACATAATGTCCTCTAGGGATACTCACATTGTTGAGAATTGAAGGATTTTTCTTCAATATGTAACAATAAGAAAATTGAATGTCTACTTATAAATAAAGCATGTGCATATCTTACAGTATACTCCCAAAGTAAAGTGTATTGAAGGCTTAAGTGAAATTTGAAACCTTAAAGCTAAAAGAACAATAAGAGCTGGAAAGCATGGGCAATGGAAGTAAAGATGGACAGGTAGGACTAAAAATTAAAAGCCTTCTATGTTCCCAAGGAAAACAATCAATAGACTAGAAGGGGACTCTAAAGCATGGAGAAATATTTTCAAACTATACATCTAATTCCATTGAGGGTGCTATAATAAATTATCACCTATAGCCTTCATTACTAATAAATAAGGGAAAGCTTTCAGAGTTCTGAATATTGGGAAATTTAAGTCCTATACACCAGGGAAATTAATTACTCATGTTATGGACTGTAGATGTCTTTGTCCTAACATCACCTGGCTGAGGATCCAGATGTGTCTGCCACATTGTTTTTAAATGCATTAATTCCACTTACAGGGAAGGCCCTGACTAGTTACTTTAGGTGAGTTCTATCTCCCCAAGTCATCACCTGCAGTTAAGCTTTCAATGTAGGAATCACAATTGCTGTTTGAGACAGGTTCTTGTGTAGCCTAGACAGGCCTCCACTTATTGTGTATCCAACACTGATCTTGAAATCCTGATGTTCTTTCCTCCACCTCCCAAGTACTGGGATTATAGATCTACAATATGATGTCCAAAGAACAAATAGCTTTTCAGGAGGTGCAAACACTTACCTTGACACAATGGATTGGTTAAAGGACCAATATCCAAAATATTCAAGGAATTCTAGAACTCCATAACAAAAAACCCCCACAATTTCTCCAGAGATGTACAAATACCCTATGAGTAAATAAAAGGGTATTAAATATCACAAATGGTCAATGCAATGCAAATCTCAACTGTAATGCAGTAAGATATCATACCACACCTTCTCAATTGTGTGTAGTGTTGATGAGACTGTGAAGCAAAGGAAAACATGCAGTGGTGAGGGGGGGTTGTAAACTATAGATAATAATCCAGACTTAAAATTTATGTAGTAGGTCATATTGCAATATCAGTACTCAGAAGGCTTAGAAGGCTGTGATATTAGGTTAGTCAGGGTCTGCTTGGGCTATGCTATCAAACTCTGTCTCAAAATATTAGAATCTATCCCAGGTCAACATGTTGTCACATCCCAAATGTCTCTGGATGAATGTTGAAAAAAACATGGCAGATAATAAGTGCTATCTTTGTTGTTGTTACATAACAGAAACTACTGATAATCAAATTCTCTACATATTTATTTATGTTCTGTTTTCTTATTTATTTCAATGTAGACATCTTTGTTTATTGTCATTTTACTCAACAAGCTAAAATCTAGTATTAATATTCTCTATTTTAGTGATGAAATACAAACAGATTGCCCAATAGCACTCCCTATGTTTTGATGTTTCCATGAATCTTTGGGAAATTATTTTCTTACATATAATGCCCCAGATTCACCTTGTGTCTATCTTCTTGCCACATCCCAGTAATAAGGTACCTTTCCACTGAATACTGGTTTGTGTCAGGGAAAAACATTTAGAAGACTTGAACTATTTTCTAGATATGTTCATCTTCATGTGTTATCCCTGATGTCAAGCAAAGTTTGGAAAAGTAGGAACACATTTATAAGAAAGTTTAATGTAACAATGTACATTTATTTATTTTCATACATAAGCATGTGTACATCATATTTCATTTTTATATTTATCTTTCAGTGGTGATGACTTTGCTTACATCCTTACAGTTCTAGTACAACATAACTGATAACATATTAATTTACTTTTTTCAGAGTCTATAACTCCCTTTTTTGATAATAAAAATGGTTCTGGTTGCTCATCACCACTGACTCATTTGCTCATTTCCTATACCCAATGTCGCATCTTGCCCTTCTTTTTCATAAGGATGCCTTTCTCACTCTAGCTGGCCAGTCCCAGGGAGGTATCTCCCTCCATGCAGATACTGCCTCTCTGATGCTCTTCTGACAGTCACACTGCGTTACTCTTCTCAAAAAAGATGCATTAGTCCTTCTGGACTTTATAGTACCTGCGTGTTCCCATTCATGTCTCACCTCTCTAGCATTGCTTGCTTCTCTAACAGAGATGCTCTCCATATCCACTTTAAGCTCTGAAACCTCAGGCTGGGCTCATCCTAATCACAAACCCATAGAGAACAGGATTCACCTTGAATGATACTGGTTTTTCCCCTGCAGCAAGTCAAGGTAGTGGGCCAGATATAGCAAGAGACATAAAAGATCACTGACTTTTGTAAAATGTACTTGTGGTAAACAGAAGGAAAAGTAATCAGACTTTAGAACATGAAGTCAAACATCCAACTTCAACAACGCTCTCTCTGGTTGGGAGTTGGAGCCTTTAAGGGCTGAGCCAGCTTAGAGCACTATGTTATAAAAATTGTCAACTGATGCTTACATTAACAGCCTATACATCTGATTAAATATTAAGTGATTCATTTCTGCTGACTGAAATTTAAGTATGTATGATTGACTAACACTTCAAAGAAAAAAAATCAACTGAAAGACTTGAGCACAAGAATTTCCTGTTAAAGAAGGTAATTTTGCAGACATTGCCAAATAAGATCAGAGCTTAGACATCATCTTATAATTTTGAAGGACGTGTCATCTTACTCATCATATTAATGCATATATTAATTTGGTTAATACTTATAAAGGTATAGGATATGTGTGTAAATCATTAAAGATGATAAAATACATTTTTCATGTACAGTTAAGCCTGGAAATGACCCGAAGATTCATTAATTCATGTGACAAAATGATAAATAGGTTGAGAAGCTGGCTCTCCAGGAAGTCACATTCAACTCAGTGAAGCATAAAATACACAGATTATCACAAAATATGAGATTTTGAAAACCTGACATAAAACCAGGAGTTGAGTAACAGAAACAGAGAGAACGCTCATGAGCTTGGAACCAATGTTTCAAACCCTGAGAGAAATTGAAGAATCAGAAAACTGAAAGGACTTCCCATGGTCTGGAAAGTGCTGGGAGACCTTGAGTAACAAGCCCCATTCCTTGGTTCTCTTTCCTTTCTTTTCAAATATATGACAGCAATTCAGTAGTTCACATTTTCAAAACAGGAAATGCCAGTGGTTTTGGATGAATTTTAATTGTAAATAATAGGAACTTCACAGCTAATTTCTTGAACTCTGTGTTTGGTAAATCATCCTACAATAATAGTTACATTATTTTTATTGTGGCTCCCGTGCGCGATGTGGACGACTATAAAACACTTTATAGACAATCACATACAGTCAGACATATACCCTGAGGACAAAACTGTAGCTTATAGGGAAGTATTTAATAATAAAGGGGCATAAATTCTGCATGTTCAGCTATCCCCATCTGAGATGGTAATGAGGTGGAAAATTAAAAGAAGTAACAGCTTTTGAGTCTAGCCATGTTTTTCAGCCCTTTTATTCTCTCAAAAATTCCTTCTCCTATTCCTGTTGGATGAGGCTTATTATGCCACTGGTATAACATTTGTCATTGTTCAAGTGACACAGCATGAATTCCAAATGGCTCCTTGTTTAATTTACATCTCTCTCAGAAGATTTATAGAAAGTGATTTTTCTTTCATAAGATTCTTTTGTCCAAGTCTTCCAATCGGGTTTTTAAGAAATCTTAACAGCCTGTAAGTTTCAAATTAATTTTAATTAGCTTTGCCTGTAGTAAGGGCTCTACAAGTTTTCAGCTCAGTGTCAACTAGATATGAGAAATTGTATGGTTCAATGTAAACTAGATAAAGACACATGATGTCAAGTTGAGAAGAAGGAAATTTGGGGACTTAAGGTTCAGAGACTTAAATGTTTCCTGATAAATTTAGTCTTTCTATGATTTCTCTGTTAAAATAATTTCTGACGTAGTCCATAAGTGAATCATTGTAAATATCTTCTTCAATCTTCAAAGCTCCCTGTATAAATGCACTTTTTGTTGTTGTTGTTGAGACAGGATCTCACCATGACTGGCCTAGAACTTGTTGTGCAGACAAAGATTAATGGTCTCCAAAGTTTACCTTCATTATTCTGTGCACACATTTCCTGTATTGCATATTCCAATGTGCTTTGTAATCTTAGCTTTTTATTGTATTTACTTACTTTTAGTTGTTTTACTAAAACTTACAGTACTGAGTTCATTGTTTGTTACTGTATGTATAGTTTGAAATCTGACCACTCTGAGTTGGACAACTAACAAGGAGCCTTTCCTCCTTGCCCCCTCCAGCTGAGGGGTACTGGAGGGAGGAAAAAGATTGGCAGAAATGATGTATGCTATTGCAATCAAATACATGCTTTTAAAGGTATTGTGCTGTATACTGCATTTTCAGGTTAACGTTCATCATGAAAATGCAGGCCCCTGGTGCTAAATCCGGCACCTCCAGAACTCTGCTCTCCATATGAGCTGTTGAAGCTCTCACCTCATCTATAAACTTAATACCCAGATTATGGAAATTCACCAAAAGTTTATGTAGCTGAATCTGAGCTAAAGGGGTGCGGCATGCATTTGGAATTAGGTCTAAGTTTACACCTCATTGCACCACTTTCAAAGGTTTGAGAACTCCAGTCTCACAGCCTGAAGCTATGGGGAAATGCAGACTAGGAAACAATGCCGGGAGAACTTGCATTGCAGTCTCAGTCCCTGGAGAACTGTCACTCTTCAAACTGCTAGGCAGCACTGTGGGAAAAACCATTTACAATGTTGTTATCTGATTTGCTTCAGAGCATGCTTTCCCTACCTAGTTAAGAAGCACCATCCCCAGGGCATTAGCCAAAAGCAATCAGCATTAATCCTTTATAACTGAGGATTCTGAAGGAGTCACTCTCAGTTAAGATAAACAAACTTAAAACAAAATATGGGGACTAAAATGACTAAGGGTCTTAAAATGCTGGGGTATATCCATGGAAGTAGTAGAAGTCCATGGAAGAGCACAGCTGTCATGGGCCTGGAGGGGTCTGAAACACCCTGCACTTTCATCTTTGTCTCTCTTTGAGGCTCTGCCAAAACTTTATCCAAGATCTAAACTGCCATAGCATGTTAAGGAGAACACACACACACACACACACACACACACACACACACACACACACACACACACACACCCTCAGCAAATGAAATTGAAAGCATTCTTCTTCTAACACATTCTTGTAAGAAAACTTCTGTCTGATCCTTACCTGCTCACTAATCAAACTAAAAGTTAGTGACAAAGGGAAAAACTATAACATCTGATAACTATCAAGAGTGTCAAGACATCCATACACACTCCAACTAGAAACAAATAGAACAAACCCATACTAGTACAGAGAGCAAGGACAAACTCATGCTCTTTGAAATGTTTAGTTCTGATAAAAAAAAATAAATATGAACACAGATGAAGAATATCATTTCCTTCCTGTCATAACAAAACAGATACATTATTGGAGACTTTGTTCTAGCTCTCAGCATCCCTTTTGGTTATAATCAGTCACTCTGTGAGCTACTAAGTTTTTGCCATCATTTTCAGTATTTACTTATGTTCAAAATGCCAAAAAAGTGGTTGGTGTTAGAGTTCTCAAAAATGTTGGATTATCAAAATCTTCTGGTAGATGAGATGTCTAGTATTCTCAGGGCATTAAGAAATGGGAGTTAGAAAGAAAAGTAGTTCCAAATAGGGATGTAAATCATGTCAATGAAATTAGTCGATGATTCTTCTTGGTATTCAGAGGGCAGGATGCTAATTACTGAAAAGTCAGACTGTAATAACACTTCTCAAGCAGAGTTGCTTAATCACATAACCCCCTGAAAAGCATAGGAAAGTTGGGGAATGATTTCCAATAATATCGATGCATTGTGGAAGTAGGCAAACTTCAGAATAGAGATGTAGCTCTTTCAAATGAGATTCACAGGCCTTTCGATGGAGTGGGAAATTCCAGTTTAAAGGAGGTCCCAAGGGCTCCATAAGCCTAGTACATATTAAACAACTACTATTGTTCTCTGGAGTAACTCAACAATTGCCAAGACCTTAAGTCTATTGATGCCACTGATAGATTTTTGAACTCTCCTTAATGTAGCTTTTCCAATGAGAAAAACAATCAGTGAATCACAAGAAAAAAAGGAAAGTGTCCATTTTTTAACAGTCAAAATTTAATACTTCTGTAAGAAAGTTGTTCCTTTTCTAGATCTCCCTTTAAACGGCTGTTACCTGAGGGATTCATGATTTCTACAAGTAAATTGAGTAGGGAAAATGATGCATAGAGGATAAAATGTAGAAATTATTTTATATTTGAGGCAATCATCCTGCAAGTATAAAAGCTAAAAACACTTGAGTAAAACTTCCTTGAGTTAAATACTAAAAGAGAAGTTCAACTTGAAAGTTACATTTCAAACAGATTTACTGAAGTGCCAGCCATGAAATGCACCTGTTGCAAATATACCCAGGACAGTGATTTTCATAGTCTCAGGGCTGTGCAATGATCAGCATTGTTCAAAATGTGAAATAATTTCTTCCCACATCAAAAAGGCTTCCTAAGATTAGTGATCAGGCAGTTACCGGAATCCATAATACTTTTCCTCTGGAGATTGATCTGTGTGGGGGTTGGAGGTGGGGAGATTAGTACAGGGGGTTGATGGGCGAACTGAAGACATACCATCAATATTCAGGAAAGTTCAACATTTGCCTTAGATTGGAGTATCTGCTGACCTCTGTCACCACTGACTTCCACATCTTGAGTCGAACAAGAATGTCAAAGCGCTTAATAGTCATTTTGAAACTCTGTTTAATTAATGTCTGATTTCCCCTTCCTGAAATCACACATCCAGCTCAACCTGTAGCTCTCTCCATTTGTTTGCTAGAGAATTTGTCCTTTTCAATGAATGTGTTATTAGTTATTAGGGATGGGGATTTACCACTCACTCCAAGTTGGTTCAGTTCCTTCATCCCTCATAAATTCACTCAGAAGTTTGCTGGACAAAACCAGCAATTCAATAGCTTAGCTGGAAGAGAAAATTAAGACATATCCCTGCGAGTAGAAAGAATGAATTAGAAAATGTAAAAACAGACAACTAGAGAATCAACACAGTAAAACCGATAGCCAACTGTGAAAACTTTCAGAGAGCATGCTGATGACAAATATCATTATTACATGGGGACTGATACACATCGAAGTAGCCAAGTGGCTTGTGGAAGGGAGTCAAGGACAGGAAAATGCTACAATGAGAAGTATTTCTGCATTTTAGACACAATGGAATCGGATGCAATTGAATAAGGAATGAGAGGAAATGGTTTGAGGCTTCACATACAGGCACTAGAGGATCTGTAGACAGGAGGTGGGAATTACTAGCATTTCCTGTGCTGAGGCTTCTCTAAAGTTCCTCCTGAGTTGCCACTGATGCTAGGTACTTTCTCAAGGAGCTGTGCAGGCTGTGTGAATATTTTTCAAGCCAGGGGTAAGCTGAAGGGACAGTTAGAAGTAGACAAATCATGGTTAAAGCTGACTCAGTACTGCTCTGGTGCCCCAGTTGTGTTATTGATTTCAGGACACTCCCATCTCTTTTTTCTTATATTGTGATGTGATTGGGTGCTGTGGTGACTTGGGATACAATTGTGAATATTCATCTCCTTTGTTAACTTGCTTGGTACCTTAGAGACTTGTAACATATTTGATTGTCTCTCTCTACTCTCTCTCTCTCTCTCTCTCTCTCTCTCTCTCTCTCTGTGTGTGTGTGTGTGTGTGTGTGTGTGTCTGTCTGTCTGTCTGTCTCTGTGTGTGTGTGTGTGTGTGTGTGTGTCATCATTATGAGGTAGTAGTCTCTACCACAAGCTTGGGAAACTATGATGTCCCTCCTCACACTGGGCTCGAGATCAACATAGGGAAGGACTCTCACAAGAACCTTCTGAAACAGTCAAAATAAACCTAGGTTCTCTTGTTGGTTTTAGTACATTTTCCTCAGAATTTTGTCACAGCAACACAAAAGTAACTAATTCTACTAATTCTCATGCTTCTTTCCTTTTATCTTTGTTTTTCTTTATGTTGTTTGTTTTCATATTACAAGATTATGGTACAAATTGTTCCTCTATTATTGTTTGTTTAAGAAATCAATTTAAAGAATCAGGAGCAGACCCCACAGTTCTTTCAATGTGTTATCCTCTCATATTAGAAATCTACTTGGACACTCACAAAATGCAATAATTGTGTAGAAAATGTACTGGAGTTCACAGAAAATAAATCAGTAATAAAAGTTCCCATTACTGAGAACCAAATTAATAACATAACATTTCTCACCATAGGTACTACCTTTCATGACTACCTTCCATTGACTATCATCACATCAAAACTTGTAGAGAATGAGATATAAACTTCTAGGACCAGAATGTTTCATCTTGTATGACACTGAGCAGACAAATACCTTCATTGTCTAAGCTTTATTAGTGAGCAGAAAAAAATGGCTATAAATTCATAATGAAGGAAAAGAATAGAACAATAACTCAGATATTATAATGACAGACTATTAAATTCAAACTTTTCAAGGTATATTCCTAAATTCAAAAGAGTTTAAACATGAAAGAAATTTCTGGGTCTGGGTGGTAATGTGGAGGGATCCTCTATTGTGTAGGAAAGTAGTGAAATTTTCTAGTTTGCTTTTCATAATATAAAATGATATTTTTCAATACATTATCTTCTACGTTTCCTTATTTGACAAAAATTTATTAAAATTGCTAAAGCAAGTTTTCCTTCTTTGGTATCCAAAATTGTCATACCAAGAGCAACAAAGGAGGGATATTCTTTTTTTCCTTCCTCTTTTTTATTTATGTTAGAAACAAGCTTGCTTCACATGTCAAACCCAGCTCCCTCTCCCTCCCCTCATCCCCTGTTCCACCATGGGGCCCCCCAGTCTCCCATCCAATCTCTACCCTGATCCCCAAGGAGGATGAGACCCTCCATGGAGGATCTCCAAAGTCTGTCATTTAATTCAGGGCAGGGCCTAGGCCTTCCCCCGAGAGTATAGGCTGAGAGAGCATCCCTCATTGTGGGATGGGCAGCCAAATTCTATTTGTATGCCAGGGATAAATACTACACAAGGCCCCATAGATTACCTAGGCCTAAAGGAGGAACATTCGTAACATGCTTCCCCATTAATTTAAATCCTATCTCTTAAGAATAGGAGGTAGGACATTTTAGAGTCAAAGAAAGAATGTGCTGCCAAATAGTACAATGATCTAGGATGAAATGGTTGGTTAATAATGAGCCTAAGAGGGCATTAAAATTTTGGGGTACAGGCTTCAAAGCGTAAAATCTGGAGATATTTGTGTTGGGTGTGTCACTCATCTAAACCACTTACTTTATTACTACAGGGAGGTGATCTTCACAGAATGTAGTAACAAATAAAACAAATGTAAAAAAGGTTTGCATCTCTATTTTTACTTTGTATGTGTATGTACATTCTGCCTACATATATGACTGTGTATGATGTACATAACTGGTAACCATAGAGCTTTGAAAATTGTAGGGCACAGGAGCCTGTCAAAGATGGCACTGAGTTGTTTACAAAAAAGATGACTGGTTTCCTAGATTTTACCAGATGAGGTCTCTGAAAGAACAGCTCATGTTCACTAGGCAAAGTGTAGGGTGCCTGGGCATGTGATAGCCTGACCTTTAAAATTATTGACTGGATCTTTTCCCTGCTCTGTATTTTTTTTCTTTTAAAAGATGCTTACTGTGGGACAATAAATGAGTTCTTGCTTGACTGAACTCTCTGGTGTGTCTGATTGTCTCCTGGCTCCTGAAGGCTGGGAATCGGTGGGTAGTGTATTTATTCATCCTAGGATCCAGCTTCCATGATTGGGCTAAATCCTGCAAAGATAGTATTAGATCCCCTGAAAATTGGGTTTATAAATTTTGAGCTGCCATGTTGATGTGAGAAACGAAAGCAAAGTCCACTGGAAGATAAGCAAATCCTCTCAAACACTAAGCCAATTCTATAGTCCGCACCTCTATTTTCAACTCAACTGTAGCTCATGATGACTGTTGTCAGATTTCAAATGAAATGCCCTTGCTCTGTCCTGCTATATTACTGTTATAGACAGAGCCTTTATATGCATAATATGTTAACCAAGAACTCATTTGGAAGCCAGACTAGCCTCAAACTCATGACCCTCCTGTCTGTGTCTCCTAAATTATTGTTTTACAGGAGTATGCCACCATACTTGGCTCTTCTAATTTTTCTAACACTGTGAACTGTGCAAGTATTGACGGCTGGGAAAGACCCAGAATAAAATATGCTCTTCATGCCTTAGATCACAAACCCCAGAATCTAATAGCTTTTAGCTTTGATCCCTGGATTTCCCCCCAACTCCCCTTTTTGTAGACTGAGGATAATAACCGTAAGACAGGTGCAATGGTTCACCTCTATTGTCTAATTACTTGAAATGCTGAGGCAGAGGATTGCTTAAGGTCAAGGCCAGCCTGGGGAACAAAGACAAACCTCTAAAAAATAAAAAAGGAAAAAAAGAAAAGGAAAGAAAGAAGTCTGTGGACATTTATCCTTTGTAGATGAAAGACTATTGCCTATAGATGTCATCCATAGGACTTCCAGGAAGAGAGCAGGCTGTTAGATGCAAAAATGAGATGACACCTTATGCCAAGCATCACACACTCCATTGAGGAAATAGCATAACAAGGCATAAATGAAGCATTTGAGAGAGAGTGGAAAAGGTTAAATGGAAGACATAATAGTGTAATGAATAGAAGATGCCAACATCAAGGGTGCCAAACAGGGCAGAAGAATGACTGAGCCTGGTGACCTTGCAGAGCTCAAGCACCAATGGAGCCACAACCCCACCTTTCTTGTCTCTAAACCACAGACTCATCCTGGAGGAACCAGGTCACTTCTAACTGGCAGACTGTAGTTGTTTCATCTATATTAGTTTCTTTTAGTATGGTAGTTTTATGTAAATATTTGGGGTTTTGGTTCCTGTGCAAACCAAGGAATAGCTGACCCCTGAACAGTCTCCACCTGGTGGCCAGCATCTGGGGGGTCTCACAAGAATAGTCACCATGGACAATGTTTGCTCTTTATATGACAGCAATCCTTACACCCTAACATAAACAAGAAAAGCAATAAAGTAGGCACTCTGGGCTGGAAAGAATAGGGATCCCTGGGAGTTTGAGGGAACTGACTGGGGGTGATGGAATCTGTTCCTCTCTTAATCATGTTTCACAAAGTTCAATTCAGCCCCACGTGGAGAGACTACAGACATCCATCAGAAGCTATGTGGGGATGAAAGTGAGTTTTTATAAGAGCTGTAATTCTTTCTTGAGGGTCAGGAAGGATTTTTTATTGAAGATCACTTAATTTTTCCTTTTATGGAATATGATAGAAAAATACTTGAGGGAACTTGTAGTAATGCCTTAACTACCATGAAATACATACTACCTGGTACCTCCTTTCCACTGTTTTTGCCAAAATCAGCCCCCAACTCCCAGTGATGAGTGGCATGGCTTGCCTTTTTACTCTATTCTTTGCTTTCCTGGCCAACTTGCTTTCCAAGCAGGATGATAGCCAGATTCTCAGACTCCCTCCACTGTGTTGGCACAGTGGCATAGGATTTCAACTAAATTCACATGGCCTTTGCTTCTGAGCCTTTTATCTAAAGATGCCCTAAGTAATCTCAGAACTATTACTCCAATAAGTATCTAATACAAAAAGTCATTAAACCCAAGTATCATATTTGAAACATTTGCACATTCTACATAGTTTTGCTGTGGTTTTTGAACAGTGCATAGAAGTAACAGTTAATCATGTTTGTAAGATCATACCACCTGAGACCACAGGGGATGTGGGAAGTTATTGGGAATTAGGCTCTAGGTTCCTTCCTCTAAAATATTGCCATAGTTATTTTAATATGAGAAGAGGTCTGACCCCACCGCCTTAAACGTGGGAAAAGGTGTTTTGGGGTTTTTGTTTGTTTGTGTGTTTTGTTTGTTTTTTTGTTTGTTTTTCAAGCCAGGTTTTCTGTGTAGCTTTGTAGGCCAGACTAGCCAAAAACTCACAGAGATCTGCTTGCCTCTGTCTCCTGAGTTCTGGGATTAAAAATGTGCGCCACCACCATCAGACTACCTTTCTTTGTATAATGTCTACCGTTATAAGTCATTGTAACAAGGATGTGTAATAGAGAACTAAAGAACAAAAGCCTGGTGTCAATCAACTGATGAATGGGTAAGTAGTATGAGGTGATCTCAAAATACAAAAACATGAAAGAATATGTGGCCCATGTATGCAATTGAAAATTTTTTAGCAGATCCAAAGGATAAAATTTGGTTATTTACGACAATATGGCTGGCAGCGGAGGACATTATATTAAATTAAAACCAGGAATAGATGACAAACGCAACATGTTCTCATTTTCCTATGGACTCTAAGAAAGTTGACCTCAGAAGCTAAGAATAAAATGGTCAGGGCAGAGTATGAGATGCTTGGGCAAGTGCAGATAGAGTGAAATGAGAGGAAACTTCATTGGTAAGTTAGACTGGGGAAAAAATAAGTTCTGTGATCCTATTCTACACTACAGTGAAGATGGATAAAATCTCTCCAAATGCAGGAAAAAGGGATTATTTTACATGTTTCGTCAGAAAAGAAATGAATATTTGGAGAGGTTTTTATTCATAGATTAGCTGAACATTACACAATACCTACATGTATCAAAAAATACTATTCCCGAGATAATTTTTCTGTTTTCACTTACACATGAAGAGAAAGAATTGGGATAGCCAAATACCACAGACAGGCCATAAAAATCATATAGGAGGAGCTCTGTCATTTCTCCAAGCCCTAATCACTTAGCAGTTCTACTCAACAATGACAATGATGTAAATTATCATGAAATTTGAAATGGTTCGTTGTGTGTGCGTGTGTGTGTGTGTGTGTGTGTGTGTGTGTGTGTGGTATGGTGTGTGTGGTGTGTGTGTAGGAGTATGGGTATGAACTCTTTCAGTGATGCTTTCAGACAAATTAAGTATCTTCTGTTTTCATTTCTGAGTCATGATGATAAGAGTAACTGACTCAGACGTGATTATAAGTTAACAAATGTGTTCTGAAGCTCCACCCCTGAAGTTCAAGTCACAGTATGATCATTTCTGAAAATATCCTTGCAGCTGAGTAGAAACTGTAGTCACCTCTTGTTTCTCTCTGCATTTTGCACCAGCAATTGGACTTACTCATTAACTGTGTTCCTTCCCTGATTTTGTATGTTGAAACTCCAAATAGGATTGTCCACAGGTGACCTTGAAGATAATTATAATTGACAGGTCAAGTCTTCATAAGGAAATCCCTAATTAAGTCTTCCCTTGCTTGAGGTAAGTGAGGCCAGAACTCTCTGTTCTCCGCCACTTAAAATGTAACATGGCCATATGCAAATCAGGAAACAGATCTTCACCAGAATCTTCCCATGTTTTATTTAAGCCTTCTTTCCCCAGTACCACGCTATGAAGAAGAGACTACTGTTGGTGAAACGATCCAGTCTGTGGTAGGTTTGTTACAATAGCTTTAACTAAAGCAATTTGCTAACTAAAACTCATATTAATCTATCATATTAATCTCTCCATCTGCTAGCTAATGCTTTTATTAGCTTTTTATCTACTGGGCTCCTGTCTCTAATTCACAGAGACAATTGCCTGCTGAAATCCTAATAAAATGTTCTCTCACGTAGGAACAACTTCAGATGAAAAGAAGACAAAGGGAGGAACAAGCAGGAGGAAGACAGGAGAAGGATCAACAAAAAGAGACTGCAAGAATTTGCAATGGTCTTGGCGCCTATGTCACTTACTCCCCCATAGGACTCAATAGCCCTAAGTGGAGCTGAATTGAGAGTACAAAATATGATTAGCACCTTCAAACAGCTGAGAATTATAATGGAAAGATCTTTTCCCTTATTACTACTTATTCATAGAATTTGTTTTGTTTTAAAGATATACTTACTTTTATGTGCATTGGTGTTTGGCCTATATGTATATCTGTGTGCCTGTATGCCAGATACCCTGAAACAGAAGTGACAGACAGTTGTGAGCTGCTATGTGGGTGATAGAAAGTGAACCCAGGTCCTGTGGAAGAACAGTAAGAATTCATAACTGCTATATCATGTCTCCATCCCATTAAAATTACACAATGCATTTTAAAATGAGTGGGTTCTACATTTAGGTTAGAAAAAAAGCCTTTTCATATATTGCTCTAACTACTATGGTCTTTTAAAACCATTCCCAAAACTATAATTATCACCCATCTTTTTTAAAGAACTTTATAAAAACAAATTTCTACTCTGAGCCTGTAAGTTCAGGAGAAGTGGTGCCAACATCTATAGATCTCTCTAGGCCTTACTAAGCATGCCTATCACTCAGTAGAATTCCATAAGAAACATATTAATAGGGAAGTAAGAAACCTTATGTGCCTTACTCATAGATAAAGAACTGCAGGCAACTAAGGAATGCTGAGGGCAGAATAGCCTTCCCCAGGGATCACCTCTTTAAGCCATTATCTAATACAAACTGTTCAGTCCTAAAATTATACACACGAGTGACACTAAATGGATTGACCAGTTTGTGTTTATATATTTACACACACACACACACACACACCAATAAAATGAAGCCAAGATTTTGAGGGAAGCAAAGGGAGGGAATATTGGAGGTATTTTAGGGGGAAAGGGCAAATGGCATACTTATATTCCAATTTGAAAGCAAACAGAACAAATCCTTATAGCTGTTAGTGTTGACAAGGGTCATGTTTACACTCTCCCATACACACTCTAGTTCAGTTGAGTGAAACTAAATATAGCAATTCAAATATTCAAACAGAACCAAACTATGCCCAGATTCATTTCTACGCTTGCTGTGAAGACTCTATTATTTGATTTTATTATAAATTTACCTGCCTTGACCTCTTAAATGACCTTGGGAAAGTAATTTGGCCTTCCTACACTTTATACCCCCACCCTAGTATTTAAAATGGGCATTGGATTCTTTACTAACACTACTAAGACATTTCCATTTCCTTCAAGAAGTATTTTATTATTCATAAAAATGATCTGCATTTGAACTTCATCTCTAACTATAATGAAATCATACAGATAACTTATTGAGTAAACTGGATTTTAAGATATCATCAGTAGGAATAATTGAAAAATATTCAGCAATACCCAATGCATTCATAAGTAACACTTTCAGATAGAGTAAAAACACATATTTGTTTGTAAAATATATTTCTTTGGATACCTCATGTATTGAGATTCATTATAATTGTGCCTGCTTCAATTTTTGAAATTTCCTCATTACCCTTTTTATTTGTATGTGTGCTCACCTGTATGTGTGTATTTGCGCATGTGTATACATGTGCTCATGTGTGTGTATATGTATGTGCATGTGTGTGTTCAGTCATTCGCTAGCCATGGTATTTCTGTGGAGGGCCAAGAATAACTCTCAGGAGTAACTTCTTGAATCTTAATTCTTGGGACTCAGGGATTGAACCCAGGTCTTCAGGTCTGCCTCCTGGCACAATCACCAGTTCAGTCATTTCACATGCCAAACTCTGTTCAATTTTACATTGTTTTAGCAGCAAGCACTATTTTGGCATAGTGAACTAAATCACACATTAAATGTATTGTATATATCTGAAACTTTTAGCAGTGGACCAATTCCTTAAAACTCGTTATGTCTTCCAGAAGTTCTGAAACAGACAAGTACAAATCTTAATTTAATTCCTGACTTTTGGTCATTAAAATGCCATGTTTCCTATGGTTTTGTGGGTTTAGATTCTTAGAGAAAACTTATATGAGGTCTTTCCTCCACTGCAAGTATTTGATGCAAGATACTAATTGATAGTTCTTGAATTTCTCAGTTACACATAACCATATTTAATATGTATATATACACACACATGCATGCAGATTCACATGGTTGAAACCATCCCAAATATCAGCACATAGAAATAATCTAGAAATTTCTAAAAGTGCAAATTGCCATGAACCAAATAACCATGCATTTTATCATTTAATAGATAGCGAACAAATAAGAGGCAAGCATGTTCATAATCTTAAAGCAGGTCTTCACTTGTCACAATCTGAGAGCGATTGATATTAACCAGTCAGTAACTAAAATGATTGACATAAACACAGTCTTTCCCGAAGAGTCATTGAATTGACAAGGATGTATGAGTATTGTGTCTTGATGGAGTTATATAGATTCCATTGCCTTTCTTACCCATATCTAAATGTGATTATTCAGTTAATCATTTAGTTAACCGTGGACTCATATCTAAAATTGGACATGATCTATCTTCTAGTCCTTATTAAAATATTCTTCTACAAATGACTCTTTCATAAAGTAACCCACGGCTCTGGGACTTCAACTCAATTTGTTCTCAAATCCCACAGCACTTCTCACTGGTGCCACTCTCATTAACTCAAGCACAGAAGTGTGCCCTATGATTTCCTAAGTAATATTTTCAGGAGTTGTGTTTTCAAAATATACTTTCCATTTAGGTCAGTAGGGAAGCCCATTTACCTGTGGTGGGCTGGGATACTCAACACTTGCTGTGATTTCCTCCCAGGATAAGATTGTCAAATACTCAGCTCAACTCTGCATCATTAGCACTTCTTGTGCATTTCAAAACATTGCGAAACTGTAACTGGCTTTTTCCAGTTACCTGCTTATGCACATACATACATACGGTTAGACTGGAAAACTCTTATCTTTTTACTGTTTCTTCTCAGCTTCCAGCTGCAGTTCCATTCTTTATGATGCACATCCTCGAATCCCATATTGCTTTCTCAAACAGCAACAGAAAATGTTCTTCCTGCAGTAAATCTAGTTTTTAAAAATACAATTTAATTAAAATATAATCTCCCCCTGTGTTCCCACCAGCCCCCTTCTATGTCTCTTCCTTCACTCTCAAATGTATAGCCTTTTTTTTATTATTATTGTTACATACATGCATGCATATGGATTCGCTTGCACAAATGTGTGAATAAAACCTGATTACTTATTTTTGTTGTTTGTGTGTACATTGTTTCAAGGCTTATCACTTTGTTTTGCTAACCAACCAGGCTGCTAAGCCTTAGGACAGGCTAATTTTCCCTCTCAGTAATCATTAGTTTATTGTGGAACCCTGTGCATTTCCCATGCCCCTACTCACTGCCCTAGAATGTCTATTGATACTGTCATTGTTTAGGTATTATTTACGGAGAGACTTCAAGGAGAGATGATTCTCATAGCAGACTTTCTGGTATTTCATCTCTTACAATCTTTCCATCTCCTCTTCAGAAATGCACCCGGAGTCTTAAATGCAAGAGTTGTTCCACAGATGCAGCCACTAGGGCTGGGCTCCCCACAAGCATTGCTTTCTACATTATGCCCACATTGTAGGCTTTATGTAGTGTTTTTCACATGCTATAAAGAGAAGTTTCTTTGATGAGGAGTGATAGCTACACTTATCTGTGGGGATAAAAGTAATATTTAGAATGTAGTAAGGAGTTATCCTGGTCTAGCAATGTAGTGGTAGTGGATTTTTTTTCTAAGGTCCGTGACCTAACAAGCACTGGGAAGCTGGTAAGGTTTCTAGTATCAGGCATTATTTTTCTTCCCTTAAGTGGGCCTGAAGTCCACTTAGACAGTTGTTGGTTGCCACCAACATGTGACTGTCACTATTGCACCTTTAAGGATATTCTGCCATGCTGGTCATTGATGTGGTTCACATGTGTCAGAGTTGGGTAGGAATAGTAATTGCTCTATATTAATTACTCTCTCCCTTGGTCTGGTACCATGAAAGTAAAACTGCAGGATGGAGACTCCTGGGTTAGATTCACCTTGAATCAGATGACTTCTCTATTCCCAAGTGGACAGTGTCTTCGGCAATAGGAATTTGTCATCAACCTCCCATAGGCAACCATGGGAAGCAGCTATAGTCAACAATGTTTGAGAGTTGAACTTGGACTACAGTGACCAACCGTTTGAAAAAAGTTTGTCATACCTGGTACAGAAATTTTGTTACTGTATATTCTTGTTGTCAGCCCAAGTAATATAACTATTTAAGGTGTGTGTGTGTGTGTGTGTGTGTGTGTGTGTGTGTGTGTGTGTGTGTTTGTGTTCACTTAAATGCATTGTATATAATTTTAGGTAAATGTAAAATAACGATTCCTTGAGAGTTTACCAAACACCTTTGGTGTTATTTGCCCCTCCTCCATCCTTCTCTTTCTGTATTGACCTCGTTCTCCCTTCTCCAGTTGGAACCCTATCCTCATTTTTCCCAGTAAGTCTTAAAGATTACCAACACATTTCATAATTTTCCATGAAATGTATCTTTAGAATTTTACTTACAAACACCAATCTTTTTCTGTGGACAATCTTTAATTATATTCATTTTATAGATTAAAGTTTATTTTTCCTAGCATTAACAACATAGAAAACTCTCCTCTTATGATTCTTTTTTTCTTATTGGATATACCTGTAAGATTGGAAATAGGAATAAAAACATAGCTTCTTGAACAGTATAAATGAGATCTAGCACTTTTATAAAATTAAATGACTCAGAACTAGACTGAAAATAAGGATTTAGTTTGACATTGGTTCCAGTAGACAAAGAGACTAAGGGGATGTCAATTGCAGGTTAAATGTATTACGCATTTGCTCAGGATTTCTAAGATGACCAGATTATTCATTATTAATCAAGGTTATGGTAGCTTTTCTCCTTTATTTATTACATTTCTATTTTACTAAAAATGGCTAATGTAAAATATGGGTTAAACCAATTGTGACTTTTCATAAAATAAAAATTTTATAGAAAACTTTGAATTATGTGAGGGCACTTACTTTGCATCAATGTGTTCATTATGAAAGACCAGAGGTACATAAAAATTTCAACCTATGGGAAGATGACATTAATATAATATTATTTAATTGTAAGATTAACAGTATTTATCAAACAGTTATATAATAAAATACAATCTTACAGGAAATGAAATGAATGGAAAAATGGTAATTTGTGCTTTTGGAAAAATCCTCACATAAAAGGAAGGTGGTGAAATAAAAAATATCTACATTAAATTACTTTGCCTCAGTGAATGAAAGAAGTGCCAAAAGTATTTCAAAGTAGCCTGAAAAGGAGACAGTCGATATACAAATAAGAGATGAAGCCCATGTGCTGATTGCAGCCCAAGGCATCATATCCTCAGTATTCAAAATTTATAATAAAATGCTGTAATAATTGCTATTTCATAGTTAGTCTTTAGTCATGAACTGACATAGTTTTACAGAATATTAAATTTAGAGGATAGCCGGACGTTGGTGGAGCACGCCTTTAATCCTGGAACTCGAGAGGCAGAGGTGGATCTCTGTGAGTTCGAGGCCACCTTGGTCTACAGAGTGAGTTCCAGGACAACCTCCAAAACAATACAGAGAAACCCTGTCTCGATAAACCAAAAAAAAAAAAAAAAAAAAAAAAAAAAGAGGATAATCCTTATACATTGCCAATTTTAGAGATGAAAACCGGATTTCACGTACTTTTCAGGGCATTGATCAGTTGACCAGCCTATCGCTGGCCAGAATTTATAATAACACAAAGAAGCAAGCAGGGGAGGACGGTGCATACTGGAGCTAGTTCTGAAAAGTAGCAATGGCTTCACACGGGAGTTTTCCTCTGCACAGGGATGTTTATTTGCTGTGCATGTCCCTGCTTAGCAACTTCGCTGATCAGACATGGGTTCCTCTTTCTTGGCCATGGTTGCTTCTCATCCTCCTTGGAAGCCCTAACACACAACCCATTGTCATGGCTAAAGAATATTAACATTTCGGGACTTGGAGGTGCATGCCTTTAAACCTAGTTCTCAGGAGGCAGTCAGGTGGAGCTCCATGAGTTTGAGGCTAGCCTGATCTACAGAATGAGTTCCAGGACAGCCACAGCAGTTACACAGAAAAACCTTGTCTTGCAAAAAAAGAAAAAGAAAAAAATAGAATATTAACATTAAGAATATTGTATAGCATATGAGTATTCTTGCTGTTATAAAACAATTCTTGTGAACATCTAACTACTCTATTGAAACAGAGTAATCACTACTGAGATGTAACATTAAAAGTAAAAGATCCAGAGACAGATATTGGGACTCAAATTTCAAGCTGAAGACCAGAGAAGTAAAGCAGCGAAACTACTAGATCTTATCTCTACCCGGATGAAATGGCAATCCTATCTCCATGGATTCTCAGAAACAAAAGGCTTTCCATTTCTGTCTCTTCCTCATTATATTCCTCTATCTGCCCAGTAATATCGCTCCTGTCTCCACGTCCCTAGTGCTGAGACTAAAGGTGAGATCACCTGTGTGTAAACTGTTTTTTTTTTATGACTGGATCAATTTCATGTAGTCAGTATGGCCTTGAACTAACAGAGATCCACCTACCTCTTAATCCTGAATCCTGGAATTAAAGGTGTGTACCACCATTGCCTAGCTCTGACTGCTGGGATTAAAGATGTGTGTCACCACTGCTTGATCTTTATATATTGTGTCTGACTTTGCTGTCTGAATCCTCAGGCAGGCTTTAATAAGTCATAAGTAATATAACACCACACTGAGATAATAGGCAATATTTTTTAAAAAATCTTATTTAAATACTATATGCCAAAATGTTAATAATGCTGTGGACTTCTATACCTAAATTAGTTATTCTACTTCACAAAGTAAATTACAGTAATCAATTTTTTTCCAGACTCCTATGCATCCTGAAGTTTGATTCAGGATCTCTGTACTTGTCATCCACTATATGCTTACATGACCTGTGATCCATTGGAGGTTTGTTAATCTGACCTGTGATCCATAATAGGTTTGTTAATCTGACATGTAGTCTACTGTAGGCCAGTTATTATGACCTGTGGTCTACTGTAGGCTTGTTAGTCTGAACTTGATCCACTGCAGGTTTGTTAGTCTGACATCTGGTCAACTGTAGGTTTGTTAGTCCAATTTCTGGTCCACTGTAGGTATGTGGATTGGACCTATAATCTACTATAGACGCCCTGATTTGCAATTGCAAACCCCAAAACCTCTAGAAATTTCCCCAAATCTCATTTTGAAGCAAAATATGATGTGATATGGGGCTATGTGTGCCACTTAATATGATTTTCTATAGAAATTATTTGGGTTAGTTACGGTGTTCTGCCCAAGGCATATAGGGGAATGATACATAATGCATGGCATATAAAAAATAACCTTTCCAAATCATGAGATATTGTGAAATATTAATCCCAAAAGCTTTCCATGAGGGGTTTGAAATCCTGTATAGTACTTGTAAGAAGTCTAGCCAAACTTGGGATCATGGTTTTATCTGGTAGATTAATGAGTATGTCAAAACTTACACTGCATTTTCAAATCCTTAAAACGTCTATTTCAAGCCAGTACACAAAATATTGTTACCAACAGGAGCTGAACATTATGACAGCTATTGATGATACATACAGAATTTAGATGTGACTTTCCCTTTCTATTAGACCTGTGCAAATGTTTGTCTCTGATTCTTTGTAAACAAGGCTGTTCTAGGTGAGGCCAGTCTATTCCAAGACTTCAACAAAGAAACAAAGATTTTTTTTTTTTGGTTTTTCGAGACAGGGTTTCCCTGTATTGTTTTGGAGGCTGTCCTGGAACTAGCTCTGTAGACCAAGCTGGCCTCGAACTCACAGAGATCCGACTGCCTCTGCATACCGAATGCTGGGATTGAAGGCATGTGCCACCAACGCCCTGCGAAAAAGTATTTTTGTAAATAGAGTTAATTTAACAGAAGCTGCCTAACTACCAACCTGTAATTACTCGCATGTATGAAATGTTGGTGACTTGAAGTAATAGGAATACCAAATTCTTGCTAATGAGTACATCCCTGTCAATCTCCTTCTAACCCTATAAACCTTAAGGTGCTTTACAGGGAAACTCCGAGGAAATGTGCTGTTTCATCTCTTTGCCTATTTGAATTCTGTGCACTCCAATTTTTTTTTTGGGTCTGGGGCTAAAATAGAAACTAAGTAGTGGTAGATTTAAGTAATTTTCAAACTTGAAAATTGAAAATACAATCTTGTACCTTTCAATTGCCTGGATAATATATTCTTTTCCTGAAAAAAAAGAAAGGAAATTCCAGAAATTGATCTATTGTGCCAGTCCTGTTATTTTCTTTCTGCTGTGATTTATTTTTCCACCTGTGCATGAGTGTAGCTTGCTTTTCTTTATGCTCTTGGATGTTTCCGTTGGCATTTGTTCCATTTGCAAGCTGAATCCTTTTAAAATTTACACACAGTCTGATTAAATCAACTTGCAAATTTTATACAAAACCTCAGAAATGCAGTCTCAATTATAAAATCAGAATATTATACTAGATATGGGAAAATCTTGGAAGTTCTGTATGAAGAAACTACGTTTCTGAGATGTGGTCTGATTTATCCTCACATTTGTGTGCTACCAAGCCTAGAGTGGGTTCCCAACCCCTAAACCAGATTCCAATTGTCTCAGAAATCCATACTGTCATCCTCTACCTTGTCCTTCAAAAATATGTTCTCACTTCCTTTCAGGATATTTATAGTTTGGTTGAAAAGATAGCACGTTTGCTAAAGTGCTTGCCATGCCGGCAAGAGGGTCTGAGTTTCCATCTCTAGCACTTAAGAACTAATCAGATACAATAATAAACACCTGCAACCTCACCATTGACATATCAGATACAGAAAGACTTGAGAGCTTATTGAGAAGCCAGCACAACTGAATTAGCAACTCTAAAGCCTATCTCAAAAAATAAAGAGAGGACAAAAGTGGAAGATATCTAACGCTGACCTGTGGCCTCCACATGCAATTTCATACTCATACACACAAACAATGTGCATAAACATGCAAATATCCACACACTACACATACAAACACACACAGTCGTTACCATTATGATTCAAATTGTTTCTTTCAGTGTTGTGCTCAATCATGTATTTTGCTGTCTATACACAAAAATAAAGGATTTGAAAAATTGATCCAAATCTGAAAGATGTAGCCATTGTTCTCTATATTAAAATCTTTTATCTTTTAAAACATTGTAACATTTTACCTTCATTCAATGTGTTTATCAATTAAAATGAATGCATAGGCAGCAATTTATAACAGCACAAAATAGACAAATATTTCATATGTTAACCCACTTAAGCATCTATCAAAAACAGTCTTGAAACACTTAATGTTTAAAGATGCACAAAGTCAAAGTTAAAATGGGCAAATGGGATCATATTTAACTTCCTATTGTGCTTATTACCCAATAAATTAGGAAATAAGATTAAAGCATGGCAACATCCCTCAAACATGCTGAATTGTTGGGGGCCATGGGAATTGCATCAGGTGTCAACTAGTTTTCAGAGGTCATCCTACCAGAGGAATGATTCTTTGATGGAAGAAAATCCTTTCTGAGCAAGGCTGTGGGACCACTGACTCAGGAAACTGTTCCTCCTGTCTGTAATTTCACATGTGCAAAAATAGCTATGATGTCTCCCCAATACCTGCATTGTGTATATGTAATCTCAAGATATCATCTCAATCTTATAACACATATACATATCTGTGGGCATTCAGGAAATTACTTCTCATTAAAATGAATAATTTTGATATATAAAAAATATACTAGGATGTGCTTCATAATCAGATCTAATGTCCCACGATGACCGTAAGACACTTAAAAGCCCACTTTGTTCCTTTTACTACCATAAGGAAACAATAATATCTTCTCAGGTTAAGGCAAGCTAAACACAATCAGCTCATTTTTACCTCAAACTAGACTAAATGTTTCTATATATGATTATAAATTAAAACTTTATAGATATGCACAAGGTCAGAGTTGCAAATGTCTAACCAAGATTATTAACACAAAGCAACCTAAAGAAATCATGCTAATTCCTCGGTTGCCAATTCTGGCTAATAAGAAACTACTTCTAACAGCTTGTCCCACTGGGCACTTTACCCTTCGTTTCTGGTCACAGTCTTACACCAGAAACCTTGAAACCTTGCATTGCCGCGGTAAATGGCCCAGCTTCTTACTGTCTACCCAAGGAATGTGCTATGTATCACCAATGGGATATACTCTCATAGCTTTTTTCCTTTTGGCCTTAAGCCTCCTGTGAAAAATGGATTTAAGCTATGAATGGAGAAGCAAGAGAGAACTGGAACAGAGAAATGAAACAAAGGAGAACTAGAAAGAATTAAAACTTAGAAGTAAATTAGAGGAATAGATACTGAAATAGAAAATCAGATAGAAGAATAAAGACCATGATTCAAACAGCATGTGTGAGTTTATTCCATAAGCATCAGATAAAAATCCCTTAAGTTCAGTTTAGTTTCTCTGTAGACTTCTTCCAACCCTGGAAGTGGCCTTGAAGAGCTAGATTCTCTGGCTACCATTAATGCATGCACAAAACAATGTCGAATTTCCGCTGGTCAGAAATGGAGTTGAAACAGTGTAGCAATCGGGGCTTTGACTGTGGAAACCATGGACCCCTGCCCATGAGGTTGATCATTACAATAGTGAATTACAAACAATGGGAAAACTGCCAGAATCTACACATAAGAGATGGATAAACAAGTAATGAAACCATAAGTAAATAAATTTACAAGACAACTACTGGCATCAAACAATCCCACACAAATCATAAGTACTCTAGAGGAAATTAAGGCTAAGAACAAAAAGTAAGCTGCCCAGAGGATATTTCTTCCCAATTCAATGCTTCATAGAGAGTAAGAAACTGGGGATTATTTCATTTAAGTTCTTATAAAATATTCAATGAACATTGAAAACAATGCTTAAGCTTGGATTCAAAATTAGCACAAGTAAAACAAGAAGTAGGTGGTATGGATAAAAAACTAAATAGAAAAATTGGAAATGAAAATTATTGTTATAAAATATATGCTGGAAAGGAGACACTTCTGAATTCACACATAGTAGGTAATTCATGAGTGTCTTTCACATACCCTCAAACAGAAGTTGTAGAAAAAAACCCCACTGAACCAATAGCGGTATCTTCAACACAAATGTGCATCTCTATTACTGAAGCAAGAAGATATTCCCATCCTTTGCAATAGTATTTAGTCACCAAAATATGATACCCTATCAGACTGTTATCCAAGCATAAAGAAAAAACGACAGCTTAGAACATTGTAATAGCAATGTTTCCACATAAGAATTCCTACAAAAATAATTGTAATTACATTTTGATCAAGATAACAGGAAATTAAGAAGTATTTTAGTAAGAAAATGTAAATGAACAAAACACATAGATAAGAACACATAACTGTGAGCTAAAATAACTATATTTAAAATCCTTCTAAATACCAAAACAAAACAATATGATGCTAGCATATAAAATAGAATGTGCAGAGAGTGACTACGGAGCAATAAACTCTAAGATGGAATGGTCATGCCCAATAAATTTGGATTTAATGGAAATTTTTATTACTTCTATGGGGTAAAATGAATTTCAAAATATGAGACACATGGTCTATTACTTCTGAGTCAGAGGAGTAAAAGTAAAGAAAAATAGAAGACAGAAAGAAAAATACTAAACAAACAGAAAAATGTAAAATCTTGTGACTCTCAGGAAATAGAAAGGGAGGCAAAGGAAGAAACATTAAAACATTGGAACCAAGTACACGAAAATGCAATTCTAAAACTAAGTTTCAATAGGGAACCTTCTGAGGTCTGGGGACTGCACATGGGGAACCTGTCTGGGAGGATCATGCTGTCCAGAGTCTGGCAGCTTCCTAGTCCTGTCTCCAACCATAGGCAGAGGTAAACATGGGCCTGTTTTTGACCTGCCTTTCAGTGCCATGCTCAGAGCCTCCTGAGGCCTGGGGACTGTGCACTGGGGAACTCAATCTGTCTAACCAGCCCATCCAGAGTCAGCCAGCTTACTTATCCTGCCTCCAACCACCCATGGGAAGAAGAGAGTTGGTTCTTTGAGTAAACCAACAAGATAGACAAACCTTTATCCAAACTGACCAAAAGGCAGAGAGAGAACATTCAAATTTACAAAATAAGAAACAAAAAGGAGACATAACAATGAACACTGAGGAAATCATAGAGGTCATACTTTGAAAACCTGTACTACACAAAATTTGAATTTTTAAAGGAAATGGACAATTTTCTGGATAGATATCACTTACCAAAATTAAATCAAGAAGAGCTAAGCAATTTAAATAGACCTATAACCGCAAATGGAATAGAAGCAGTCATCAAAAGTCTCCCCCCCCAAAAAAAAGCCCAGGGCTAGATAGCTTCAGTATAGAATTCAACCAGAAATTCAAAGAACAGCTAATACCAATTCTCCTTAAATTATGTCACACAATGGAAGCAGAAGGATCATTGCCAAACGCTTTTTATGAGGCCACAATTACCTTGGTACCCAACCCACACAAAGACACAACTAAGAAAGAGAACTACAGACCAATATCCCTCATGAACAATGATGCAGAAGTATTCAGTAAAATACTGGCAAATAAAATCCAAGAGCACATAAGAAAAATCATCCAACATGATCAAGTAGGATTCACCCCAGGAATGTAGGGATGGTTCAACATATGAAAATCCATGAATGTAATCCACCATATAAACAAACTGAAAAAGAAAAATCACATGATTATCTCACTAAATGCTGAAAAACCTTTGAAAAAAACCGAACACCCCTTCATGATAAAGATAATGGAGAAATTACGGATAACAGGAACCTACTGAAATATAATAAAAGCAATATACAGTAAATCAACAGCCAACATCAAACTAAATAGAGAGAAATTCAATGATATTCCTCTGAAATCAGGAACAAGACAAGACTTGTACACTCTCTCCATGTTTCTTCAATATTGTAATTAAAGTTCTATCTAGAGCAATAAGACAACAAAAGGAGATCAAGGGGATTCAAATTGGAAAAGAAGAAGTCAAACTTTCACTATTTGCAGGTGATACAATAGCTTATATTAGTGAACAAAAAAATTCTAAAAGAAAACTCCTAGAACTGATAAACCCATTCATCAAAGTGGCAGGATACAAGATTAACTCAAAATACTCAGTAGCCCTACTATATACAGACGATAAATGGGCTGAGACAGAAATCAGAGAAACATCACCCTCTACAATTACCACAAACAACATAAAATACCTTGGAAAATACTAACCAAACAAGTGAAAGACATGTATAGCAAGAACTTTGAGTCTTTAAAGATAGAAATTAAAGAAGATACCGAAAAATGGAATGATCCCCCATACTTTGGATAAGTAGGATCAACATAAAAAAATGGCAGTCTTGCCAAAAGCCATCTATAGATTCAGTGTAATCGCAATCAAAATCCAAGAACAATTCTTCATAGACCTTGAAAGAACAATTCACAAAAACAAAAGACCCATGACAATCAAAACAACCTATAAAACAAAGCAACTTCCAGAGGCATCACTATCCCTGACTTCAAGCTGTATTATAGAGCTGTAGTCCTAAAAACAGCTTGGTATAGGCACAAAAATAGACAGGTAGACCAATAGAACTGAATTGAGAACCCTGATATGGACCCATACACCTATGAACCCCTGATTTTTGACAAAGAAGCTAAAATTATACAATGGAAAAAAGAAAGCATCTTCAACAAATGTTGCTGGCATAACTGAATGCTGGTATGTAGAAGATTGCAGATAGATCCATGTCTATTGCCATGTACAAAACTTAAGTCTAAATGGATCAAACACCTCAACTTAAATCCAGTCACACTGAACCTCTTAGAAGGGAAAGTGGGATGTACCCTCAAATAAATTGTTACAGGAGACTGCTTCCTGAACATAACACCAGTAGCATAGACACTTAGATCGACAATTAATAAATGGGACTTCATGAAAATGAGAAGCTTCTGTAAGGCAAGGGAATAGTCAACAAGACAAAATGGCAGCACAAAAATGGGAAAAGATATCCACATCTGACAGAGGGCTGATTTGTAAAATATACAAAGAACTCAATAATCTAGTCTCCAAAACACCAAATAATCCAATTAAAAAGTGGGGTACAGAATTAAATACAGAATTCACAATAGAGGAATATAAAATGGCTGAAAGACACTTAATAAAGTGCTCAACATCCTTAGCCATCAAGAAAATGCAAATAAAATAACTCTGAGATACCATCTTGCTCCTGTCAGAATGGCTAAAATCAAAAACACCAATGACAATTTATGCTGGAGAGTGTGGAGAAAGTGGAACACTCCTCTACTGATGGTAGGAGTGCAAACTTGTACAGCCACTTTGGAAATCAGTATGGTGGTTCCTCAGGAAAATGGGAATCAGTCTATCACAAGATCCATCAATTCCACTCTTAGGCATATACCCAAATGATATACATTCATACAACATGGATATCTGTTCAACTATGTTCATATAAGCATTATTTGTAATATCCCAAACCTGGAAGCAACCTAGATGCTCCTCAAATGAAGAATGGATAAAGAAAATGTGGTACATTTATACAATGGTGTACTACTCGGCAGAAAAACAAACAAAAAACAATTGAATCTTGAAATTCCCAGGCAAATGGTTGTAACTAGAAGAAACTCTCCTGAGTGAGGTAACCCAATCAAAAATAGAGAAACATGGTATGTACTCACTTATATATGGATTTTAGACATTAAGCAAAGGATTTCCAACCTACAATATATACCTCCAGAGAAACGAGGAAACAAGGAGGACCATAAGAGAGACATACATGGTTCCCCGGAGAAAGACAAATGGACAAGATCTCCTGAGCTAATTTGGGGGAGGAGAGAGTGAGTTAACAGAAAGAGAAGGGGAGAAGAAGGTGGAGAGGAGGACATGAGGGAGCAGGAATATTGAGTCAGGGGAAGAAGAAAGGAGAGCAAGAAAAGAGATACCATAATAGAGGGAGCCATTATAGGTTTAAAGAGAAATCTGGCACTAGGAAAATGAAGAGTTATACAAGGATGACCCCAATTAACAATCTAAGCAATAGTGGAGAGGCTACCTTAAATGCCCTTCCCTATAATGAGATTGATGACTACCTCAAATGCCATCCTAGAGCCTTTATCCAATAGCTGATGCAAACACCCACGGCTAAACACTGAGCCGAACTCCTGGAATCCAGTTGCAGAGAGGGAGGAGTGATGAGCAAAGGGGTCAAGTCCAGGCTGGAAAAACATACAGAAACAGCTGACCTCATGCACCCCAGACTGATAGCTGGGAAACCAGCATAGGCCTGATCCAGAACCCCTGAACATGGATGTCAGTTAGGAAGCCTGGGCAGTCTATGGGGCTTATACTTATCCCTAGTATAAGAATGGACTTTGGGAACCTATTCCAAGTGATTGGCAGACTTTGAAGAACATGTGGGGTTTGCCTTTATGGGTCTGGGTTACCTCACTCAGTATAATATTTCATAATTCTGTCCATTTACATGCAATTTTTATTATTTCATTTTTCTTTATAGTTGAATAAGTAGGATTCATTTATATATGTGGTTGCATCCCAAAATTTGAAGATAAGTCCCTATTTCTGAAGATGCCACATACTTTGAACACAGCTTGGAAGAAACAACCTGGAAATGACCTGGAAGTTTCCTTTCTGAGAAATAGCTTTCATAGTACTAGAAGGTTCTATACAAGCAGCCAAGGCAGATAATCTATCAATAACCCTATGAAGTTGTAATGCCTATAATTTCAAGCATGCCAAGAAATCCTTAATGATGCTATATTAACACATATCTTGGCAATAGTCAAGAGCTATATAATTGGACTTATAGGAGGAAATTCATGTATGAGACTATTGAAGCTAGAGGAGCACCTACTACAGACACTTTACTAAATCATCATAATCACTAATTGCCTTCAAAATAATTATCCTTATCCCCACAGACAAGTGTGGTTCTCATTCCTCACCAAAGAAGTTCCATTTTGCAGAGGACAGAGAACAACTGGCGGAAATACAGTGAACAATTGACCATGGGATGTCCAGCACCAATTGATATATACAATACTATCTATATACCTAAAGCTCAGGGAGCATCACTGAAGAGGAGGAATGAAGATTGTAAGAGCCAAAGGAAAGGGACATTTACTTGGAGATTTTACCTTCTGAGTTTTCAGAAAAGCTGAAACCCATGACTGCCTAAGCAAGTCCTGAATAATGACAGCACCAGTTGACATGCCAACATGGATTGGGGAAATCATATCGAATGCTGCCTGTAGATGAAGATCTAAGGGTAATTAATAGCTGCTGAAATAGAAAGACTGATTCTGCACCAGGGATGAGCCCCTGATTGGTTATCTACTACTGGTGGGCATCCCTAAAACCATATACAAAAAATCAAGAGTAATTGGACTGTGAATTTTATATTTATACATGTATGTGTAATAATTTTTAAGAAATAGTGAAAACAAATAAGGAACAATAAACAGGGGAATCAGCATGTTATAATAATGGTCAAAGATGATCAAAGCACATTATGTAATTATAAGAAATCTATTACTTTTTAGATTTAGTAAAAACTGATTAAAATTTTTTGAGGATTTGGACACTAAACAAAACAATAAAATGTATAGCTTTGAAAAGCATTTGAAACAAACCAAAAGTCCAAAGAAAATGCAGCAGAATCTTATTTCATAGAAACCATGGTGATATGAATGTCAACTAAAAGTCAACTGAGGAGAAAGCAGGGTATTATACAATTTCTAGCAATTCATCTCTCAAAACTTATCACATAGATAGCTGATTGGTATGATCTACTCTGGAGAAGATTATGTCTCCCACTCTCAGCATTCCTTAATTGTCTGTGGTTATTTGTGTAGAATTGAAGCCTCCTGGTCTTTTCCCTGTTCACAATGGCATGTCTACTATTGTCCTTGTTCAACTCATTTAGGCAGTCATATTGGTGAAACTTACGGGTGTAGGTGCTGACATTCCTAGTAGATACAATCTCACAGCACACTCTCTGACTCTGGCTTTTACTTCTGACTCTTCTCTTTCAAATGAAGGTTTGAGGGGAGAAAGAGGAAGAAGGTGATGATGTAATTATGTTCTAATATCAAAAAATAAAAAAATAACAACAACAACAACAAATAACTAATAGCCATGAGAAGATGGCTCAGAGATTAAGAGCACTGACTGCTCTTCCAGAGAGCCTGGTTCAATTCCCAGCAACCACATGGTGGCTAACAACAGTCTCACTCCTCTTCCATTAGATACAACATTCTATTATGACCTCTGTAGATATCAGTATCCATGTGGCATATACACATACACATAGGCTTAGCACCTATACACATAAAATAATAAAATACTCTAGAATTTAAATTAATATCTGTATATGTTTCATGTAACAGCAAACTGGTAATCTTCAAAAATGGAAAGGAAACAGCATATTGATTCCAGTAGTGGATATGAAGATAAGCCAGGCCTAAAGATTATTGGAATGTTAATCAGAGATAGTCAAACACTTTACTACAAAAAATGTCACAAATGTAATACATAACAGGGACAAGCTAAACATGGAAACTGCATAATTACCAGATTTATGATTATATTTAAGCCAACTCTGCTTGCAGAATGAAGAGCACTAGACAAAATTCTTAATAATATAGTTATGGGAAAATACAAACAACACAGTAGAAAATGAACAGTGAATAAACCTGACAACTAATAGGATAACCAGCGACTAATACTATGTGAACAATCATAATCAGAAAACAAAAAATAAATAATTCATGAGCTACATTTGCATACTCATCAGTTTGTAAATTCTAATACCAAATGTTAGTAAGAAAGAAACTGGAAAATGCCCTACATGGACAGTGGAAGATAATAAGGCCACTCCATTCTCAGCAACTTCAACATCGAAGAAGTTTTATGTTATCTTTTTTGATACTGAAATTCTAAAACCTCTCTGTATATCCAGAAAAGAAAGAAGTAGCTTTCACAGAGATGTTCATGATGCAGGATAAACAGCAGTAAAATGTGATCTAATCATGTATTAGAAGAATCAAATCTAACTGTATTAGAAGAATCAAAAGATTTCCTAAGTGATCAGAAATGAAATATTGCTTGACCACTGAAATAAAGTATGGTATAAATGTGTATGTGTGTGTCTGTGTATGTGTGTGTGTGTGTGTGTGTGTGCGTGTGCTTACACATGCGTGCCACATATGAGTTCTATACATTTATGTCATTATTATCATTATGAACAAAATAAGCAAGATGTAGCATCATACACAGAAAACCTGATGATAATAAATCTAAGTGCTTATACCACATCCTTGTGTAAGTACTATAGCAATAACAAATATTCATGTATAAATAACAAGTGAATGATTTAATATCTATCACAAAAGGTTAATGGGAAGTGGAATTGAAACATTTCACACAGGACTTCAATGATTTTTGATTTTGAAGTGAATAGTATCTTTTTTTAAAAAATCCAAGAACAATACAGCAAAATGGAAGGCTTGATAAGGTTGAATAATGGCTCTGTTTATCTTGTAATATTTTTCTCTATTTTTTTGTTTGAAATATTTCAAAAACACGGGCTCTCACAAAGCAGTATGTGAAAGATAGCATATGGGAACACATTGGAAATAATGCCTTGCCTCTATTAGAAGGTGAAGGGCTAATACAATTGGACACCTTCATGAATTCCAGTTCTTGCAGACAAAGGGATTTCTCTCTGAAATGGAGTTTTATTTTGCCCAGCGTCAGTGCTACACATTATTTGAGCAGTGATTTCCAGATTGCATGGCACTCTGCTTTACTAGTCTCGTTTCTATTTGTTCACAGCTTTATAGCCTCTCCATTACTTAATTTTCCATAGGATCAAAACTTTCGCCGGTAAAACACTTCCTTCCTTCGATGAGAGTACTGCTACCAATCACAAGGAAGTGATGTCTATATTTTCACTCCTTTTAATTTTATCAGCAGCCTGATAATCAGCAAGATTTTTTGTTTGTTCATTTGTTTTGTCTTGCTTAGTAAGCAAGAGGGGGGAAAGCAGAAAAAGAAATCAGGAACGGAGAGAGGAAATGCATGGACAAAATTTATAATGCAGTGAGGAAGAAATGACTTTACCCTGACTTCCTATGTATGAATAGTTAGAGGCAGAAAGTATATTTGAGCAAGGGTTTAGTTCAGGAATATGATCTAGGCATGACATTCATTTTAGTTCAATCTTTTAATGAAATAAATAGTCATAACACCTGGAAGAAATTTTATTTTATTTTTATTTATTTCTTTGTTTTGTGTGTGTGTGTTTTTGTTGTTCAAGGCACAATTTTTCTGTGGCTTTGGAGGCTGTTCTGGAACTAGTTCTGGTCTCAAACTCATAGAGATCTGCTTGCCTTTGCCTCCCGAGTGCTGGGATTAAAGCAGTACACCACCACCGCCTGGTTTCACCTGGAAGACATTTAAATTCTCACATTTTTCCAAAAATTCATTCTAGAAAAATTAATTTTATACATAAAATTACATTTTAGAAATTATCACATTAGTTATTTATTAAATTTTCTGGTGTACTTACGAATAGCAATGGATCCCTCTGGAAGTAGAAAGTAGAAAGAGCTACTTCCATTGTTATAGATGAGTTTTAGTTCTGTGACTGTCTGCACAGTGTAAAATAAAGCTTGCTTGTCATTAAGTTGCCATTTAAAGTCAGTTAGTGTGTAATGCCCAGTGTATGTTGTTTGGTGCATAGTGTAGTGTGTGGTGTGTGATATGTGGTGTGTGATTCCCTGTGTACAGTTTAGTCTCTGTAAGGATTACCTCTTTTGGTGCACATAACCTTGAGGGAAAAAAAAGTATCTTTGGAAAACAAGAAATGAAATGGAAGTTTTTAACTAATTTTTCTGATGAGAAATCATGAATCAGATATTTGCAAACAGGGGCCATACTCTAGAGAAAGCATTTTTCATTGTATATACTATTGTTACCAATAAAATATTTCAAAGTTGAATAATTAACTCATATGTGATATATCTTTTCAAATTTAATTATCACAAAATTAGGATGCCAATGCTTAGTATTCTCTAGGACATTTCAGACATTTTTAGCAGACTAGCCCTACATTCTGTGAGCCCTCCTTCATGTAAGTATGAAAAACATTTAACAAATTTAAAGAATGATTCAATGAAGGAATATGAAAATAAGTAATTTGTTTTAAAAATATAATCTTCCGTTAAATAGGAATCAGAATTTATCTATATTGTAATAGTCTGGAACCACAAAGTTATTATTTATCATTTACTCCAAGGTGAGTACTTGAAGGAAATCAGACATCAACTGATATATCCCATATCTCGTGGGGACTACTTTCCTCTCTAATTCATTCATGCAATAATCAATGAATTTATGTAATACTTAATGAGTGCTTTTTAAAAGATAGAGTATCTATGTAGCACTGGCTGTTCTTATCTTCTTGTGTAGATGAGCAGACTTCATACTCACAAAGCTCTGCCTGCCTCTGCTCCTCAAGTGCTGGGATTAAAGGTGTGTGGCACAACATCAGTTACTGGATATCTGTTAAGCAAAAACCTGATGAAAATCTCTCAGGAGATTTAGCTGTCTATGCCTACAGGTAATGTGTGTTCTAATAATAATGGTCATATAGATATTAAATCACCAACATGGAAACTGACATTAAAGGATATAGATGATTCAAAATGATGTGTAAACACCATAGTTTCTAGGGTGATCCGCAAAACTATAATCATCAGTTTAAGTAAGATTTGAAAGTAGGGTATGTATGTAGCCAAAGATGGAAAGGGAGCAGAAAAGGATGCAATTCCAGGGAGAGTGCAGAACAGATTATTATGTAAACAGAGACATGTACTGAAGCCACTGCAGACAACAGGAAAGAGAAAAGGAATGGGTCCACCAGGCTCACTAAGTTATGTTAATGTGAACACCTTTGTGAAAATGCCACTACTTTAACAATGAATATAGTCCAATTTTAAACATAATGGAAAAGAAGGACGATTTTCACAAATCACAAATTAATGAAAGATTCAACATGACAAGTTTGACTAATACCATATGGATTTCTCCTTGGCTCCCACCATTCCAGATTTTACATGGTTGAGAAACTCTATGTTGTGTTGTTCTTTAACCCTGCCTTCCTGAGACTGTCCTATGACAGCCATTTGAAATCTATGTGTGAATGTACAAATGCGATGATTTACATAGAGCCTCTCATTTTCACATAGAGAGAGAGAGAGAGAGAGAGAGAGAGAGAGAGAGAGAGAGAGAGAGAGAGAGAGAGAGATGGCAGGGTAGAGGAAGAATGATAGTGATCCACTAAAATTGTTCAATGTTATTCTTCCACAAGTAGTACAAAACTTTAGGGAGAAAAAAAAGTCATGGTATTTGAAAATAATATTCTTTTCCATACTATTAGCTTCTACACATACAAAAAATGATTGTTTAAAAACATTGGTATCTTGACATGATGGTATTTGATTAGAATTTTAGTTGAATTACTATTGCTCTTCCCAGATAATTTTTAAATAAGACTATTTTAATATTTCTTAAGATGACATACTCATTACACATGTGAACTTTTAAATTAGTACTGTCCAAATAATTTATCTATTTTGTTTTTCATAGATTATATATTTTCCTCACTCATTGACACATTTATTAAATGGTTTGATGCTAAAATAACAAAGAACAATAGAAATCTGAAGTTAAACAAAATTAATAACCAAAGGATTAGCAAAATAACATTATTTGCAAACTAGTTTATTTACATATACAAATAAAAATAGGTTTAGGAACACTTTAGCTATCAGCTTTATCCCTTGTAGTCTTTACATTTCTACGCATAATTGCTATTTGTGTATGCCTTATAGAAAACAAATGTAAACCTACACTGATTTATATAACATAAGACAGTACTTTCTTTCCCTAAGGTCTCTGCCTAGAGGTCGACTTTTACATCTCTTCAGGCGGACACTGCAAGAATGAGTTCCCCATTTCTTGGTGGTGACTAGCCTATCTTGTTAAAACCCAGACATGCTGAGCAAGAATGCCTCTTTAGCCAGATCATTCTAGTCAAACCCAGCCAATACTATAAATTCCTTCCATGGGCCTATGAGTTACCACTGCATGGGGAAATATGACTCAAACTTTTGCACAAGTTAGATCATTTTAGAAAGGTGCACTTGCAGATTGTCTCAAGAAGCTCCTAGAAATTCCATACTTTTGAATTTTAGTACATGATATCTGATGCAAAGAATTCTTAACTATATCTTAAGAAAATAATCATGTAAAGAATAAAATCAAAGGGTAAATTACATACTGAATAAATTAAGCAGTCATAGCTAGGATGAAGTAGGGAGACAAACATGAGATCTAATCCACTCTGTTGGAAAGAATAACATTGAAAATGTTACACACACTGATTGAACAGGCAATGACCATGAGGACTAAACAAACACTGTAGGACCCAGGGCAGCTTGGCTACAGTGCTGCAATGACAGGCTGAATAGAAAACAACCAGAAAGTAGACCCAAGTTTCTGTTTTACCCCAAGGCAACACCTGACTCCAGGAAAGACCACAAACTGAGAACATGCACCTCCCAGGCACAGACCAATCAGTACCCAAGGAGAAAATATCTAACATTCCAAAGGAAATGCTTAGCATTCCAATCATTGTAGATAGGATCACCAGAGGTCCCTTAGCCTAGTATTCATCCATGCCCTTTCACCAAGACATGCCTAGACAAATGTCAGCTAACCAGGAGTCCTGAACCTTAGAAATCCCCTCACCCCAACCTCTGCTATGATAAAAATCCCACCCCAACCGAGCTCAACACTCTCCAATCTTGGACACAGAGAGTGTTCAAGCTGGAGCTTGAATAATGGGCTCTTTGCTTTTGCATACAGATTCAGACTCCTAGTTGGTCTTTGAGGGTCTCCTTGATCTGGGTACAACACCAACAGACAGGAGCTGATCATAGACACAAATGAAGTGAATGAAAACATACTCAGGCAAATTGTTGAGATGCTAGTCACAAAATAATGTAAGTTGATCATATCCATCCCCAAGTGAGCTTTGGAGAGGGCTGCCAGACCATGATAGACTACAACCTCTAACCACTAAGGCCTCCCAACACAAAAGAAGACAGTGACAGGCAGACTTGATCTTGTTCTATAGGAGATCCCAAGCTGATGGTTGAGAGACTCTAGCTTGTCAGGAAGCCACAGCATGCAATTCTAGCTCAGGGATTCAACTAAGTAATGAAGACTGGTAGAAAGCAGACTGTATCTAGTCTATTCTGGTTTAACCTGCTAAAACTCCAAATTTCAGCAGCTGCTACCCCAGGTTTAGAGTTAGCTATAACAGCAACACCTGGGAGAACTTAACCAGTTCCCACCAGGAAGACAAGGAGAATGATGGTCTGTTCTTGTTTCATTTTAGGTCTTATCTTTCTTGATTTGATATTGTGGTTATTCTATCTTTATGAACTTCTTCTATTTCCACTGTGTTCTCTATATTCTTTCTCTCACCTATAATCCATACACTTTCCCTCTCATTACTATTTGATTTTCTTTTATCTTTCATTAATTCTTTCCTCTTTTTACTTCTAATTCTAGTCATCTTTACCTTTAATAACAGTTAAACTCCACTTATCCTAACAATATCCTAGCTTTTATGCCTTGTGGACCTGTTGTGAATAGCTGAAGCATGCAATTATCTTTTACTACATTTTAATAATGAGTTTGGTGTAAAACCTGTGTTCCTATTACTGCGATTTTCCTCTCCCATTTAAATAGTAACAAGGATGTAAGTCCAAATGAATATCACATAGTAAGAATGTTCCAATAAATCACAACAATCAAAAAGAATGGAAAAGGAAAAAATAATAGTTGAAAGAAACATCCACTCTAAAAGATGTGCAAATCATTACATATAAGCACAAAATATAGGAAAATAAGACTATATGTCTCCAAAGGGATAATGAAATTGCTGGAATTCCACAAAATGTTTTTAGAATCTTAACTTTGCCAATGGTTAATGACTTCTAAGAGTCAAAACAAGAAATAAAATAAGGAATTCAATTAGACACCTAGATAAAGTCAACTAAGTGTAAGAAAAAAATGAAGAAATGGATGAATAATTAGAGTTCACAATGGTGAGAACATTCAGTAGGGAGGATTAAATTCTGAAAATGGGACAGAACATGTTAGAAATTGTCAATCATCAAACAATATTTAAAAAGGTAAGCATCAATAATGGGCTCACTGAAGTAGAATAAACAATATTTAAACAAAAGAAAATATTGAAGAAATATTACATTTAGAATATAATAAAGAGAAACACAACTGAGCATTACCACAACATCCAAGGGGTCTCAGACATTCTGAAGAAATTAAACTTAACATTACATAGAGTAGAAGAAGGTATTGGGATAGAAACTTAATCCCAGAAAAAATATTCACTAAACTTATAACAGAAAATCTCCCAGGTATATTGGAAGATATGGCAATGAAGTAAATGCAAGAGACTTAAAGAACATCCAATACATTTGACTAGAAAAGTACCTCACTAAAACACATCACCATTAACATGTAAAATTCATCTAAACATTAAAAATGCTCCATTAGAGTCTGAAAAAGAAAAAAAACTTACCTATAATATCAAATTCATCAAGGTAATATCACACCTCTCATCAGAAACAGTAAAAGCCAAGTGTGAAATGATAAGCTTTAAGCACCAAAATTAAATAACTATCAATCATAATTATGATATTTAGCAAAGATATCTTTTAAAGTATATACAGAAATAGAAATCATGCAAGGTAAGTACAATGTAAAGCAATTTGTAGCTGCTAAGCCAGTATTACAGATGATGCTCAAAGACCTTCTATACACAGTGAAAGAATTAAGACCATCACAGCACAAGAACATAGGAAGGAAGGAATCCCATAGGGAAATGGAGAAAATGAATTACTAAATGGAGACTAGAAAAGAAATAACTATTCAAAATTCTGTAAACTCGTAAGATATTTAAGAAAAAATGAAAAGAACAAACAGTATGCAAATAAAGAAAGAAAATAATCAATAAAATTATGGGATTCAGAAATTCTTGTCAATATTAACTTTAAATATTAATGGTCCCAACTTTTAATTGAAAGATGAAGACTACCTAATTGGATCCAGTCACAGAATTCAGTTGTTGCTTGTAAGAGATAGGGTAAATGGAGATTCAGAGAGATGAATCCTACATAGTGAGCAAATGGCATGAAAAGTTGTTCACCCTGTATTCAAGAAAGCCAATCTCCACTCAAGATAAAGATAAATATGACAACTATATATTAATAAAGATAACAATCAAACATGGAGAGTTAATTATCATAAACATATATTCATCAAATATTTTTATAACTCCTTGAAATAAACAGTACTGAACTTAATAAGACTTTAATTTAGATATAATTAAATACACCTATCTCATTAATATTGAGAGTACACACTAAAAAGGAAAAAAAATGCAGGTCAGACTTAAACTGCATCATGAATCAAATTGACTTATCAGTCAGTGCCAGAATAATCCACCCAATAGCTGTAGATTTACATTCTCTTTGGCAGACTATATCATAATAGTTCACATTCTAAGCCAGAGGCAAGTCTTAACAAATAGAAAAGTGTTGAAACACAAAGCAAAAAGATTCTTATTGCAACTGTTTTATAAGATGCATATTCAGTTTTTTACAGGGGGAAATACCAAAACACTAAGTCATTCACAAAGCATTTAGTTATCCTGAAATTCTAATATATAGTTTCATTCATAGTGTAAAGTCATGCACAAAATTTTCCAGTTCACTGTTGTACCATTAAAGATAACAATGCAAGACCCTAGAACCTCATGATGAATATGAGCAGAGAGGCAAAAATGTACCAGGTTGTTTCTTTTGGGCCACCAACCAACTTCCAATTTATGACACAGAGACTTAGTTTTGGATGCTTAGACTAGCTTAGGCTCATTTCTAGCTAGTTCATTTTAACTGAAATTAGCCTGTTTTTTTCTTTATCTGCCTTTTGCCTTGGGGCTTTTTACCTTTTCTTTCTGTACATCATATTTTGTGTCTGCACTTCCATGTCTGGCTGACTGGTAGCTGCCTGGCTGGCCCCGGACATCTTGTTCTTTCTCCCTTGTTCTCTCCTCCTTCTCTCATTCTCTCTAGCCTATTAGCCAACTTTATTAGACCAATCAGTTGCCTTAGGCGCACAAGGTTAAACACATCTTTATATTGTTAGTTGGTCAAACTAAAGTCTTCCTCCTTAGATATCTTTTATCAAGTACTTTACCTCAGCAACATAAGTAACTAATACAATGGCATTTAATTTAGTCAATGCTTTATCATTAATGAATATTTTACTGCATGATGAGTACAGATCATGCAAATATTTAACATGCAATGAATCAAATCAAGGATTAAGTACAGAAAGCATAAAAGAAAGGGCTACTTAGCTTACTGTTTTTATTTTGAAAGTTCTGGGTCCATAGAAAAGTAGCTGCATAAACATTTATCTTCAGCTTAATCATAAGTCATTTATCTGTTCTCATGTTAGCTTCACTGCCTTTTACATGTAGAGCCTTCTATTTTTTTGAACCACTGGAAAGTCTGCAAGCAGCATAGAAATTCCTTGTATTTCTGAAAGATCTTAGTATCAATTCAATATTGAAAACACACTAAAAATACTGTAAATAAAATTCTTTAGGATTTTCTAACATAACTACCTACACTTTCCAGAGTACGTATTATTTCTTTATTTATTCTATCCCTGTTTCTAAGGGGATTCATACACTACTTGTCATTGTGTTCTTCCCATTTGCTTCTATTTCTTTAAGGAAGCCAGGTCACAGAGCTTTGTAAAATTTCAACCTTCTATATTAATAAACTTTCTATTGCAGCATTATTTTCAATTTCTTCTCTTATGAACCCACTGAAATGATGTAAGTTCTGACAACGTGTCCTGATTTAGGGCACACATTACTGAAATTAAGACTTCAAGGCTGATCAAATCACAGCCATATAATAGTGACTTGTCAGAGAACCAATGAAGACAAGTTTGGTCAAGGTAACCATTGTTACAACTATGTATTCCATCTTTCTACTTCATTTTTATCATCAGCAGGTATGTGTAACCAGCCAGTCATAGGAGGTGTGTGACATTGTGTGAATGATCCCTTATCTCATACTCCTTTTACCCCCAAACTTTTTATCTATTGATATTTTATCACTGATTTTATTACATTGAGTGTTGAAAAATGGTTATTTTTGTAACTGCATCATACATTCTAAAATGCTACCAAGTAAAGTTTTACTTTTTGCATTTTCTGTCATTTAAAAGAAATCTCCTTTGTAGAAACTTGCTTGATTTTTTTCAGCCCAATGCAAGAAGATTAGATATTTAGAGGTATATGGGTGTCTAAAAGTATTGGTTATTATTTTATGTCCAGTGTAAGACTTTGGAAAGTTTTTCCTATTTAATGGAATTGGTGTTAGAATATGAAACCAGGTGTTAGGAGTGAGTGATGTGATTCCACACTGTTGTGATGTAGTCTAATGAATAGCACTACAGACTTTGTAACTCAAGTTTCTAATAACATCTGTGAGAACTTAGAAAGCACAAATGTTTACTTAAAAAGATGTTTTATTATGGCCAGAAGTTCTTGCTTAAAACTTCGTCAAAATTTAACAGAGAAATCATTCACTGCTTTACTTTTATTCTTGGGAAACTTATTATTACTAGTTTCACCTAAGTATTACCTGGTATCCTGTTTTAAATTTCAATTTTTTATTTCTACCCTTTTTAAAAATTCCTTGGTGTTTGGATTTTGCTCATATATATATTTACCATTTATTACTGCAAACTTCCCACTTAGTGGTGCTTTTCCTACATCCCATGAGTTTTAATATGCTGGCTTTCCATTTATACTTGTATTAAGGAATGAATTAATTTCATTTTTGATTTTGTAATGACTTGTTGAATCAATAAAATGTTTTGGTCCATATGAATTCTTAGGTTCTGGTTCTGCTAAAAGAAGTCATTATTTATCCATTTATTTCTTCTGTGCCTTGTGGAATTTTTACCTCCTACAGTACTAGATGTGTTACCTTCTTAACTTTCTATACGCAGGTCAACCATCAACCCAGCTTCTTAAGGAGGTATTGAGTCTCTTAATTATGTTGTTGATTCTAACTTAACATATTTCCTCAGAAATGTACTAATTTGTTTCTTATGAGTTTTCCCTTTTTATACAAATAATGAGTTTACAGCAATAAGGAGTAAATTTCTCTTATTAAGAAACAATAATTTTTCCAGTTGTGACTCTTTGTTAAATTACATTTCTACTCCCTCATTACTAATGTTTTAGCAATGTGCTTATAATTAACCTCGTGTTCATATGCATTCAGGCCTCCAGTAATCCAAATAACTTCTCTTCAACTCAGACCTGCTTCATTCTTGAATTCACAATGTTTCATGCTATTCATTTTAAAATCAAGTTACTTATACCCCAAATTTTCCTCACCAAATTACTCTGTAACTAAATGCTATCTTTTAGTATTCCCCCTAAAATGAAAGGTAGAAGGGATAGGAATATTGTTCAGTGGAAAAACACTTACCAGAATGAGGGTGAAAGAAAAATCTTCTATTCTCTTTCATTTCCTAGCTCTATGGGCAAATCACCCATTCTATCTGCTGCTAAATTTCTCCATTCATAATCTGAAGACCTGACTTTGCCAAAACACTTAATTATTAACATTATTCAATATATTCTCTAGATGTGCACAACACATGCAAATACATTGATACTTAGTATATGTTATATAACAAATTCTTGCTCATAGGTACAACAATCATGGTCAGAACTGTACGCATATCACAATAAGTTATAAGAACATCTCTTTGTTTTAATATAAAGTTTACAGACAAAGAACCAAACATCCTGAACGTTGACTGCTTTTCTTGGGTTGAGAAGTACTGAGGGTAACTCATTCATCATGTATTCTGCTCTACCAGAATCTTTAATTTAAGAAAGGAAGAACATTATTTTTAAAAGAATTCACACTGTCCAAACAGACTCTATCATAGGAATTCTATTCCAATGAGCTCATCTGGAGATATTTCATTTATAGTTAATAAACAATCAGAACCCATGGCAATTACCATGAAGTATATTGTGGTCTGTGAATGGCAAAAACAAAAACAAAGAATGAAAAGTGCTTTGGATTCTGTTACTATAGTAAGGCTGTCCAACTTCCCTTCAAGAACCAAAACGTTCTCTGTTTCTGACACAGAGAAGAACCATATTGTTCTATAAGAAACAACTCTCAGATACCATCTCACCCCTGTCAGAATGGCTAAAATCAAAAACACCAATGACAATTTATGCTGGAGAGGATGTGGTGAAAGGGGGACACTCCTCCATTGCTGGTGGGAGTGCCAACTGGTTCAGCCACTTTGGAAATCAGTGTGGAGATTCCTCAGAAAAATGGGAATAAACCTACCACAAGACCCAGCAACTCCACTCTTAGGCATATATCCAAAAGATGCCCATTCATACAACAAAGATGTCTGTTCCACTATGTTCATAGCAGCTTTATTTGTAATTTCCAGAACGCGGAAGCAACCTAGATGTCCCTCACCTGAAGAGTGGATAGAGAAAATGTGGTACATCTACACAATGGAGTACTATTCAGCAGAAAAAAATAATGGAATCATGAGATTCGCAGGCAAATGGATGACACTAGAAGAAACCGTCCTGAGTGAGGTAACCCAGTCACAAAAAGAGAAACATGGCATGTACTCTCTCATATATGGATTTTAGACATAGATCTGGGGAGTGCCAGCCTACAATCCTATGGCCAGAGAGTCTGGGAAACAGAAACTTTATTTAGTGGCTGATCGAAGAAGAGGCAGACTCCCTTGGTTAAGTACTGAGCTGAACTCAAGAAAGCCAGTAACAGAGAGGGAGGACTGATGATCAAAGGGATTAAGACTGGGCTGGTTTAACCCCCAGAAACAGCTGACCAGACAAAGGTTAACTCTTGAATCCCAGGCATTAGCCTGGGAAGCCAGCATGGGACTGATCAAGACCCCCTGAATCTGGGTGTCAGTGAGGAGGCCTAGGGAATCTATTGAGCCTTGGGCAGCAGATCAGTACCCATCCCAAGTATACACACGGACTTTGGACTCCCATAGAACAATGTGAGGTGCACTCTCACTCTGAACTCTTGGGGAAGGGTCTAGGCCCTGCCCTATATGAAATGACACACTATGCACACCCCCATGGAGGGCCTCACCCTCCCTGGAGAAATGAGGGGATAACGGGGGGGGGAGGGCACGGGAGGAAGGGAGGGAATGGGAGAGGGACCTGGAACTGACTTGTGAAGCAACCTTGTTTCTTATCTAAATTTAAACTGGAAAATAAAATTTAAAAAAAATGGAAGAAAAAAAAAGCTAAAAAAAAAAAAAAGAATTGAAGATCCTGAGGAAAATTTACTAACAGACCCCACATTTTTAATGCATGAGGAAATTGACTATTACCACAAAATGACATTTCTATACACCAACAGATGAATGGCTTGGTTCATTAATGTGGGCTGTAACAAATGAAATTTGACAAAAAAAATTCTACACTGAAGCAAGGATTTGCTTTCACTCATTACTGATGTTGGTATATTTCCAATGAAATGAGTGTTTAGAAATGCTTGATAGCTCATGCAAGAAATTCACATTATAATGAGAAGGTAGTGAGCCAGTATATGATACAGAAGCAGTATAAAATCCAAAGTCTTTCCCTTCATCCATTTTATTGAGTCTACGCTCTTGCATTTGGCTCTGAGTTTGACACGTCTATGTGACTCTGTGGATTTGCCTCCCTGGGTAGTTTTCAGATAATAAATTACTAGTGAAGAAGTATGAAATGCCTGCTTCTTTGATTCAAACTGAAGTGTACTTGAATGTCTCTCTATACTCTGAGCTAACCTCCTGTGAGGTCAAGCAGATCCAAGGATTTTGTGAATTGACCAACCATATAAAGTAACAGATACTTCAGTTTCTCTGCCATACTTCCTCTTCCCCTGACCACTTTCCCCTACATTCTTGGACTGTTAAACTACTCCTGTCACTATATGCTTTGGAAGCACTAAAACTAAAACAGATATATAAGGAACACTGATAATATATCTCCTCCTCTACAAATCAGAATTGGACCCACATTGAAATCTTTTGACAGGAGTTCCAGCAGAATGTTGATGGGAGCCCCCATGTGATAGAACACTTAAGGGAAAAGGGAATTTGACCCTGACGTCAGGGAAGTCTGAGTTCAAGCATTTCAGTGTCAAACGGTTATCACATTAGACAAGCAAATTAATTATTCTCTGTGATTTAGTTTCTCCATGTATATTAAAAGGAATAATAATGGTACCTTCTCAGTTTTCCTGATAAGCAATCATAGATGGAGTTTACCACAGGGCTTCATACACAATAAATATTCAATATTTGCATACAACTTGAATTTTTAGAAATTTAACCTTATGTCCATAAGTGATAATTAGCTGGATAGTTTTTATAATTGTGCCACAAATACAATGAATCATGTTTTACATGTTACTTCGGTAGTTGTTTGCTTTAGACAGTTATTAACCCCCATAGAATTCCAATGCAGCTTGTGGATACTCTCTTATCCATTAGACTTTTTGTAGTTTGCAAAGCAAAATCACATGCTTCTCCATCTATTGATTTCCAATGTGCTTCATTTATGTGGGGGGAAAAAGCTTGGTAGTCATCTATATTTTGCATATTAGTATTTTATAATCCCAAAGCCTAATTATTGGATGACATTAAAGAAAAATTGCTTATATAGTTCAAAGAAATACAATTTCAATGAAGTACATCAGCTTCAACACACGGTGTTGCTGCATTTGCTGACCCTCTGAATGTAACACTGCCAGTTGTTTACAATGCAGTTCTTTTTTTAAAAAATATTGAAAATCGAGTCTTCTCTCCTACAATACATCCTGACCACAGTTTCTTCTCCCTCTACTCCTTTCTGTCCCGCCTGCATTCCCTCTTCCCCAGATCCACTCCCTGCTCCTATCTGGACACAACTCAATCATAGATTCTTTTAAAGGAGATGAAATAGATCAAATTGGACTTACCAAGATTTTTCCAGGATTCTCACTTCAAATTTAAGTCATATAACATACCATAGTTGACGTGAAGTAACAGAAAATTGACCTACTTTGGATAATGATCTACATATAAAAAGTAAATGATATCTCCAAAGGCCAGTGTTTTCCCTTCTTGATTCTTCTCTCTATGAATGAGCTGTACCCTGTGGGTGTTTGACTGAAAAAAGTTTCCCTATAAGCTAAGGTATTTGAATAACTGTTTCCCAGTTAGTGGTACTATTTGGGGAAGGTTGTGGAACCCATAGGAGGTCAACCTTGCTGGAAGAAGTATGGCACTGGGTAAAAGCTTTGAAATTTCATAGCCTTGCCCCAATTCCAGTTTTTTGTTTCTGTTTTATGGTTGTGGTTAAAGATGGGATCTCTCTGCTTCCTGCTCTGGCGGCTTGCTGCCATGCCACCCTTGCCATTATGGAAACATAAGCCAAAAATCTTTGTTATATAAGTATTCTTGGCCATTCAGTTTTATCACAGAAATAGAAATTAAATAAAACAGGTCTGTCCTATGCTTTTTAAACCAATAAAGGATCTTTGTATAAGATGAGATAACATAAATGTAAAAGAATACATCTGTGAACTCTGAATATCAATGTCCTGCATTAAACTCTTGTTTTACTACCTAGTATTAATGTGATCATAAAGATGATTGACTTCTTAATGTCTTATTTTCCTCATAAGAAATGGAGATAGTGATATTAATAAAATCATAGATTTGGTAAGAGATAAAAGATAAATTTATTAATATTTGTAAAATATTTTGACTAAATACACAAGAAATCACATAAATATGAATTAAATATTAACAAGAATATAATCCAGACTATGGTATATACCTCAATACCAGATTAATAGGTGATAATTGACTAAAATCCATAAATTAAAAAAACAAGGATTGTCATAACAAGAGGGCCATGTTCATTAGAGTGTTAGAACCCCAAAGGAGGGTTAGAATGAAGACATTCAGACTAGACAAGAAATTGCAACAATTCACAATGATCTATTTTAATGCATAAATATTAACTTGTTCTGTTTCTTAGACCAAAGTAAGGATGCAAATCAAATATCAGGAGGGAACTAGGTAGTTCTGGATCAAGGTCAGTTACCAATGTGAATAGACTGTAGCATTCAGAATCACATGATAGCATATTAGAAAGGATGACTAATTAAGAATGAGTTTTCAAAAATCAAGTGCAGAAGAGTATTTTGTCTCTAAATATAATTTGTTTTCATATTTGGTATATGCTAAACCAGAAACAATTTGCAAAATTCTGCCTGTGTTTTGCTCTGGCTGGAATACTGAATGTCATGCTAATTTTGTCCTTGGTTTTGTTATGTAAAACTTAATGAAGAAAATTACTAAACATTGAGAATAATCAATAAGTTATCATAAATGTCAACACTATACAATTTCAGGCAATCAAGAATAAACACATCACACCACCAATAAGAAGGTGCTGGCAAATTGACTGATTTTCACTGAAAAAGTAAAGGTTATGGCTACAATGCAGCTCAGTGTAAAATATTTTCCTATTTTGTCTCACCAATGAAAACAGATTTTAAAAGGATAACAAAGAAACATTAGAAATATAGTAAAGGCATTTACCTCTATGCACAGAAGTGCATGTACTCACAGAGAAGCACTAAGAGAACTAGGAATGTATATCATACAGGGTGTCACCTCAATGGAGTAGACAAAGTCAAATACCTGCATTCCATCCAGAAAGCTGAGAGTGAATTTTGTTAAGAACCTGCTAACCTTTTGCTGTCTTACTATAGAGGCAGACCTCACCCTAATTCCCCAGAATGATTATCCCAGATTTTTCCTCCCTGGACCATTACCCATCCTTAAGAGATATGTCACATATACATTATGGCCTGGCGACCTCTATGATATTAGTCAGAGATCACACTAGATTCTAGGTATTTTAGCTACAGAATTCACCTTCATGGTCACATGACCTTGTTCAAGAGTTTCTGTGTAGTCACACCTTAAGCTATATTATGCACCTTTCTGGTAAATGGAGTAGATGGAGGATAGCTTAAAGAGTGGAACAGAGGGAACTGAATTACTCCTTCACAGGGCACAGAAACTCCACAAAGGTAACTCAGTGACAAGCACTGGAGAACCCATGTGCTCTCCTTGGAAACAAACTTCTGTTCCCTCTGTTCAGACAATTCTCAGAAATAGACATCTCTAACTCTCACTTGATCATACCATTTGCCTACAACTCTTTGATACAGAAAAGAGCTTCACTGAAAATGCACTGGGCCACACAGTCTTTGTCCCATGACTATTTCCAAGTAGATAAGAAAATCTATGACAACTGTAATCTTGCTCTTATTTTGACATCCAAACACTATTGTGGAAAATGAACACACCAGTCCAACATTTCATCTTTCAAGTGTGGATAGAAAAGGGACAACATAGCTTAGATTTCATCTCACATGTAAATGTGGTGGTTTCGAAGTGCTGGTTTGCAATCTGCTCAGTGTAGTCCTTCTAGCAAATTACTAATCACTTGTAAATAGCTCTTATGAAGTTATATATATGTATGATCTCGCTCTGCCCCAATGCAATTGTGTTTGCGTTTTGGCACTTTTGGAAGCAGCTTAAAGTGAGGCTGACTTGGTCAACTGACAAAAAACATAATGAGTAGAGCAAGCCAGAAAATATCCACCAATCACAAGCTCACATGTCTGTTGATCATATTTAATTTCCTTCCATGTTTAGCTCCATTAAAAATTATAGAAATAATGGCAATATTATTCACTGAATCAATAAGATGGTATAGAAAATGAAAGCCTCAAACATATTTTTTTAACCAAAATATGCTTTGTTAGTAGAACCTAGATATTTATATAACTGCTGCATTCTGACGGTTGTTTCTTCTCAAAATAACAGCTTTATTCAGGATTGAATATCTGCTGAAAAACACTGTGGAAGCCAAACTTGCTGGCACACCCCATCAGTTCCAGGAACACTCAGGAAGTAAAGACCAGAGGATTGAGAGTTCAAGGCCATCCTGGAAATATATCACAAACCTTGCCTCAAAATCAAACAAAAACTGTTATATTAGTCATGGCTCGCTAGAGAAAAGAAAATCTAGGCTGGATATATATTAAAAGCTGACGTTTAATTACATCTACCTGTCATCCAACTGTATCTGTGAAATTATGTATCATGACATACATATGACAGTCAGAGATCAACTTGTAAGAGATGGTTCTCTGTAATCTCTTTCCACCATGTGAGTCCTAGTTATTGAACTCAGGTCATTGGGCTTATATGCAGATGGAGGAACTTGCTCCTGCATTAGACAAGTGGCCCTCTGAGACTGTTGCTTTCACTGGTGCAGAATCTTTGGTCTTTATAGGGCTGATTTTCAGTCTGCTTAAAAGATAGAGCTGTAACATTCACTTGCAAGCTCTATTCTTGTTGACTCAGTTACTGAATTTCTACTTTCCTGGCTAAATTGATATTCCTTCATGGAGAATAAAAATCACCTGATCTCTGCCCATTCCACTCTTGAAGAGAAAAGAGAAGAACTTGGGATAAGAAAATCAACTGTCTTCCTTCTAGAGTAACAATAGTCACACAGAAAACAAAATCATACACATTATGATTTAGATTCAGTCCAAAGAAAATGAGATTATTTGTATGTAGTTAATAAAATACACACAGAAGATAAACCACATGTAAAATTTATTTTAAATAAAATATCAAGTCTTACCACATGCCTACAGAAATTGTCTTATATGGAAGGACAGAAACACATCACTGAAGCAAGAAAAAAAAACTATTTAAAAATAGACACCCACAAATAAAATGATGACATTTTCAGTAACAGATTAGACAAACTAGACTTTCTCCAGATATGATGTAAATGAATTTTGACTTATTTTTAGACCTAAAAATAGGAAATTACTGAAATGTAAAACTACCAATTGTTAGAAGAAAAAATAATTTCTTTTTTAGATGAAAACTCTCCATAACTAGGCCAGTGGATGAATTCTTCAATATGAAAAACAATGAAGTGAGTCACAAGCTGTAAAATTTTGATAAATTGAACCTCATAATTTTTTTACTTTAGCTATAAAAAACTGTCTAAAAAAGATGTAAAGACAAGCTACATGTGCAAGGAAAACATATTTTATTAGTTTAATGTATTAAAGCTCTAATCCCTACTGTGGCTATATTTGGAGAAATTACCTCTAACAAAGTAATTCAAGTCAAATGATGTCATATAAACAATGGCCTCATGCACTGGAATTAGTGTTCTCAAAAAATCCACGACAGAGTTTTTGTCTTCCTCTGTCTTGTGAGGATTTGGAGAGAAAGTAATACAAAGTGCAGCCATTACAGATACCCAGATCTTGGACTTCACCACCTCCAAGACTATGTAATAATAAATTTACCTTGTTATAGCCATCCATTTTTGTTTGGATTTTTTTTTAGGTTTTTCAAAGCTGATTAATTTATCAATGCAAAACAAAGAATATATGTATCAAATAGAAAACCTTAAAGACCAACAAAAGCAAACAATGGAACAATGCATATTATTCATTTCATGAACAGAGATATACAAATGACAATATGCACAAGATGAGATGTCAAAAATCATCAGCTACTGGAGAAGTGGACATTAATCCACTATGGATGTTTTCATACACCCATCAGAATGGCTCAAAAACAAGCAAACAAAAAACAAACAAAGCAATGCTGTAGAATAGGGAGAAGTACAAAGTAGTATAGTTACTTTGAAAAAATACATTAGTGGTTCCTTATAAAACTATGTGTGGATTTGACTGTGAAATGATGATTATATTCCTGGACAATAAGTCCAGAAAAAACAAATTCATGTTCATATGAAAGCATGTACAACATGCTCATAACAGCCTCCTGAGATCACAGGCATGTTTCACCACACTTGAATGCTAGATTTACCAAACACGTTTTTGGTCTTGAGACTACCATCTTTTGCATTCAAACTGTGTGGTCATCTCTGCAGTCTCTAGCTCACTAACTGTAGATCTTAAAACTTATATTATGTTTCATAATCTCTCTCTGGCTTTCTCTCTTCTTTCTTTCTCTCAGCTCTCTTCTTCTTTTTATCTACTATCTGTCTGTCTGTCTATCTATCTATGTCTCACACGCGAAAACACCAATTTTTTTTGGTTTTTCTTTGCTCTCTGATACTTTGGAAAATCCTAATACAGAGAATACTAATTCAAAGAATAAATGATATTTGGATTTCAAATGGTATCTATATAAATATATAGAAATTACAAAACCCCAGTATGTGTGTTGGCATACTCTTACACATGAGAAAGGCAGAGAGAGAAAAGAGAGAGAGACAGAGAGAGAGAGAGAGAGAGAGACAGACAGACAGACAGACAGACAGACAGACAGATGGACGGACAAGTTGACTTGACAAGGGATGTGATTTTATGGGAAAGACAATTTACATGATGGTAGCTATATGCTATTATCCTTAAGAAAACTGTATAAATCAATCTTTTTCGAGAAATACAAACATACTCTTTTAGTTTAATAGAGATAATCTTGGCAAAATGAAATTTGCATCTTAAGGGATTTGCAAGTCGCAGCTGCAGAAACTGTTAAAAGAATAGAGGTGGAAAGGGCAAGAAGAGAAAAAGATGGCAGAGGATCACCAAAGAAAGTCACTGACAACCCAACTGCACATGACTGTTTTCTTTGGTAATACTCTACAAGGTACTCTACGGAAGCACTGAGAACAGCAATGGCTTGCTGAGCTCATCCTATTTGAATAAGAACACACACTTCCCATTGACTAATGTGGACCACATCAGAGCTCAACCCAAGTCTGGTGCTGATTTGGAATTCTTTTTATTGCCATATAGCACACCTGAATGAATTCTAAAATAAAATGATTCCAACTAAAGCTCCATTCACAACTCTACCGTCCAAATCCCAGTGATGCAATCACTTTTATAGAACAAAGTGGTACACTTTTAGCTATCAAGCTGTGTATCTAAATGTATCTTTCTGTTTGGGATCCAAAGACTGTATCTACTTCTGTGTACTTAGGTTATTGCCAGCTTTGATGTCCTTCCTAGATGAAAAATTCTGTATTGTATCAGGAACCTCATCACTTTCATGTCCAATAGGCCCTCAAACTACTGAGCATTCTTGATCCTCTTCTTTTCTTCCACAAACAAATGGAAAATGTAAGTATTCAAAGCATGAATAATTTTTAGAAGTGTGTGTATGGCTTGGTGTTTACTAGCTTGGTTTATCACAACTCCCTTAGTCTCTACTCCAGGTTGCCCTCAGACTCCGATGTGGTACATTACATACTGGTTTGCCAGTCATTGGCTGGCAAGTTCTTCATCATCGTTCATTGTAGAAATCCTGTCAGAAGTTTGAGAGGTTCCTCTACCTGCTTCCACACAGAAGCCACGACAGAAAGAAATGCATGATAGCATGTATCTACATCCTTCTCACCATACTCAAACTTCCCTTTTCACCAAAGTCTCAGAAGACAAAGAACCTTGGGTAGACATCTGCTGTGAAGAGACACCAACTCTTATAAAGGAAATATTTAATTGTGGTGGCAGCTTGCAAGTTCAGATGTTCAGTCCACTATCATCATAGCAGGGGAACATGGTAGCATGCAGGCAGACCCAAGGCAACAGTTAATCAACTGAGATACTAGGTGGTATCCTGAGTATAGGAAACCTCAACTCTGGCCTCCACAAAGACATACTTCCTCATACAAAGCCATATTCACTCCAACAAATCTCACCTCCTAATAGTGCCATTCCCCGTGAGAAGATGGAGACAATTACATTCAAACTACTACAACATCTTAATTTTACACACAAGAAAGACTTTTGTCCAGGAAAACACAAGATTACTTCCAGTTTAACCAAGTCGACCATAAATTTAACCAAGGTTTCTGTGCATAGAGCTCCTAGGGCAAGAAGGCTAGTACCAAGATCAAAAGACTAGGAGCAAACTCTTTATGGTAAAAATGAAATTCTTAGTAAGTTTCAAAGGATATGAAATCAGGAAAAAACAACAACAAAACATTACATTTTGTATGACTTTAAAATCTTTAATTATAAAAAATTAAAAATCTTTGATTATCATGTAAGGATGTTGAGACATTTTATTGGAATAATTTAACAAGCCATATATTATTCTAAGCAGCCTCTAAAATTGCTTAGTTATCATCATCATTAATAGTTTAAGAAGTAATTTAGATAATTGCCTTACACCTTATACTTCTTTATTAAAAGTACAACTCTGAGCACATAATTAATAATTATCTTTGTCCTTTAAAAAATGGATGTCCTCAACATAAAAAGTAACAAGTTTTGCCTTTTCACAAAACTAATTAAGAGACACAGACACTGATTCAGAGTGTGACTAGGTTCTGTCTCAGGTGACTTTGCTTGTCCTCAATGTCTGCTTTTAAAGATGAACTATCAGAATGCCAACAAATTAAAAGTAATGCATAATTGGTATTGACTAACCCAGAAAATGTTCTTCTTCATAATGTTTTCAAACCTCATGTATAAGGTATAAAAATATGAAGAACCAAGAATCACTTCAGTTTTTTTCAGGATACAAATAGTTCTTACAGACAAAAAGAGCACAAATTTTAACTGAAGTCAAGGGATAAGTGTTAAGGTTTTGAAAAGAAACTGTGCAAGAAGCCAAGCCATAAAAATGTGGGGATGGCAGTATGCTGTAAATTTCTCTGGCAGTTATGTCTGTAATCCTAAATCCGAGTTACTGAAACCCTGTAATACAGTAATAATAAAAGCAATGCAGCGTGAGCACAGGCCTGTCAGATTTATTATGGGTTGGTGTCTTCCATGAAAGGAACACACCAAATCAAATTAGTGGATGGGAGATTAATAGAACTTCATCACTTTCTAGCATGGAGACCTTAAGCTGCCTCGTAAATTGTCTTTGTCCTGAAAGGTAATGGCTTAAGCCCTTTAAAAGCCAAGCACAAAATGACCACTGCAAGAGGCCTTGCTATTATGGGACAGAATTACTCTGTAGGGCCTCAATCGATGAAACATAGGCAAAAGAGCATGTTCCACAGGCAGAGCCAGGTCTCCAGGTATGGGCCAATACAGCCTGGTGCTTGTATTAGGGAATCTAGTACCAGATTTCTCAGGGTTGAGTTCTGTATCTCCTAACCTACTAACTCAATTTCATTTGTGGTTGTTTTCATGCCCATCTGCTATATGTTCTCATTTACAGGACAGGTATAAGCCTTGTATCAAGTCAAAGGAGCTGCTGTTTATAAAGGAGGAAAGCTACGGTCTTTTAGAATAATGAAGACGTCCTCATCTCAGATGACCAATAGGGTCCCAGAAAACAAGTGGCCACCAAAGCTATCCTGGGACTGGGAGGTCTAGGCCCTTTGGTATTAATAAGACTTTCCTGGTGTGATGTCTGGATGTTGCTCCTGAATTTACATAAAAGAGGAAGAAAAATAATTCTTTTGGCCTCCAATCACAGAAGAAGCAAGGACATTTCAAACCTCCAGACAAGAACAAGAACCAGTACTCTTAATTTTCAAGGTCTGTCCCCCAAACTACCTGACCACTTTATAGCCCCGGCTCTTTCTGTTCCACACCTCATTATAATCGAAAGTGCTGCTGGTCCCTTCAAAGGATAACAGATAATGGTGATTTCCTATTACTTATACTGTTATTCTCTTAGGCAATTAAAAGACGTGTTGTGTTTAAGAATAGCTTGGAATACAAGGAAAAATTAACCATTTAGTGACAAAAGTTAAAAAGCCAGAAAATTCCAACAACCTCTGATGTCTGAACCTACAATCTAAGTCCCATCCTCTACCTCTGTCAATCTCATATGTCCTCTGCAGACAAGGAGAAGCCACACATTGTTTTATGTCATCCTGATATTTAAAATGCCTCCAATGGCTTCACATAAACAGTGGATATAATCCAAACGCTTCACCTGTGCCTGAGTGTTCTGCAGGGTTTGGCTTGTGAATTCTCTGACCTGAATTCCCATTGCAGTATACTCACAGGTTATATGTCAAGCACATAGACTATGTTGATGTTCTGTCACTGCTCCAGGCTCGTTTTCAACCCAGAATCTTTGTAATTGTTCCTCCGTTTGCCTGAAATACAATGCCTCACATAGACCCACATCTCATTTCTTTCATTCAGATCTTTCCAGCCTGTAAGAATGTAGCCACCTTTGCGGTCATTCCATGCTCTGATCTTCTTTCTGTTCTCTAATCCTTTGTAGCAATCATAATAGAATAACATGTTATCTGTCTTCGTTCATTCTAATTATCATTATTACCACTCACTAAGATGCAAGATCGCTGATGGAGAATCATTTTAAAAACATGCCTCTTTCCCTAGGAGGCTAGCAAACAGTCAGGATCAAGAATGGTTACTTTTTGTTGAGTTGTATATTCCCCTTTAAGATACCCACCCATTTCTCCCTCCCTCCCTCCCTCCCTTCCTCTCTCACTCTCTCTCTCCTCTTTCTCTCCCTCTCTCTCTTCCCCTCCCCCCTCTCTGTGTGTGCATACACCTTACATTAGCTCCTTTGAATTCTAAAATGAAAAATGGAAGAATGCAAAATGTATTCCCAGTCATAATTTCTTTTCAGTTTGGATTTGATTATTGAATTTAATTTGCTATGTATTTTAGACATGGTTAATTTTAGAAACGTAATGAATAATTCACATTTAAATGAATAATAAGAAATGATGTCTAATGACAAGTTTTAAGTACGTATAATATTTGATGAAAACACATTATCTAAATTTCTCAAAAACAAAACAAGAATATTCTCTTTTCCTTTCAAAATCAATACATTTCATATCTTTTTCCCACAGTATAAATGCATGGATTTTATGCTTTTAAACATGTTTACAGCACCTAACATTTTTAAAATACCACTTTTTAGAATATAATTTTGAGCCATAGAATTCTGGAACTGATAAATAGTTCAAGAATTTCCTATTCAAGTGACGAGAATTTACTGAAAATTTTGTTACATTAACTTTTTCCTGGAGAGATTTTATCAAGCATATATTCATCACAGGTAAATACCAAAGACAGACATAGCCATGTCTCCACCAATAATGCAGCTTGGCCAACCAATGAGTTTAGTGGGCTTCCTTACAAAGCATGGAGTAGCAGCTATATACAAGACTTCAAATAGCTACATCACCTCAAAGTCCCATGCCCTCCCTGGTGACCTTATATAGTCTGGAGGTGGCTTCTATGGTTTATTTTGAACTAGTAATGTAGAAAATGGCCCAATAAACAGCATATAAAATAATTTAGGAAAGAGAATGGATGAAAGTAACCACAATCATTGGCTTTTTCCCTGAATGGAAAGCAACAGACATCACTTCTTTGAGCTCAGAGAACACGCTAAGAGAGAGTAGCCCACTCACAGCATCAGCTTGCACTGTGCTCAGAGAATAACCTGTCATGGCAAAAATTACATAAGAGTCTATCAAATACCTGCCATATATTTCATAAAAGGCCAATAAACTAGATGTTACTTTTGTATTCATTGCTTGGAATCCATTCAGCTCTCAGAATTTATTTTTCACTTTTCCCTAACAAACTCATGTTTGCTCTGCTCAAATTTGTCTATGTTCCTTTATTCTTGTTGGGTGTGACACAATAAACTTGAAAGCCTCTGTCTCAGGGTGGCTTTGGTGACCATGATTCAATAGCACCCTTGCTGCAAAAGTTATAAACTCATCAAGAGCTGAGAACAATTGTGCCATCTCTTAAAAAACAAACATCAGCTACATCATAGAGACCCCCTTCAGTTAACCTTTCACCTTTATACACTCTCACCTTTCCAAGACCATTTGCATGCAGGTGGGGAAGACAAGGGTGAGTAATAGCTGGAATCCAAGTTGAGGGTCCTGTGACGCTCTTCTACTTCCTTTTACCAGGGAATGTCAATCACACAGTTACCATTACCATTGATCTGGTATGATTATATGGTTTTGATCATTAGTAGCCAAGGTTATGGGATCAAGTTAATTAGGAAGTATCACCCTATTCTGAGGACAAGAAAATGCCATACAATGTACATGTGTTCATTATTCCCCAAATAATTCTCCCTCTATTAGGGGAGGAGGTGGAACTCTGCTAGAATTCAAAATCTTTTTGCCTAAAATTTCAGCTTTAGTCCTTAAGGTGACATTGTTATCAGGGAAATTGGGGTTCTTTCTTTGAGCTCTTAGCCTCCTTAATTGAATTTAAAAATGGACTCAGAAGGAAGATCTCAAGAACAATTTTATTAGAACATTTTTAAAACAGTCGACCTGTAAATATCTGCAGCTGCCTTGAGAAGAGTAAGGGGAAAAGCAAGAAAGCAAGCCTAGCCTTTTAACATAGGCAGGGAGGCTCAGCCAGCAAGGTTAGAAGCAATGGGTAGCTTCAGAGGAAAGAGAAAAAGTCAAAATGCCAGAGAACCAAGACAACAACAAAACCAACAGAGGCTTTAACAAGCAGCAACAAGAAACAGGCCGAGGAAGAGAAGCAGGGAATTCATTACATTTGTGAGTGAGAATTCAAAAAGGAAGACATGGCAGAGCTTCGTGGCAGCTCTACAGCAACTACAGCTACTACACTGAGGGTTTGGTTTCTGGGAAGAAAGCATACATTATTTCATTAAGGGTATAAATATTCTGGCCATCTGTTTATCATAGCTTTAGATAAACTTGCCTTCCTGAGGGGTTTCCTTTGACAAGATGATTGACATCCCCAGCTGGATTAACTCTTGATGTTTTCTGAAGTTTAGGATGTTTCCTCTACTTAAGACCAGAGCTAGAATCTATTCTTTATACAAGAAGGAAATAGCTGTCCCTGAATGGGACTCAACAGAGACTCAATCAAGAGTACTATAATAATTCCATTATGGTTTGCTTTTAAAGACATGTTTTTTTCCTTGTAGCTTCCTGCTTATAGCCCCTGGCATATGAGTCTTTTTATATATTTCTAAGATTGCTAATGGGAAGCCTATACTGTTTTTTTAGTTGGCATACATACTTTACAGACTCAGATTTGGATTCAAATAAAAAAGAATATATTCTTCCCATTCTCATACATTTCTTCTATTGGAAAGAATGCATAATTACAAATATGTAAATAATGTTAATAGCCTCATTTTATTGGGGGTAAACAAGATATTTAACATGAAATATGAGTGTCTTTGTTTATGTCAAATAATTCCACATACCACAGGAACAAGCTACCATATATGACTTAATATCTATCACCTTGTCATTTTCCTATGCAGTTGATCACTATTCATGATCATAAACATTTATTTGCTTAAAAATGAACACTATATATTTTTAATATTTTATAACAGCTTAAATCTCTTTCATTGTAATGGTTGAATATATTTGACAACACACATATTAAAGTTTTCTCTTTCCATTTGGATTAGCTTTATTTGATTTTTAATTTGTACATATTGTATTTTAAACATAGATAAATCTTTGCATATATTTCTCAATTTCTATAAAAAAGATTCATAAAAGAAGAAGTCTTATTTGATAGATCCTGTCAAATTGCTTCATAAAACGATTGTTCCAATTTATGTTATGAGTACACCAAAAAAACTATTTTTGCATATAAACATCATAGGAGATAAGAATCTTCTGGAGTCTGGATTTTTGTTTTGAGATTTTAGTAATCAAATAGCCATCTTTATCTAAATCTTTCATAACTTACTGACATTTTGGTTTTAATATGTTTAACTTAATACCACCCTTACATTTCTATATAATCTTTACTTATTTACTGTTTTAAAGACTGATTATATTTTTATTTATGTATATGAGTGTGTACCTAGGTTTTATGAGTGTGGATGTGTACAGTGCTCCTAGAAGCCAGAAGAATATATTATATGCCCTGGCACTGAAATTACAGTCAATTTGAGCAACCTGATGTGGGTCCTATCTTGATTAGTTTTTATTGCCTTGATCACATAGGTCTCCAGTCATTTTTACAGGATATTATCTTCATTGTTGATTGATATCAGAGATACAAGCATACTGTAAATATATCAACCCTAGCCTGCTGGTACTATACTGTATAAGAAAGCTAGCTGGGCACGGGCTAATGAGTACTGCACTGTATAAGAAAGATAGATGGCCACAAGCTAATGAGTGAGGAAGTAAGCAGCCTTCCTTCATGATTTCTGATTTAATTCCTATCTGAGTTCCTGCCCTGAATATAATGATGGAATATGACCTGGAAGCATAAACTGAAATATACTTCTCCCTCACCTATGCTGATTTTGGTATTTTTCATATCAACAGAAAGCAAACTAGAAGAGGTCCTCTGCAAGATCTGGAAGCACTTTATCTGTTTAATCACTTCTCCAAACCCAATTTACATATTTTAAATGTTTACCAGACTTTTCTTTGCCTATACTAGTTAGAAAGGATTTTCTTGCTTCAGTTTCTAAATTTTAGTTGTACATTAAAATATTGTATGTATATATAATCTTATAGAATTTTGGAATCCTGATATGCATATATTTGCATGTACTTTAAATTTTCTCATGGTGTCTAGAATTACTTAGTAGTAATTGTGTGTTCCCATAAAAGATGTAGCATCTAATTTACTTATTTTTCCTTCCTTCTTTTGAAGGGACTGGAAAGCCACTCACAAACTATTAAACAAAATATTCACTGTACAAAGTAATGAACTCTGACAAAAGCAAACATCTATAGCATCTCTTCAGTCATAGTGTGGAGCATCTCTATCAAGACAGAGAACTTTCTTGAAGTCTTTTGCAGCTTTATCACACAGTGCACAAGCAACCACTATTCTGATTGCTACCAACATCATCTCCTTTATCTATTATTACTTCATCTCTTGCTTTTGTCTATTGTTCTTTTGAGAAAGGGTTCCCCCATGTACACCAGGCTGGATTTAAATCTGAGGTTTTCTTACTTTCTTCTGCTCCCAAGTTGCTGGGATTTTACTTAAGTCCTATTGTGCCCAGAAAACTACATCCACTCTTGAATATATATATATACATGAATTCAAAGTATGCACTATTTCTTATATATCATTTAAGTGAATCTACTTTTTGAGATCCATGAACGTAGTTGTAGTATTAATAGCTCATTCTTACTGCTACAAAGCAGCTCAGTGTATAAAAATAAAATATTTTCATCCTCTCCTGTTGGCCACTTAGGTAGCTTTGTTATTGGTTCTTACAAGTCAAACTGCTGCATGCATGTACAAAGTTCATTACAGGTATGTGTTTCCATTTTGTTAATTTAGAAAGAAAATTTTATATAATGGGATTGGTATGTTTAATGATTAATTTTTTTTAATGTTACCAGCTGGAAGATTGTATTGGGGGAAGAATAGAGAAGGAGAACAGGAAAAGAGATACCTTAATAGAGGGAGACATTATAGGTTTAAAGAGAAATCTGGCACTAGGGATATGTCCAGGGATCCACAAGGATGACCTCAACTAAGATGTGTATTTTCTTTAATGTTCACATTTTCTTTATCTGTTCCTGTGTTGTGAGAGACCTGGGTTGGATCCATAACTTGCCTATTGCAGGGAGTGCTGCAAGTATCTCCGTGATATATTGAAGTGTTTGGGAAAATACCTAGGAGTAATATTGTTGGCTTATAAGTTAGATGCAGTGGGCGTTGGTGGTGCACGCCTTTAATCCTAGCACTTGGGAGGCAGAGGCATGTGGATCTCTGTGAGTTCGAAGCTGGGCTGGACCGATAGCCTCCAAAACAATACAGAGAAATCATAAAACCTGGGATGGGTACTGATCTGCTGCCCAAGGCTCAATAGATTCCCTAGGCCTCCTCACTGACACCCAGATTCAGGGGGGTCTTGATCAGTCCCATGCTGGATTCCCAGGCTGATGCCTGGGATTCAAGAGTTAACCTTTGTCTGGTCAGCTGTTTCTGGGGGTTAAACCAGCCCAGTCTTAATCCCTTTGATCATCAGTCCTCCCTCTCTGTTACACGGACTTTGGACTCCCATAGAACAATGTGAGGTGCACTCTCACCCTGAACCCTTGGGGAAGGGTCTAGGCCCTGCCCTATATGAAATGACAGACTATGGACACCCCCATGGAGGACCTCACCCTCCCTGGGGGAATGAGGGGATAACGGGGGGGGGGTTGGGGAGAGGGCACGGGAGGAGGGGAGGGAATGGGAGAGGGACCTGGAACTGACTTGTGAAGCAACCTCGTTTCTTATCTAAATTTAAACTGGAAAATAAAATAAAAAAAATCTAAAAAAAAAAAAAGAAGATCATAAAACCTAACTAAGCAATACATAAACTAAAGCACAGTCATTCTTAGAAACTCACACAAAAGATAAAATTAAATATATTAAAATATACAAAATTAACAAAACTATAATCAAAGCATATTCAGTTAAACTATTCTAGCTCTTAGGACCTATTCCATGGTGGGATGGCTGTTTGTTTCTCATATTTATTTTATTTTTATTTTACCTAAGTGTCTGGTGATGGGGATATACACATGTGGATGCAGATGTCCTCAGATATTGGGAGATGGAGTCAGATCCTACACCCAGCATGCATTTTGCAAGAACAATAATCACACTTAGCAGCTAAGCCACCCCCCCCCAGATGCCTGGATGGGCTTTAAATTTTTTCTCTCCCTGTGACATTTCATGTAGCAAACTTCATTGATGATAGAGGTACAATTTACAATTCTATCTCAAATCTGTAAATCCGGAGTTGGAGTTTAGACCCATTACTTGTCAGAGTTTATGACACAGCTAGGCTTTATTGAACAATGTTCCATTGGTTCCCTCCTGGAGTCTCTTTTTTTTTTTTTTTTTTTGCTAGTTTTTCTGTTTACATTTGGAGATCTCACCTGGCTTGATAAGTGTTGCCAGTGTTTCCTGCATGAAGTGGGATTCTTGTACGTGATCCTGTTTTCTCTTATTGAGGTTCATGGATGAATGTTCTAATCCATCAACTTATTCAAAAGCTTACCAAGTAGCTTATCAATGCTGGAGAGCACTGAGTGCTACACAGCTCACTCTGTGCTTTCTTCTTGAATGTCAGTACACAGTGAGTCTGAAATTCTTTTTTTGTGCCTGCTGCTTGCACTCATGCATTCAGTAATATCCTGGAAAACAAGATACTGACTGGCTATCCAAGTGTTTTCTCCTCTGACCTCTCTAGTCCAATTTCCCCAATGTTTTCAAGCCTATTTATCTTTTTCTTGATTTAAATGTCATTTACATATGTCAAAAACAAAAAATTGTCAAATATATGTATGCAAATATTTTCTCCCAATTATAGTACACCACTATGTTGTCTTCATGATAACTTTCAAAGAGCAGAAGTTTTAATTCTAATGAGATCCAATTTAACATTTTTCTCCACATTTACTTTCTTTCAAGTAAAGTACTTTTGAATACATCTTAAACATGCTGGAATGTTTTATGTTTTTCCTTCAGAAGTTTGATTGTTTCCATCTGACCCACTCTAAATTAGTTTTTCAGCATGGTGGGAAGTAGGGGCCAAAGTTCTGTTTCACCCATATGGATAGCTTGTTTTTCTGCATCATTGCAACTTATTTTTAACTACTCAAGAGTCTACCATAGCATCTAAGACCACCAATTATGAGCTCTTGGAACTTGTGCTTAAATCCTACCTTTATGGTTCCCAGCTCTGAAACTGCATGTGGCCAGTTTCTCTTCTCACCTTCATCTGAGAAAACACAGATAATACTGGTGCACACATTTCCTTTATTCTTTCCTTCTTCGTATCCTAAAGATTAAGTGTTACATAAGTGTAAACTATGGTAAACCTTGAAACAGCAATGTCTTTAGAAATGGTGCTGCATCCACATCTCAGAGCTGCAGGAAGCATTCATTGTCTACTCCAACATAATTCATCTTGATTGAGCATTTCTCTACTCTTATCTTTCCCTGAACACTGTTGTGCCTTCAGTAGTGGTCTAGGTCTGCCTTTCTATTTTCATAGTCACGTTGTGCCATGATTGTGTTCTAGTATCATGCCGGTTCATGGCATCTATTTGAAACAATTTATATTAGAAGGCCTTTTTTCTTAATCAGTTTTTGAGAATGTAAAAAAAAAGCTATAGATTTTCTCTCCAGGTATTTATGTAAAGCTTGTCTGACAATTTCAGATGAATTTGACTCTGGTTGTAAGCACAGCCCTGTGTACTTGCTGATGATTCATGCAGTTTCTCATTAATACCAATCTCTTTTTTTAGTATAATACTAGTTTCAATTGTCCTTTTCAACAGCTCAGTGTATGCCAAGGTAACACTCAGACACAAGGTAAATTTCAGTATGTTAAAGCTACCTTTACCCTCCACTCAACGTATCGTCCACAGTTTTCTGTCACTAAACAGGATCAGCACCCACCCATCTGCTCAGGTTAGAGGCCCATATGTTATCTCTGAGCTGAAATCATCTCCCTAGCTTCTCCAGCTGAGCAAGAGTGAAGTCAGTTAAAACCACAATTATAGTAGTGTCGATCCACTCTTCTATATACCTAGAGAAAATCTTCTCTAAAGTCAGAGCACTGTCTCTTGTAAACCTGTGAAACCAAAAGACAGTCTGTGTCCACTTTTCCTGACTCCAGTTATATCCTATTGAATGTTCTGTCCACATTGTTGACAATAAATTCTCTATACCCAGTCTTAAAAATCCCTTCAATATAACTAAAACCTGACTTTTTCTCTCCTGCTCTTCTTTCTTTTCTGAATATAACTTGCAAGCACCCTATTTACTCAAATATATCTCCCCAGCTCAGTGCTCCTGTCCTAGACTTGTTCTTATGATCCTAGAAAATTAACTTCCTAGATGGGAAGAGCTTCTTCATCCAGGCTTCTCAGACTCTATCTCCTCCCAGGTATCCTACCTTTTCTTGTCCACTTTTGATAACTCATACTCATCCTTCAACCCAATCTTCAAATATTTCTCTTTCTATTAAGAACTTTCTGTGTGCATTCCATAAATGTCCACATTTCACTATAGCTTGCCTGGATATTAAAGTGGTTTTTTGTTTTGTTTTGTTGTTATTCTGTTGCTCTCCTCCCTACTCTCCCTGCTCTTATTATTGAGAAAAGGTTTAAGTATAGAGCTAGTACAGATTAATCTTGAACATGAACCTTGGGCTGCAAGCCTCCTGAGTGATGCATTTATAGCTGTTACTTCCATGACTGTCGGGGTCCATGGCCTCCCTTCATCTTGATTTAAGGTCAACGAGTTTATAACTATCTTTACTTTTCCAAGGTTAAAGTCATAAGACCTAAAGGTCTAAGACATGGCTACTATAGGATGTTTCATCTAAGGCATGGATGTCTTATCTAAATAACAAGAGACTTGATCTGAGGTGTAGTTACTCTTAACCCTCAAGGCCAGATAACAAGAGATTTAGTCTACTGAGTGTTTGGAAAATTAAGGAAGTTAGTCTATGTATACAGAGGTTCTGTTCCACCTGGTCCCATAGCTGTTTAGCCCCAAATAAATACACACAGACTTATAGTAATTATAAACTGCCCAATAGATTAGGCTTCTTATTGGCTAGCTCTGTCTTAATTATTAACCCATTTCTATCATTCTATGTATTTCTACATACATATTTCTCTTATCTGAGAATGCTGCAGCATGTTACTGCTTCGACTGTTACATGGCATCTCCCTTGTGGCTCACACTCTGTGTCCTCTCCCCAGAATTCTCCTCATCTGGTAGCCCTGCCTATACTTCCTGCCTGGCTACTGGCCAATCAGTGTTTCATTTATCAAACAATAAGAGAAACATTTATACAGAAGGACATCCCCCATCAAGTCTATTTGTTCTTTGAATTTCAGTAAAAAAAAATCTCTTGCCTTTTCCCCATTCTTGGTTCGTGTTTATGAAAATGTTGAAGAATAAACAGATTGGTGTCACAGCATGGGGTTACTATAGATGGCAACTACACATAATCAGTTTGGATGTACATATTCTTGTGTTCTCTCTCTCTCTCCCTCTCTCTCTCTCTCTCTCTCTCTCTCTCTCTCTCTCTCTCTCTCTCTCTTACACACACTATTATACCAGAATTACCAGAATTTAATTGACTTGAGAATTATCAACTGTCCAGAAAACATTTTCATTTTTCTCTTCATTCATTTTTATTTTTTGATTCGTTTTTATTATTTTAATTTTAAATAGCTTGCTTCACATGTCAATTCCAGTTCCCTCTCCCTCCCCTCTTCCCGCACACCCCCCACCAACCCTCCCAGCCTCCCACCCTATCCCCACTTCCTTCCACATAGGAAATATCCAGAGTCTGTCATTTCACTCAGGGCAGGGTCCAGACACTCCCCTAAGAGCATTCCTCTTTGTGTTATGTACACACGAAGTCCGTTTGTATGCCAGGGATAAACACTGATCTACTGCCTAGGGCCCCATAGTTTGCTCAGGCCTCCTCACTGACTCCCACACTCAGGGGTCTGGATCAGTACCGTAAAAGAGGGAATCATGGATTAGAAGACAGATCTGGCACCAGTGAGACCTCTAGTGATCTTAAGGGATGACACCAACAGGCAAGCTAAGCAATAGTGGAAAGACCACCTTAAAGTTCCATTTCTGATAATGAACTTGACGTCTAAATTACATGCCATCCTAGAACCTTCATCCAGTGATTGATGGAAGCAGAGGCAAACACACCCACAGTTAAACACTGAACTGAACCCATGGAACCCAGTGACAGAGAGAGAGAGAGGAGTGATGAGCAAATTGGCCAAGAATGGGCTGGCAAAACCAGCAGAGACAAGTGATCTGAACAAGGGGGAGCTCTTGGACCCCAGATCGACAGCTGGGAGGCCAGCATGGAACTGATTCATTCATTTTTATAATTTAACACCAGTTACTCTACTACTTATGTTTCATATATGTATTTATTTATTAAATATTTATTTAAAATTTATATTTATTCATTTAAAATCACACACATTTTAAGATACAGAAATTGCAGATTTTATAAAACTTCAACTATAAAAGTTCTGGAATTCTTTAAATAAATGAAAAAAACAGTAATACCTTTAATACCAGTACAATATGTTGAACTAGTAGTCAGTATTCTTGCAATCTGAGCATGACTGATTCTTGATACCCTATGTTAGATGACTCCTTTAGTTAGTTTTCCTTCAGTGTTCCTGGATTATTTCCATAGATTCAAGGGCTAAGTCCAACAAATGCAAATTTTTTAAATACCACATTTTATTCTGAGGCCTGTAGCCTCTAGATATAACATCTCCTCTTGTGAAGAGATTGTTTTCTCCTTTGTCTGCACCCTGAAGAATGCAGTTCATTTAGTGACCTTGTGATTACATTCATTCTGTCATCATGATGTGTAGGATTGTGCTTGGTTTGGTGAAAGATTATTCTCAAGGGTTTTACTTGGCCACCCAGAGGTTTTTTGGTTTTTGTTTTTATTTTTCAAACACATGTGGTCCATGGAGGGCAAAAGACAGCAAGGAAGTTTGTTGATTTTTTCTTCACCTTTAGAGTTTCTCTGCCTAATTGGTGCCTCACACATCTGGGAAAACCTGTTTCTATCTATATCACATGGATTCCTTACCAGCTCTTAGCCAACCTAATGCAAGTAGAATATATACACAGTTTTTAGATGTAAAGTTTAATATAAAAGCTAAGTTTTTTTCCTCTTGAAAATACCCACATAGTCTCTTTCTGTGTAAGATTATGATAATAACTCAAGAAGCAAAATTACAAAACAGATTCTACAACAGATACATCAGTTCATCAATTGGGACATAATGACCTCAAAACCCTGTCCTCCTTTTCCTATGTTCAGTGTTTCCATCATTTCTGTCACTTGAGCCTGTCACCAGGCTTCAATAGGAGCTTTATGTTTCCAAATAAACAACATTAACCCACACCTCAGTGAAATGGACTTGGCACTATGGATCTTCTCCATGAAAACAATCAGTTTGGCATATCACATGGCTTTCATCTTTTAGTCATCTTAATAATTTGGCCAATTTTGGAAAATTTAATTTGTCTACACAGTTGTCAGTTGGCATTAAATAGCAACTCGGCTATGTGTTTTACTATTTCAATAATGTTCTTTTTTATCCAAAGTAATTTACAGCATAGTCTGTTTGGGGGGGATTGTTTGTTTTTCATTATTATGTTGCTTTTTAGTTTATAAATAATTATAAAAGTTTTATTACCTTTATTTATTTGTGTGTGTGTGTGTGTATGTGTGTGTGTGTGTGTGTGTGTGTGTGTGTGTGTGTGAGAGAGAGAGAGAGAGAGAGAGAGAGAGGCATGTGGATGTCAGAAGAACACTTGCCAGAGTGGGTTCTCTCTTTCTGCATGTGGGTCCCAAGAAGCAAAGTAGTCACTCTTACTTTTAAATGAGGGAGGAGCTCCTGAGACTTTAACATTTCCCGCTGAACTATTGGTTACTTCAGGATCCTAGGGGAGAAGCAGAAATTGTCTTCAATTGCTCATCAGGCTCCAATAGATGGTTATATACATATGGTCACACGGGTGCCCAGATACAATTCAGTAGGTCATAGAGCAAAACAAAAGGCATGAATGTGAGAAAAGGACTTGTGGGGACCAGTAGTGTTGATAGGGAGGAGGATGGGAGGGGTCTGGGATGAGAATACAGAATTCACTATGCATGTATGAAATTGTCAAGAAAACAAAAGAAAAAAATTCGAAAATTTACAAGACTGTACTTTAATCGATATGTAAAAACATTAAGATATATGTATCTATGCTGTTCCATATATCATTTCTGTGTATATAAACCTCATGTAGTGTTTAAGTCATATTAAATATACCTATTTCTTCACAGCTATCCTTTTCCATGGTAAAATTCTTTTACCCAGCTGTCTTAAATAAATAGTTTATTGATATTATTCACTTCCAGTTATAAGCTAATAGAAAACAAATTTTATACTTTAAAGCAATAATTTCTTAAGTATATCACTATAGCTGTGTTAAAATACAATGATAGTAATGATAGTGATGTGCTAATTGTGTGCAGGTATTTTCTAATCATATATTTCCAAATACATCTGGGAAGCAGAGTCTGGATCTTCATTTTTTTTCTAATAGAGAAATGTTAAGAAAAATAAGTGTCTTAAAGATCTTGTCTAACATGATACAACTGCTAAGAGTATGTACATATATTTGCATAAACAGTCTTTTATATAGAAAATTATGTATTTTAATAAACTCATGTCTCAAAGCACAACTTTTAAATTATCCATATTCCTAAAATAATCTTTTAAATATAGTTTTGATTTAACCTGTATCTATGGATTAATTTTAACATAATATCAATTACAACATGATTATCACAGTTTGTTCCAGTTTATTCTGACTTCATGTACATGTCAACCTTCCGGGCCCCGGCCTGTATCAGTCCTAAGCTACAAGTGTAGGGAAAAGGGCCCAACCAAAGAAACACACCTAGAACAGAGTCAAAGAAACACACTTTGGCCCTGCAACCAAAACCAAAGAAATGCACCCTGACCCTGAAACTAGTGCCATAGAAACACACTTTGGTCCTGGAATCAAAGCCAGTGAAAGAAATATGTGCTGGCCCTAAAACTATAGCCAAAAGGCTAAAAAGGACCAGAGAAAGAAACACACTTTGGCCCTGAAACCACAGCCAAATCTGACCCTAACCCTGTGCATAAAACTAACCAATCCCTGAGCAGGAGATCTAGCCATCTTAAATCTGACCAATCCCTACCCTGGAAAATTTTGCCGTCTAAGAAGCCCTATATAAACCCTGTGTCTGTTCAACTTGTAGCTGTTGTTGATGCCCCACTGTCCTCTGCCATCCTGGCAGAAGGCAGCTACTCTCCTGAATGTTTCCTTCCCAATCTCTTGAATGAGGTTTGGGTGGAACCTTCTTTCACAGGAGCAGAGAGGACACTGGGTGGAGCAGAGCAGAGCAGGACTGTAACACTTTTCACTGTGGTAAACCTTCCCTGGGAGAACTGAAGTTGTTATACTCTCCTGGGGAACGGAGCTGAACTGTAACAAATTCACGGGGAAGCCCTCTCCTGCAGAAGCAGAGTTGATATACTAGGGAAGCCTTTCCCTGAAGCAAGGCTGTAAGCTGCTATGCTTACTGTGGCATTTCTTGACTCCTGAGTGACAGAATACCTTTCCATCCAAGCTGTAACACTCAGTGTGTTCTTTTGCTCTGGAGTACCATAGTCTACCCCTGTCCATCACATCCATCTCTCAAAATGCTTACAACAGGGCCATCTATTGTGGACTGATGTGTTTGGGGCTATGTTCAGAACCAGTTGAACAACTCCTGATCTGACCATGAGTAGGGGAGTGTGGATCAGGGAAGTTCTAGCTACCCAGTGGTGTTAAGGACTAGACAGAGGCATCATGTCATTTCAGGAGGTCTTTCAGTTAATACTGGAGACCATGGCTTATTCGAACACCCTCTTAAATAGCTTTCCAAAAGTGTGGGTACTGGCAGAAGACATCTATTATCATGTAAATAGGGCTGACTAGGAAACACTTCCTTTAACCCTAGAGATGGTCCTAGAATGCACACACACAAGCCCTCAGACTTTCCGCAATGTCAAGTCTCACCAGTCTTCAGACACATCCCACTAGTCCCCAGGCATGTTCCACTAGCCCTCATGATGGGTTTGGGGCCTAGGTCTATTGTTACACAAACTAGAAGCCATTTTCCACTGTGGCCATCCTGAGGTAACCAGCTGACATCTAAAAGACAATAGAAGATTTGAGCTCCTGGAATTGAGATGAGGTCTATATCTGAAATATCACATTCTGGCCCCTACATCAACCATTTGCAGGTATTTGTCTTTAAGAGAATAAATGTAAACTATACACTTAGGTAGGCTCTTAGCTTAATTTCCACATGAACTTGACAAGGAAATATACTAATTACCTTTTAAATGCAATAAATAATAAGACTCATTGAATATTCCAGAGGCCATAGTTGCAGGAATAGACAATTGCCTACTCAAGAAAATTTCAATTTTGGTGAAAATAAAATTTGACCTTTCCACCAGTTCTGCAGAACATTTGAAATTTGAAAAGGTTTTATTTTTGCTGAGCACTTGAATAGCAAGTTTGCAGTTTTATTAGATTTGAATCTCTAAGACATTTAGCCTGATTATTACAGGAACTGGTTCATCTTCAGATTCTTGAAATACATTGTGAGGATCATTAACCTACTGAGTAATTCTGGCAGCCTGCAGATCTGGTCACTTTTACTGAGGCCCATAGATAATGGAAACTCACATTGTGAGGTAAGCTACCCACTGACATCTAACTCACATAGTGAATGAAAGGTTACACTGGAATTTCTGGTGAATTGTGTAGAATAATAAATTGATAAACTATATTGAAGGCTGGCAAGATGGATCAACTTGTAAGGAGCTTGGTCAAAGGAAAGAACTCGCTCTCATGAGTTGTTCTCTGACCTCCATATGTGTACATGACATTGATGTCTTCCCCCTAAGTAAATGTCAAATAAATGGAATACATTTCCTTAAAACAAAACAACAAATAAAACCTGATGAGCTGAATCTGATCAAGGGCATTGTCAAAAAATAGGAAGCCATAATGAACTTTATTTTTCCCCCAAAACACACAAGATATTTATCACCATTTTTATCCCTTTTTAAATTACTGTTTCTTTGATTAAATAATCTTTCAGAAGAGCAGGAAGAGAAAGAATCACACACAGGGATAACAGAGACATCATTTTGAAATATTACAATAGGGAAACTATATATTTTATGTCTTCAGTTTAGGAAATGAACATCTGAAACAAATTTATTCTATGAAAGGCAATGTTTGCAAAATAGTGTTGGAGCCAAGGGCAGGCTATCTTAGGAAGTGAGACTTCTCTTGGTCTTACTTATTCAGTTGTAGTACAAAGTGGAAGATCAGCACAGATCTCTGAGAACAGAGCACTGTTAACATTTTAACCACTTAGCATTTATTGTGTCTTTAAATATTTTTCAAGCCCAACATGATCTATTAACAACTTATTGCTTGACATCTGTCCTCTTTATGAGTGGTGGGTTGAAAAGGACTATGATCAGAGGTAGTGAGAAGGAAAGACAACTCCACTTCTGTTTACCCAGAGCCCTAGTGTACATCATCACAGGCAGGTTGCTTTAAAAGACAGAATGTCCTACATAGGCTGTCTCTTGTCTTTCCATTTACAAGCAATATGACTGGACATCCTTTTTTTTAAAGTCATACAACTGGATGGAGATTGTAAATTATATAGATATTCATGCTTTAAGCCAAGAATGTATCCTTTTGGAGTGTTAATTGAAAATTACACTTCAGTATATGTGTATAAATATTGGAATGTAAACACACACACACACACATATGAACACTTCTTACTGCTAATAATTCTTAAGGAGATTATACATCCAGTCAAATTTTTATTATGATTTCAATATTTGGGAATATTAGTTCAACATTTCTGTTATTGTAAAGTTTACATAATTTTACATTGCTTGATAAAACTTATTCTTTCTACTATCTCACACTTTCAAATACAAGTTTTTAAAGATAAGAAATTGGTTTGATTTTTTTCTCTTATCAACTTATGTATCTCATCACCTTTAATAATTAAGATGGCATCTCTTCTCAGCCTTCTGACTAAGTATCGTGGCTGTTCAACAGTTTAGAAACAGCAGGAAGTCCAGATAGGATATTTGAACAATAATCAAACCCCAAATGTTGGTTTTGTCTTTGCTTCAGTTGCTTCCATTATTGTTGCTAAGTCAAGTGCACTCTTCAGGGGTCAACACCCTTGTTAATAAAATGAAGGAGGTAGACTAAAGGTCTTTTTCTGATATATAGATTTTTGTGATTATTTCTAATTTATGGTCATTTATGAGTTATACTTCCTTTTTGAAAGAGTGTAGCCTTCAGTTGTATAAACTACTTTTCTAAATAGCTCCAGTTCTTCTAGAGAGGTTAAACAATAGTAAATGGGAAAATGATTTGTTCTCATAATTCAGTGCCTTTGAAAATTTCAAGCACTCCAATTGAAACACACTTTCATACTCAATTCCATTTTATTTTAACTGGCGACTGCATTGAGTCATTCTCCTTTTTCTCTTTTTTCAACTGCTTTCAGGTAATAAAACCAACATACTCATAAATAATGTCTTAGAAAGCACACTCCAGAAGAATATAAAGAGAAAAGAATTACTTTCACTCTAATTATTGTTATTTCAACTGTGTGGGGGAGAGAGAGATTATCACAGTATTGACTAGACTGTGGTACCTCAGATGTTTTGTTGCCTGCTTTTATCACACAAAAGTAATTCAACCACAGTCTCATGTTAATCATGAGAGAATTCGTCCTATTTCAACTTGTCATACAGTAGCCTAATATTTGAACATACCATTATTGGTTTAGCTAAGCAATGCATTACCCAGAAAGCTACCTACTTTAATATATGTGGTTACAAAATTTCTGAAACCAGTATCTTTTATCTGTAAATTATTGTCTGATTATTTCCTTCTACACTGTTTAGAAGTATGTATATTTCAAATTTGTTGTTGTTGTAGAGTGCATGTATGAAGATGTTTCTATCTATACCTGATATACATAAATACCTTTCAGGATAGCTCACATAGGACTCTCATATCCTGAACCCTTTGCCTAGCTCTTCAACTACCACCACTGACTGCAATCACAGGCCTGCCGTTCTTAGGAGTGTAGCGTGTTGTCTCACTGCATCATTGTCTGTCTCGGCTTTTAATCCCTGTTTTGTTTCTATGTGCACAAATACTCAATGAATAGTTTCCTGTAGAAATATGGCTGTGTACTTTCTTCCTCATTCCCAACAAAATATTAATGAAAAATTTCATGCATTATTCTGAGAGCTATATCATTTTCTGTTCACTCCATCTTCCTGGATAGTAAGCAGATTTAGTTCCTACTATGACTACTTGGATATTGCAAATTTTATTTATGAATTATATTTATATACAAAGCTATCATAGGTAATCCTTTAATCCGTTGATTTTAGACTTAGTCTATATGCACTTAAAGGATTAATATAATTCAGCGACATGAATGGGATCAAGGGAATGCTTTCACATGATATTGGCTACTCACTGAGTCTTAGTAGAGGCATAAATTTTGTAGTTTTCAAAGCATGTAAAGTAAGAAAATGCAAGTAGACATTTCTGTTACTCAGTGGATTCCACAATCTGTCAAATATCTTTAAGCTTCATTTAAAATTTTATCTATTCCATGTGAAAATAATTATCTTTTTCTTTCCTACAAATAAGAGCTCATAGTAATAAAAACATGTGAACATTAATCTTCTTATGGAATAGCTGTAGTACTTTTGTGTTAGGGTAGAATTCAATAGCAAAGCCTATTTTTAGCCTCTCTACTCATGAGAAACCCAGAGAGCTCAGGGTAACAATGTACACCTTTGGAAAAAAATGAAAGTATTAAGACCCACAGCAGCTGCTCAATAAACTGCATTGTACAAGTCACATAACAACCAGCTGGAAGGGAGATTAAAAGCCAGGTCAAATATTTCAGGAAAATTAAAAAGAAAGGTCCGTACTGAGCAGCCTAAAGCACTAAAATTCCCAGAAGGGCAAGCAAAGTGGTGGGTAAACCCAGGAGACATAAACAATGGCAGTTTAGGGGAAGTGGAGGTATGGTATTTACTAATGTCCACACCACAGGAGCTGGGAGACATGGATAGGGAAAGAGCAAGATGCATCATTAAGAGACTCATTTAACCACAAATCTCTGTTGGTTTATTACCACTACTTATTAGACACATTGCTGCTACCCAGAAATCCTAGGAACACAATTAAATTGTGTGTAAACTACACTGGTTGAGCTGAATTGTATAGACAATGTTAGTGTAGCTGCTCTGGATGGGGAATAACAGACATGTGTGTACCTGTACACATACACACACACACACACACACACACACACACTCACACACACACACACAAATATGACAGACTTTGGAAGTATCAAAGGAAACTTTCTTTTCCATATGTAGGACAAAGTAAAAGAGTTATTGAAGAAAGAAATTCAGAGGCAAGAGGACAATGACCTAGCTTATGACATAAAATCCAGTCTTTTCAATCACAAGGTTGAAGAGTGAGTTGCAGAAGCCATCAGAATCAAATATCTACAAACAGCTGCGAGAGTTTGGACAAAAGACTAGACTCAAAAACTTTGTGGTCCAGATCAATCTTAAACTTTGGCAGATCGACTTCATATGGAAAATTCCAGAGGGCCCCCAAGTCTGCCGTAATATTTTGGTTTCAAACACTAAACTGGGGTAGTAAAATAGCCCAGTGCTTTTTCATAAATTCCTGAGATGGTCTCAGAGAGGCAGCAAAGTCAGCAGCAGGCACCTTTTCTCCGGGTCAGAGAACTCAACACAGGAGCCTGAAACAGACTGTGTGAGTTGTTTGAATAGGCAGGGTCCACACTGTCTCACATCATCTTCCAATAGTCATTTGTAGCATAACTGAGCTGTCTCTACCCTGAGTCAAAGAAGACTAGCTGTAATTTTGTTTGTTAAGCCATTACTTTGCCAGTGTCTTATGAGAAATGATGCCCATAGACAGAGTCTGGAAGTTAAGAATGAGACTGGAAAAAATTGAAAGATAACTTTGCACAATGAAGGAAAGAACCATCTTCAAGAATGTATTAAATGTATTAAAATTCTCAAAATGTCTGTTTGCCAAGCTGCAGGGAGTAATTGATCTTAAAATGATCTGCGTGATCCTCTATTTGAAACACAAAGCTTTCCCCTGAGAATGTGTGTCTGTGGGTGTTTGCACAGCAGTTTGGTCCAAGAACTCTGCAGCAGGAAAGAATACAGAGCATCACGCTTACAAGGAGTGCAAGAGAGGGATGAGAGCCCTGGAGCCCACTCAAAACATTGGATTTCTATGAATTTTCTTCTCAAACATCCTTTATTGTCCTCATGCAAATTAAGGGTCCCTAATCTAAAAAATAAAAGTCTAAAATGCTTCAAAATCTGAAAATTATTAATCATCACAGTGCTGCCACAAGGATGAAATCTTACAGCCTCTCTCAGATAACAAGTTATAGTTAATGCACAGATTAAAAAACATGGTACAAAGTCATCTTTTTAATTAAATGTATTTAAATTAAAAACAATCTTATTTTACATACTAATCCCAGTTCTCTCTCCCACTAATCCTCCTATGTCCCTCACTAAACCCTCATATCACTCCTATCCACTCTTCAGGGAGGGTGAGGCCTCCCATAGGGATCATCAAAGTCTGTCACATCATTTTGGGCAGGACCTAGGCCCTCCCCTTGTATCTAGGCTGAGAGAATATCCTTCCACAGGGAATGGGTTCCTAAAGCCTATTTGCATACTAGGGATTAATACTGGTTCCACTGTCAGAGACTCCATAGATTTCCCAAGCCCCTCAACTGGCACCCAGGTTGCCAGTTTCCCCAACTGTCAGGCTGGGGTCCATGAGCTACCCCTTGGTTCTGGTCAGCTGTTTCTGTGGGTTTCCCCAGCATGGTCTTGACCACTTTGCACATCACTCCTCCCTCTCTAAAACTGGATTCCAGGAGTTCAGCTTAGCGCTTAGCTTTGGGTCTCTGTTTCTGCTTCCATCAGCTACTGGATGAAGATTCTAGGATGGCATATATGGTAGTCATCAATATCATTATAGAGGAAGGACATTTAAGGTAACCTCCACTATTGCTTAGACTCTTAGTTGGGTCATCCTTGCTGGCATAACTGGATGATGACATTAAGAATATTGCATATATATCCATATATATCACCATGCACAAAACTTCAGTCCAAAACCTCAACATAAATTCAACCACACTGAACCTCTTACAAGAAAAAGTGGCAAGTACCTTTGAATGAATTGGCACAGGAGACCACTCCCTGAATATAATATCAGTAGCACAGACACTGAAATCGATAATTAATAAATGGGACCTCTTGAAACTGAGAAGCTTCTGTAAGGCAAAGGATACAGTCAGCAAGACAAAATAGCAGCCCACAGAATTGGAAAAAAATATTCACTAACCCCACATCTGACAGAGGGCTAATCTCCAAAATATACAAAGAACTCAAGAAGCTAGTCACCAAAACACCAAAAAAATCAATTAAAAAATGGGGTACAGATCTAAATAGAGAATTTCCAGTAGAGGAATCTCAAATGGTCTAAAGATACTTAAGAAATTGCTTAACATCCTTAGCCATCAGGGAAATGCAAATCAAAACAACTGTGAGATACCATCTTACACCTGTCAGAATGGCTAAAATCAAAAGCACCAATGACAATCTATGCTGGAGAGAATATGGAGAAAGGGGAACACCCCTGCATTGTTGGTGGGAATGCAAACTTGTACAGCCACTTTGGAAATCAGCATGGCAGTTTCTCAGGAAAATGGCAGTCTATATCAAGATCCAGCAATTCCACTCTTAGGCATATATCCAAAGGATGTACATTCATACAACAAGGACATATGTTCATCTTTGTTCATAGCAGCATTATTTGTAATAGCCAGAACCTGGAAACAATTTAGATGCCCTTCAACTGAAGAATGGATAAAAATCACCTTTAAAATACTTCCAAAATCATCTTTAAGAGATATATAGGAATGATGTGTGTGCATATTCAATCCTTTCAAAATCTGAAAATTTCTGAAATCTGTAACACCTCTTCTAAGCAATTTAGTTACTAGGTAGCCACATAATATTTATTCTTACAACATAAATGGATTGCTGCAATAGATAACTATAGAGTGCTACCCTTTAGTATCAGACAAGTGTCCACACAATGTCATTAGTCATTGGGTGAGATGTTCTTGATGAGGTATCTCTTTTCCTGTGAAGGAAACAAAAGGCATTCACAAAAAAAAGAGCATCATGTACTAAGCTGGGGTGGTCACCAAAGGAAAGTCTTTGACAGGTATCAATCATCTATTCTTACATTTGTGAAAGACAAACTTGAATTGGTCTTCCATGTCTACTTTTCTTAGTTAAACTTTGCAATTCCCCCATGCCTGTCCTAAAAATTCTACTAATTATATTTACATTAAAATCCACTGTTAAGATTAATGTATGCCACGTTAGGGTTTTTAATCTTAGGCAGAAAATTATCAGATATGTAAGGGCAGGATAAGAGCAACCTAGAAGAACACACACTGGATTCCATGTAAAGAGTGTTTTAACAAAATTCTCAAAGAATGCTGCCTTTGTTCAGGGAAATTGCAGGTGTGAGCTGGATAAGAAAACTACATTCTATCATTTGGAACATAGGATCTATCAAATCAACAGGCATTGACTTATGAACAAAAAGAGCTGTATGAATCAAAATCTCTATTAATTGAAAAACTAATTTAATTTGTAGCAATTATATGTATGCATCCCTGAATACTGCAGTGTCTCTAGTACCAGTTAGAAAGGTAGGTATTTAGAAACCTTATTTTAGAGAACACGCTTTGACCCCTTTATGCTTAGGTTGAGGCTTTATCACATATGCCACTTCATGACAGTAAATGTGGATTTCCCCCCTCCCTGACAGCTCAGAGTTGTTGTACTGTCATGCAATGGGGGCTTTGCTCCTGTCCTGCACTTAAATGACATCCACAATTGAACTTCAAAGTCCTGATCTATGGGTAACTGATAGAATGGATTTGCCTTAGCTCTGTCATATTGGACAATGCCAATGGTTGCTCTGTTTTTCACTTCAATAGTTCTTTGTGCCAGAATTGTGAGTAGCTCATACCAGAGCATTGACTTAAAAGGGCTCAAGATATTCTCTGCTTATAACCTGGCTGCAGTAGTATTTGTGTTTTCCTCCTGTGTGATTTTAGCATCCTATTTACACTCACTATGCACACCACAGTCATCTAACTTCCATGTCCACATCCTATTAAAGTAAAATTGTCATCATTGATTATTCTTCTGCCAGCACAGGGAAATAATATTTCATAAGAAATGAGATACTGGATATTTTGAACTGTTTTGGATTTAGTTACATTAGTGCATTCATGATACTTATATCTGCTCTTTTTGCCCCCAGAAGAAACTGAGTCCTCTGTTTTCCCCTGATCGCTCAGCTCTTCACTACCCCTCAGTAGGCAGACATAGCCTCACAGTCCCTTGTGATAGACTCTTGTTTGTAACTTTAGATTGAAATTCCGTTGCAAACTTCCTCACAAACTATAAAGTTGAATTTCTCCCAGTTGCCAAGGAAACAACCTGAGACTGTGAGACCAGAGGCCACAGGGTCAGCATTGTCAGGGCTGCTACCTCTCTCCAAGCAGACACAGCCAGAAGTCTATGTCCCCAAATGGGAGTAATTGCATTCACTGTTGTACACAACATGAAGTTCTCTCTGACAAAATTAAAAATAGTGTAATTGGAATAATAACCAAAATTACCATCATTAGCCCTTCAGAATTCAATGGTATTAAGCCCCATGCATTAAAATTTTTACTCAAGTAAGTACATTTTAACTTAGTGAGTCAATTGAATATGAATAAAATATGACCCAATGCTGTATGTTCATGATGAAGGATCTAAAGTAAATTGAAAAATAAGCAATTAGCTACGTGTTCCTAGTAACCCATTCACTCCTTTTGTGATTTTTGCCTGAGATTGCTACATGGTTGATTCTTTCTTGGCACCAAATCTCAGTTATGCTTTCCCTTCTGAATCTCTACATCAAATGTAAATCTCATTCTCTGTCCTTAAAGAAGCAATTGTTTCTCCCACTTCTCCTTCCCAGCTCCCCTCCCACCCACACACCCTGTGCCATCACTGCTGAGCCAGAGGTTGGGCAATGTTCCCTGTTACAAACACATCTCTTAAAGGAGAATACAGGCTTGTCTCCTTGGAAACATTTCCAGCGAAAAGTTTTCATGGGATTTACTGCCTGTCGAAATAGTTAATAAGCAAAGTCTTTGGATTTAAGTGACAATTTATTAAATCTCATCAGACACCAAGACTCAATCTGACCCTGACCTAGACACACGTCAAGTGATATTTGGGTTAGTGGAAGCTAAGCTAAGGAGAGAACATTAGATGCCAACACACTCTGCATCTCATTTAGTCATGGCAGGTATCAGACCACACAGATTTAAATATTTATTTGTGCAGCTGTTTGGATTTAAATGTTCTTTTGCCTTCTCTTTGTGTTGCTTACTCTTCCTTCCAGACCAAATTCCACCTTTCTACAAGGCCCATCTCTGATGTTGTCTCCCAGTACTCAGCCCTCATCAACATGGTTTTCTGTAGCTACATTTGTTTCACTTTCATCTAATGCATACTACAGTCCATGAACACACATGCATACCACACACACACACACACACATTCACTCATGATTTGCTTACTGTTTGTTGAAGTTACAAGATAGCTATCTCAGATTTAAAAAATGTAAGAATAAATGAAATAGCAATCATAATATTTCTTTTAAGGACAATAAAATAGTAAGGCAAACATGGTGGCACACACCTACAATGCCTGCACATGAGAGGCAAGGGATAAGGGGTTCAAAGGTTCACCTTCACTTCCACAACCATTTGAGGCCAGTGCATCTCAAAGAAAGAAAAAAAATCAAAAGCTCAGCCTAAAGGGACAGCCCAGGATGGCAAACATGGCCTTGCCCTTCTCCCCCATTCTCTCTGCCTTGCTAAAAACTGTTAGACTACATTTTTTAAACTAGCCACCAAGGTCCATTCCCTTATTTGACGACTTTCTCCTCTTGAGACTGACTACCAATGTCCAGCAAGAAAAGTACTGAAGTTGAGGGAAAAAAAGTCTCCTTTGGCAAGCCTAATTAACATGCCCAATTAAAATTAAATACCACATCCTAACCTGGAGGTTCCTCCTTTTACCTTCATAAACATCCATTTTTTCTGTGGACAATGCCAGTCTCCCCTTTATCCAGAAGCAGTCCTTTGTCCCTCTGAGACAAATACCCGTGCCCCCTTTCCCTTGTCCCTTCTCTTCACTGCTCTTTCTCCCTTTGGAGCAAATAAATCCCCTTTGTGCTGAAAACATAGTTCCAGGGGTCCAGGTCTCTTACACAGCCTTTTAAACCTCAGCAACAATGTAAATATTAATGTTTTCTGGCATGCTAACATAATCACAGAAGACATTGGTTACTAGCATTGTTGTACAAAGACAGGAAAGTATCTTACATGCATGTAATTTCTACATCTTTGATGAAACAGTTTCTGTTGCTCTGGAGTAATTGCTTCTGTAAAGAACATTTGGAGTAGTTGAAACTCCGATGTGAATTAAGCATATAAAGAAAAATGAATGGTAGAACTGTAACAGATGAAGACAAAGAGATCAAATAGGTACTAAATCCATGAGAGACAAGGAGGATCTGGACCTCATGACATTAGAGGCTCTGAATGATTTCTTTGTGGGTGAGGCTGGTGAGCTAACATGCCCACCACAGACTTGTAAATCCCAGGATGTTGTGGAAACACTCCAAAGGTAAAGAATAATATGGGACAGAGTTGAGGGGTGCCTAGGGAGAAGGCCACTGTGATGGGCCTATTTATCTAAGCACAAAGGAAATACATGAGCAACAGTGGACATTTATTGAAAAAAATAATTTAAAATCTCCAACTGACTTTACTATAGACCAATAAGAGTAACCAGTGTTAAGTTCTTTTTTAAAAGCAAACAACAATGACAAAAGAAAATTAAATAATGTTGATGACATAGCTCAGCAGCAAGTGTGAGACTTGGGGTGGATCCATAGCCTCTAAACAAACACACAGCTATTCATGTGCCTACTGACTCCACTCTCCTTACTTTACGCCTCACAGGACAATAAGGATCCATGTGGGGGTGCCTAGGCCAAATTCCCTGCCATGGTCCACAACAAAGAGCCAAGGAACTTATCACATACACACCTGTGCAGGAGCATATGAAGAGGACAATTGCCAAGTATTGGTGATAAGCCTACATTTGGACTTCTTGTCATTGCATTGAAATGGGTGAAAATGAGATATCCTAAAAGAAACCTCTAACCAAAACTATTTAGGGCACCTGCTTTGAGTTGCAGGTTGTTGTGCCCTGGTTTCTTCTGAGACTGAAGCAACATGTCTGGCAGGGAAGTACATCAAAGAAGGAGTAAATAACCCAGAAGGTCTTGACTCTCTAGGGTCCTCCCTCCCTAAGAATAAACAGGAAAAGCTGCCAACTATATCACAGAACAAGCTACAAAGACTGGGACAAACCCAGTTACCTGAAAAAAGCAGAGATAAAATTGGCAGTTTAGAAGCAACAAAGACCAGCAGAGATGCCTGCTATCTTTGAGTCATTCCTGCTCCTGTAAGTAGTTCCTCATTCACATTGTTGTAAGTAATCCCATTGGCACTCAAAACTCACCTTTTCACCATTAAGACTTTGGCGGTATCTACACTTTCATTTTTTGTGGTCTGCCTATTTGGGGTGAGGAGAAATATATGTCCTATCACCCCAGGAAAAGTCTTTCACTCAACTTAGACACTAAGCTCATGAGCTATAGTGTGCACAATGCATACGGGATAAACAAGTAAGACAATGTAGATCTTTTATCCCCAACAAACACATGCAGCTCTGAGTTTTACTTCATTTCTTTAACTCCTTGACTTTAGGAAGTGATGTTCTAAATAAGACACTAGAACTGGCCTTTGAAGTATTAGAATAGCCTTCCCTTTTGCTTAGAACTTAATTCCTGTATATCCTAACTGTATACAGTGCCAACATTCATGATCAGTCAATCTGTAAAATCACATATTTTCTACATATAATTAAATATAGCAGTTTTGATATTCTTCATTGTTTCTGGAGAAATCTGCTTCCTTCGCATTTTATTGAGATACTAGCATCAGAGGCCATAACCACAGTGCACAGGCAAGCAAGATATAATTACTTCCAGAACTTTGGAATATCTTGGTATGAGCCTTGCCTTGGGCCATGAGTGTAACAAGCCTAATTATATGCTTTCTTTCTGTACTTAAAATTTTTAAGTGAGTCAAACTTCAAATATTGGTTTGAATCTGGCTAGACTTTATAGAGAACCAAAGTACTTTCTGTGTATAAAGTCAAACCCAATGGGAACCCTTTAAACATCTACTCTGTGTGTTTAGTCAAGAATCTTGTAACATGAAGAAAACTGACATTCTCTTCAACCCATTTACATGCCTAGTAGTAGTTCAATGTGTGTGGGATGATATATATATATAGTAGTTTTATAAATAATACATATATATGTAGTAGAATATATAATAGTAGTTTGATATATATACATAAATTCATATAATATATTATGTATAGAGAGAATTGTGGGGGGAGAGGAGAGAAAAATATAAGAAAACATTGTGATAGTTTGTTTAAACAATTTCTCTATTAGGAAGCAAATTTAGAAAAGCAAACTTAAGTTGATATTTCTATGGATATTTAAGCTTTTAGATTTCTTGCCCAATAATCTGATTGTCCAGATCACCATGACAAAACTCCAGGAGTTTTCCATAGCTATTCATTTGATAAACAGAAGAGAGTATTATATTTGACTTTGCTCAGGACTGGCTTGGAGTTTGTCTTAAAGATCTGTATTCTATGGAAAAAGAAACACTCATTCATGTTCAGCAAACTGGAATGGATAGTCAAGTCCAGTCTTGAACTAGGAACTGCAATTTGGTATGGGTCACTCAAAATTGCACCTGAACCTGAGGACTTTCTTTGGTATGAAGGAAAAGATAAAAATGGAAAATGCTTTTTATACTCCTCTATTGAGAATTCACTATTTAGTTCAGCCCCCCCCACACACTTTTTAATTGGATCCTTTGGTGTTTTGGAGACTAGCTTCTTGAATTCTTTGTAAATTTTAGAGATCAGTCCTCTGTCAGATGTGGGGTTAGTGAATATCTTTTCTCAATCTTTGGGGTGCTTTTCTGTCTTGCTGACTGTGTCCTTTGCCTTACAGAAGCTTCTCAGTTTCAGGAGGTCCCACTTATTGTTAATCTCCGTGTTTGTGCTACTGGTGTTATGTTCAGAGACACACTTGAGAAAGTGTCATCATTAGCCATTAGGGAAATGCAAATCAAGGGAACTCTGAGATATCATCTTACTCCTGTCAGACTGGCTAAAATCAAAAACACCAATGACAGTTTGTGCTAGAGAGGATATTGAGAAAGGTAAACACTCCTCCACTGCTGGTGGGAGTGCCAACTCGTACAGCCACTATGGAAATCAGTAAGGAGATTCCTCAGGAAAATGGGACTCAGTCTATCACAAGACCCAGCAATTCCACTCTTAGGCACATTCACACAACAAGGATGTCTGTTCCTCTATGTTCATAGCAGCATTATATGTAATATCTAGATCCTGGAAGCAATCTAGATGTCTCACAACTGAAGAGTGGATAGAGAAAATGTGGTACATTTACACAGTGGAGCACTACTCAGCAGAGAAAAACAATGGAATCTTGAAATTTGCCAGCAAATGGATAGCAGTAGAGGAAACCATCCTGAGTGAGGTAACCCAGACACAAAAAGACAAACATAGTATGTACTCACTCATATATGGATTTTCGATACGGATCAGGGGAGTGTCAGCCTACAATCCCAGTGCCAGTGAGTCAGGGAAACAAGGAGGTTCCCAAGAGAGAATCATGATACCCCAGAGAAGTGGAATGAGGCAAGATCTCCTGAGCAGATTGGGAACATTGGGGGATGGGAGAGGGAACCAGGAAAAAGAGAGGGGGAGAAGAGGAGGGGAGAAGAAGGCATGGGGGAGCAGGAAGGGTGTGTCGAGGTAAGAATAGAGGAGAGAAGGATGAGAGATACCATAATAGATAGAGTCATTATAGGCTTGAGGAGAGAGCTGACACTAGTGAGATCTCCAGAGATCTACAAAGGTAACACCAACTGGCAAACTAAGCAATAGTGTAGAGACTACACTAATAGCCCCTCCTTGATATGCCATCCTAAAACCTTCATCCAGGGACTGATGGAAGCAGAGCCAGATACCCACAGCTAAAAACCGAACTGAACTCCTGGAACCTAGTGGCAGAGATGGAGGAGTGATGAGCAAAGGGGTCAAGACCATGATGGTAAAATCCACAAAGACAGCTGACCAGATAAGGGGGAGGGAGCTCTTGAATCCCAGACTGATGGCTGAGAGGCCAACAGGGGACTCATGCAGACTCCATGAATATAGTGCCACTGAGGAGGCCACAGAAATCACTGGGGCTTTGGTTAGTAGATCAGTGTTTACCATAGTGTATGAATGATCTTTGGGAGCCCATTCCAAATAGAGGGATGCTCTCTCAGCCTGGACACATGGGGAAGGGCCTAGGTCCTTCCTTGGATGAAATGACAGACTTTGGAGATCTCCCATGGAGGGCCTCAACCTCCCTGGGGATTGGGTGGGGGGGCTGGGAGGGAGGAAGGAGGGACAAGGGAGGAGGGGTGGGAGAAGAAGCTGGGACTGACATGTGAAGTATTCATGTTTCTAATTTAAATAAATCATATCTTGAGAAAACAAAAAACAAAAAATGGAAGATCCTGGTATGTGGAAACAAAGGAGGAAGGTTTTGAAAGGAGCATTCCTTGTTTTTGCAGGAAAAGTATTGGCAAATGAAAACTGAATAAAAAAATGAACAAAAAGAGGATGGCCTATAACAGTAAGAAAACTTCCCTTAGTGTAGTGAGAGCTTTCGTGTTACATGCCATTGATAATGAAACCATGATCTTCTAAAACCATTCATTTTTCAATTGCATGTTTATCTGCTGTGTTGCTTGTCTAGAGAGAATTGACTCATTAACAATTAGGTTTTGAACATTAAGATTGTCATCCTTAAGAGATTACATTTGCTCTGTCAAATGGGTACAGAGAAATGGGAGAATTCTAAGATAGAGAAGCATGTTAAGCTGGGATTTTAGGGAGTGTCCTTGGTTCACATAATCAACATGTAGGGACATGTGTGGCTGACAGCAACTGCAGTTCACCAGCTCATAGTGGATATTTGTGGCTAGCATAGTATGATGCCACCAGTTAAGACCACACACTCACTGAGAATTGGTATGTTTGTAATGTACCCTGAATAGCAGTGTTTGTTTCCTCTATACTTTGAGTGTCATGAATATTTAGCATTCAGGCTCCCTATGTGTAACTCTTGTGACTCATAAGTATTATTTATATCTCTGTCCCTCTGTTATTTCTGTCCAACATGCACTCTACTTTCTGTTTATCCATACTTAACACAAGATTAATTATCACATATTTTACTTATTCTATAGTAGATTCAGACATTATTGAGCAACAGAATAAATGTGCCTTGAACCCATGAATAGGATGGGAGGACATTTTAGTCAGTGAAGCGTTTGTCTTGCACACATGAGGATCTGAGTTCTATCTTCAGAACCCATGTAGACCAGTTGAATGTGGTGTACATAGTTATAATGCATGTGAGTGTGCATGTTTATAACACCAGTTCTAGAGAGACAGACTGGTAGATCCCTGGGGTTTTCCACCTAGCCAACCTTGCTAATGAAAAGCTCCATGTCATCAAGAAATTGTATTTCCAAAACAAGGTGAGCTTTTAAAAGCATAAATAAATAAATAAATAAACAAATAAATACACTGGTTGGCAGCACAGGCCTTTAATCCCAGTGTGCTAGAGGCAGAGGCTGGTGGATCTCTCTAAGTTAAAGGGTAGCCTGGTCTATGTGACAAGAATAGGTTACCCAGGGATACATAGTGAGAACTTTTCTCCAAGCAAAACAAAACAGTTAACAGTATGAGTGGTACCTGAGGAAAAGTCTAAGGCAGATCTTTGGCCTTCATATGCACACAGGTCCACACATCCCTGTGCATATGTACACACATACACACACATACACACACACACACACATGCACACACTTGTACCCATGCAGAGATAGTTGAGACACAGAGAGAGAGAAAGGTTTTGCTCTCCCTTTATATATATATATGTGTGTGTGTGTGTGTGTGTGTGTAGAGAGAGGGGGAGTTTAGGGAAATTAAGGGTGTTTTTTTTCGGTTTGGGTTTTTTTGTTTGTTTCTTTGTTTGTTTTTTTGAGACAGGGTTTCTCTGTATTGTTTTGGAGGCTATCCTGGAACTAGCTCTTGTAGACCAGGCTGGCCTCATACTCACAGGGTGTTTTGATGCTGAACCAAGATAATGACATTCTGAGGACTCCTTTTTGTCTTCTGAATACATGCTCCCAGTCATCGTCCATATGCCTCCAAGGAAGGAGTTAGGAGAATTATAATCTTAAAGAAAGACAATATTTTTCTTGTTCAAATATAAAATTTCTAATGAGTTCTTCCTTATGAAAAATAACTGTTAAGGGAAATGTTCATTTTGTCCCTTTGGTCACTGTAATAACCTGCTCATGTTATTTAGTATAAAGGAATTTGTGCCTCCAGCATTCATCTCTGTCCTTAGAAAAGAACATCGGGAGAGCAAAAAGAAATAAAAGAAATAGGTTTCTTTCTCCCTTCAAATAACTTCAATATCTCTAGTTCATAATGCTTTCCAAGTAGAAGACTAGAAATCAGATGTGATCAAATTTGTCATGCAAACTACCTGCTGTCACACACAGCTGGCACTAAGTTTGCCCCAAAACCATCAATTTTAGCTTGACATGACTTTCCCCCTTTAAAAAAATCCCGAAATAAAGTTAACATTAACCAGGTCTTAGAGTCACAACATTGAACACAAAGGACAGCAAGGGAAACAGATACTTTGTCTATGGTCATTAACTTAACCTTTTTCGTTCATGAGATGCCGATTTGGACCACACAGCAGGAAGCTAGCAGACCTTTGTAGCTCTAGAAAGGAAAATTGGGGAATGAAACAAAATGTCTAAAGATTAGCAGCAAGTTGTAATATTCAGACAGGTGCAAAGGCATTAAACAGTAGCCAACAAACCTTTGCAAACTAGTGAGTATGGTATTGTCTGTCCTCTGACTGGGGCAGCAATTCCATAACTTTTTGGGGGGCCATGTTTACCGTTGCTGTTGGAGTGTTCTTGTTCACAGAGCCCCTGCTTTGATTTAAAAGCAACCCTAGTTTAGACTGTGCATTGACCGCCTTAGAGAATGTTCAGGAGTCCAGTCAAGTTTCTCTTGTTGACACTGGCATCCTACCCCCTCCACCCTATTGCTTCTTCCTTAAAAAAAACACCCTTTACAAGTTTTAGAGATCTTTTTCTTTCTGTATTATTTTTTTCTTTTCTCTGAAAAGGGTCTCTGAGAAGTGAAGGATGAGAAGTGGACTAACACTCCAGGGAGGGTGTAGTAAGCAGTTGGTAGTGAGACAGTTCGGTGTCTTACTGGTGGCAGAAGCTGCGGATGGTTCTGCTGGCTGACTGGTTGAGTCACAGATATTTAAGGTCACTGTCCTGCATGGTAGAAGCCTATATTTTGTCTTTGTACAGCTCAGGTCTCAGACTTTCATTTGAAATGCAAAAAAGGCAAAAGCACTAATTTTTAATATTCTTTGATAGTATTCTGTAAATAAATGTTCTGGTTACTCTCACACACTTATGGTTTTCCCCCACTCTTGTTAGTTCCCCTCTTTCCCACCAGCCCCTTTCTCACAGCCATATCTTGTTTTACGAGTCACTGAGATAAACAGGGATGTCTGAATGGTCATGTGTTTGGAATTGTCCACTGGAGTCTGATGGGTTCACTCCTGACAACTTGACTGAAGACAATGATTGACCTTCCCACCAATGGCCAATATTCTACAGGGAGCCCCTACCTGATCCATGATTGACTAATGAGATGCCCTGTGTTGTGCAGTTTCAATGGAGGTAAATTTAGTTGCTGTAGAATTACAATGGAATATCATTCTCAGAAGACAGCCTTTGGAAGCTCCTTTTCCTATCTTTTGACTCTCACAGTCTTTCATTCTTTCTGTGATGTTTCCTAAACCTTGATCTTTGGAGGGTGGTGGCAATGATATAGGTTTTCTGTTTAGTGCTGAGAACCCAACTATTACTTCTTCTCATTAGCTGGAGGAGCACTCAGCACTGTTCATTCATTTGACTTCAAGGTACAAAATTTTCTCATGAGTAAATCTACATCATTCCTTTACATTCCCTGAAATACAGAGAAAAGGCAAAACGTAAATAAATGTACAAGAGTGAATACTGTCTCCTACTGATTTTGCCCATCTCTACTTCACCTGTTAAATTCAGAATGTTTACCCAATCATTATTCTCCTACACTTTTAAATTATTTTTCATTAATTGATTATAATTTTTGAGATTATAATTACATAATTTCCACCTCATTATTCCTCCATCCAAACTCTCCCATACAGCCTTCCTTGCTCTTTTTATACAGTCTGCTTAGAATGTATAGTGATGCTTGCATGTATGTTTTCAGGGCTGACCATTTAATATTGGATAACAAACTGTTGTGGTTTTCCTTGGAGAAGACATTTTCTCTGAATCCCAGAATTCCTTAGTTTCCTGTAGCTCTGTGTATAGGGTTGAAGTGTCTGGGCTTTCCTCTGTCCACATTAGCACGTATGTTGTCCTTGTTCAATTCATGCTTAGCTTGTCGCTGGTGTGACTTTATGGATGTAGCTTCTGACATTACATATGAGACACCAACTTATAGCAAATTTCCAGATCTTCTGGCTATTACAGTCTTTCTTCCCCTTTTCAGTAATTATCCTTTGAGTCTTAGGTGTTGAAATTATTTTGTAGATGTTTCTCTTGGAATTTAGCTCTACAATTCTGCATTTTCTATAATGGTCTCTATGGTGGTTTGAATGGAACTGGCCCCAATAAGCTAGGTAAGAATGATACTTATTAGAAGTTGAGACCTTGTTGAAGTAGATTTAACCTTGTTAGAGGAAGTATGTCATTGTGGGGGCAGGTTTTGTGGTCTCCTTTGCTCAAGCTTCCCTCTGTATGACTTTCAAACCACTTCCTGTTACATACAAGATGTAGAACTTTCAGCTACTTCTCCAGCACCATGTCTGCCTGTACTCTACCATATTCTCAACCACCAGGCTCCCTGACATGATGATAAAGGACCCTATGAACTGTAAGGTGCCTCCTCAATTAAATGTTTTTCCTTTATAAGAACTGCTGTGATCATGATGTCTCTTCACAGCAATAAAAACCCTAAGACATCTGTTACAAACCGAAATTTTCTTTTTCATTCTTTTTTTTTTAGGTTTTGGAGACAGGGTTTCTCTGTGGCTTTGGAGGCTTTCCTGGAACTAGCCCTTGTAGACCAGGCTGGTCATGAACTCATAGAGACCTGCCTGCCTCTGCCTCCCTAGTGCTGGTATTAAAGGTGTGCACCACCAACACCTGGCTCACAAACAGAAGTTTTCTCGATGAGGAATGAGGAGTACACTTATCTGTAAGTATAAGGGCAGATGCTTAGAAATGTAGCCAAGGTTTTTGCTGTTTAGATAAAGTAGTGGTTGTAGGTTCCCCTCCAACATCCATGACTTCAGTACCCCTGCATAGTTGGCTAGGTTTCCAGTACCAAGCACGATTTTCCTCTTGTTGAACAAATCTTGTGATCAGTTAAAGAGGGTCTGGTTGCTGACAAAATATGTATGACACTAACTTAGGGTTTTCCTGGCATGCTGGTCATTGTTGTAGCATCATTCTGGGTGGGTCTGTTGCTTGCTTCCTTCCCATGGCACCTTCTGTTATCATGGAATCTAGTTCCCAGTGAGAAGATAGTCAGGTAATCCAGTTAAGAGTCCTTTGGGCCCTGTGTCTTCAGCAATGAAGATTTATTTACCTTTCTCCTATGGTGGACAGCCCTGACCAACAACCCAAAAGAGGGCTTTTTGTGCCTGGTGTTGGGGTTATTAGCTTGTTGGACCTTAGTTCTCAGAGGAAGCATTGTCAGCCCAGATGAGAGAATTTCATGTGTGTGTATTTATACACAGACATATGTGTACTAAGGCTTTTCAGGTATATAGCTGATAGTATGCTTCTTTATTACTTTTCAAACATCCACACTGCTATTTTGCCTTGCTCTCTCTTCCTTAACATCTTTGTAAAAAAATTCTGACACTATTCCATGAGCATATAAAGGAAGTTCTTTATATAAAATATATTTCCTCCATATGAAGAACATCCTTTGTAAAAGACAAACGTGTTTCAACAAATGCTTTATAGAAACTTTACAGTTTGACCTGCATTATTTGAAAAAAATGTCATAACTAAAATTCCCAACACTTGCATTTTAAAGCAGTTTCTAATTTGCACAATATTTCTCATCCCACCTCCTTGTTTTTTAATTTTACAAGTTTTACCAGCAGAAATGTAGACATGATGTCAGAAATACATGTTTGCCTCCATATGCAGTCCCACAAACCTTTCAAGGTGAGATAGCTCTGTACTGGGGACTGCCACTGCCACTGGGGTAAAGTTTCTTAGGCTTCTCTTTGAATAACAAAGTTAAAAATGAGAAAATTCTGCAGATTTATTTTGCTTTTTAAGGTTTTCCAGGCAGGAGATCAAAGAAAATTCCAATATATGGCTTAAAACTGTAGTGCTTTTCACAAGAGCAGGAGAATTGAGAAGTCTGTTTGTAGTTTAAATAACTCTGACAACAGCGGCTGCAGCCATAGAAACAAGGACTGGGTCCAGTGTGATTTTCAGGAATGAAAGGGGAGAACAGATGGTCAGGTCCTGGAGATGGATTTAGCATCTCAACTCTTTGCTGTCTTCTGGAACTGGCCTTTAAAGAAAGTTGGGGGGGCTTCACATTGTGACTGAAGTAGGTCAACAAAGTCACAGGAAAGGGGAGTTAGCTCATGAACTCTTGTCTGGTGCAGTCATGAAAGGAGAGGGAAATTACTTTGGTTAAAATATGAATCATATGTCAATTAAAAGGAAGTGTGCATTTGGGCTCTGCTAAAGCAACTACAAAAAGGAAAACATCTTTTTCAGAAAGGCTGCATCATAAACAAAACATGAACTTAACCCAGCACTGTCCAAGTGCAGGACATCTGCCATTTCACAGGTGTCCCTCAACAACTCGCCCCAGATGCACTGCATTTCCCCGGTTCACAAGAAGCACAATGAGTCCAGACGGATAAGCTGCCCCATTCTGAGAAAGCATGGACCACTGCAAAGTTAAAAGAGAGATTACAGTTTAACTAGCAGTGATTTTTTCTTAAATGCTTTTGATAATACACTTTCTAATGTTTTCCACTTTGCAAAATTTTATTATGAGACTAAAAATAGTTGAATATTTGTGGGTTTTAATGCAAATTATATTAATCCAGCATAACTGTTTTCTGTGAACATGGTGCATGTGAAATTTTATGAAGTTTTTTCTTTATTACCTCTTGGACTGCATTTAGTTCACAAAAGCAAAACTTAAGACAATGTATGCAGCAGGAAGCAATTCAGTATCCGACTGTTCCTCAGTTCATTTGTTCTGGTGTCAGACACGATTATTTCTGTGAGGGAAACCATTTCTGCAGTTTGAGTGACAGCAGTTCCCTTCTTAGTGCTGCCTTGATGTTGCTGGAAACGAGAAGATGCAGTCTAGGATTAACAGTGTATATCTCAATTCCATGTGAACTATAAATATTAATCAGAAGTCAGACTAAGAGAATATTCAGCAAGTAGACACTTGAGGTAAGTGTTTCTTTATAAAAACACCCAGGGGTAAAATTAATATATATGTATATATGTATATTTACAGACAGGATTTTAAATATGCATGCTGTTGTCTACTTGGGATATGCATAAATATTGAACCATATTTCTTCACCATAAATATTTGGAGCTCCCAACTCCAGCCCTCACCTATGAGTTAAAATGTGACATCCATGCAGCTTCTTGGCCATATCTCATATCTCTTTTGTTCACTGCCTGCCCCCAACACAAATGCACCCACCTACACACACACACACACACACACACACACACACACACGTACATGTACACTTAGAGAGGCTCTGGGAAGTTTATGCATAGTTGTAGTGGTGGAACCGCATGGTGTCTTGGACTGCATTTTATGAACTAAAATATAGATCCCTTCACTTTATGTTGTTTGGGTTATTTTCTCCAAGCTGGGGAAGAAATAGAGGAATTGAAACTGGCTTCAGCATTCTTCCTTTTTAGAGATTGATGCCTTCAGTAACCTTGACCTGCTCAGGGTGGATAATGAAAACAAACAAAAATGCTCACAGATGACAGAGATGGTCTCAAAGCTTGACTTGTGGGCAGACAGGGTGAAGAGGTTTTTAGGCATGCCTGAGACTTCCAGAATACAAATCTTCCACACCCTCAAATGGCTTGGACATTTCATGATCTTAGAACTCCTGGAGCCAGGTAGAAAAAGCTCCACTCCAGGCAGAGTGGAAATCCCCATCTCTTACCTGCTGGGAGACATCATTCTGTAAATATGCTTCTGATTGGTTTGAATTCAGCACAGTTGGCCAATAGAGAAACAAGATTGGTGGGACTAGGAGTCTAGGAGGATTCTGGGAATTGTAGTGAGGAGAGCTCTTGCCATGTGATCTCCCAGAAGCAAAGGGTGCTCAGGAGGGTGTCCTCAAAAAGATAAGTTCTTATAAAATAGATATTAGTAATTATGAGTTAATATGATCAGAACTAGCTGATAAGAAACCAAGCAAACAGCCAACAGCTCCATAATTAATATACTGTCTTGTGTGTTATTTGGGGGTTGAAAGCAGCAACAGGAACCAGGCTGCAGGAAAGAAGCTAAACTTTACCCTTACCAAATGGCTCCCAAATCTGCCATATGTGGCCCTCCTGCCTGGAAAACTAGTTTTGTTAATATTCAAATAATCAGCCTCATATCTTCTGTTGCAATTTTGTTTCTCTCCTTTGACATCACTTTGGACTGTTGGGAAGAGTCAAGAATGAGACACAAAGGTAGATAGATGCTTATATCCATACTGACCAAAGACAATTCTTGAATAATTTCATGAAAGTCAAACTGAATTCATAAATGCTTATAGAAATTTATAGAGAATTAGATGAGAGAGGTGTTTCAACAATAAGTATCGGCAGCAAAAACAATCTCTGCATAATGATGAATACATATGCAGATATGTTGATAAGAGACCATCATTTACTGGAAACTAGTGAAAACAGTGACAACTGGCTACATCTTTCACCTTTCCAGGTCTGCCCATATGTACCATCTGTTAACATGGACACTAGCACTCCCTGTATCAGTACAAAGTATGATTAACAGAAAGAAACAGAACTGGAATAACTCAAGAATTCATACATTCCACTTCACTACTATTTTTAGAATCATTCAAAATGCAATTTGATTAAATACTACCTTAAAACAATTTATTACTAATACTTCATGTCAACATGTCAATGTTTGTGATGTTATGTATTTGCAATTAGTTTATTCAAAAGACAAGACCAGAGAAAGGTAGTTTGCATGTAAATAAAATGAAGCATTAAATTGCATGGACTTCATTTTATATCAGGATCCTAAATTAATCAGTCCCCTTTCATGATTTGTTACACCAGTCAAGGCACTAGGTTTTCTTTTAGCTTCTAAATAACAAAAACTGCTCTCTTTTTATTCTCTATTCTTTCACACAGCCTGCTTCTAACTTTATAAGTTCAATAACAAAAATTATTCTTTAAAGGGACTGTCTTGTTCATTTGTACATTTCTCAGTTTTGCACAAATTTTTCATACAAGTAGATTTATTCCACAGTGAGTTAAACTGTATAAAATGTACTACTGTGCCATTTCAATTAACAGTCATTCAAGGGTAAAGCACTTAAAATATGTTTACTAATAATGGTCGCTGATTTGTGGCTGGTTCTTCCTTCTCAGGGGAAGATGTAGAACATCTGGAGATTGGCAGCTGCTTCTGTTATAAATAACATTAAAGGTTTCCTGCATTTGTATTGAACAATTATCTCCTTGGGGAGCCTAATTTCACTGTGGTAAGTGCACTACAAGGTGGTGAATATACACATCATGGTGAGTATCCACATCACTACCATGACTTGCTTTGTTACCTCGCTACCGTAAAGGCCCGAGGAATAGAAGAACACACAAGCACCAATGCCTATAGGTCTTCCTCTCTAAATAGATGTACAAAGGCATTTTTCTTCAAATGTGCATGTGCTTATCTGCATAAAATATGGTATTACTCATTCTCATTTATTTCCTGTATTATGTTAGACCCTCATTGACCACCTAGCAAAATCTAATTTCATTAAACTAATAGCAATTTACTACTCATATAATTCAGATTAATTTAATGAATGTGTAAAATCACATTTAGGTAATTGTGCCAATGAGATGGCTCAGCTGGTAAAGGTGCTTTCCACCAAGCCTGACAACCTTGAGTTTGATCCTGAGGGCCCATGTAGTGGAAAGAGAAGGAAATGTCTCCTCTTTGTTGCTCTCTGACCTCCACACCCATGCTTATTGAAAATGTGAAGGCACAAACACATGTGCAAACACACACACACACACACACACTTATTAAATAAAGAAAGAAAAATACATGAATTTTAAAGATACGTAGTCAATAAAAAGAGGCATCCAATTTCTGCATTTGTTTAATGGTGTATTAGGAAAATTAAGATAGGAATTTTGGGGGGGGGAGATTTTTGTAAAAGTTTCACATGTAAAGGTTAGCATAATATAAATAATTATGTAAAGCTGCTTTAATTTTGCTAAGTCCCTGATTAGTTTGTGCAACATTTCTAAATGTTTTTGGTTTTCTTATGTTTATTTGGTGGAAAATAATTATGAAAGTAAGTTAACACTTGTTTGTATAATTTTCTTAGATTTTTCTGTACTTTAACTATATTTTCCTTCTATTCATTTCAAGAAAACTGAGCCACAACGTGACAAAGTCAGATCCTACCTCTTTGAGTTATGAGTAGTAATAGACACCAATCTTAAATTTTTTTCTCCAGAAAATCAGGAGCGTGAAACAGCCTGATCAGTTTAGAAGTTAATACTTTGTGAAATAGTTATGATCATATTTTATCACTAGCAATTTTATTATGTGCTTAATACTTTCAATATTATCCACAGTTTTTAGTATATCATGTGGAACTGATCAACTTTTTGTGCAGCGCCTCATTTTGTTATGGTGTCTGAGACTATGGAAGAGGCACCAGACATTCCAAATGGCAGGAGTAACTCTAATCTGGGAGTACATATTGAAATCTCATGAGGAAACTTTGACTTAGTCTTCCCTTGGGTTTAGTTGCATGCATACCTTGACATGGAGTGAATAAATTCAGAAAAGGGGGTGCTCTGGAGTTTATTCATGATTAAAATATCTCATATTCTGAAGCAATGACTTTGTCTTTGTCACAATTGTCCTATGGCTAAGGATACTCTTACAGAAAAGGGTGATAGCATCTCTCCTGTTTTCTTTGTGTTCACTGGGTTAACTGATACAAAGCTTCAGCAATCAGGAACCACCCATTATTTGTCACACATAATTGTAGAATTCATATGCAGCACCTCAGGTCTCTTATCAAATGTGTATGGAATGATGGTATGGAGTAACCCTAAAAGTAAAGCATTCCCTCACAAGATAGGAGAGGAGTTTCTTAAGAAAGAAAATAAATGAATCTTTCAAAGTTCAGGAAGGTCCCTAAATTTGCAGGATTTGCAAAGTTCTTCCTCATGATCTGTGGAAAAGTTATCTCCTTGGGGAGCCTAATTTCTTTGTGATAAGTGTATTCCTCGGTGATGAGTGTCCATGTCCACTATCACTCTTGTTCTATCATCATTTCTAGAAAGCAGTAACAATTTCTAGGGAAGGAGACTCCCCAATCAACAAATTATGTAGGTGCTTGGGTATGCAATTTTTTGTGAGCCATCAACCATGCTGAAGTAGGCTCTGTAGTAATGCAGGTGGTGCCTTTGAATCATCCATGCTCTAGTACCTCTTACCCTGCATTCGTGGAAGCAACCACAATAAACTTGTTGGTTCCCCAAACTAGACTTGGATGGGACCATTTATTTATTCTATTATTGATGCTCTATCCCGAGGTGAACAGATGTTTACTCATACCTCACTAAGAAAAGTAGCACAAATAGTTGTATCTCAGCTGTTCCCCAACACTGTATGCCTGCATCACTTTGGGGTAACCAGGAGGTTCTGGAACAATCCTAGATTCGGAATGAATCCCTTGGAGTGCACCTATCAGAATCACTCTTATTATTCCACTTCAGTTCCACATAAAACAGTGATCTTTTTCTACATATAATAAAAATAAGTAAAATCAAAGTGAAAATTGCTTGTTTAACTCACTGAGTTATCATAAACATTTTATAAGATATATAGTTTCCCATCTTATAGACATGCAGCTTGAAGCTTAGAAATATGATTTAGTAAAAGTAATAGTCACTTTTCATGTTGCTGTGACCTGTCATGAAGCAGTATAGGGGAGCAAGGGTCTACTTTGGCTTACAACTGTAGAATCCAGTCTGTTGTGACAGACAAAGCGTGTCAACAGAAGCATGAAGCAATCAGCCAACTGCCATCCCCAGCCAGGAAGTAGAAACAGATGTACACCAGGGCTCAGCTTGCTTTGCCTTTTTTATGCATTCTGGACCTCAGGCCATGGGATGTTGATACTATTATGTGACAGGAATTTACTGGGGTGATAGCCTCCCCCACACAACTACTAACTCTAGAAGGAGAGTTCAGAACAGACCAAAGTAATGATTAGACACACCAATATCTTGTTTGGTGATTGGTGAGCCACTGAGATTGTCATTGAAATGTTACTGCAAAGCCAACAACACAGGTGAGGGCTGGAAAAAGCTCTGACCTTGAAGCTTAGAGCACCTCCATGGTCCAACCATTTTTTTTTCCTGTGGTCTGGCTGATCAGACTGTAACAACTCACTCCCTTTCTATACTGTTGGTTAGACACTTAAGAATTTTCCAAGTTTTTACTCTTCCCCCATATGATCATTTGTTATGTCCTGTTTACCACCTAAGGCTTCTGTGCCCCCCTTCTTCCTGATGCGAATGTTTAGAGTAGAAGTAATGCAGAAACTGGGAGGAATCTGCCAAACAACAGCCCAGCACACCCAGAGTAGGTCTCTCTCTCCTCAGTTAAACTTCTTCATCCCTTCTCGCCCTTTTGACTGTGATGAAGTATAGAAACATCTTCATAGGACATGCCCACAGATGTCTTACCATGATGATTCTAAGTCAAATGACATTGAAATGAAGATGAGCTATCCCTGTAAACAACGCACCTTTGAAAGAAACTATATGAAATATTTTAGAAGATTAAATGTACATATATATATATGATGGAAATGCATTTATACGTTATGACAATATCAAAACTATATGACCATACTTCACAAACAAATAGATTTTAGCAGGTTCTTTAATGTCTCTTTAAGTCCTCTGTATTATTAAGATGCAGTTGACCATAATAGTCAATATTGTGATTTTTCAAAGTAGATGCAATTATTCATCCCAAAATCTATAGCAGACGATCAACCACAGTGAATTCTGTAGAGGACTGTCAACAATAATGCAAAATAATGAATACTAGCAGCAATTCAATATTAGGAGATGGAAAGGGAATGGTACTGGCTTATTATTTTCCCAACAACCTTGTTTATCTTAATTATTCTCTATTCACATGTTTGTAGTAAGTCTAAAATCATTTGAAAAACATCTGCTGACTATTCAACCATCCTATCTTGGTATTGGGGCCACAAATGGAATGCTTTCGTACTCTTTATTTTAATTTCATGTGTGTCTTCCACTGCTGAACCTTCCTTAATTTAGAAAGTCAAACACTATGGTGAGGTCTTTGTGAATATTTTTATGGAGAAGGATAAGAAGTCACTTTCTCTACACATTTTAATTAAGAATTTTCTGAATATGTAAATGCATATAGACTATACATATATGTGTATATATAAGGTAGATGATAGATAGATGATAGATAGATAGATAGATAGATGATAGATAGATAGATGTCCCTGTCTTATATCCTCAAATACAATGGGCATTTAGTGGATTTTTACATATTTGTGCAACAAAATTTTCTTATATGTCTAGAAAAGTGAAGTGAGACAAAAATCTACTGAACTTCATAGCAGAGAGAAGTTAAATAATGATGTGAAGTACATGGTTAGTACTCAGTATCCATTGGAAATTCTGTACAAGACCCCTGTCAATGATACAAATACTCACACCCTGAAGCCCCTGCTATAGTGTAGCACACTATTTCCACATAGCCTATGTACATGGTCTAATACATTTAAGGCCACATCTAGATGACTTACAGTAACATAGATACTATGTAAATGGTTGCATACAGCTTAGGCAATGATGATATGAATATTGTTTATGTGTTCTCAGCAATGTAACGTTTTTCTAAATGATTCTGTTGTTCACTTGCTGGATCCATGTATGAGTCAGTTAAAACATGGCTGACACTATATATCTGGGGGCTATGAATCAGCACAAAATGACTGACATTGACCCTGGCTGTGGTGGCACATGACTTTAATCGCAACACTTGAGGGGTGGGGCAGAGGCAGACTCTGAATTCTAGGCCTATCTGATCTACAGAATGAATTCCAGTGCAGGCACCAAAGCTACAAAGAAACCTTGTCTCAGAAACAACAACAACAAAATGGTTGACACTGGATATTTGGGGAACTTCAAAGTAAACAGTGAAATAGTCTGTAATATAACTCTCTTTAATGTGCTGCTTTTATTTGGGTCTATATAAATATGTCCTTGACGTCAAGGGACTTTTGTTGGAGCCTATGTGCACAACATCTACTTTCTTTTTGATTACCCAGGAATTATTAAACTCATTAAGTAAAACGGAGTGAGAATGAAGCCTAGCACTTAGGAAACCAGTAATAACATTGACACCTGCAAAGAGAAAGGGAAGGAACAACCATAACAACATGAAGAAATCTAGGCAAGAAGGTTGCCCTGGGAAATCTGAGAATACTGCATCATGAACTATGTAAAACTTTGCAGTAGGCCAAAGTTATGAAAACTACATGGTGTATTTATCAAAAGGATGCTATTGGTGACTACTGTGAGAAATGTGGTAGGTAAGAAAATGAAATCAGCAAGTATTATAGCTCTTTTACTAAATTTCCCTGTGCAAAAAGAAGATAAAAATCAAATACATAAAAAAGAAAATGGGATACAAGGGATATTACATTTCTGAGAGAGAAGAAACTTGATAAATCTGACAGAGAACATGCAGGGATGAAACAACTTACAGTTAAAGGAGCTATCACCACCACAAAATGAGAAAACAGCACAAAATGATTTTCACAGATAAAGTGAAAAGATTGACTGAGCCAGAAAGGTGGGGGGAGACTCCAGCTGGAATGAGACAGCCAGTGGCGGGGTGAATGGGGAGAGGTGGAGAGGTGTATTGCAGTTTGAGGCTCTAGTGGCAGATGCTGAATGACTTCCACCAGATGTTGATGGCACTGGCAGATAATGGTACACAAAGAGACTATTGAAGGCAGGAATGACTAGAGCACATAAAATACAAGACCTAGGAGTTTTCAAAATATTCAAAAAAGAGTTGAAAACCGAGTGGGAAAGGTGAAAGCAGGAAGTGGTGGCCACAAGCTGCTTTTAATTTCATGTTTAATTAAATCCTCAAGGTGGATGATAGGAAGTGCAGGCTCTGTGCATGAGGGCAGACTTGGTGGAACGGGACATGGAGACAGACATTGGGTTTGGAGGAAAAGCTCAGAAGGCAGTGTTGTGTGTAGTTCATTTCCCATGCAGCAATGGCGGCAGAGTTTTTATGAGGATTGAAAGCTGGGAGAGATAAGCAATGACCAACGAGTGGCCAGGGCAGGGAATTGAGCAAAGTGTGTCAGCTGGCTCTCAGACAAAGCAGGCCACTGTTGGTACTTACAGCTTCTCTTGGAGATTTGAATTGTGACAGCTTCTGCTGTTTGTGAGGAGGGTCTCACCTAACTGAGCCAGGGACTTGGTGTTTTTGTAGGGAAGAGTGCAGCTTCTGATTGCAGGAAAACTCCAAAACAATAAGGCATGAGCTTTTCTCCTGGTCCTCGATTATGTGTCCTGGGCTCCTGGGAGAAACTGATTAGTACTGGGTAGAAATGGCAGAGTTACCAAAGGAAGGTCATTTTGAAAAGAGGGGTCTCATTAATGATGCAAAGAACATTGCATTTTTATTCACACCTTTGAGAATTTTCAATTTTGATCAGAGGAATCTAGGCTAGGCCAATGCATAATGGATTTAAACTGACTGTTTAAATTCACAATAAAAGCACTGACTTTACATTATGAAGTGAGAAGAAGCATTAACATGAAGGATGTACGTTTCAAACGTTTCAACATTCTATATAAACATCAACCTGATGCAATTTTTCAGCCCTTTGGAAGAAGCCTGTTATTTCTTCCCGTTTGCAAAAAAATAAAAATAAAAGTCCAATGAGAGCATTTTGAAATGTGTCCTTGCATTTTCCAAACTAAGCTAAGGACCACAAAAAAAGCTGGATCTGTTCAGCTTTTTTAAAAGTATTTTGTCATTTTCTCCTTGCTACTGGATGTGCTAAAATGCAAGGCAGAATAACCTTCTTTTGTGCCTCTAAGGAAAACTCTGGTGCTAATCTGGGGAGAAAAGTGAAATTTACTAAGTGTGAGGTGAAGACATTTAGCGTATCTCCATGCTTCTTGTCTTTTTTTTTCCTGGGTTTATCACATCAGAACTCGTTAGCTGGTGTGCCATGAGAACATGAGTTTGCACTTGCAGCTTTTTTGTAAACTCTTAACATATAAACACTCTAATTCTGACTCAAACTGAACTTAGCAAATGTTGAAGATGTTGTCATGATATTACTACCTCAAGGCTTGACTATAGAGCAGGAACACTGACTTATAAACTCACAATTCCTTTTTTCATCCTGCAAAATTGACCCCCCTGGGGATTCTTCTTTTAATTTTCAGAAGTTAATGTCATGGTATACATATATAAATGGTATGTATTCTCTTCAGACTAAATAGGGACGTCTCAGTCTTTCCTATTAAATGTTCTCCAGTTTTTCTGACTTTCAGAAATGTTAGCAGCATGAATTTTCAGTATCACTTGTAGAGAGTTGGCAGTAGCAATTTGTGTAGAGCTACCAGCACTAATAAAAATAGATCTGTTAAAGGCTGCCAGTCTCCAGAAGGCTTTGCCAATCACAAATATGGAGGAGTGTGGTAACATCGCACTTATCTGTGGCTCATACAGTTCGCACTTCAAACTCTAACTTTAAGAAATGCCTCTCACTTAAAAAGCTCTCCCAAAGAGTACATTCTCCAAGTTCTTATTTTCCTCCTCTCAAGACCCAAAACCCTGAAAAGATTCATTTGGCATTATTGCATGAACCAGGCCATGGACCCAAGTCACAAGTCCAAAGCTTGTCACTCTGTTAGAGGAGAAACCATAAATGGTGCAAGCATACTCTGTCTTTGCTCTCCTCTGAACCTGAAGACCAAACTTCAGTAGGTATAACATCACTGAGAATATGCCTGGAGAAAGAACAATGATTCAGTTTAAGGTGGCAAACGGGAGTTCTCTGCTTATGAAGAGCACTCCTTTAGAGCTTTTAATAATTCCTTCCCCTTGTCCTTCCACACTTGCTCCACGGCCAGTGTTCTCTTCCTCCACTGACAGAAACATCCTGCTGTCTCTTCTTCAGATGAGTGTCTGTCATATCCATTGTCATTTTTTTTAATTTGACATAAATTTACATCTGTAGATGAGCTTTCCAGAGACTTTGCCAGTTTGAGCTCCACTTGCAACAGTCTCTGACCTGGAGGTAGACGGTTCCCACATCTCCCTATTAGGGATGAAATCCCCTGATGTCCCTGTACTTGCCCATCTTCCCAGCTGAAGAGTTGACTTGTCCAAACTCTCAGCCCACACCCATGGAAGCATGTATTTAGCTACTGGTCAACCCATGGGCATGAATATGCCACTACTTTGCATCAACTAGGGGCAACTCTGAGACCATTGCATTTTGAAATGGCATTGCGGGACTTTGCTGAGGCTGCATTTTACCCAGTTTTCCTATCAGACAGAACTTGATTCTTTTCCTTCCTATCCTTGTAAACTGAGTTCCAGGATATTCTCTGATACAAATGTATGATCTACACCATCTCAGGTTCTGTTTCCTGGGAAGCAACAAAGAGACTGTCTTCACACTGATTTCTCACATAATGGCTGCAGATATTAAATTAGAATAGTGTGCCTGTCACTTAACAGATGATCAGACACTGCACAATGAGTGAAGAGAAGACTCTGGCAAGGGATCTGGGAGTGGGGAGGCCAGAGACTCATTTAGTGCTTCTGAAACTCATCAGTTAAATTTAGGAACAACATAAACTTACATCAAACATCATCTCGGTTTGTTATAAATTTTCTTCAGCTTAATAGGCATGTTATATTCTGCCTCACAGAAGACCCCTATCTCATTTTGTGTTTTGTTTGTTAATTTGTTTGTTTTGCTTTCTCTGGTAAAGATCAAATACAGAGACATCTGCATGCTAGGCAAGTCCTACCACTGAGTTATATCCCCCCAAATTTAGATTTTCTCAGACTCAGTGTTACATTAGCTGCATCCTCAGATCCCTGTTGTCAACTGAAATTAACATTCGAGACCATTTCACTGACTTCTGTGAATATGCTAAACACAATAGACCTTAGACAAAGAATGCAGCAGTGAATATTATTAGCAACTTTTCTTATGCTGCTTCATAAATATAATAAAAATGCTACCAAGTAACAAATTATTAAGGTAATTAGTAGATAAATTGGGGATGGCTAGTCCATGGCTCTCATCTTTAAGGCAACGCAGAAATATAGAAGCCAATGGCAGAATTTAGGAATTTTTTTGACTTGAGAATTTGATGTGCGTCTTTTCTGTGGAGACTCTGTCTCAGGTGGAGAAGGTATCCACAGAGCAAAGAAAATATTTCAGCCAAGTCTACCTCAATGAGTCAATTAATTTACTAAGGTTATTAATGGGAGCATGGGTGCTGGACTATTTATTGGTACTGACCTCACTGAAGAGCCCCACCCACTGCACACTGATCAGGAGGCCTGACTGTACCACCAGACAGTCCCTGAGGGAATACAGAAGCAGATGCAAAAAGTGCTCTGGTCAAAAAGTGATCTCTGGGTCACCATCAGTCAATTATTTATTCATTATATAATCTCAAGGAATAAAAGGGATTTGTAGGAGAGGATTGCAGGAAGGCTTAAGCTCTGTGAGACACATGAGAATCCCATCTCCCAGAGTAAGGGAATGTTAGTAGACCTTATCTCGTGGGGTTTATGTGGAAAAGATTATGGATACACTGATTCTGTGTGCTAATAGTCATTTCCAACCTGGAGGAAACAGCAACACAATGAGTGTTTTGCCTTCAGTTAATGACATCATTGAACCGATGTGGTCAGTTTCAACATTTCCCAATGAAACGATACTCCAGAGATTCACCACAGTGAGTAGGTATCAACACCTCTCTGGTGTCTTGATGAGTAAATATTTTTTTTGTATAAGTCAACAAAGAAAAGTATTTTCTTAATTCAATGTGGTTATTTATGTCCACAAATGCTTTACATGAACCACATTAGTTTTATAATAGATTTATGTTTCCATATGAATAGAAATTGTGGGGTAATCTCAAAATTAAAATTATCTATCTAACTTTTATGATGCCATTTAAAAAGCAACTCAAAATTTTAATACTGTGAAAAACCCACTGTAAAATTTTAAAATATAATTTGATACAATCTTGATAATTCAAAAGTAATAGGATTTCAAAATAAAACGAGTGAAATACACACCAACACTTATAAAACAGATAATGCATTTCCCCAAAGGTCAAATAATATGAAATAAAGAAAACACATTGTCTCATCTTAACTTGGTCATTCCCCAACTATTTTACATGGCTCAAGCTACAGGTGTTTCAGCAACACCACATAGACTATGAATCTACAAAAAACGTGAAAGTTTGCTGGAGCACAAACTTGTTAGCTTTTTCCTCATCAGTATAATAAAATACCTGGAAGGAGTGACTTAAGGGAGAAGGAATTTATTTGGGTCTCAGTCTTACAGGATATATTCCCTATTATGGCCTCTGGGAAGATGTAGAAGCGAGAAACCTGACACCCATGGAAGTGGTGAGAACTTACTCATGTTAAAATAGTTCAGGAAATAGGGCTAGAACTGGAGTGGTGCTAGGCTTTATATTCCTAAGCCCATTCCTCATCTCCTCACCCCAGGAAGCATACCTCCTAAATGTCCTTATTCAACTCCCCACACAGCACGATGAGCTACAGACCAAGTATTCAAACACATGAGCCCATGGGGAATACTTTACATCCAAAAAATAGCAGAGCAATTGCCAAAGAATCTATTTTCTCAGGTTTATTCATCTACTCTACTTAGAAACTTCTTGGACAACACAGACTTTTATGATGTTTTTGGCCTTCAATTTTTCCTATGGCACCTTCAATCTCAATTTAGAATTATATATTTTTGTCCTAGTACAATGTATTTGTATTGAAAAAGCATTCTTACGATAGAATTCTGACAGCTACTCCTGTCACAGACATGTGATAGTAGTCTCTTTTCTTTTTACACATGCCATATAATAAATTTTCCCTACAAAATTGCCCATGTAACCTCACACAAGGGTTGCAACTGTCCAGTGTTTCAACATCTTCATAGATTGAATGAAATATGAAATAAATAGCTACGCTATTTAGATGTTACAAAAGTTAAATCAATTGATGCACACCAAGCATTTAAAAGATGATTCAGCAGTTAAGAGTATTTACAACTGTTTTAGAAATCCTTGGAGTTTAGGTCCTAGCACCCACTTGGCGACTCTCAACCATATGTAATTCCATCTTCAGGGGATCCGACTCTTTGTCTGATTTCTATAGTCCTACACATAGTGGACATGTACACACTGAGGCACCCACGTGGGCACCCACGTGCACACACACACACACACACACACACGACAAAATACTTTTAAAAATAGTTGGTAAATAGTGTTCAACAAATATTAACTACAACTACCGCAAAAACAATGTCATTCATTATTATTCCTCTACTTGTTGCCCTTTCAAAGGTGGCCAGACTGAAGGTCCCACTAACAGCATCTTACAGAGGTGGGCATGGCTAATGAATGCAAGAATGGCTCCCCTGAATGCCTGCTCAACAGTAGGAGCTGGTTCCTTCCCAACTCTCATTTCTGGTGCTGTCTGGTGCTCCTCTTCTCACTGATTTACTCCTCATTTTCTAGTCTTGGGTTAAGCTCTTCATGAATTCCAAGGTGACAAGCTTATATTGTCAGAAGGAAATTGGAATAGAGGGAATGACTAGTTACTGAGGTTTTTTTTCTCCTACATGCTACCAGCTCTCCCCTCTCATTCCTCACATCTCTTCTCTTCCCTTATGCTTGGGTACTGGCACCAATGATGAACTCTGAAGTGTCGGCATATGTTGAAGGATGGCTAATATGTGCTCAGAACTTTGGGTATATCAGAATTTTTCTTCATGCTTATATTTTAAGAATCGTAATAGGATTCGACCACTTAGGCAAAGTTCTATTGAGGAAAATGAAATTTCATGGTTCAAAACCTGAAGCATATGTTAATCTAGGGATAAAGTCTGTTTTATAGATAAGATTGTCTCTATAGGGCTGGTGATAAAGGTTGGTGGTGCAACCTTTGCCTAATATGTTTAAGGACCCAGGTTTAATAACCTATGTGGCAATAATAACACAGAATACAAGAACCATCTGTGTGCAATGCATAGTGTGTCACGATCCTTGCTTAGGTTAATAAGATACAGTTAACATGATTTAAAAGCTGTTGATCTTATGGTAGCATTTTATCAGGGCAGTAAGTCAGGGACTGATTTGAAGTCACACATACTGAGTTCACCACAAAAGTAATATTGAAAACTTACTAAGATGATTTGAGTTGCCCCAGAAAATGTCCCAGTTTCCAGAAATTACCACTAACACTGTCTTTACCGAGAGACTCCAGTTTTCAAAACTAATTCCTTCATGAGTTTTATTGTAGTCTTTTAGATAGGCAAGTTGCCACTAGTAGCTCCTGACAGTTTCTCTTGCAAACAGGTTTTCAATTTGATTCTCTTCTCTCTTAGTCAGTATATTCCTGAGCAAAGTAGTGCTTAATGTGCAGGTTTCTGAGAGCGTTAGATCTACTAACCTGCTAGATCTACTAATTCCCGTCTACTAATTCCTGGTAGATGCCTTTGAATGGCCCAAAATACTGTCAGTCTGATAATTTATAATTTAATATGCCTTTGATTAAACTAATATTTTATCAATATTTTTAAATATACAACTCTAATCTGAAAATACTTACAAAATTTAGTATTTTTCTCAAAAATCTCATATTGTGCCATATTTGAACCTTTTAAATAAGTCACTAATAAAAGAACAAATGTGGTATATGTTTTTTTATACAGTTGATCAGAATTACTAATTTTTAAATGTATTCTGTGATGTGAGTATTTATACACATGGGGTACATATATCCATGTGTGGATGAAATAACTAGAATAAATTTTTATTAGAAACATAATCTTCATTCCAAAAAACTGTCCACTTGCTTTGTATCAGGCTGAATGTGAAATGTAGTGACAATAATATGAAGTTATTTTAAACTATATTTTTTCAGAATGAAAGGTAGCATTCTGAAGTATCTTGTGATGAATTTCACCTTTCCATTTGATTTCTCATTGCGCCGTGTTCATTAACTAGAATAATCGTCACCTTTATTATGTCACAAATCTGGACAGCTGTGACATTCATTCTGAAGTTCACCAATACAAATTAAGATAGGTTAGAACTTGTGAAGAGAGAAACCATCTCTATGATACAAAAGACTTCTCCATTTGTTCAATCATGGGAGCAGATTCAAAGTCTACAGAGCACTTAATGGTTATCACTAGCCTGAGACTGACAATCTTCATCCAGGTGAAGCTACTGAGACAAGTTTATCAAAGCAGAATTCTTTTTAGCAAAATTGGGCACCATTTGTTTTCATTTAATTTAGGGCTTATTTGTTTAATAGGTATGGATGATTTGCTCATATGTATGTCTGTGTACTATGTACTGGCTTTATGCACACAGACTCAGAAGAGGGCACTGGATTTGTTAGTGTCCACTAGAAGTCTCATAGAAGACTACCAGGTACGTATGCAATCAGCAAGAGCATTTATTAAAACTCCAACATGTTGGGGTGGCAAACGGCAAATGGCCGTAGGAAGAGAAGCTCTCAGGTTCTTTTTAAGCAAGATTACAGGGATTCCATGGAGGGACGTCTAGTCTGGGTACTAATTAGTAGGTTTAAACAAAAAGTTTATGGGTTTCTGAGGATTGGTTGGTGCTTAGTGGCTGGGAACTTTTCAGCTGCAGGTTGGGATAAGCTATCTTTAGTTCTCTCAAGCTTGCACAAGTCTGTAGGATGATGGTTGACCCTGCGTTTCAGCTTTCCCAAGAACTGCTTGCTCAGCTCCAGCTGGTTCCAATAAACTGAAACTAAGTCCTGGTCTCCATCAGGGCTACTAGTAGTGTCTGCCATGGCCCTTGTCTGGCTTCCCGACTCTCTCAGAAACTAGAATTAAGGTTGGTTAAAAGCCTTCATGTGAGTGTTGGTAATCCAATCAGGCTGGGTCCTCTACAAGAACAACAAGTACTCTTAATTTCTAAGCCATCTTTAAAGCTGGAAGGCATTGGTTTTAAACACCATTATCAGGTTCCTTACTGAAAGATTTCTCAGATATTTTCACAAACTGTAGATGCAAGAGATTGATATAATTAGCAATGCTCTTCAACAAGCTGCTTCTTTTGGAATCATTTGTTGTGCAGAGTATGCTATTTGCAAGGCACCCTGCTGGCGAAAGTCTGTAGATGAGAGAAGGAAGAACATACAGATGCTTGCACACTATCAGGTGCAGCCACTCCACTCCCACTGTTCTTGTCACCTCTGTAGAATTGTTAGAATTCTTGTATGAACATGCAGAAATCCAATTCAGTCTGGTGAAAGCCTCTCAGAAAAATGTAATGCCGGCTACAACCAGCCAGATCCCGAACATTAGCCATGCCCTGTTCAATCTGCAGTTTTTCTGACCCTGGTATCCTAGTTCATGTTCCCGCTAGCAGCTTCCCTTCAGAGTGACCACCCGACAAATTCTGAGAGCCTCTCACTAGAGCACAAAAATAGCTTTCCTCCCACATTGTGTAAGGCAGGTTCCTTAGTTTTCCTTTCCATGGCTTCATTGGTGCTTCTATTCCATGACTGCCTTAGAAATCCACAGGATGGGTGTCGTTGTTGAAGTCCCATGTGCTGTCACATGTTTGACCCAGAACTGAGAGGAGGAAATCAAGGTAATCCCCTCTTTATGATATGAACTTTCAGATACGAGAAAGAAATTTCTTCACTCACTCTCAGGCTTTGGCAGCTGCGAAAAGGGAAGTAGGATGAGAGCAGGGGAAAGAGAGAAATGGCCTCAATTTGAAGTTGTAAAATATCCAAGGAAGAAGCAAAAACTATGTCTTTCTTCAAAAGAACAGTCTGCTTTCATAATATTAGATATTACTTCCTTTTATGTAACTTTATGAAAGCATTTTAAGATTTATTATAGCTAAAACAGATTGTTTCTTATGTATGCCTCTCATCTCCCTTGATGTTCATAGCCTCTAGCACCCAGGATTATAACATGCCCCCTTTTTGGATTTCTTTGTGGCTGTCTCATCTTATCTTTGGGAATATCATTAACGGCAGAAATATCTGGTCACACTCAACTCTGAACAGTGCCTAAAACAGTGTCTAGCACATTGTGGGTATATGCCGTACTTGCTGAACCAAACAGAATTATTAATTTAGGATTTTTTTCTTAGTTTTTCTATTTTCCACAGCATATGTTCTCATAAATGCCTCCCACAAAACAGTAATTCCAAAATAGATTCAGCATTCCCATTGGTGAATAAAATTTTATGTGTTCTTTGGAAAACATATCTTGAACATCATCACAACAGGAGACTATTACTGAACAGGAAATTCATGATTTTTAGACTCAGAAAATTTAAAGGTAAATAATTTATATGAACTTATAAACTCTCATAAATAAATTTTAACAATTTTAATGTTTAAATAGAAATGCATATACATTGTTTGAAATTTTAAAAAAAGTGTTAGAAACCCTAATAACCATTGTTAGGATGATTATGGCAGAAGCTGTCACTTGTCCCTGCAAAGCTGTGATTCCATCTCTCATGGGACTACAACATTCCAGCTGAGCACACAACAAAATCAAATAAAAATTACATTGCTTGGTGACCCTTCAGCTAAGTGCATTAAGGAGACTAAGTTCAGGAAAATGGACTTCACACCCATGTAAAATGAATAGTTGCTTAGAATTCTCATTCATGGTCAAGGCTATGGCTCACCCTTTCATTTTTCCCATCTTCTGTTATCTGGAATCATTTTTATGGCTAGAGCCAGAATAACCACATGGTCTCATGAAGTTGCTAGGAATTGAGATTGCACTTGGCAAAGCACCAAGATGTAAGGAACCCAGTCACTTACCATACAGGCCTGCCACATCAGCTCCCTGCCACTATACTTCTTTGTGAAAGGAAATTGAAATATTTTGCTTAATAATTTTAAAATATTTCTTATACTTTGCAATCACACTTACTCCCAACTTAAAACTATAACTATTCCTTAGCTATCATGGCTCCTAGCTCTCACCCAAGAAAGAATAAGAAGCACTGTTTTAGGTGGCAAAAGCTTTGGTTAGTCTCTCTGTTTTCCTGAATAGTACTAAACACAGGAAGGTCAGGAGAAATACTTTGCCAAGAATTCAAGATCTCCCAAGAGAGCCTGTGCTGATGTGGACATGTCAGCCTTTTCCATCCAGGCCACACAGGCCAGATTGATTGATTCCTCCTTCCCTCACTGAAATCGTTTTAAATGGTTCTGTCACACTGTTATCAGCACACTGCCTTATCTGATTCGTGTGTGTCCTTTCTTCAAAGACCCTTTCAAACACCACTCCTTTTTTTCTCTGCTCAGGCACAGCTGACATCTGCCATTCCTTCTAGGCCTTTCTTCACTCAGTTGCCAGTTGCTTTTTATAGAAAGAAATGATAACACCTACTTCTACCTTGACCATGTTAGAACCAGATGGTCTAGCTGTTGATTCCCAATCTTTAGAACAGGTTAGAAAACAAAGGTAGGAGAGGCATGCTTTGATGGGGGAAGTCATTCTGTGTATATGTTTATCTTATTGGTTGATAAATAAAGTACTGTTGGTCAATAGGGAAGCAAGATAAGTGGTACTAGTAGAGATGGAGGATTCTGGGAAACAGAGGCACAGTCAGTCACCATGTAGGACACAAGAGGAATAAGAGGTCTACACCCTTTCTCCAGTAAGAGAAGACTACGTGGAAATACTCAGATTAGTAGTTATGGGTTAATAATTAAGTCAGAACTAGTCAATAAGAAACCATAACAAGCAGCCATCAGCTTCATAATTAGTATAGCATCCTGCATGTTCATTTGGGACTGATATGGCTCTGGGACCAGGCTGGTTGGAAGAATGCTCTTTACAATGCTTTTTACAAATCACAGATTACAATTATAAAACAGAGGCTGTGGAAAGCAATTGTCCCTGTTCAATGACAGGTTAAAGTCCGTATCATCAATAGAGTACTCTGGCTTCTCAGACATTGCAATACTATTTTGTAGGCTTGTACTATATGATATATATACATCAATTTTACTGTCTATGCAGTAGCACTACTCCACATTTAGGACTTAATCCAAGCACTGTGCCTGCTCTATGTGCAGCTATATTTCAAGGTATGCATTCACATTGCACTATGATATAAACACATAGCCAAGAGCACTCTGACTTAGAAGATACCAGAATACCTTAAGCCCTGGGTAAAAATAATAACAGAGTATTATTCCCAGTCATTTTTTATTCTTGTTTATTGAAAAACATGAGAAGTGTGATCCTGCCCAGACCTCCCCAGAGTGTCCGAGAGTAAGAGTTGGTATGTGCCTGTATGTTTGCACTGGTATGTCACAAAGTCCCTATACTTGCAGATCCTTGGTCACCATTACTGTGCCTTATCATTTCCTATCATTTCTACTTGCCACCTTCTCTGGGGATAAGGCTCTCTACCATGCCTACTGAAGCCAAGAGTCAACAGCTTCACTGTCTATCTCAGCCTGACACACTGAAGCTACAGCTTCCCCTGAGGCTCCCCAGAAGGAAATGTGTGCACCCCAAGATGAGAAATACAGTTCATGAGATAGCATGCCTACCAAGAAGTTGCAGAGCAAATATTTCTATACCTTGTAAATCCAGTTGCTCTTTCTTGTACAGTTATGGGACATAGTATATAAGTTCCCCAGAAACAGGAAAGAGGAAGAGACTATGAGCCAGAGAGACAGAGATACACAGAAGGAAAAATCAGAAATTGCAAACAATATCCTCACCTACTTCTTACTGGATGAACTTTGAACTTAGGCAAAAAGTCATGGTTAGCTGGAAAGAGGGTTTAGATGTTCTAGAAGATTGTGGATTGAGCTAAAAATTACAATGCCATAATAAAGAAAGGAGATTAATTTTAAGGGTGAACAATTAGTGATCTTTCATAAATCACCCACAGATCAGGGCTTAGCCAGTCCTGCTGCTGTGTGAGTATCTCACTAATTTTCCTGTATCTTCAAGCCACACAGATTCCCAAAGCTGTGTTACCAATCACTGACCTCGATTCCTTTTGCAATGAAAGCTAGAGCAATCAGAAGAAAAACACCACAAGTTCTGGTCACATTTACCCATCCACCTATGTCCCTCCTAATACTCTACCCTTGCTCTAGCCAAGACTAGTGTCTTTGCCTATAAATCACAGCCCCTTCTATCTCACTCATTCAAAGGCATTCTTCTATTTGTTGACTCATTTCTCTAAGTGTTCAACCTGTTGCCACCTATCCTAGCTCCAAAAACCTCTTTTATTCTCTTTGTCTTCTAATAACAGTCCCATTTGTGTCCTATTTTTGAGGCAGGACCCTTTACACAAATCATTCATATCTTAACGCTCTATTTTTTTCAACAAGTTCAAATAGAGTCTAGTAATCCCCTGCACTGTGTCATCTCTTCTCATCAAAGTCATAGCTAGTCTATACTGCTGAACACAACTGTCAATCTTCATTTTTCATCTTAGTTGCCTCACTCTTATTTCTTTTTTATTGGGGGGATTAAAGAACTATTAACCCTTTTATTCACTGGCGGGGACACAAAAACAGAATTTCACTTGTATCAGACAAACACTTCCTGCTGAGACACAACCCAGAACCACATATGCAAGGCTTAATAGTACATAACACATTGGGAAATATTCCAAAATGCAATTGAATCACCTTCAATAAATGTGAGGCAATCACTCTGCAGAACAACTAACTATTCACACTTTATAATTAAAATCTGTCTACCCATAGTAGGTAGATTAAAGTTGTTATCTGCACAGTGGATCTTCTGTTAGTTTGCAGGAATGGATGATGTCTTAAATTTCAATGTGAAGCAATAACATCCTTAAACATCTTTTGTATGTATGGCAGGTATTTTGTTTTTCCTTCCAGTTCTCCCACCACACCTTATGTCAGTTACTGACACCATCAATTCTTCCAATGATCCTATTGGACATGGACTGAAATTCTTCTGATGGATCTTTCTAGGAAAAAATGTCTGTACCATGGAGGAGAGCTTATCTTCCATTCTGGGGCCAGTCTACCTAGCTCCCCGATCTTCGAACTTTAGCAGCTTTCCTGTTTCCCTGGAAGGATGCCTCAAGTGACTGATCCTCCTACACAGACAAGCCTGTCAACATTCTCATCTTGGATGCAGCTTCTCTACTTACCAATCAACATATTAGCCAGTTTTTGTATCCCACTTCTTTGGTCCTGCATCTCACTTTTCTTGCTGAATTATCTCATTCTTCCTGTTCTCATATTGCTCCAAGCCCTGGTCCTTCACTCTTTGCTATCTCAGCACTCACTTTGTAGGTAATGTCTAGTACTGGAGCTTTGTATTTTGAGAACATTGCATTTAATAGCAACTTTCCCGATCACTAACATCCCCTTTCAGCAGCCACAGACTCAATATCTCTACTTGGTCTACTAGGGCATCCTTAAGTAATATGCCCCAAACTGGACTCTTGAGCAACAATGCTCCATCTACTGTATTTACATCCTAAGATGAGGGTATCCCTGTTGAGATGAGGAGCATTCTTGCTGTGCTTGACCCTGCTTTTTATTTTAAACTTTATATTCATTCCATTTTACCTTCAAAATGACTCCAGAAGGTACCACATCTATGGTCTTAACTATATTTTTTATCTAGAGTCAGGCCTTAGTTAATTCTGTACCCCAAATCAAATAATGCAGTTAAATCAACATCAGATCACATCAGTACTCCATGAAAGAAACCAGTGTGAATTCTTATCCCATTTAAACAAAGATAAACAAGAAAAGAAAACCCTTACCAGGATTTACAACTTACTCTATGGGCTGCTCTATGCCCATCTCTTCCCATGGCTGTTTTAATGCTTTCCTTGACTGCACACCACCACAAGCATCAGCCTTCCCCAACACTTTCTGCTCTTGTCCCCAGTATTATATTCTCCTGAGTTTTTAACAGTACATGATGTCATTTAAATTTATTTATCTCATCTATTATCTGTCTTCTTCACTGAAGTACAGGCTAAATAAAGCCAAGGGATATTTTCACTTCTTGTTGTCTGTCTCACCATAGAACACCAGTCTCCAGAGAAGCACCTGCTGCATGATAATAAGCTCTAACTGAGTCTTTGTGGAGTCGTAATGACAGGTTGCCCTGAGGTCTCATAAGGATTTAACAGATGCTACATTAGTGTCTCTAAAAAGAGGTTGACATCAGCAGTGAATTGTACCCCATAATATGTGGCCCTGTTCCCCTAGAGTTTTCTAAAAATTGCCTCCCTTGAGTACTTGTTATAAGAGTATCCATGAAATGTTATTGTATGAACAGTAGCTGCACAGAATGTGGGGGTGAATACAAATAACAAAAGCAAGCCAGGAGGAAGATAGGCAGCCATGGATTAAGGTAAGGAATAAATGAATGGAAACAGAGCCTATGCATCAACACTGAATGAACATTTTCTAATTAAAATTTACTCTCCAATAAAGCTTCAGCTGGAACTTTCATAAGATCTCTTTGTAGCCTGATATGGTTTTGAATTTTATGTGGAAGACAGAATTTGGCAGTATTTCACAAAATAAGTAATAAAGAATGTTGACAGCTGAAGAGCAAGCATAAATATCAACTTGTATAAAAGCAGCAATGCAGAAGGAAAGTTCTAGAAACAGGAACTGGTCCATATAGACAGACAGCAATAGCCATATTTGGGCAAAGAGTAAATTTCGGAATAAATGAAACTGTGACCCCTGACAATCTATTTAAAAGAAACAGTTAAACTCCTATTACCCATCATATTTAACTTTGTGAAAAAGACATATCACAGAAGTTCAAATCCATTGAATTGTTTTTAAAATCTGTCAAGAACTTATCTGGCCGGGCGGTGGTGGAGCATGCCTTTAATCCCAGCACTCGGGAGGCAGTGGCAGGCGGATCTCTGTGAGTTCGAGGCCAGCCTCCAAAACAATACAGAGAAACCCTGTCTCGTAAAAACCAAAAAAAAGAAAACAAACAAAAAAAAAACAAAACAAAAGAACTTATCTGTGTTAACAAGCTGAAAAAATTACAAATACATGTCAAGAGGGTTGGAAATATTCAGTTCCAAAATCTGATGTCCATTTCAAGTAAAAGTTAGTAAGGGTGGTAAAATTGTTTAACTTTAACAAAGGGCATATTTTAAAAGAAGTTCATCAAACATGTGTAAGAATTAAGAGGATTCCTCTCAGTAGAAGAGTCTATAATGGCTGAAAGACACTTGAGAAAGTGTTCAAGATCCCTAGCCATTTGGGAAAGGCAAATCAAAACAACTCTGGGATATCCTCTTACTCCTGTCAAAATGGCTAAAATCAAAAACTGCAATGACAGTTTATGCTGGAGAGGATGTGGAGAAAGGTGAACACTCCTTCAATGCTGGTAGGAGTGCTGACTTATATAGCTACTTTGGAAATCAGTATGGATACGCCTCAGGAAAATGGGACTCAGCCTACCACAAGACCCAGCAATTCCACTCTTAGGCATATTCCCAAAAGATGCACATTGATACAACAAGGATGTTTGTTCCACTATGTTCATAGCAGCATTATTTGTAATATCCAGAATCTGGAAGCAACCCAGATGCCCCTTAGCTGAAGAGTGGATAGAGAAAATGTGGTACATTTACAAAATGGAGTACTATTTAGCCAAAAAAATGGAATCTTGAAATTTGTAGGCAAATGCATGGCACTAGAAGAAACCATCCTGAGTGAGGTAACCCAGTCACAAAAAAAGAAACATGGTATGTACTCACTCATATATGGATTTTAGACATGAATCAGGGGAGTGCCAGCATACAATCCCACAGTCAGAGAGTCTGGGAAACAGAACCTTCATCCAGCGACTGATGGAAGCAGAGGCAGACACCCACAGCTAAACACTGAACTGAACTCCTGGAATCCAGTGACAGAAAGGGAGAATTGATGAGCAAAGGAGTTAAGACTGGGCTGGTTTAAACCACAAAAACAGTTGACCTGAAGAAGGGGGGAGTTCTTGCATCCCAGATTGATGGCTGGGAGGCCAGCATGGGACTGATCCAGACCACCTGAATGTGGGTGTCAGTGAGGAGGTCTAAGCAATCTATGGGGCCTTGGATAGTAGATCAGTATTTATTCCTGGCATACAAATGGACTTTGGGTGCCCATCCTAAAATGAGGGATGCTCTCTTAGTCTGGACTATTGGGTGAGGGACTAGGTCCTGCCCTGAATGAAACGACAGACTCTGGAGATCCCCCATGGAGAGTCTCACCCTCCCTGGGGAATGGAGTGGGGATTGGATGGGGGGCTGAGGAGCTGGTAGGGGTGCGGGAGAGGAGGGGAGGGAGAGGGAGCTGGAATTGACATGTGAAGCAAGCTTGTTTCCAATTTAAATAAAAAAATCTTAAAACAATACCTTTTGCAATGAATTTTGAAATGTTGGCTAGGATATTGGGAGGAAAAAAATCATCATAGATATAACTTTTGTTTCTTCACATTATAAGGACCAAAACTGTGCTTTGGTTAAGGAGGTGTTTGGTTAGAGGTAGAAACAGAGAGCAAGAGAAAAGCAAAACTGGAGTAGCCAGTTCATTGCCTTTACCTCCAAATCACAAAATCAAGAATTCAAAGTTCTTGGTGGCTTTTCTTCCTCCAAGATTGTCCTCTTCCCATGAGTTTTCCTCCATGGCTATGACTCTAGCAATTGCATCTTTCCAATTACCTGCTTTTAGGGCAGGCCCCTCTTCTCCTCTCTCTACTCTTAACAGGAAACAAATGTGGCTCTTTTGAACCTCTTGAGCTTCTCTCTACTAAAGAACACATTGAAGCCTGCTGGGCAGCAGTGTCACACAAATAGCTTTCAAAAGCATTTATCCTCAGCAAACACCATCCTCTCTTCCCAAGTATGAGCTTTCCAGTTCCTTGCAGCAGACTCATTTTCTCAGTGCCTCTCTCTCCAGTCTTGTCTTGGTAATCTTGCTCATCCTCAAGTCATTATTACTTAAACTGTAACAAAAGGAACAAGTGAATTATCCCTCCATATTGTGGGATTACTGAAGTAAATTGACAGAACGTGTTATTCATTCCTTCAGCATCCTACAAACATGCCTACTTCATAATTAAATGCACACAAACCAAGACACCTGCATATACATATGAACCATACAGACATACATACATACATACATACATACATCACCAAGATTCATAGAGATATGTACTCATTGACTATCCATCGGGTAGTTTCTATGACAGTACCGATGCTGTTACTTAAGGGAAGAGAGCCATGTTAGCAATGGAGACACTACACTATTAACCTCAGTTGTCTACTTAATGATCTCTAGACTCATCTGGGAGACTAAAATCCTGTCATGCCCATGGAGGAATATTTTCATTAGGTTAACTGTGGTGGAAAGACCCATCCACTGTATGGGGAACCATTCCCTAAGCCATGTTTTTGTGGCTGTTTAAAGAGGAGAAAGTAATGTAAGCCCAGCATCCACAGCCCTGTTATTCCTGTGAATCTGATATGACCAGCTCCTGTTGCCTTCACCTCTCCACCATGATTAACTATACCTTAAACAATGAGTCCAAACCTTTCCTTCCTTGTGTTCCTTTTGCTATGTTTTTTATCACACTGACAGGGAAGTAAACTGAGACTGCATCAGGGTGTAAAAGCAGTGGGGAAAAATATAAGGCCTTCCAACTACTTAACATTGCTCTTTGACACAAATTATCATCGATATTTATGTATTTCAGTCATCTTATTACAAAAATATTGAGGTGACACCCAAAAATGTATAAAATAGTGTTTTGTAGAAACTTTTAAAAGTTAAGGTAATTAGAAGTAAAACCTGAAAAACCATTTACAGGAATCTTAATTTCAAAAGCCTCCTGAATATTAGAAGTATCAAACCCCTTCTTTGTGTTAAGTTCCTCACCCAAATGTCTTCAATTTTCCTCTTCCTATTAACATGATTGCAAGTCATTTTCAGTTCTGAAATCCCTTTAAAAATATAATTCACAAATCCAATTTAATAAATAGCTCTGAATCCATTAAACTGCTCTTGCAGCCCTTCTATATTCACAGCTAATGACAAATATGTATATAAGAGTGGTATCATCAACTTTAACGATTGCAATCTCCAGCTAACACAGATGCTGGGTAGTGCATCACCGTGGCGAAGCTTCAAATAATTACCCAGCTCTCTTCATGTCTGTGGTACTGATGATGTAAAATTAAGAAAGTCATTCTTAAAGCCTCCATACAGAGAATGGTGCTTGGAGGAAGAAAGCAATGCAATCCAGCCTGGAGGTATAACAGCCCTGAATCCCTAGGTAGTAAGTGGAAGACAGCAAATTAGTATTCAGCTGACCAGTTTTCATCTTTTCCTCCCCAATATATTGCTGATATGTCTCAGTAAAGGTCAACAGGGGATTTGAGTGCAGAAAAATAAATGGGAAAGCCAAAGGGTAATAGTCTAGACCCTGGCTCCCCTGGGCTGAAGATGTAGTCTCACCCTCTCAGAGATCACCTTTGTCACATACTGACACTATTAAAAGGCAGTAAACACACTCAGCAGTTAATTTTAAAATCTCATAATTGGAGGCATTTTGCACTTCAGGGATGCCAATCAAATTGTCTCCTAACTAGATAAAAAAATGAGAATAAAATGTACAGGTACCCAGTTGAACATCTTTTTAAGTTTCCCCTCATTCCCAACATTTCAAAATCCCCACATGGCTGTCTTTCAGAGGAATATGATCCTTTTGAGGCTATATTATTTGGCAATTTAAAGCTCTTAGCCAATTTCTATGACTGGAAGATAAGGCCTTGACATCATCAATATGATACAGTGTCCCTGATGATTAACTTATATTACAAGTACTTGTCATAACTCTGACTCAAATTAGCAGTACTGTCATAATTAAGTGCTGCAGAGCCTTTGGTTATCCAGCACATTGGCTTCTCCTGTTCTCTGACAGGGCAGGCTTCTCACACCAGGTCTCATCACCATCCCAAGGAGCACTTGAGTTTAGTTTTAAGTGACAGCAAGAACAAGAAAAATCATAGCCCTGAATATTTTCTTGATCTCATAAAACTGCAAATAAATATTCTTGGTATGTTCTTTCTCTACTTGAGTTTACAGTTTAAAGAATCATTTTTTTCTGTCTCTAGGTGTTATGTAAACATCTCTCTGTAAAAAATAAAATGTTCTGGTTTGATCAAAATGAATCAGAAAAGAGATTTTTAGCTCAGAATTTTCAATCCTTCAAAAAAAAGCAGTACTGTCAAAGTTGAAAGAAAGCACTAATAATCCAATTTTCTGTTCTGGGTTCTCAGGCATTTCTCCCTCAAGTCTGTTAGTTTTCAAACTTCTACAATGACATTTCTGTGAGGGAAAGAGTGATGCACTCAGACTGAATGGAATAATGCCAATACTGGATGTCAGCTGGAATATTCATGCTAACAGAAACATTCCAAAAATCAAAGTCTGTTTAAATTTGGATACATAGGAGATAAACATTTAAGAAAAATTTAAGAGATCTATAAACAAAAATATATATTGTACCAAAAATTGGGGGGAAAGGCTTCTTCCTGTTAGAATAGAGGTGTGTTTGATATTGGCTGACATTTTCATTATTTTTCATCTCATGAATAGTCAGGTAGCAGTAGCAGTTATCCATTTAACACCCAAGTAGAAATATGACTCATGATCTTGCTGTTTTGGTCAAATGTAGTAACAGAGCAAGCAATAGCTAATCCAAACAACAGCTTTCTCTTACTAAGTAACAACAAACCCAGCAAATCAAGTTGGCAAAATCTCTAAGTAGATTGAGAGTTTCAAGCCTCAATAACAAACCACACTGATGACAACGTAGTAAGACTTTTTCTATGATCTATTTATCCCCAACAATGTATTCATTCCCACTGTTTAAAACAGACTGCATGTTTACAAGCATAAGGTGTTAGAGCTGGGGGAAACATGGTTAAGTGAAGAACTGGAAAACAACACAGACACTGAGGGAAACACAGTATAGAATCAAGGGTTGAACCCCTCTCATTGTAGGCTGCAAAATACTAGTTATCCCTTACAAATCATCTTATTCTTCCCTTCAAAAATGCTAGATAATGTCATATAACTTATGCTGGATATCTTTGCAATATTAAATTCCATGTTTTGCTCTGTTAGCATTCCACTCATCCACAGCAAGGAGATGTGATTTATAGATTTTACTAGAATACAATGGTTACAGAATATTATATTCTTGCTGTGTCCAGCACAGAGTGAAGTCTGTTAGCAAGTGACATAAATAAACACAAATATTTACTGGCAATGAGCTGGTTTTTAATGAATGGCTCAAAAGATCTCCCGGGATACTCAATTCTAGATGGAATTCAATATAGAATATGTGTTATTGAGTTTTCTACCACTGTAACAGAATACCTGAGATAAATCACACACACATATAGAAACATTGATTTTAGCTCATATCTTACAACAGCTTTTAAGCTTTTAAGATCATGATGAGAAATGATCAACTCCTGAAGTAGATTTCAAGTGAGAATGATGACCTGGTCATCTGTGGCTTCCAGTCATTAAGGCAAGAATTTTGCTTTGTCTCAGCCTTTCTCAATGTATGTGAGGATATTCAGTGTAAATTGTGAAGACACACACCATCGTCCAGCGTTTTGGAGGTAAAGAGTGAAATGTTTCAGTAACAAATCGTTGGAGAATATGAGATAGGAAAGAGTGGACAATGCTGGTCAATGGGCATTGAAAGTTCTGGCAACCAAAGTCTCTGCTGTGCTTATTACATAGTAGGGAAGACAAGGATTCATTGAAGATTTCAAAACTCTATATGAAAAGATAAATGATAGACATTGAGATATGTTTAATGTGATTTAAACGTTGTACAATATACATTCATATTTCAGAACTACATGGAACTCCATTACATATATAATTTTTAACCTTGTATCAGTTTAAATAAATAAAGAAGACACACTGAAAAATCATGTCATGGAGCCTGTAATCACCAAGCAAGTACTCTTCCACCTCTTTTTCAAACAGTTTTCCCAAGGAGCAATCTGTCTGCAGCACACAGAAAGCTCTAGTTAGCCGATAAATGGCTTTGCTCCTTTAGGTAAGATGTTCTGCTGTGAGCAAAGCTATCTAATTGTTGGTTTTGTTTGATGTTCTTGTTTATGCTTGGTTTTGGGATCACACAAGTGGTACATACTCTATTACTGACCCACAATCTCAGCCCCTGAGCGCAACAAACACATTATTATTATTATTATTGTCCACCAACTATTCTTCCTCTTCCTCCTCCTTTTCCCCATTGTAATAATGCCCAAGGTTGTCTTCACATTAATCTGTCTCCGTTTAGTCAGCTGGGTAATAATTCAACTAGAAGCCAATGAGAAACTGGGCATTTGTGTCCACTATTCCCCTCCTGCTTCCTTTGCTATTGACTACATTAACATTATCAGAGTCTAAGCAGATAGACAAGGGATAGAGTAAAAGTAGATTTTAATTTGAAACTAGAAGTTAAAGCTGATTTGGTTTGTTTCCTTAAGTGGCATTTGATGACTCTTAAGTGATTTTTGCGGAATCTCGGTCACTTGCTGTTTGTGTTTCTAATGTCCACTTGGCCCTAGTATTGCATACCTGCCCTAATATTCTCTTCCAGGTTCTGTTCAAGTCAACAGGAAGCATGCATTTACTTAAAATATTGACCACCAGATGCATTAGAAATCCTATGAAAATCAAATGTTGTGTTACTAGAGAAAGGTTTCATTGTGTCTCAATGATTAATTTTTGCTAACTAATACTTGTGCTGTACAGTTAGTGAGTTAGCTATCCAGACCCAGCATCAGTCTGGGACACACAATAACCCTTTGAGGTATTATTCAAAGCATGGATGAAAGGTTTACTTATTGCTTGTGAGCTCACTGCCCATTTCAAAGCCTGAGAAATGACAGGTGGATAGTCTTCTCTTCATGGTTTAATTTTTAAGTTTAAATGTGTGTGCATGTAGAGACCATAGCACAGTTTGAAGAACCAGCCTGCCTCCATTTTAGGTCTAAAAGCTATCTTATAGTAGAGAAAAGGAAAGTTCAATCCCATATGGTTAAACCGCTATTTCTCAAGGATTGGGCTATGTTCCACCTGTATCTTAATTACAAATGGTCTGTACTTCATGTTCAAAGAATAGAAATCATGTCGTTGTTTCTAAGAGTTTTTTGTAATCGTCTTGTATTCCTACTTTTGTTTCAAAAGGTTATATGACCACCCATGACTACCTTGTTAGGATTATCTGTTGTCAGGACTACCTCCTTATTCCCATCTTGCAACCATGTCTTGTTTCCAGTTGTTAAGACTAACTTATTATGCATATGTTCTGATCATAACACCCTGCATATTTTGACCACCAAATCCCCCATTTGGAAACCCCTAGCCTTGAACTATAAAAAGCCTTATCTTCTTCACATCTAATGTTGATCACTAATGACTTAGGGGGAGGCAGCCCATGTACACACACATACACACACACACACACACACATACTTGCTTTAATTAACTTGTTCATGATGATTTGGGTCAGTGGTCTTTATCCATCTCTGGAATTAACAAGTTAATAGCACAGTTTATATGCTTTCTCGGGCTTTATAGCCAAGTAGAATCTGGTTTCAGAATAGGACCTTAATACCGCATCACTGAGTTCCCAGAAACTTGGGAAAATGGAGTTGCCAGTAAAGATATCCTCCAGGGTCTACCAAGATACAAGTCCCCACATTGCAGGTGACAAAACTTTGTCTCACTGACTCTGGCTCACGTGGAATGACTTGTGGTGTGATTAAAAACATCCTACCTTGTAAAGAGAAGCCTTCCTGCCAGCCTGGTTCCAGAGCCGCATCAGTCCCAAATAAACACACAGGAGGCTATATTAATTATGAAGCTGTAGGCCTTGCTTGTTTCTTACTGGCTAGCTCTGACTTAAGTATTTATCCCATAACTGTTAATCTAAGTATTTCTCTTACTGGAGAAGTTTCCAGGTGTCTTATCCCTATGGCGGTTACATCTTGACTCCCTGTGTTTCTCCTACCCAGAGTCCTCCTCGACTCCTAGTCCCACCTATCTTGCTTCCCTATTGGCCAACAGTGCTTTATTGACATATACACAGGACTTCCCCCATCACTACCTGCCTCTGTACCAGTCACTTGAGTTTTCCTCATTAACAACTTGGCCTTTAATAAGAAAGGAAGAGAAGCCTGGAGCTTACTTGGATAACTAATTAGCCAGAATTACCCACGATGGGTTAAAGCTCAGAAGAGGACAGTAGTCAAAATTCACCATTAGCACTTCCTTGCAGCCCTACCAACCATGGCAGCTATTCACAGAAAGGCCTGAGACCGAAGCATCAGACATTTTACCTAACTAATTCAGTTAAGTGTCTGGGATTTTTTTAAAAGCAAGTCCCCACTGCAGTTTCTTATTGGAATCTGGGGACTGAACCAAATCACTGGAGACTGTCCCTCACTTGAGGCTGAAAGAGCTTCTAGGCACTCAGAATTTCCTACTTCATTGCTTGTGCAAGCAGCAGTGCTTCTAGCTGCTCACAGTTTACCAATGCTGGTAATTAACATTTCTGCCACAGTTAATTTTAAAAATTGACCTGAAAATGAGGAAAATTGGTTACCATGATACAAGTGGACCAACCTGCTTCTAAGGACAGAAAAATGCAGCTGAATATCTTTGCATAAAGTGGTGAAAACATCTCCTACTTTGAATATTACACAAAAAACAACACTTGCAAATGCAGGTCTCAGTCTACAGTGATAATTCAGATTTTATGCACACTCAAACACATATCCCAAAGGCATCTATGTCTATAAATTAAATTTCATGGGCATCATACAAGGGTTATTTACTGTTGTGTGTGGACACAGAGTAAGACATTTAGACATAAATCGGAAATGAACCAAAAAAATGAGTTAGATTCACAGTGAACATCAGCTAGAGCACTAATCCACCTTCATATCTTACAGAGTGGTCAAAAGAAAAGGGGAAAATATAAGGTGCAAGTCTAAATTTTAAAGTTTAATTTATTAAATAAATAAAACTAAGTGCACACACACAAAAAAAATCATTTCTTGTCACAGTAACATGTATATCTGCTTGTCCTCTACTCCTTTCTATTTATGTTGCCATACAAAGGCCCCATCTCTGTGTTCACCCAGTACACAAGACACAGTGTAGATTCATGAGAACTTTAGCACCAGAGTCTATAGGAAGTGCTACAGACTGGAATTCCATATTGGATATGATTAAATAGGCTGTGATTAGTATGAGCACTGATGTTCAGAAGAGGAAGAGAGATGTTTGATGGATACATTTAAGCATGCTCTCTAAAGAAAGGAGATGCTTAATAATCCCATATAAAACATAAGTAGAGACAGGAATAAAGGAAGAAGAATTTCCCATCAAAGGAGCAAAACCCTAATGACAGGTTAAGAGGAACTTTTAAAGTTCATAAGACGGGAAGCAGACATTCAAGTTTTCAAATTGGCTGAGCCATTATGGAATCTTGTTAAGTGAAGCTTTTTCTTTTGCTAGCCGCTTTGGTTTATCCCCCGCCAGCCGCCTGGGCTCTGCCGCGCCAGCCTGGTTCTAGATCCGCATGAGTCCCAAATAAACACACAGGAGGCTATATTAATTACGAAGCTGTTGGCCTTGTTTGTCTCTTACTGGCTAGCTCTGCCTTAAGTAATTACCCCATAATTGTTAATCTAAGTATGTTTCTTACCGGGGAGGTTCCAGGCTTCCTACCCCTATGGCGTCACATGTCGACTCTCTTGTCTTTCTCTTTCCCAGAATCCTTCTCGACTCCTAGTCCCTCCTATCTAGGTTTTCTATAGGCTCAACAGTACTTTATTGACAAATAACAGGACTTCCCCTACAGAATCTGATTATTAGAAGTCTATACTAGCCAAGATGTTGAATTTTGGTTTTAAACTACATTCTCTAAACTACCTACCTCCCAAAGAGATGTAAGGTAGATACTTTATCATCTGCTGCACTATGAACATGAAATTTCTTCCATAGGCTCTTATCATTAAGCATTCATTTATTTGGTTGAATGTGTGTGTGGTATCAATTTTTGTGGATGTCAGAGGACAGCTGTAAAAGTAGGTTTTCTCTACTATGTAGACCCTGGAGATTAAACTCAGGCCACCAGTTTTAGCAACAAACACTTGCCTGGTAAACTATCTCACTGTTGTTTACAGTTTTTTAAAGCTTGTGTAGGTATAAATTAAACTCTTGGGAGTATCTATAAGAGATACCTAAGCTATGGGACAATTGATTCAATTTGAAGCGCTAGGAATGTCAGCTAATTAACATACTGTAAATACTACCATGAAAAATGAGTTTTATGGAAACTGTGATTTAAAATTCCAGTCACATGCAAAGAAGAGAACTCTTCTGCAGATGAAGGTTCTGTGAGACACCACTAAATCCATTTTAATAAAATTTGTTATTATTAATTCATCTCTGAGTTTTAAATCAATGACATGAATGCTAACTGATGACACAAGAAACCAGTAGTGAAGAGGATTTCCCTTATCATTAGCTTGTTTTCAGAATGTGAAAGGTAATAGTAAAAGTAATAATAATAAAAAAAATAGGACCCTCACTTAGGGAATGATGAACCAGAAAATTCATTCATAGAATTTAATTTCATCCATATAAAAATTCAATGAGCTAAGCATCAGTTTTCCCATTTGAAAAGTAATTTCAGAGAGCTTCAGTTACTTTCCCAAGGTCACACAGCTAGCAAGAAGCAGATGGAGCCTAAAATTGGTGATGGGTGCCAGATGCCTGCTGGAAATTCTTTAGGTAGAGAAGTGATTGAGAGACTATGAATGAGTCATCCCTGGACCTTCTAGGCTAGAAATCTCCACTTTCTGCATTTGCATTTCAAAGGACTGAAGGATAAAGAATTCATTTCCTTTTACCAGATAAGTGCTTCTTCCTGAAAGAAATTCAGAGCCCATTAAAGAAGAAAGGGGAGGGGGGGGGAGAGAAATAATGAACGAAAAGAAAAAAAGAGAAAAGAAAGAAAATGCACCAGTTCTAATTTCCTCTTTATATTAGACAGCCACCACAGCTCTGGCATAAAAAGTTCACTGCCTGGCACCTCTGCAATCTCCAACTGTTTGCATTTTAAACTATACACTTGACTAGTTAACACAAATAAAGTAAGCAAACAATTCAAAAAGAAAGTGCTGTTTAATTTCTTGCATGTTGTTAATAAATTTCTAGTATATTCTGCATCCATTTCTCCCCTGGGAATTACCTCTTTTGAGGTGGTGCTTTACCCATTTATTTATATGATCTTCTTAATTCTGAATCCTCAGTAATTGAAAAGAGCCTGACACAGGAAGAATTTTCTGTATTTTCTAGCTAGTTTGCTATTTATGAATACATGAGTTGCTATGACCAAGATACAATGAAAAAAACAACTCTTGACACACCCAGGAGCCAAGTTCTTTTGAATCTGTCAATACATCTACTGTTAAATCTAAAACATTTACATTTTCATATCCAGGGAAAATAAGATTATCTAAATATCCAATCATTCTTAAAATCAGATGAGATAAAAATGTAAAGGGATTATTAACATCTGGATTACAGCAAGTTACAATCTTCTGCAGATCCAATGTTTCCTGTGCCCAAATCTTTATAAAGGTGCATATCATGTCTATTATACCTGCTGTCAAAAACAAGGGCTAATGGCTCAGCAAACAACCAGCTTAATCAATGCGTGGGAAGAGCCTCACTTTCCAACTCCTCCATTGCTTATCCTAAAAGCAGTTAAACAGTCATAGGATGCCCAGAATTCCCTTAAAGGCCTTCCTTTCTAAAGAAGCCTACTGTGATGATTTAGATTCACAGCAATGACTGGCTTGTCTGCCTGTCTTCCAAGGAATGGAGCGTTAGTTGCTAAGACAGAGTAGTACCTCTAGCCTCTGCTGACCAACTGTCAGAAGCTGTATTTTCCTCTCTTGTACTTTCTGCCTCCATATATTTATTCAGAAATTGCTCCATCTTACACAATTTAGAATGAAGTCTCAGTCCTTTGTACCCACTTATCTCCCTCAACACTAAAGATAAATAAGTAGTCAGAGTCTAAGGAATGTTAGCCACTCATTTTAGGGGTTTAATCTAAACACAATGGGAAAGCCTACCATTCACATAATCAGCCTAATGCAAGTCACCTGGCCTAGAGGTCAGTTTTTAGCACCTGGAAGGGTTCCACCACTTGTTAGGGTCTTGGAGACCTCAAACCCAATAAACTGGGAGAAAAGAAAAGCATGATGAATGAGGTACTACATGGTACAGGACTGGCTTACACCTACTTAATATTCCAATAGTGAAATTATAGTTACACTGCCACAGTTGGAGCAAGGGGTAGGCTGGAGCATGTACTTTGGCAGCATACCAACCATCCAGGACAATCCCAGAACAAAGAAATCCGTGTTGCTTAATTTTTAGTAGCAACTAAATTGGTCTATGAAATTTCATGGGGCTTAGAAAAGTATACTTCTGCTCGTGTCTGTCATGGATTTTCAGTGAGATCAGGAAGACTCTGAAGTAACACATGGATTTATCCCTTAACGGTTTATCCCATGATATGTTCCCATAACTAAAAAGATGGAAAGAGAGAAGTTGAGACCAATTTAGATAGGAGGAGTGTACCAGGGATTACTCTGTGTCCTATTTGGCATTACGGTGCCCCTCCTTTGCCACATCCTCTCACCGACATAGTGTTCTGCCTGACTTCAAACAAAGTAATATGAAGTCTGGTGACCATGGGCTGAACTCTGTAAACCATGCGCCAAAGCAAATGTTTCTTCCCATCAACTTGTTTCTGTCAAGTATTTGATCACAGCAATGAGAAAATTAATATAGTATAAATGAGAACTTCTGGAAGAATCTGTGCCCACAAAGGCTGGCTGATTGAATGAAATTTCAGCAATCATGGAGAGTTGGGAATATACAGGTTCAGACCTAATAGCCATGCTTTGCCCATCTGTGTCAGGGTTAACATCTTGACTGAAGATAAAATCTTTAAGAACGAATTAACAAAACCCTAGTTTTCCGGAAGTCATCAGATAGTATCTGAACCCTATAGCTGAGATTCTTCACTTTGCTGTAAGTTCTTACTCAATGCTTCCACTGATATATTTTCAAAATGTCTTAAGCCAGGGCCTCCTTTGGGCTCTTACTATAAAACTGCTTCCACATTGGAATACAGAAATTGAGGTCCACTAAATTTGTGTTCTTGGGCCATGGTCACTCATATTTGGTTCCAGAATTGTGGGAACCTGTCTTTTTGGGCCTTCAGTTCAACCTGAGAGGAGGAGTGTGGATTGAGAAACAGCAGGTAAAGCCAATTTAAAAAAACAGAGACACAGGATAGAATCAGAAGCGCAATCCAGTGACTACTAAATGCCCCAAATTTATTCTTCGCCATCCTTAAATACCCCAACCAAAAAGGGAAACATAGTATCATGTACACAGAACAAACATACTTTCTTCCTTAATTCTCTAAACATTTGGTAACTGCACCTTAGACTTAATTTCTTATTGTCTGGTCTTGAGGGTCAAGAGTAACCACACCTCAGACCAAGTCTGTTGTTATTTAGATAGAACACCCAAGACCAAGATCAAACATCCTATTGTAGCTACGATCTTTAGGACTTATGACTTGCTAAGGACAGTTTTGAACTCTCTGGCCTTGAGCCAAGATGAAGCAGAGTCATCTTTATGGGCCCCAACACAGATGCAAGGTGTGTTTTGCACTGACAATAGAAAGGGACCACTTTTTTTTCTTTCATGATTTAGTGCATGTCATATCCACAGATGTAAAGCACTGGCAGGTGGTTTGCCTGTCTCCAACTTGTGCTCTACTGGTTGAACGTACACTTCAAGTTCTCTTCTCTGCATTATGATAAACCTTTCAGGGCAGACTCTTCTTGCAGAACTGTCCAGCTGACTTATGAATAGTAATCACAGAGATATGAGAAACCCGCTGTGGGTTTCAAACTCAAGCTCATCTAGCTTTGTCAGCAATATTCTTAATATTTTCTATGTTTCTATGAGATAGAGGATCAATGATATATGGATGTATGGATGATAGATAGATGTATAGATAGATAATTAGATAGACAGATAGATGATAGATGGATGGATAGATAGATAGACAGATAGATAGATAAAAGATAGTGCACTGACTGAAAACTAGCTCGAATCTAGTAAAAGAAAATGAATAGCAAGCCCTCAAACCTATAATTAGGTTGGAAAGTAACAAAACTTTTGTTAAGTTTGTCTAAAAACAATGTCACTTGTTTGAGATGACTGAAGTGCCCTAAGGGACATAAACCAAAAGCATATAATAATAATTTTAGAAAACAAAAATCTTAAATTCTTAAGTTTTCAAATAATCAACTTTCTTGACTTTTAAGAAAATAAACATTAAAAAGATTTTTTTGAGTGTTTTAAACCTAATGCTTTTATTTCTTTGCTACTCTCCTGGATTCCAAACATGCCTCACCTCTGTTCTTTGAATTACAAAGATTGTCTCTCTGTGGTGCATTAGCCTCTGCCTTGGTGTGACCAGACATGTGAGTCTTCCACACCACTCGTCGTGACTGATGTCATTACTAAATGGTCTTTCCAAATGTCTTTTGGAAAGTCTTTTGGTGGTGCTTCAACTGAGAAAGGGAATACTCTCCATGGAGCGGTCCAGCTGTGCAGTGTAGCACTGTGTGTGGAACCACACTGCAGAGAATCAAGCTACCAACATTTCCCAATGACCCATTTAAATAGATGGAGCAGCCCAGGGAATCTGCCTCAACTCTACATCTATCTCTAATACACAAGCTTGTCTTAAAACCCTAGGAAACCTGTATCATTCACAATCCTTACACATGAGCGAGAAAAACACTGCAAAACACGTGCAACCTCTACTTCCTCCTGGCTACTGGAGAATCAATGTTTAATTCAAGGAAATGGAATCATGAGTAAAATCTTGTTTTGTAACTGCTCTGTCAATATTATATGATTTTTTTGACATGGTTGCAAAGTTACTTTTATCTTTTTTCTTTCTGTTCTACAATAGTGATGTTTAAGTGGAACACAGACTGAATACAGTCCCAGTCTATCTTATGCAGCACTATTCTAAAGTATAATTGTAAAAATACCATTTATGCAAGTATTGTTGCATAGAACGTGATCAATGACACCAAAGTAATAGGAAAAGTATGCTATATACATTTTACAGTAATTAAAATGTAAAATAAATAAACTGAACAAATCAATACCTAGCTAATTAATTACCAACATGACTATCCTCTGGAAGTATAAGACAAAAATAAAATCTTTTCTTCCTCCAATTTTAAAAACTCATAAATTTCCATAAGTTATTTTTTATCTTAATGTTTTATCACAGTAACAGACTGAAATTGGTACCAGTGCTAGTGTAAAGTGGTGAGCACAGTTGCCTCCCAGGAGATAGTACCAGAGAGTGAGGAATTACTGTGAAGAACATGAACATGTTGGTTTTGGGATATATGTGGAAGATTTTGGAACTTTGAACTAAAAATTGTCTGGGTAGGATAATCAGGGCTTCATTGACTATTCAAGCACAAGCCTGGAAGACAATATTGCTATGAGTGATATGACTATGCAGGTACAGATCATGATGTTTCAGGAAGGATCAAACAATTTAAGAGCAATTGGCAAGCGGCTATTTCTGTAATACTTTGAGGCATGGTGGCCATGTGTATAGTAGTTCTGCAAATTGCTGTGATAAGACAGCCCTAAGTGGTCATTTCCTGAAGCTATCAAAATTAAATGTGATTTAAAGGGGAGATTCGAGACATTGGAAATGGCAAAGATGTGAGGCATCAGCCAAGGAGAGCTACATAAAGGAATGGGAACATCCCAAGAGATAGATGCAAACTGACAGGAGACTAGCTGGGGCATCAGAGTCATCTAAGAGCTCCTTGAAACAAAATCCACACACACCAAACTAGACAGGACAGGATTTAGTATTTGTCCTATTGGCTTTTGATCTTGCTTTGGTCCAGTATTTTCCCATTATGCTCCCATTCGTCCTGTTTGGACTTGCATATTCTGCGCCATTGTAAGCTGGCAGTCACTGTTTGGCTTGGATAGCAGAGCTATATAGCATACATAGTGTTTGCAGCATTCTTATGTATGGTTTGTATAAGCTTGGCAATTTTCAAGATAGAGAAAAACTAACAGATTAACTCTGCAACCTCGAATCTGACTCAAAGATTAATGGGAAATCAGAGAGATATGAAATAATGGAGTCAGATACTTCAAAGCAAGAAAGTTTTCTGTTGTCATAATTAGCAAAAAAAAAAACCAACTAATGGAAATTTTGGACAAATCAAACAGTGGACTATTCACTAAATTCATCATTGACAGGCCACAGATACTTTTTATTTTAAGTGCTTTTTTCATCATTAATATAAAAAATTGAATGTTTCTTATGTACCAGGTATCATGCCCATCCTCATGGGCATTTGTAGGATTCTGCAAATAAAATGAAATTTCTCATAGCACACATGTCTAATTCTTTTTCTCAAGAGAAGATAAAACAATGCAGCATCATTACATAGTCTAAATCTGTCATAATAAGTCACTCTCTTTTGAAGTCTTGCTAGTGGAAGTAGGTGTCAAAGAGAATGAAAATAAAGAAAATAGAAGTCAAGTGTACTGGTCCTGATTCTGTGCTATTTTCTTCTCCATATATGTAATTTAACTCAAGATATGAAGAAGCTATGACAAATGCTTGTAGTCTGCCTTTCCCAGACTCTTGTGACAGTTGTCTTACAGCTAGTTTTGGCCAAAAGATGGATTTGAAGAGAAAATGGAGGACAGAAAGAAGTGTCAAGACAGTTGTTTATGTCCCTCCATTATCTGGATGCGTTTCTTCTACAGCATCCAAGTCTGTGACGGATGAAACCTCTATTAGACAAGTCTTCCAGGGCTTCAACTCCTGCTTGATTGAATGTAGTTTTCAGACTCCAGTATTAAATTTGTTTTTTTTTCCTTCTGTTTTAGGAATTTTTGTTCTTCAATTGCTCCTAAATTCAAGGTGTTCTCCTTACTATCTGATAGCATATTCACTCTTATACTTCCTATTTAATTCCTTAAAATAATTTTCTCATTTTCAGGAAATTGTGAGTTTTTTTTCTTAATTGAAACATACTGATTCTGGTCATCAGTAGGAAATAAGATCTAAAATAAGAATGGATTTCAGTACAGTCTTACATGAAGACTGTACTTATGAGGTTGGCATCACTGTGATGTAAATACCAACACAAGCAGCTTAGTGGATGAAAGGCTCATTTTGATTCTCAATTTCAGACATCTCTCAGCTCCATTTGGTGGGAGATACATGGCAGAGAGTGTAACATGAAAAAATAAAACCAGACAGACATTGGGATTCAAGCTGAAAGATCAGAGAAGCAAAGCAGCCAAGCCGGTAGCTTTTACCTCTACCCAGGCTGAAGCAATGCTGCCCTCAACATGGCTGGATACTAATTACTTGAATGATGCTGGAGACCAAAATACCCCAGACTGAATATCTACTCCTACCTTATATACTTCAAATGTTGGGACTAAAGGTGTATGATCCCAAGTGCTGAGCTCACCTTTGTGTGAGCTGTTTCTCTGTTAGACAGGATCAGTTTCATGTAGCTCATTATGGCCTTGAACTAAAAGAGATCCTTTGCTTGACTTTTGAGTCCTGGGATCTATGGATTATGGCTAGCTTTGCATTTTGAACCCTCAGGCTAGCTTTTAAAAATCGTAAATAAGCCGGGCGGTGGTGGCGCATGCCTTTAATCCCAGCACTCGGGAGGCAGAGGCAGGCGGATTTCTGTGAGTTCGAGGCAGGGCTGGACCGACAGCCTCCAAAACAATACAGAGAAACCCTGTCTCGTAAAAACCAAAAAAAAATCGTAAATAATATATCATCACAAGAGATGCTCTGGTGATGGCACTAAGAGCATGGGATAGCTGCTCATTTACATGGTATAATTAGACAACAGAGGATCAAAATGGAACTAGAAGCAGGCACAGTGTTCAGAGACAATATCCAATAATCCACTTCCATCAACTAAGTCCCACATAGAAGAGTATGCAGCTTCCCCATACCAGATGTAGACAATTTTAGTTATTTTTTTTAGATGTGACCAAACACCTGACAATGTATATGTATGTAAAGAAGGGTTTATTTTAGATATTTAGATAAGACTTGAGGGGTGTATTAGTTGATAAATATATATATGATGAAATGGCATGGCAAAGACATCTTACAGAAGAGAGTGTTGGGACTACAGTTACAGTGCATTTGAGTCCATGATGACAAAGAGAAGGTGTGGCAGCAGAGTTACACATAGGATAGGGAGAATGAACTCAAAATGCTGTCTTTAAACTCTCAAAGCCCGCTCTCAGTGCCATGCTTTCTCCAACAAGGTCACATCTCCTAAACCTCCTAAAAAATGCCACAAACTATGGACCAAGTGTTCAAATGCCTGAGACTCTCTCTCTCTCTCTCTCTCTCTCTCTCTCTCTCTCTCTCTCTCTCTCTCTCTCTCTCTCAACTCATACAAAGGGAATACAAACCACCATGAGAGCAAAGGCATGGCTATGGAAGCATGAACTGGTCACATTATGCCTGCAGTCATTGCAAGAGAGATAAAATGCTATAATCACCGTAATTTATTTCCTTTATCTTTTCATTCATCCAAGGACCACAGCACATGGGGATGGCTCTGCACACATTCAGGGTAGGTCTTTTCTTCTCAGTTAACCATCCCTGAAATCTCCATCAAATATACACTCAGGGGTATGTTTTCTCAGTAATTTCAAATCTAACCAAAACTGACCACCACAAGCTTACCTCGTGCCAACCTGGCATTCATATGTATCATTTTTTTAAACCTTAATGTTCCAACCCTGGTCCTCAAATGCTTTGTAACCATATCAAAGCAAGGTGCATTTGATTCTTCTGTAAAAGTCCCCACAGTCTTAACAGTTCTTACACAGCTCTAAGGTTCAAACTTCAAGTCTCTCCTAAGAATTAAGGGAATTTCTTAACTGCTAGCACTTATAATTCAAAGTAGAAATTATGTTCATCTAATAAACAATGACACAGAGTAAATGTTCCCATTTCAAAATATCAAGGGAGGATCAGACCAAAGCAAAACCAAACCCCAACAATGGAAACATCAAACTCTACAGCTAGATGCCTGACACTTCAAACTTATAATGATATTATCTGTGTTCCAATGAACTTCAGTGTTCCTACACTGCTATATCTGATGCCATAACAAGGACCAAGTTTTCAATTATGTGACATTTTCTACTGAGAAACATGTTGTCATTCCTCTTTCCTCAAAGAAAATATTCATCTTAACAATGAAAACTGCATTTAGTGAAATTTTAAGAGTCATTCCAGTCTTATCAGTCTTAACACTATTCTAAAGTCCACAGTCTTTTCTAAGAGTCAGGACAAATTCTTAGCTGTGAGTCCTCATAAGTTTGACTGTAGTAAGTAATACACTTCTAATACAAAACAACCTGGAGTGAGCATTCCACTTCCAAAGGGAAGAAGGAGAGGAAATATAATTAGATGGATCGATAGATGATAGATAGACTGACAGACAGACAGACCGACAGATAGAGGAGATAAATACAAGCCAAAGTACTTAGGGAAAATACTGATCTTTGTTTTTTCATATCCACCATTCCTGATATTTGGTGGCTTCATCTGAGCTCCAACTCTTCCTACATCCATGTCAGTTTTAGCTTATGTGGACATTCTCTTGCAATGGTTCCACTCAGTGTTTATACCTTTCCTCAGCAGATAACTAAGATTCCTTGTATTCCATAATTCTTGGTTCTCCATTTCAACTCAGATGTTACCTTTACAACTATGTTTACACTGTTCTTAAAGGGCTCTTGCCAAAAATCCAACTGGGCATTAGCCTTTATGGTACTATCACTCTTACTCCATATCTTAATAAAGTCAGCACCATGTAGGCAATGCAAATTCTATTTCCAGCAAAAACCTTGACCAGTAGGGAATCAAAATCATGCCAGAATCCAGATTAAAACTCAAATCTTCTGATCCTTAATTAGAAATTTTTGGTAATATCATTAGTGAATTTTTCCTGTGATTTTACCCTGTCAGTTTAAATTCCTCTTATTGGCATTGTCTAACTTACATATAAAGAGAGAGGAAATGTGGGAGTCAATTATTTAAGATGTTCTTATAGAAGGAATATTTTCAACTTTGTTACAAAAGCTTAGCCTCACTGTGCTGGCCTATAAACACATCTACATGGAACCCAGAAGAGGAAGTAAATTGGGAAAGTTAGGGAAATCTTTTAGAAAAAAAATACATAATTTTTAATTATACATATTTTTAAATTTCATTTTTCATTCCAAGCAAAGTTCTCCTTCCCATTCCTCCTCTCACCTATCTTTGCCTCCCAGCCCCCATCCCACCCCATTTCCACTTTTCCCAACAGGTAAGAAGAGCAAACAAAGTCTGGTACCTTAAGTTGGGGCAGGCCCAAGCCCCTCCCCCCTGTGTTAAGGCTGAGCATGGCATCCCCTCATAGGGAATGGGCTCCAAACAGGCTAACTCATACACCATGAATAGATCCTGGTCCTACTGCCAGAGGCCCTACAGATATCCCAGCTTCACAACTGTGTCCCACATACAGAGGGCCTAGTTCAGTCCAGAGTTCATGAATTTCCACTACCTTGGTTCAGCTGTCTCTGTAGATTTCTCTACCATGTTGTTGACCTCCCTTGCTCATATATTCCCTCCTCCCTCTCTTAGACTGGATTCCCAGAGCTCAGCCTGGTGCCTGGTTGTGGATCTCTGTATTTGGTTCTATCAACTACTGGATGAAGGCTCTATGATGATAGTTGTGGTATTCACCAAGAATTGAAGAGATGGCTCAGAGGTAATAGCTAATTCCCAGCACCCACAACTGTCTGTAACTACAGTTCCAAGGGATCTGACACCCTCACATAGACATATATTCAGGAAAAACACCAAGGCACATGAAAAAGTTTTAAAAATACATAATTTTAAAAGAAAGAAGTATTATAATTCAATGCGAGAGTACTTATCCAGACCACGTGAAATCTAGTAACATACATAGTAACAGAGAGGTGGGAAACAAAATTGTACAATACCAAGAAAGTAAAAAGACATTTGAGGGAGTCTGATAAAATCAATATGCAGATAGGGAATAAAGTCATGTCAAACTACCACTGAGAAGCAAGTCATTAACCATGAATTACTAGAATCCACAGTAAAGGTTGACAACACATGAGAGACAATGAAAGGCCCTGGAAGATAAGAAAAAAAATGTAAGTGGGAAATGATTTATTAGCTCTATTGCCTCGGGTTAATACAGTATAATGAATTATTTCAGTCATTCTTGTTTCCAAGGCAACTACAGTTAAATCCTCTTGTGGTTACATATGTTGAAATCACATATACTACCTTATACATGATGTGAGCATTCTGTTGTCATTCCACAGTCTATCAACCTTCTGAACTCTCATAAGTTAATAGCACTTTTGTTATGAATTTAATATGAATTATTTACTTAGGTCTTTTCTAATATTAGTCAGTGACCATATATTCTAAAGTAGATCATCACAAGTTGATTTTTTTAATCCTTTGGTCAAGTTAATATATTTTTTTAACTTTTGTTCTCAAATTAATATGTCATTAATAATAAAATATATATTTTCAAATCAGGAGCAATCTGTTCATGTCATTTTTATGACTTTTTCTTATATAACACTTATAGTGGGAATATAAACATTTATGTACACAGGAAGTCAAGCAAAGTTTGAAACTTTTAGAACTGAATCACACAAAAACAAGACCATCTCCTCTTCATATTTTCTGCAAACGCATCCAAAACTTTATGAAAAAGATACATAATGTTTAAGTTTAAAAATGGCTGATTTTTTTAGAAAACCTTCCATTCACTCTGTGCAATATTTCATGAGGAATTTGAAGGTATCTGATACCTTGGGCAGACATGACTACATAAATAAAAAAAAAACATAACATTGAAAAAGAATTTCTCCACTAAACCGACTGCTACAAAGTATAGGAGGGGACATCCCTGAGTGAGCTGAGTGTGATAAAGAAGACAAGAGCTGCTCAGTGGGGCTTAAAGGCATTCCATAGTCCTGGCAGAGAGGGCTAGTTATCAGTCAGAATACAAAACTGCGTGCCTTCACAAATGGAAAAGGGAGTTGTTCTCAGGGGTCTAATTCCTGGGAGTCCTTTAGATTGTTGGAGAAAAGAAACTCCTTTAAAATAAAAGGCAATATGCTTTGAGAGTGCACACAGACAAACCTCTGGAGCTCCCCAAACTGCTCATAAGTCCGCCAAGGTGAAGAGGTGATGACTAGAGTTGATGTTAATGCAAAATGACTCATGTAGAAAAGATCAGCAGAAACTAACTAGTCAATGAGCAAAAAGGTTTCCTTATGCAAAAATAGACCAGTGTCAGTCTCCATCAAGGATTTTTCATATTAATGAGGAAAGAGCATTAGGAAATGTTCCAGGTACCTGTCTTTGTTGATATTAATATCCATGTCTCTAGTTTGCTAGTGGCCTGTCTCAGCTTTTTAATATCCTCAACAAAGTGCTAGCAAATCAGATATAACAATATTTGATAACTGAATATAACATCAGTTGACAATTTTATTAAAATGATTGTTTTTGTGAGCTAGACTTTCATATATATATATATATACATATGTACATATATATATTTAATTACATCATCTCTCCCTTCCATTGCTTATGTCCTCCAACTCTTCCCATGCTCCATGCCTCAAATTGTTAATTTCTCTTTTTGTGATTATTATTACTACACACACACACACACACACATACAGAGGTATAGACAGGACAATATGCATATATATATATGAATATAAATATATACATACATATGATAGGTATATAAATACAACCCTCAGTCCATTTTTGTCGTTTGTGTGTATATAGCTTCAGGGATTTCTACTATGTACTGGATAACCTTTCAGGGGCCCAAGCCTGAGAGAAACTAATTTTCCCCGTCTCAGCAGTCATTAATATAAAGGTAGTGTCTGGGGAGGTTTTCTCCTTCCTCACTAACATCTCTGTCACAAGTCACTTGCCATCATGGTGGACATGTGTGTTATTAATTCGCTTGCCTGAAGGCTAATGCCTTCAGAATGATTTTATCACATAAGCCTGGATTTTAGTCCGAATTCTGTCTTATAATAACTTTCTAATTGTGACTAGACTGCTTTTTCAAGGCCTAGTCTCCCTTTTTGTAAAGTAGAATATTAATGATATTATAATTATAAGTTTGTGTGAGTAATTTTGGTAACAATATTTGAATTAGTTTGACTTTCAGAAAAATGTTGAGATGAAAATAAAGTTAATATCTAGTATAAAAACAGACAAAAAACAAGGCAAAAATGACTATGTTCTATAAACAAGTGGGATTTTATTTATGTACAGAAGTCTGGTTCAACATTAGCAAATGAATTAATAAATGTATTATCTCTACCTCAACACACTAAAAATGAAAGATCACAAGTTCATATGAATAAATGAAAAATATTGACAAATGTGTATTTTAACAGTTATTCTTGACTGTTTTTATCATTTTCAAATTTTTTGAAAGTTGCTTGCTAGTACTTCCTGTTTACTCAGTTAATAATATTTTTTCTGGTCTCTGAAATAGTTAAATACTAGATAGTTATAATTTTCCTTGTTTACCAGACTCAGAAAGGAATCTCACTAAAGAAATGTAAAGTATACAAGGTTGAGAGGAATAAATGCAAATTAGAATAGAAAGTAAATTAGGTACAAGACTTTAGACTGAAAAAGATAGGGTAGATAATGAAGTATTTTCTCTGAATTTTCTGAATTTGTCAAATGCAAATGAACTAAACATTAGTTGATGAGCTTATTGCCTGTACATATGTATATATTTGTTGTACTTATTGTATAAAGTTTTTCTTAGTTGTGGTGAAGGGAGCAGACCCTTACCCAGGCCTCTGCTTTAGCAGCCATGACAGACTGCAGAAAAGAATCAACATGTGCTGGCCTGACCTTGCCCCTCCACCCAGTCACTAGAAGGTCAGATAGCCATGTGCCAAGGAACCAATCAGAAATTAGCTGAAGAGCTTTATGGCTCTTTATGATTAAAAAAATGGCATAACAGTGACGTGCAGAACATAGCAACTGCCCTGGGAGGACCTATAGGCCATAACAACTAGTTGACCAATTAACACAGGACAGGTCACCCAAGCCCAGAAGTGCACCAGTCCTGAGACTGTTGCATGGCCCTAGATACTCCCCTTCTCCTCTGAAATGAATATCCCACCTTGAAGTCCCTTGGGGTTCTTATCACACCATCCACCGTGATGAATGGACTAAGGACCCGAGTTAAAGGGGTTAACTCATTGAACAGTAAAAAACTATTTGCTTTTGCATAGGAATGGGTCTCTTGGTTATTTTGGGGGGGGTTTCAGAATTCGGGTACAACAGTCATTTTCCTTTTTGTATTAGACAACAAAGGGAAATTGTGGTGATATATTGTTTATGATTTATTAAAGCCACTGGAGATCCAAATAGCAAAGCAGCTATACTAGTTAGCTACAGAAACTAGGTGGTGGTGGTACATAGCTTTAATCCCAGGATTAAGAGGTAGATGGATCTGTTAGTTCAAGGCCACATTGATTATACAAAATTGATCCAGTTTTAAAAGAAACAGCCCACACAAAGGTGATCTCAGCACCTGGGATCACATGCCTTTAATCCCAGCACTAGGGAGGTGGAGGCAGGAGGATATGTCCATGTAGAGAAAGGACTATAAGAGGATACAGGAATTAAGAGCCTTTTGCCACTGAGGATTTGTGAAGACAGGATTGCCATTTCAGCTGGGTAGAGTTAAGATCTGTTGGCTTGGCTGCTTTGCTTCCCTGATCTACAGCTTGAAACTTGAACCCCAATATATCTCTGGGTCTTTTATTTATCATGATATTAAAACTTGCAAAATGTTATATGTAATAAAATTCAACTTTTATAATATTTTACCAAAAAGATATTATATTTATGATTTATAAGCTAAATATATGTACATATTTCATGAATATTAAAATATTCTGAAAAGTATGTAATAAGAATGGCAATATCTGAGTAGAATTATGATTCACATGTTATATACCTAAGTGATCTTTAATTTTTAAGGATCTTATTTATTCTTATTTTATGTATATGAGTGTTTCACCTAAACGCATTCATGTATATCACATGTGTGCCTTGTACTTGAGGACTCTATAACTGGAATGACAAACTGTTGGGAGCCACCATGTGGTTGTGAGAAACAGAACCTGTTCCTCTGCAAGAATAGCAAGTTTTCTTCACAACTGAGCCAATCCTCTAACCTCCTTGTAATTTTATAATGGCAGGTCACTAATTTTATGAGAGTAATAAGGATAAGCATGCAAAAATCACAGGTTTCATCAAGATACATGGAAACAGTAATGCCGAAGCTAAACTCAGTTCCTCTTAAATTAAGAAAATAAAGGGGCTTCAGTCTCCTTTTTGGCAATGTCACAGGACAGAACTTAGAGGTGTTGGTGAAAAGCCTAGTGAAAGGCCTTTAAATGCCACCTGAGGAAATCTCAGAATAGTTTATATTCTTTAAGCCGAGATGGAGGAGACCGATGGTGAGCATACATTGTCTTTGAATTCTGGAACTGCTGTTTTATTGAAAGGACATTAAATGTATCCTATAAGACTTTACTAAGGTTGGTGAAGGGAACCCAAAGACAGGCTTGAGTCTGCTATGCAGTGAGATCTTTCCCATGGCTATAACTTAAAAGATAGCAAGAACTGGCCTGGTGGTTTCCTCATTTTCAGAATCCCTGAAGTTTTCTGAATACAATCTGGGAAAACGTGTGGCAGTGAAAGTATGCAGCAGCTCACAATCTGATTGGAAGACAGGATTAAATACCCTCTAGGCTCCTTCCCAGCCCCGAGGTTACAATATTATGAGATCAGAAGTTTCCAAGAGAGCTTTAAACTTATTATGACATGGAAGGCATTTCTATAAAAAGTGATTCATTTTATTAAATTTGGTTCATATTACACAGCAAAACTCAAAGTGAAAAGGAAGTCTGGAGACAAAGTTCTGTTCCAAGCTTTCCAATAAATTCACTCATTCATAAATTCAGAATTTATTGAGTGTCTCCTATGTGTCAGGAACTTATACTTAAAAAGCAAAAAGAGAAGCCAGCACCAGTGAAATTTCTGGTATAAAACATGAGGGAAAGGCTTAGGCAGAGTATTAGAATGCAAAATGAGACCCAGCAGAGGTTGTATTTGTCACAATGGGTTCACACAGATTGGGGAGGCCCTTGCCAAGGATTGCAAAAGAAATGCATGGAAGCACTAATCAGAGGCGTGCAATTATGTGCAATATCTCACAGCTTTAAGGAATTGTAAACAGTTTAATATTAGTGGGGCTCACAGTCCAAGTAGCAGGAGATTAGACTAAAAGCCTCAACATAGGAATAACAATGCTTTTGAACAAAATTCCCAAAAGTTTGGGCAAATCCTTTTAAGTACGTAGAAATCAATGAAAGAAATTTAATTCAAGCTATCATGCCCTCTACAGCTGTAGATTTATCAACCATGGTTGAAAACCTGTGTTTGTAAGGAAACTGGACAGACTTTTTTGTTGTTGTCATTATTCCCTGAATAACATTGTATTGAAGAGTACAGTAGTATAGACAACACTGGAGTTAAAATGTTCAGATGGAAGGGAGATAAGCATGGGCTACAAACAAGCATTACGTTGTGTATGCTAGCTTTAAGTATCTCCAGACTGCCTTTGCTGTGAGGTCTTGGAGCTGATCTCTGAATATTGAGAAACAACTCTAACCAGTTTCTCATTCAGAAACCACTACCTGTCAGGGACCATGGACCATCACTTGAAGGGATGATGAAAATTTAAAGAAGGAAAGACAGTCAATTAAGAGAATTAGTTGGCTTTTGGTGGACTACCTAAGGAAATGAGAGAAAATGATGAAGGAAGGAGGGTGAGCAAGAATACAGAGGCAACAAGGTGTGGGGTTGATTTGATCACCTAGGACTGTAATGAATCTAGTTTTCAGAAGAGGTTAGATTACCCAACATGAAGAAAGCAAAAGAAAAATTCTGAATAAAAAAGTCTCAATACAGCAGTGACATCAAACACAAACAAAAGCTTTTCCTGTTTGAAGTTCCTAAGAAGACTAAATGTTCCCTGGACTACTCAGGACTCAATAATATATCCGAGCTAGAGACTTATATTTCAGGAACCTTACAGTTTGAATCACTGAATTATCTATGAACATGGATTCCATTTCTGGGGATTGGGGAGAATGGATTAGAAGAGGAACAAAGAGAGAAATGTGCAAAGTCTTAGCTATAAGGGAAACAGCTAGGAGAAACAAGGCTTCACTAGTCAGGGCCCTGACCAACCTTCCCACTGAGAGCACACAACAGTGCTAGAGAATTCATAAAAATGATTTTAAGTTTATCAACAAGATAGAAAAGATGTGAAACAAAATACATCAGAGAAGAAAATGGAAATGGGAATCTGGATTATAAAACATAGATGGAAGCTTTGTTCATTGGAAGTGAATTTGCCTAACTGCAATAGGATAGCATTGGGTTGGGTTTCCATCTTAAATAATAAAGAGATTGTAGATTTTGTAGAAATCAGCTGACAAATTATCCTCAGAAAGACCTTTCTCAAGAGAGTCACAGCATCACACAGCAGCAAATGAGATCCCAAAGGGACAGAAAGCCTTCATCTCTGAAGGTCGAAGGTAATTTCTAATTTCCTGCCTCTTTTGGTTTCTAGAAGAGGGAAAATTCCTTACCATATGATGTGGCATAAATGTCAAGGATTATAAAGGAAGACACAAAATATAAATAAAGTTGCAACTCAAAGTTGCCAAAAGTCTGAAAATCAGGAGGACAGAGTTATTCTTTGTTGGAGAAGGAAGAAAGGCAAGGTAACAGTGTGTGTGCTCCACAACTCTGTCCAAAACAGAAACTGTAAAGAGGTGTTCCATTGCTCATGAGTTAGACATATAAACCTAGAGTGGCAAGTGGAAGGCCTATAACCTAAAGTCCCAGACTTTGTGTCTAAAGGAAGAAACAGGGTGGGGAGGGGTGATTTTTGTCAGAAAGTCTAGTGGGAGGGATGCTTATGGGGTTCTGAGCATTGGATTGGGATCTAGCTGCTTCCAGTTCTATTTGGGAAGCCACAGAATTAGCATGGATTATGGTAGGGCCTCCAAATTTTATAATGGGTGGTCATGAAGGGACCATACCCTCACCCAGCCCCCTGCTGCAGAACACATGTTGCTTAGTTTCCTGCTTTCTGACCTTGCAGGAGCTGCCGTAGTCACTAGAGGATCAGATACCCTCCATGTGGCAAGGAACCAATCAGAAGTTAGCTGGCAGACTTTGGGGGTGCTTTTATGGTGCTTTACAGTTAAAGTGGCATATCAGGCATGAAGAGCATGGCAACCACCCAGGGAGGACCTATAGACCATAGCAAGCAGTTGACATATCTGCATAGGACAGGTCATCCCTAGACACACCGCTTGCTCTATGAAATAAACTCCCCATCTTGTGGCCCGTTGGGGTCCTTATCACACATCCACTATGATGAAAGGACTAAGGGCCCCGAGATAAAGAAAATTAACTCATTAGACAATAAAAGACTCTTTACTTTTGCATCAGAATGGGTCTCTTGGTGATTTTGGGGTTCAGATGTTACTCTCTGACTTAAAGGCTGAGATGTAGGGGAAAATAGTCCATTGGAGTCCATATAGCAAGTTGAAAAGTCATCATGACAAGTTGAGTCAGTAGACAGACTAGAGAGAAGCTTGAATATACAAGAATCAAAATGATTATTAGAGGAATAACCACAAGTTTTAGACCAAAGTTTTGAAACAATTTTAAATTAGATTTGTTGAGATGAGGTGGCCAGGGCAAAATCAAGCATTAATAACAGAACAAATACCATCAGAAGAAGGGCTGCCTGTAAAATTTCAAGTTTTCTATTGTTGGCTCCCTGGGGAATAGTAAATATTTAAAATAGAATGAGGGGTCTTGGAGGACAGAGGCAGAGAGCAATTCTAGGTTTGGATATTTTTATTACTGTTGTCTTTAATTGCCTCATATTCCTAAGATCTGGTATACATGAGGCTGACTAGGAGGGAAGACTGAGCTTTAAGAGAGAGTTATTGACAAAATCACTAATAAAGGGATTACTGGATCATAGTAACCTATTAAATTTCCTGATTTGATCTAATATTTTCCCCATCAGAAGAGTTTTATTAGGAGAGTTGTGATATCTCACTGTAGCCAGTGGGTAGGATGAGAAGAGAGAGAGCTTTCATTTTTGGAGAACAAAGGGAATTTCTTTTTCTTAGTTTTCAAGGGATGAAGAAGGCTCCATACCTTCTTAGCTCACATGCCAGGGGCAACTAAGGGAAACTCAAGATAACAGCAAGTTAAAATTTGGTTGCCTTGAGTCTGAGCATCAGCAGGACTGGGATTGATGCTTCAAGACACAAAGCAGGGCTGCAAAGCCAGTGTGTATTTCTTTTCACATCTCTGGAAACAGGCAGCAGGTGGATGTGGGTTGATCCTTAAAATAGGGATCCTGCTACAGGTAGAAAGTCTGTAACCTTACAGTTTGCAAGTCCTGTCAAGATAAGAGATAAAAGACAGTACCTGGAGCCCCTCCAAATTAGGGATCCTAATAGGGTGACTCTTCCAAAGTATTTCAGTTCTGAATGAAAACAGAAAAAATAATGCACTCCCCCCCCAAAAAAAAGACAAAGAGAAGCAGACAGAAAGAACATTTATCATTTTCAGATTTTGATCCTATGTGTAAAATAAAGTACTAAACCTTACTTAAGAATTCATAAGCACAGCCCTGGCTTCTTCAGAATGTCTAGGAGTTCCAGCAAAACTCACACTAGGGATTTACTTTTAATTAAATAGTTGCTACTTCCAGAAGACTGGGGAAAATAGAGACAACCCCACCCAGAGGAAGCAACTCATCCAGGCCTTAAAGCTGTCCTATTGATGAACTTTAAGAAATAAAATCCACCAACAAAAATTATAAGAATACCAGGAAATGGCCACACACGAGAGAAGCAGGACTGGGACAATGACAGACAGTTCAGTTACAGTTATTGTATGGGGATCGCCAGATGCAGAACGTAAAGTAACTATGATGTAAAAAAAGTTGATCATGATCTGATTTCAACATTATGCAGTGTAGAAATGCATCACATGCTTCATAGTAGCCCAGTATGTGACACAAGGCTTTCATGTTTTTGTATGTGCATTAAAAAGATAAATTTAGAGATAGGTGGAGTATCAAACGCTTGTAATTCCAGCACTCAGAAGACTAAAGCAGGGGCATTGAAAAGATGCATCATGAGACTACGGTCTCAAATGAAAGCTAAACAAAACAACAAGATCTAAAATTCGAATACCAGAAATTTCCCAGTTGAGAGTCCCAACCACATCATCCCTCAATGAAGCTTATAGTGGGCAATACTTAGATGCTTCTGTTATTCTTAGTCATTTGCAGAAAAAAATAATTACACATCTCATGGAAAAGCCTCCAGTCCAAGAGGAAGAGGCAAAAACATCTACAAGGGAGGAAGCAAGAAGCACCTTGGGAGATTCAGAAGGAATACAGAAGGGAAAGAAAGAAAAAAACTCCCCTATAAAACAATAATTAGTATCCTTTAGAAAACAGGAAACATAGTATGCTATAAAAATATTAGCACAGCCCTGTGCAAGGAATGTGTGGGGGAATAAAAGGAAGATCTCAGGGAATAAAAATATAATAGCAGCAATGAAACACTTTAGAGAAGTGCTAAAAAAATGAAGTCAAGGAAGTAGATCAAAAGACTGAAGGGTAAAAGATGTTTGCTTTGAAACTTGAATTACATGCCTTACCTTTAGAACACCCACAGGGCCAAGGGGCCATGAGGGGGGAGCTTTCCAGGGAGAAGAGATACAGTGCAATGATATAAAGGGTGAAAGAGAAATAGAACAGGAAAGATTAAACTGAGGAGATGGATAGGAAGAGTACAGGGGGAGTATGGGGAGGGATAAATAAGGCTAAAGAGTGTTCAAAAAGGTCATGTGGAAACCCACTAAAGTAGATGATTCCTGAAAGAGTACAGACAGAGTTTAACTGAAATAACCAGAAATAACCAACAAGGCAACAGTGCCCCTCACAGACAGAATAACAACAACAACAAAAAGCCCAGTGTCAGAAGGCTACTTCCTTCAGAATTGTCAGCCAGGGAAGTCCTATAGAACCCCAAACATTACAGACTTACAGACTATTGCCAGTGCTCTTGGCAACCCTCCAGAGACTGACAACAAGGCCTTATTGCTGAAGACAACACTTAATGGATTCGTAGAAGCAAAGAAATCCAGTGATACTCACCTGGATACTGTATCTCTACTGGCTATTTTTCATAGTACTGGAAGGTGCTATACACAAGACTTGGAGGAGAAAAGTAATGATCTGTCTCACTTAGTTGATGCAGTTCATAGTAACTGGACAGGTGAGACAGGCCTATTGATTCACTAATGGCATGTATGTTATAGTACTCACCAGCTACTTTCTGATATACTTTAAGGCCTTCTTTACAAGATGAAGCCTAAGGGCAGAAAGATGGATAAAAAGGCCACAGACTCTAGGGGAGAATCTATTGCTATTATTCTGCTAAATGAACACAGTATTACACTGACTAATGACTAACTGATGTGCTCCTAGATTATTGTTCCCATAAATGCATTCATGAGAATACTGTTATTTTTCCAGTAGATGAAGTTTTACAGAGATAACTTGTCAAAGTGCAGAGAATATGAGGCTCTTGAATTCTCTCCATTACTAAACAGGGCACCTATATTAGAGAACATTATGGAAGAAGGGTCAGAAAGATTGCAAGAGTCAATTGTAGTCAGTGACTGCAATGAGATAGTGTTTTATGTACACAATAAGATAGAGTCAGCATCAACAAATGGACAAATGAGATAAATTAACTGGAAGACATTTGATTAACTGGAACCTAACACAGAGTGGTAAGGATGTAGAAAATGTGAAATGAGGTGGTGGAGACTAAAACTTGTAGACAGGCCAACACATATGATTTGCTAGAGTCTCAAAAGGAACAAGAGATAACAAAGGAGAGGCACCATCTGAATCATGACCCCATGTATTCTAAAACTAGTAGGAGAATAAACCAGGGATGAGCTTTAGCAATCCTACAGCAGCAGGGAGAAAAGCCAAAGGTGAGACTGCTGTAGAATCTAAAGCAAGACACTCTCTGGGGGTAATGCTGGCATGTGTTACACCTGCCAACACTGGATAAATAAAATACATAAACTCATTTTGTAACACTTTTCAAAGAACTCATTGTGTCTTTGCAAAGTTTTCCAGTTTAGGTGGGTATCATGTACACTGCGTAAACTATGATCATTAGAGAAAAGACCCTTAGTGCTAAACTCAACCAAGTGGTCAGGGGATTCATTAGTGCAGACACTGCTGCCTGGTTAATGAGGAAAATACTTTCAATCAAGACAGTCCTCCTTGGAAGAGCTACCTGAATTGCACCTGGATTTTGTGTGCATGATGCCACACAGTGGGATGAAAGGAAGAAAGCATGGGGGAACCAGGCAGTCTATGTTTTCTTTATATAATAAAAGACAACTAAACTCAACCAACACATTAAATTGGTTATTTTGGTATTATGTGAACAGAAATCTTTGTCTTCTAATTGGGAGATTAATCGCCCTTCCTCTCTCTGTAGCAAACTAGTTTCTCCCTGTTTATTATCCTGGTGTCATTTGGTTTCTACTTGAATGACCAGACAAACATTAGGCAGCATAGATATTATTTTGAAATTGTTAAGCCAGCATTATATTGTAATGAAATTCCTTTGCTCTTAAAATTTTATATGGTGTGAGAAGTTAATGATTGTGATGGTTAGAACTATGTAAAAGACACAGGCAACAAATAAACATTTTTTTCCGGAAAAAATTATTTTGTGGCATTAGTTAGCTGAAACCCACCATCTGGCAGGTGTCATTTATGAGCAAAGCTCTGCCTTAATGGACAATATACTTTTCTGTTTAAAGCACAAAGTCAAGGGAAAAGCAGAGCACACTGGCTCCTGTGCGAAGGTTCTTGTGAAAATGGGGGCAACCGAGGAAAGAGGGGCAAGGCCAGGAGGAAAGGTTGTGTATAACACATGGGTTTGGTCCTTGGCCGTGTGGTGATTTGACTGAGACAAAATGACTAGCCTAACTGTGAGCCTTTATTTCACAACCTAAAAAATATTTTAAATTAAAACACTCTCTTCATTGCCCAATTCCCTTCCATCCCTCCAACCCCTCCCATCTTCTCCTCTTTTTAAATCCATGGCTTCTTTCTTTTTTATATATTGTTATCACACACAGAGAGATAAATACTTCAATATAAAAACACATCCTCATTACATTTAGTTGTAACATGAGTTCTAATTGGTATTAACAATAAAAACCCAGAGTCAGATATTAAGGGGTGAAAGCTGAAAGATCAGAGAAACTGAGCAACCAGCCACTAGAGTCCTTACCTCTATGAAATCCTCAGACCAAAAGAAAAAAAGGCTGAGCTCCTGTCTCCTCCTACCTTATGTTCCTCTCTCTGCCCAGCCACCTTACTTCCTGTATGTCTGTAGAGACCGCCCTACCTCTATGGCTAATTAACTACTGGCTAACTCCACCCTCTGATCTTCAAGCAAGCTTTTTTAGAGTACAAACAAGATATCACCACATTTGGTATTTCACACCTTTTAAAAAATCAGATTTCATTGGTTAGATATCTTCATTTGCAAGAGGATATTACCATCCATTTTCTCTTGTCAGTGTTTGGGAGAGGGAGTGTGAAGTCTCAACTTGACAGAATCTAGCAATACATGTAGATACATCTCTGGGAAGTCCAGCTGTAACTTATTTTGATTAAGTAAATAGAATAGGAACACCCAGCTTAATTTTGTTCTTTATTTTTTATTGTTTTATTTCATTTTGGCTTTTTAAGACAGGATTTCTCTGTAGTCCTGCCTGTCCTGAAACTCATTCTGTAGACCAGGCTGGCCTCAAACCTGGAGACAAGCCTGCCTCTGCCTCCAGAGTTCTGGGATTAAAGGCATCCCCCACCATGCCCAGTGGGCACTCAGATTAATTATAGGCAGAACTATTCCCTGGAAAGCACTTCTTAGATGTGGATGTCATGGGATCAGCTGCTTCAAGGTCCTGCCACCTTGACTTGCCCAGCATGGGGAACTGTGACTGTAAACTAAACTAAATCATTTCTTTTCTTCAGCAAGATGTTTTTGCCTGAGTATTTTGTTCCTGAACAACAGCAACAACAGCAGTAAAACTAAGGCAGTGTGCTTATTAGTTGATTTTGGATAACAAGAATTTCCCTGTGACATTTTTTTCTTTTTTTTTCCTTTAAATTAGAAACAACTTGCTTAGCATGTCATTCCCAGGTCCCTCTCCCCTCCTCCCCCATCCCCCACCAACAACTAAACTCCTAACCCCATACCCCCTTCCCTCCACAGGGAATCTCCAAAGTATGTCATATCATCCTAGGCAGGGGCTAGACCCCCTCTCATGTGTCCAGGCTAAGAAAGCATATCTCCATGTGGAATAGGGTCCTGAAATCCATTCGCACACCAGGGATAAATACTGATCTACTACCTGAGGCCCCATAGATTGCCGAAGCCTTCTCACAGACACCCACGTCCAGGGGGTCTGGATCAGTTCCATGCTGCCCTCTAAGCCATCAATCTGGGGTGCATGAGCTCTCCCTTGTTCAGGTCAGTTGTTTCTGTGGGTTTCACCAACCTGGTCTTCACCCCTTTGCTCATCACTCCTGCCTCTCTGCAACTGGATTCCAGGAGTTCGGTTCAGTGTTTAGCTGTGGGTGTCTGCCTCTGCTTCCATCTGTCACTGGATGAAGGCCCTAGAATGGCATATAAGGTAGTCATCAATCTCATTATAGGGGAAGGACATTTAAGGTAGCCTCTCCACTATTGCTTACTTTACCAGTTGGTGTCATCCTTGTAGATCTCTGGAAATCTCACTAGTGGCAAATCTCTACTCAACCCTATAATGGCTCCTTATATTATGGTATCTCTCATTCTGTTCTCCTCTATTCTTCCCCCTGACTCAACCTTCCTGCTCCCTCATGTCCTCCTCTCCCATTTTTATCCCCCTTTATTTCTCCCTGCTCCCTCTCCCCTCCCTCCATTCTCCCAATCCACTCAGGATTTCCTGTCCCATTTCCCTTCTCTGGGGTACCATGCATATCTCTCTTAGGGTCCTCCCTGTTTCCCAGACTCTCTAGGAGGCTGGCAAACCCCTGTTCCATGTCTAAAATCCATATATGAGTGAATACATACCATGTTTGTCTTTTTGTGACTGGGTTACCTCTCTCAGGATGGTTTCTTGAAAAACTGCATGATTATCTCACTAGATGCTGAAAAAGCCTGTGACAAAATCCAACACCCCTTCATAATAAAGATCTTGGAGAGATCAGGGATAACAAGAACACACCTAAACATAATAAAATAATATACAACAAACCGACAGCCAACATCAAACTAAATGGAGAGAAACTCAAGATGATTACTCTAAAACCAGGAACAAGACAAGGTTGTTCACTCTTTCCATATCTCTTCAATATTGTACTTGAAGTTCTTGCTAGTGCAATAAGACAATAAAAGGAGATCAAGAGGATACAAATTTCAGATGATATGATAGTCTACATAATTGACCCAAAGAATTCTACCAGGGAACTCCTACAGCTGATAAACGCCTTCAGCAAAGTGGCAGGATACAAGCTTAAGTAAAAAAAAAAATCAATAGTCCTAGTATATATAGACAATAAATGGGCTGAGAAAGAAACCACAGAAACATTACCCTTTATAATAGCCACAAACAACATAAAATATCTTGGGGTAACTCTAACCAAACAAGTGGAAGACCTGTATGACAAGAACTTTGAGTCACTAAAATAAGAAATTAAAGAATATACCAGAAAATGGAAAGATCTCCCATGTTCTTGGATGGGTAGGATCCACATAGTAAAAATTGCAATCTTACCAAAAATCAATTATAGATTCAATGCAATTCCTATCAAGATCCCAGCACAATTCTTCACAGACCTAGAAAGGACAACTCTCAACTTTATATGGAAAAATAAAGATTCAGGATAGCCAAAATATCCCTGTAAAATAAAGGAACTTCAGGAGGCATCACCTTCCCTGACTTCAAGCTCTATTACAAAGCTATAGTCCTGAAAACAGATTGGTATTGGCACAAAAATAGATCGGTAGACCAATGGAATTAAATTGAAGGTCCTGATATTAATCCATACACCTATGAACACCTGCTCTTTGACAAAGATGCTAAAACTATATAATGGAAAAAAAGCATCTTCGACATTTTTAATAAAATGTTGTGAACACAGACACCCCTTGCTATTTTTCAGATGCTGCAAAGACAGCATTTTCTTCTGGTTTCTCTTCATCTACCAGTCTTCAAACGAACACATTCACTGTGACTGAAAGAAAAAAACTGTCTTATTGCTTAGCCAGATTCCTGTGTGATGCAGAACCATTAGATAAATTACTCAGCTTTTAAGAGAAAGGAATGGAATGCTGTCTGAGGAAAGCAGGGTTGTGTTCCCCGAGGATGGGAATAAGCAGTGAAGTAAATGGATTGTTAATGAATTTTACTATTTATCTTTGTTTTGTTTTCGCCCAAGTCAATGAAGATAAGAAGTCAAGATGATGAGCAGTGAGTCCCGGTAGATGCTATTGAAAATCTAATTAAAGGGTTCTTCTTGTCTTAGAGTCTATTGGAATTCTAAAGCCCAAGGATGCTTCCATTAGATTAGGACAGCCATAATTCAAAACACTGCAGGGAAAGAAGTGTTGTTTAATTGCTTGTCAATAGGCCATTATTTAATGTTTTTCACCTCAGATCAAACTTGCTCTAAGACAGATGTTCATGCTTTTATTAGCTGTAGCCTGTGACAAAGCATTCCAATAAACTAAGGAGTAATAAATCAAATTGAAGACATTTGAACCTTAGCATATTCTTTTCCTTGGTATCCACAATATACAAATAATTCCTTTTCCTAAAATCCCTCAATGATTAAAATGATATTTCTGGAAGTCATGGAAATAACTGCTGCACTACTGCTTCAAACACACTTCATTCCAGGTTTCCTTTTTTATGTGGAAAACTAAACCCCAATTTACTGCCATGACTTCTGGTCATTGTGCATTTTCCCCATGTGTGTTTCCCAGGGACTTTTAACTGAACGCAGAGCTCATAGATTCAAGAGTCTTACTAGTTTATTTACTGACTCCTGGAATTATATTTTCACCCTCATAGTACTGGAATTATGGGTAAACTACCATGCCTACTTGGATGTTATTTGGGTGCTGCTGATCAGAACACCAATTCTCATGCTCACACGGAAAGTGTATCTGTTGAACCATCTTCCCAGCCACTGTTTTGTCTTCTCACTTTTACTAACTAAACGAGTGAGTCTTTCAGGAACCTTATATGATTTGAAACTTGGCAATCAAGTCCCAGAGGGTTGACCATCATGCTTCCTTTGATTATGCTGATCTGCAACAGATAGATGTTCCCACACTCCATAAGCACACAATCTTCCCTGAGGATAATGTGAATGACCAATGAAGATCCAAATTAAAATTCACCATCACAGTGGTCCTCAGGCAAAGAACTCTTCTGAAGTGGCTGTCAGGTCTGATGAAGCATCAGGCAGGTGAACAGACACCTTCAGTTCCAGGATGTGCTACAAACTCATACATGACAAAGACTTTCTAATTACAGTCACTGCCCACCACACTCTAAGCTTTATTTGGCATTGGCTACAAGACGTATGAGCCGCCACACCTTTGGTGATTTAATGAGGCTAGTTTCCCGCTTTCATATCTTCCTAACGTACTAGCTGTGCTCTAAGGTTTGAAATAATTCATGTGTTTGCTACATTCTAGCCAGAGGTATCAAAACTCTAAGTTGTTCCCCTTTTTGCCTGTATAGACCTTCCACATAAAGCTATTGGAATAAATGTGGAAGACCTCCTAGGGCATTGATGGTTGCTTAATTAGAGTCTTTTCTTGCTCATTTACATGTTGTCCATTAATCAAAAAGATCAAGAAGCAAGGAGGACTTGTAGACTGCTCAATCTTGTAAAATTATCTAAATTACACTAACATTTTATTTACCTTGAGGTCTAATGTGAAAGAAAAGGAAAAATAAAAGATAATGCAAACATTTAGGGAAGAAATAAAGCACTGACAAAGAAATTATTACAAAGGATGTCCAGTCCCAGGGGAAAATGACAGATCCAAAGTCCTATTTATCATTTTCAGGTGATAAAATAAATGCTCAAGGGAACTTTCCTAAAATACAAAAGGTTCATGTGATTAAAATAGCAAATTTTTATAAAGATTTGTAATAGAGTAGAGTAAGTAAATCATAATTAAATGCTACTGAAAAGTTATTAAAATTAGGCTTTGTCACTTAACAAAATTTTGAAATTCACCTGTTAACTTCTTTATTAAATGTATATTGCCAGCATGTGCTTATTATGACAGGACCCTGCCAGTTATCATGTGGACAGCTAGAATACACATAACAGTACTCACTATTGGGCTTGCATCTGCACATGAGGATCAACCCACATTAAGTCTGACATTGAAAATGTCATCTTCATGGGATGTTTCCTCACACTTACTTGTGTGAATCAATTGTTACTTTTGCAGCTGTACATTCTTCAGCAGCTGTAGTAAAGACTTACACATCAGGAGCAATTCTGAGAACCCCATCTCATTCCAGTCCTCCCCGTTATCCCCCTCTTCTGTGTTAGGATCCATCCCTCCAGTAGGACTCACACATGAATATGAGATGAGAATTTTCTGTAAAAGACAGAACAGGATTGAATGAAAGCAGTTGTGACTGAGGGAGTAAAGTACAATCAGAAGCAGAGTACAGGAGAGAAAGAAAGGCTACCAGGCTGCTCATGAATGAGACATTGGCAGCTGGGCTGCTCTTTTCTCTTTCCCGTTTATGAGCCTTTACAGATGAAGCGGGAAGCTAGCCTTAGTCATGTGATTCCACCAGGCTATTCTGCCTCACCATAGATCTCAAAGCAACCAGCATAAATGGGCATGGATTCAAAGTCAACATTAACCTTTTCTCCTGATAGACTGATAACCTCAAGTATTTTGATAGAGTGATGGGAAACTGAGTAGCACAAACTCTAAATTAACATGTGATTGACTTTAGGTAAAAATAAGCTATCCCTGACATTTGGTACATTTTTGGAGTCTGTCTTATAAAATGGTTCATTTTCAAAAATGCTAAGGCATTAAAAAAAGATGCCACACCTTAGATAAATAGGGTAGCACACACCTGTAGAGCCAACACTTTGGACATGAAGGCAGGAAGATCACATGTTTAAGGCAACTTTGTGCTGAAAGTAAACAAAGCAAAACAAAATAACAAATAAAAATGGTGAAAGGAGAAGCAGGTGAGGGAGAGTGGAGCACAGGGAGGGGGGAGGGAGGGAGGGGGGAGGGAGGGGGGCCAGGAGGGAGGGATGGAGAGAAGTAGAGAAGGAGAAGAGGGAAGAGAATAAGTCAGAACCATGGAAGTAAAACTCAGATAATTAACAGAGCCTAGGCCTAGTGTCTCATGCCTATAATCTCAGCACTTAGTAGATTGCAGCAGAAGGGTCACAACAAAGTGTAGAACACTGAGAGCTTACTATTAAACACAGGGTCGGTGTAAGCAAGAGTGAGCTCTTATCTCAAAAACAAAATAATAAAACTAGAACAACAAACTAGCAGGAATCTCACGTTCTACCATCATGAAAAAAGGTACATGAATCTTAAACTATAATTATATATAAAATGTATTGAAACCAAAACTTATTTATTAAAATGTTCAAAGTGTGTGATATGTATGATTATGATGATATGCATAAATATATAGAAATTAGTTAAATTACCATGACATTCAGGAAAAGCATATCTTTAAGGAAGAAATCCTGTGTTTATTTAGCATTTTTCTGCTTGCATTCTAAATTATAGGACCAAAACAAGGCTCTGTTTCCATCACAATCTTTAGTTTGAAGTGTACAGCAAAACTAATGATCAGGCCCAAAAGGTTATAAGCGATACATTGACTCTTGGTTTTCCAGGTTTTAAACAGCAAAATAAATCTTGATCAAAAAAGAAATGCTCTTCAGTTTTCAAACCCTAACATCACAAAGAAATAGGTCTAAAGAAAGAGAAAATGTCATTATGCCAAGAAAAAGGAGAGCACGTGACTGTTAGAGGGAACAGGGGCAGGGAGGATTGTGCTTGGAAAATGATCATCCCTGCTAGTGGATGAGTTCTGAACTCATCCTGACAAGTCCTGAACAGTTATGGTTGAGGATTAAGAACCGCGTACTAGGCAGAGCCAAAGGTCTGCTCCACAGATCTGGTAACTCTCCTCTGATTTTCCTAATGACGTCAGAGGGTCATAATCACCAATCTGGAGAAGAGAGGAAAGCACAAAGCACTTGCTTGCATAACCGTCTCAAAACCACAACCACGCCTGGCCTGGACATTGGGATTTGGGTTTATGTGGAGACCATATTTCTAGCCTCTGTACTGTGCCACATAGGGAGGAAGCAGGAGTACATCTATCAGCTCCGTGAATGAAAAAGGCACTGTGTGGACCTTGCTGGCTCCCTAGACTGAAGATTTTCTTATGCACTCCTTTTGCTGTGTGGGTTCTGGTAATATGGATGAGAGAGAATATGACTGAATACCAAAGAGAAAGTCTGACTGTGTGCCAAAAGCTTAAGAAAGGCGCTGGAGACTGTGAGGAAGTGCCTTGCTCAGTGGACAAATGCTTCTGTAGGAGTGGTGCCAGTCATACCTGCACAGAGAGCAGTGAACTAAGCCGAGCTGGGAGCCTGTTCAGACAGGATCGGTAAGTAGACCTGGAATTTATCTGGTGGCATGGTGTTTGTTGATTCTTATGTGATCTTATGTGCTCTTCAAAAGTTTACAGGGGGATATTTTGAGTTGTATTTGTCTTAATCAAATAGCCTCTTGATTCTTGTCTTCAAACTATCGCCATTTTGAACAATAAAGTTATTATTGAAATACCTGAGACAATGTAATTTGGTTAATTTGCTCTGGTATTGGTTACTTCACAATCAAATAGTTTTCTGATGCAATTTTTGAAAATAGAGGTTTTCTTAGTAATGTTAATATGAAAAAGGTTTAATGTGAAACTCTGTGTGCAATGAGGAAACATTTATAGTTTCTGAATAAGTAAATGTATCAGGAACAATGCAGGAAACAGGTAAAAACAATGAGCAGTGTCTTTGTAATGAGCTAGAGGGAGAAAGCAGGTTACTAATGATGAATTAAAGATGCTTGCCTATGCAATCCATGCATCCTGTAGAAAGCAATAAAATGAATGACCTCAACAATAACAGTGTAAGGACAGAAACCACGAAGCAGTATGTTAACTGCCCATTGGAAATACATATAATATAGCCATGTTCCTCCTGTTTTGAAACTAAAATGCCTGACACAAATTCAAATGTCACATTCAAATCATTTGTTTCCACAAATGTGCACATGCCTAAGGAGTTGCATATAAGAAATAATTAAATAAGCCTGCTAGTAATTAAGACTTCCACATGTTCCCTGGTTCCTCTGTGGTTTTGAAGTGTCCGTCCCCAAAGCAATGAACAGAAGTGCAATACCTGTTTTAAAGTGTTCCATGCTTGAGTGAATGCACTGCTTGCTGTGTTGCCATGGGATTTAACTCTTAGGAACAGGGCATAAAACAGCACAACAACTGAGCTTATAACCCATATATTTATTAGAAGTCCCTTTACTTTTTTCACAAATATATTTTAATAATGAGCACTACAATTTATTTGAAAATTGGACCTCAGCTCTTAATCCTAAGGTGTTTTCTAGCCAGTAAGGGGTTTTGAACATTAAAATTAATTCTCTGGTTGCATCTACTATAAATCAAAGCCAAATTATTTTTATCACAGAGATAATTATAGTGAGGTCTCATTATTGATACATGTTATAATACAAATATGTCATACCTAGTAATATGTAAATAGGTTATTTATATTGATATTTTCTATGATAATTGATAAATTATAGATTAGATTTCTAATTGTTTTTCTAACATGCATGATGCTTAGAAATCTTCCAAATGTAACCATTGATCAGAATGTATCTGAAATTACCTCACGGCAGATATATTTTCTCTGAATATATATCTTTAGTTGTCTGCAACAGACATTTCCTATAAGGAGATAAAAGATCACAGCATTAACATTGTCTGCTTTTATTTTTCATCTCTAATTGTTAATGTTTGAATCTTAGCAAATTCATTGTGGTTGGTTATGTTTATCTTATTATTTAACAAAGAAGTAGTAAATTAGATTATTGTGATTAGCCTCAGATGGATTATTTAATGAATCTTTGGCAAATATCTGAATAAGTGTGTGCATGGACAGTTTTTCTATCAGAGCAAAAAAAATAGTTTGAGCAATACTTTCATGTCCAATGATTTCTTTTTCATCGCCATGGATCTCTCTACCTTCATGTTACTATATACACTGAGAAAACACATTGCAGTGTGCCAGCCTGTTCCTCCCACCTGTGTTCATTCCTTCTTTGAACAGAGCATCTATAACAGCAACATTTCCTCTTGCAGTTTCATATTAGCTACACAAGATCTGTAGGATTTGAAAGAATCACAAACACAAGCTAAGTATCTCCAGAAAGGAAAGGGGTGGTGGAAAGTTAGGGAGAAGGCAATCCATTTTTGTATGTCACACCTAAGGATAGGTCAAGGATGAATATTAGCTAGAAAACACAACTCTGTCATAACACAATGGAAATATATAAGTCCCGGGGATTTATGTGTTATAGATGACCAGGTAACTTGATGAAGATCTTCTTGAAGAAATTCACTCTTACACATTTGCTTCTATGTGAATTGCAGAATATTTTGGCTATCATTAAGCCTTCTTTAAGAAACAACCGATATGAGTTCATGGTGCTTGTTATGAATCTTTGCTTTCAACAAAGTTTTACCCCAGGACAAAGTTGCTTTCTATTTTGCATAATTTTTAAATGCTTAGGGGTATTTTGAACAACATATTGCTGTGGACCTTGTCTAATACCAGTTCTGTCACAAAACTTGGATAAAAGGTGGAGTAAAAATGTGTATTTTGTATACTTCCACAGTTGAATATCACTGCCCTAAGACAAGACCAGAAGCATCCTCTTCACATCTCGAGATCTCAGTTCATCTCTACAGGGATATGCATCACCAGCTCAAAACACATAACTCCTAATGTCCACAATTCATGTTCCACCCAACTCATATCTGTCTTTGAAATACTAAAGCTCATGATCTTATATTGAGTCAAAAGAGGAGAACCCAGGGAATAATTAAAACATCACAACTACATAAAAGAGTTGAACATATATAATTTAGAACCAACCCAGGGGTTGATGTGAGTCCCAGGCTGAACTTAGACCCAGGAAGAGACCCCACCCCAATTTCAGCCCCCAGGATACTCTGTGTATACCTGCACCTAGACCCGGAATTAGCAGAAAGCCCCATCATCACTTTGTTCCCCAACACCATTTTCCTCTGGTCTGTCCCCTCAATAGTCCCTTGGCCAACTCCATCCTTGGGATTCAAGACAAGTAGAGTAAAAACATATCAAAAAACAACCATCCTCAGAACTTTTAATGCCTAGGTCTAATCACAAATATACAGTATGGTGAGTTAAGACAAAAACACACACCATCACCAATCCCAAAGTAATATAACCCCATGGATAATACCTTAGATGAAATTCAAGACACAGAATTTTAAAAGAGCCATTATAAACCTGTGCATGTGTAGTCATTGAGTTTAACACCTTCAAAGAAAATATAAATACAGATACACATGAACTTAGAGGTGAGAAATAAATTATTGAAGTCTAAGAAAGCACAAATATCTGAATGAAACAGTGGAGATAATTCAGGATATGAAAATCAATAAAATAAAAAGAAGGAAATACAAAAGAAAAACCAAATTGAAATGAAAAGCTAAGTAAGTCTAATAAATACTCAATGAAAACCTCAAATGAGTCACAAAATGGATCACACAGAAAACAGCATATCAAGATTTGAGAGCAAAACAGAGACGTTGTATCATCCTCTAAAAGAAAATTATAAATTGGGGGGAGCTAAGAAATAGAACATGAAGGATCTTTTGGGACAAAACATACAAAAATACAAAATCTATACATTATGGGCATAGGAGAATTCCAGACCAAAGGTATAGTTAATATTTTCAGGAAAATCAGAAGAAAATTTCCCAGTTCTAGAGAAGAGATACCATTCATCTTGAAGCATATGAAATCAGAAAAGACACTCTACATGATGAATTGAGGATAAAATAGTAAAAATAAATAATAAAGAAGGGATAGTGAGAGTTGCTAGAGAGAGGGGCCAAACCATAAACAAAATAGATTTGGCAGGATAAAACCCAATAATTTGATGAAACTTCTAAGGCCAGAAGAAATTGGAAAGATGCATTCTAAGTTCTAAAGAACAAATATGCCAACCCAGATTATTCTATTCACCAAATCTATTGGAGGAGAAATAAAACTTTCCATGATAAAAACAGACTAATGGAACTGAGCTCTATAAACAGGAAAAAATAATAAACCAAAAAGAAAGAATAAATACACCAAGAGGACAAAGGGGAAAAATAAATAAACACTAGGACTGTTAATCCAAAGAATCTAAGAAAACAGCACAAAATCAACTAACAACATGAATGAAAATACATTTTAGAATAATAAGTCTGAATGTTCATGGTATAAGCACCCTGGTAAAAAGACAGAAGGATTGACAGATTGGATTAGAAAACAGAATCTTGCTTTTTGCTGTCTCTAAGAAACATGCTTCTCCATCAGGCATAGATGCTACCTTAGGGAAACAAGATAGAAAATGGCATTCCTAGCAAATAGATATAATAAACAAACAGGCATAGCTATCCTAGTATCTACCAAAGTAGAATTCAAACCAAAACCAGGAAACGGGATAAAAACAGTTGCTTCATACTCATCAAGGACTAAGTTCATCAAAAAGTTTGTATGATTCTAAACAAACATGCACTAAACACCAGCATGCCCAGTTTCATAAAATAAAATACTGCTGGTTGTAAAGCCACAAATACAAGCCATTAGCAGTAGGAAACTCCAGATACCAAATCTAACCAACCGACAGGTAATATGGTGAAAAATAAACAAATGCTGGAGTTACTGAAATCATAAATAAAATGGACTTAATGAATATCAATAAAGCATTCCTCTCAAACACCAAAGAATACACATGTTCCTCAGGAGCTCATAGAAGTTGCTCTAAATACATCACATACCAAGACAAAAAGCAAGACTCAACCAGTATCAGAGAACGAAATAATATGATGTATTTCATCTGACAACAATGGGATAATGCTAGATATCAATGACAAGAGAAACTACAGAAAGTGTACAAACTCATGACATATGAACAATATACATTAAGTGACGAATGTGTCACAACAACTAAGAAGGAAAAATTTTAAATCCTAGAATTGACTGAAGATTAATATGTGTAATGCAGTGTTGCTCTCTGTTACCTATCTACTTCTCCTTTCTGACTATTAAGTGAGCCATCTTCTGTAGGTAAACTATGTCGATGTCAATTTCTGTACGTAATCAAGTAGGATCAATGAGGCATACTGGAGACTGAAAACAAAAGTCTACCATACTCTAAATAACTGTGTGCATCAGGAAAGTGTGTGCTGGTATACACTGATGCGATCTCTCACCCCCCTCCCAATTACATTGGTTTGCATAAATGACAGCTATGTTGTTTTCTCTCTACCTAACTTTCTCTGCTTCTATTTAATTTACTGATTTTTTTGTTCTTTTATCTTCCTTCCTTTTATATATGCTAAGCATTTTTATGCCATGTATCTTGATCCCATTCGTTTCCTTGCCCTATTGCATCTGCCCTCCACCCATGTACCCTCCACAATAAAAAAATTAAGAAAAAAGGGGGATTAAAAAATCTCATCGTGTAAGCTGCAGTGTCACACAGTGAGTCACAAAATAAACCCAGTTGTCCATGTAGCTTTTCTTGCAAGTGTTCATTGCAAAGAATCATTGATCTGGTCCAAGGCCTCTGGTTTCTACTACACTTATCTAGGACTCTTCTGGCTATACTGCTGCTGCTCTGTGTTGTGGCTTTGGTTTGCTGGCTAGGTCCATTCAGATGCTCCAGCAGATCATGGATAGGGTGGGTGTTGGGGTGGGCCAAGTCATAACCCTGGCTCTAGGCCTGTGAAGCTGTGGGGTTGTTCATTCTATCAGTTCTCCCCTGTCCTAACCCCCAGGGTGAGCTCTCCATGATGCTTTTTTCTTAATTGAGAAAGAAATCCAGCATTCTCTGAGTATGACCAGACATTTCCTCATAGTTATCTTTATATTTACACAAAGATTCTTAGTTACCCCTTTGTATTGCTAAGAATTTGTACTTCAAGAGTCCCTAATAAATTGCCACAAACAACATAAAATACCTTGGGGTAACGCTAACCAAACAAGTGAAAGACCTGTATCGTAAGAACTTTGAATCTTTAAAGAAAGAACTTAAAGAAGCCCTCAGAAAATGGAAAGATCTCCCATGCTCTTGGATAGGTAGGATCAATGTAGTAAAAATGGCAATCCTGCCAAAAGCAATCTACAGATTCAATGCAATCCCCATTAAAATCCCAGCACAATTCTTCACAGACCTTGAAAGAACAATAATCAATTTTGTATGGAAAAACAAAAGACCCAGGATAGCCAAAACAACCCTGTTCAACAAGGCAACGTCCGGAGGCATCACCATCCCTGACCTCAAGCTCTATTATAGAGCTATAGTCCTGAAAACAGCTTGGTATTGGCACAAAAAAAGACAGGTAGACCAATGGAATCGAATTGAAAATCCGGGTATTAACCCACACACGTACAAACATCTGATCTTTGACAAAGAAGCTAAAAATATACAATGGAATAAAGAAAGCATCTTCAACAAATGGTGCTAGCATAACTGGAGACTGGCATGTAGAAGAATGCGCATCAATCCATGTTTATCGCCATGCACAAAACTTAAGTCCAAATGGATCAAAGACCTCAACATAAATCCAGCCACACTGAACCTCTTAGAAGAGAAAGTGGGTGGTACCCTTGAACGAATTGGTACAGGAGACAGCTTCCTGAACATAACACCAGTAGCACAGACAGTGAGATCAACAATTAATAAATGGGACCTACTGAAACTGAGAAGCTTCTGTAAGGCAAAGGACACAGTCAGCAAGACAAAAAGGCAGCCCACAGAATGGGAAAAATATTCACTAATCCCACATCTGACAGAGGGTTGATCTCCAAAATTTACAAAGAACTCAAGAAGCAAGTCTCCAAAACAGCAAAGGACCCAATTAAAAAGTGGGCTGCAGAACTAAATAGAGAGTTTTCAATAGAGGAGTCTAAAATGGCTGAGAGGCACTTGAGAAAGTGCTCACCTTAGCCATCAGGGAAATGCAAATCAAAACAACTCTGAGATACCATCTCACTCCTGTCAGAATGGCTAAAATCAAAAACACCAATGACAATTTATGCTGGAGAGGAAGTGGTGAAAGGGGAACACTCCTCCATTGCTGGTGGGAGTGCCAACTGGTTCAGCCACTTTGGAAATCAGTATGGAGATTCCTCAGAAAAATGGGAATAAACCTACCACAAGACCCAGCAACTCCACTCTTAGGCATATATCCAAAAGATGCCCATTCATACAACAAAGATGTCTGCTCCACTATGTTCATAGCAGCTTTATTTGTAATAGTCAGAACTTGGAAGCAACCTAGATGTCCCTCACCCGAAGAGTGGATAGAGAAAATGTGGTACATCTACACAATGGAGTACTATTCAGCAGAAAAAAATAATGGAATCATGAGATTCACAGGCAAATGGATGACACTAGAAGAAACCATCCTGAGTGAGGTAACCCAGTCAAAAAAGAGAAACATGGCATGTACTCTCTCATATATGGATTTTAGACATGGATCTGGGGAGTGCCAGCCTACAATCCTATGGCCAGAGAGTCTGGGAAACAGAAACTTCATTTAGTGGCTGATCGAAGAAGAGGCAGACTCCCTTGGTTAAGTACTGAGCTGAACTCAAGAAAGCCAGTAACAGAGAGGGAGGACTGGTGATCAAAGGGATTAAGACTGGGCTGGTTTAACCCCCAGAAACAGCTGACTAGACAAAGGTTAACTCTTGAAACCCAGGCATCAGCCTGGGAATCCAGCATGGGACTGATCAATACCCCCTGAAGTTGGGTGTCAGTCAGGAGGCCTAGGGAATCTATTGAGCCTTGGGCAGCAGATCAGTACCCATCCCAAGTATACACACGGACTTTGGACTCCCATAGAACAATGTGAGGTGCACTCTCACCCTGAACACTTGGGGAAGGGTCTAGGCCCTGCCCTATATGAAATGACAGACTATGGACACCCCCCATGGAGGGCCTCACCCTCCCTGGGGGAATGAGGAGATAATGGGGGGGACTGGGGGGGTACGGGAGGAGGGGAGGGAATGGAAGAGGGACCTGGAACTGACTTGTGAAGCAACCTCGTTTCTTATCTAAATTTAAACTGGAAAATAAAAAAAATAAAAAATAATAAAAAAAAGAGTCCCTAATAACTGACGTTTTTGTGGGTTGGTGGCTTAGGTAGGGAGAGGTAGATTATGGTTGTGAATCTCTATCTCTCTGTCCTTAATTTAAAAATACCTTAGGGGTCTTTTCTTTCTTTCTAGTATATTCTGGAATATGTCTGCCGTCAATAACCTCTTTTCTAGAAGCACTTCTGCTTTTCTTTCAGTACATGGCTTTTTATAATTTCAATCTATACTCAGAGCTAACCTGCTGTGATGGAGGGGGTTGCTACTTTGTTCTGGGTTTGAGTGAGAAAAACAACCTCCATCTCAAGTCTAAGTGGATGCACAGTTGAAGCCATGGGTCCTGAACATCATAGGGCCTGAAATAAAAAGATCTCTGTTTTTGATGCTTTCATACCTACTTTTATGTTACCACAAATAACATGTGTAAATCACATTGTACACTCCTCACCATGTTTATTCATCTATTTAATAAGTAATACTTTCCTACACAAAATTTCTTTTTGTGTTAGCATATTTCTAATGAGATGGAAAGTCTGGTTAAAGTTGGAATGAGGCAAGATCTCCTGAGCAGATTAGGAGCATGGGGAGAGAAAGGGAGCCAGAAAAAGAGAGAGGGGGAGAAGAGGAGGGGAGAGGAGGACATGGGGGAGCAGGAAGGTTGAGTTGGGAGAAGAATAGAGGAGAGAAGGATGAGCGATACCATAATAGAGGGAGTCATTCTAGGTTTGAGGGGAGATCTGGCACTAGCGAGATTTCCAGAGATCTATAAGGATGACACCAAATGGCAAACTAAGAAATAGTGGAGAGACTACCTTAAATTCCCCACCCTGATAATGATTTTGACTACTACCTTATATGCCATCCTAGAACCTCCATCCAGTGACAGACGGAAGCAGAGGCAGACACCCACAGCTACACACTGAACTAAACTCCTGGAATCCAGTGACAGAGAGGGCGGAGTGAAGAGCAAAGGGGTGCAGCCTGGGCTGGTGAAACCCAGAGAAACAGCTGACCTGAACAAGGGGAAATCTTGGACCCCAGACTGATGGCCGAGAGGCCATCATAGGACTGATCCAGATCCCCTGAATGTGAGTGTCAGTGAAGCGACCTAGGCAATCTATGGGGCTTTGGGTTGTAGATCAGTATTTAACCCTGACACACAATGGACTTTGAGTGCCCATCCCACAATGAGGGATGCCCTCTCAATGGGGACTCTTGGGGAAGGGCCTCGGCCATCCCAGAACGAAATGACAGACTCTAGAGATCCCCCATGGAAAACCTTACCCTCCCCGGGGAATGGAGTGGGGATGGTTGGGGGGGGCTGGGAGGTAGCAAGTGTGGAGGGGACGGAGAGGGAGCTGGGATTGACATGGGAAGCAAGCTTGTTTCTAACTTAAATATACAATAAAAAAGTGTTTTAAAAATATAATAGAATGCCAAGCAGTGGTGGCATACACCTTTAATCCCAGCACTTGGGAGGCAGAGGCAGACAGATTTCTGTGAATCTGAGGCCAGCCTGGTCTACAAAGAAAGTTCCTGGACAGGCTCCAAAGCTACACAGAGAAACCCTGTCTCGAAAAAGAAAAAAACAAAATAGAATGGTTGATTTTCAGAAAATGTTTGTGAATTTTAATATAGAACCTATAAAATATAGACTCATTGCATGCAAAGTAGTATCTAACTATTCTGTACCCTATTTCTTCTAGGACTGTTTTGTCTGGTGGTTTGAAACTCATACAATAACCCATCTAAATAAAGAACTCCAAGTCTTAGGTATTATGTATAAAATGCATAAGATTTTTAAATATTTACATTATGAAATCTAATCTATCTTGATTAATAAAGATTCTACATGTATTAATATTCTGGACTAATTTAGAAAATTGACAAAACAATGACAATACTAATCAAGTAAAGATACAATAGATACAATTAAACAGTGTAAGCAATAAAGAGGACTTCATTCATATAAAATGAGTAGTTCGAAAATCCTTTAATAGAAGCAAGAGCAAATTTATATCAATTGTAAATTTGGATTAATTTGCAGTTATAATTATTATATATTATAAAATATTATAATTATAAAAACAGTCACAAGAAGAAATAGAACACTTGACTTCACCCAAAGCCAGTGATTTACTAAAGATACCATCTTTTTGGATTTCTGTTTAACACAAGGCAGTCAAAGAGTAAAAAGATGATTGCAGAAAAAGATAATGAAGAGGCAAGCTGCTAAATTAAAGACACAGACATAAGTAAATAAAAAGAATTCAAACTCAGAATACACATGTTTTTTTTCTACCTGTGATTATTGGATGGAAAAAGAAAAATTTCCAGTGGTAAAATATGCTAAATACTTGGACAAGAATTTCAGATCAAGTTAATAATTAAATGGTAATAAATGATTTAAAAATACTTTACTAGCTATAAGAAAAATAATAGAGTACTGCCTAGAAGACAAAGTGCTGCTATTGACTAAGATGGCTAAAATTAAAAGACTGTTAATGAAAACATTAAGAAAGGTGAAAATAACCAGGACTCATACATTTCTGGTAGGTTCAGGAACCCATGGAGAACCAGCAGTATCCCATAGGCACTTCCTAACCCTCAAAATTCCATGCATAGGCATGTAATAAAATGTGTGCCTACACATAAAGTACTAAAAGAAAGTCCACAGAGTATTTATGTTAATAACAAAAAAGATATTGCACTATTTCAAATAGCATTAACAATAAAAGGATAACTAATTGAAAACTATTTGCATAAGGGGAATGATGAATTATTGTTTATGCAGTAGCATAATTGATTGTCATAAACATAATATGCAAAAGAAGTCAAACAAAATTATATTTAAGGTGAATGTGTATTTAGTTTTATATTTCTTTAACTATTTGAGGGAGAACAGAAAAACATCAGGTCAAAAATATGCAAAACACTGTACAAGAAATTCAGAAGAATGTATGTATTGATATGTCTGTGTAGCTGTGGTCTCAGTTATATCAAGTGTAGAAATAACCCACAAAACTTTAAGGACAATTCTGTTCCGTGTTAACCACTCACCGATCCAGGCTGTGTGTGTGCAACAGGCCATGTTCTCTGGAACTCTGTGTAAGCTCTCTGGACTTATTTGAAGCAAACCTTCCGGCTGGCAATAAAGAGAACCCTGTCAGTCACTCTCACAGGTGGCAGTTAACTTTGGAAACAAACAAGAGGCCTAAACTAAAAAGGTTGACTAATGATATAAATTATAGTCCTTCCATAGCTAGTCATGCAGAAGAACCCGCCTTCATTTCAGACTGTCACTTAGCGGTCTCCTCTTCCCTGAAGAGTTGGAAGAAATCAGGACAGCAATACTCTTTGGAGCAGAGAGAATGTGAGTTGTGTAATGCCAAGAATACTATTTGTGGTTCCTTTGGAGTTACACATACATCTGTTATAATTCTGGGTAAAATATTGAGAGTTGCTTTATTTTTTAGCGTGTAATTCACTTTCATAAGGACAAAATTGCTGTAGCATATAAAAAAAACTAAGAACAAAACAGTGAGCTACAATGGAAGGAACAAAACATCATCCTCCTCAAAAGTGCATTAGCTGAAGATGATTCACAGAGAGTTGCAGTAACTCTTAGAGAACAGATAAAAGCAACATTCCTAACCTTGTCCAAGAGAACACAAATGTGGGGAATGGCCTCAACTCATTGTTTTTTAGTTTGACACAACCTTGACTACGAAACCAGATTGCATGAGAAAAAAATTATTATAAGCCAATGTTATACTGAACGTCTTCTAAATACTGTCTAGAAATCTAAAGTTGGCACAAAAAGTAGCAAACAAGTAAAACAGAGATGTTTAAAAATATCTTATACAGTAAATAAAAGTCTCCTAGCCCAAGCCATGCATCCCATAGAAGGTCTCCATGTCAACCCATAGAATTCAAGTATTCAGGCTAGATTTGCAGAAATTTCTGGAGGGGCATGTAGGGGGAAGAGAGGAAGAAGAAGAGAGAGAGGGTGGAGGAGAGATTTAAAATACCAGATTAACCTTTCTTCTAAAAGTCAACAAAGATGAAGAGCTCAGAAAAGAGCAGATGAAGGAACTTCGAGTTGGCTTCATCAAAGTCAAGAATGGCAGGGTTCCTGCAGGGGTCTTGTGGGCTGAAATAGAGGACAAGACAGTGAGAAGAAGGTCCTGCTTAGCTGCAATCTTTCACTTTGCTCAGGTTTGCTGTCATCATTTCAGAGTTGATTTGGCATTGGATTTCTCTCATCTGTAGTCAGAACATATATTCAAGTCAGATTCAGGGTATTTTAAAGACTCCCCATCAATTAAAAATCTTCCTGCTGCCCGTTAAGGCAGTCAGTGCCATCTGCAGCCCACTCCTTGGTTTTCTGATAACTCATACAGATTTATTCCCTTGAGCTAGTATCTTAATTCCCCACACAGGAAGCCCCTGTAATTCTTCTTGTATAGTGCTTTTAGACTGTCTCCCCTTCCACATGCCCCGTCTCTTCCCAGAGGCTTACTTTGTTAGCATTCAGGCATCTGTACTGGCCTGTCCTTGGGGGTTCTGACAGGATAAGTCCTCAGCTGCAGCCACTAATAGCACCGTGCATATTTATGATGGTTCCTTTAAAAGTGCTCCTCCAACCTCCCAGATTTCTCTTTTTCATTCTCTCCCTCTGTCTGTTCCCTCCCTTTCTCTTTTCTCTCTCTTCCCCCTTTCTTCTCTCTTGCTGCTCCCATGCTCAGATGACAGTCTCCCCTTTCCCATTTTGATGACCCTTTCCCTAACTAAAAAACAAACAAACAACAACAACAAAACCTTTGCTTGAACCCTGTCCCATGGCTTCTTACTCTCCCACTGCTTTTCTTAAATTACAACATTGGTTCCCTGACCAGGAAGGCTCTCCTGGCATCTCCTCCTGCCAGCAGGCTGCTTTGAGACATGCCAGGACCCTGGAACTCGGTTCACATATGACAGCCTCGCTTCTCCAAATCGCTGAGTCCTTCCATTCAAAATCGTCATGATTGGTGAGCTACTCCACCTTCCCCACCTTAGGCCATTCCCATGAGTGAGGACTCCTCTCATCTCTCAAGCATGGTTTCTCGCCTTTTGGCCTAGTTAATGGCATCAGGCAATCAGGGCTCTCTCGGGCTCTGAGTCTTTGGTCCCACCCACCCTTTACATGACGACTTGGTGGGCTGTGCCAGTCTCGGACCATCTGGTCCTTCGGATCATGCCCCTTGATTGAAAAATAACCAAAGTGGCTTTCTTGCTCCATCCTTGCCTGATAAAAGTCAATGGATCTTGTTCTGTCTCACTCATGTGGAATAAGCCTACACTTCATGCTGGGGTCCTAGCCCCCTGCTGCACTTTCAATAGATCTACTCTCTTCCACCTGTAATGATTCTAGTTTTTCATTCGCTGATGGCTTTGCTTTCCATTCAATACCAACAACTGGGTCTCAGGTGGAGTTATGTGCTTCTGAGCCTTCCCCTGGATGTAAGGCTTCCTTTCTCCAGTACAGACCTTTCCTCGCCTTCTGGCTTTTCTCCAAGTCTTGGTACCAGGCGACTGTGTCTCTCTGAGATCAGAGCCCTTGGCCCCCACCCTTTGAGTGGCAACTCACTGGGTGGCCTGTGCCTGTCACAAAATCGACCCTCTCTGAATTCCTGGGATGCTTGGAATTGTAGATCTTTGGGTCTTACTTCTCTGCCTCACTCATGGGACCTGAGTCATCTATTGCTCCTTGTTCCCATTGGGACGTTTTTTTCGAGACCCACTGGCCATTCTTTATCAGCTGTTGTTGCAGGCCTACCAGCTGTTGGCCACAGAGCTGGAGGCACAAGGCTACCAGACATGTCCAGGTGATGTTGTGCTGATGGGAAACGATCAGGAGCTTTAAGCCCCAGGGAGTCGATTTGGATCCACCAAGAACAGCATTTTTCCAGATCCGGGAGGCACCTGGATAATGAAATGAAACAGCCAGCTACTCCAGGATATGTCTAGTACCCCAGCTTTCCCAGGTCCCCCAAAGATGAATGATGCCCCCCAGATCAGCAGGAAGTAGTCTTGAGAACACAGTGTCATCATCCCACCTCACATGCTACGCCTTTATAACACCTCATAATTTTTTATTGAATAAAAAGGGAGGAATGTTAGTATTCAGGCATCTGTCCTGGCAGGTCCTTGGGGTTCTGACAGGATATGCTCTCATCTACAGCCACTAAAAATACCTCCTGGTCATATTCACTATGTTCTCTATTAAAATGACCCTGCTTACCTTCCATCTTTCTCTCTCTCTCTCTCTTGTTCTCCCTCTGTCTGTTCCCCACTCTTCCCTTCTCTGTCTTCCTCTCTTACCTCTCTCTCCCCAAGTTTTGAGAATTCAACGCCCTCTTTCCCTACTGTTGATATTGCAGGAGAGTTTACACCTGTTAGTGTTAGTTTTCAATTATTTTAGGATTGGGATTAGAAGGAGGTGTTCAGACTTGGGTATCTCTTTCAGATAAGCTTAGGTTTAGACGGGATAGATGTTTGAGATATTTTGTTCATTGACACAAGTTAGTTTTGTTTTACGCTTAAATATCTCTTTAGATGAAAAGGGGAATTGTAGGAATAGACATTAGGATTGTGCTAAAGTGGGTATGATTAGCAGTGCAGTTCACTGCCTTTTATTACTGCATCTGCATGCGCCTCTAGCCACGCCTATAATGGGCATGGCTAGAGGCAGAGTCCTAATGTCTCTTATGTCTTACTAAATGTTAATGGACAAAATATTGTAACTATAGTTCTTACTTGATGTATTGTAACTATAGTTCTTACTTGATAACTGTTCTGTTATATATAATTTGACTATGTTAAAGTTTAAACCTTTCTTTTATTTTAGACAGAAAAGAGGAGATATTGGGAGATGTCATTCTGTAAATATGTGTCTGATTGGTTTGAATAAAGCACTGTTGGCCAATATGGAAGCAAGATAGGTAGGACTAGGAGTCGAGGAGGATTCTGGTAAAGAGAGATACAGGCAGACACAATGTAGGCCGCCAGAGGAGTAAGAGGTCTAGACCCTTTTCTCTGGTAAGAGAAATACTTAGATTAACAATTATGGGTTAAATACTTAAGTGAGAGCTAGCCAGTAAGAAACCAAGCAAATGGCCAACAGCTTCATAATTAATACAGCATCTTGTGTGTTATTTGGGGGCTGAAAGCCGCTACAGGACCCAGGCTGGATCCCACAACACTCCCCTCTTTCCTTTCTCCTCTCTCCTATTGTCTCCAGAGGCTAGTCTCTCCCCTTTCCTTTCCATTTTTTATGATCCCTATCCCTAATAAAAATCCCTCTGCTTGAACCATGTGGCATGGCATCTTTCCTGCACTGCTTTTCCTAAATTACAACAAATAGTACCACTACCTATGAAATTATGGGGGCCAATTACATTCAAACTATCACACCAATATTTTATCAATTTAGAGTGCCATTAATTTTTTCTCAATTGTTAAAAATTTCTGGGGTATTTTATATAATAAAATTCTACACAAAATCTTGCATTTAGTACTACTTACTATACCTAAGTTTATGAATTAAAGTAGATTCCTAGTTCCATACATCTCCTTGGCTAACGTAAATACTTTTGCAGCCTGATGAATATAATGCCTTGAACATAATTCTCTATGGCTACTAAAGAGTTGATGTGCATTTCTGAACACTGAGCACTTCCTATCCCTCTGTTAGTTCATCAAGGCATGTGTTAGACACAGACATTTAAGTTAACACACTGTCAAACTGCCTTAATCCTAAGTCACTGATTACAATGGACCTTATCTACTCTTACACTGGTTAAGTATTATTTTAAAAGACTTGTAAGCAAGGGGAAATGCATATACTATCTATAAAAGGGTCTCTGTCCTTTACTTCTAGCTGTCAGTTTAGAAGGAGCATAGTAGATATGAACACAGTATCTCTGGTTCGTAATAATATTCTTATTTGAAAAGATAAGGCTGGCTTACACATCTAAACTGCACACAGGTATCTCATTAGCCCTTCTAATACCACAACCCAAGACAACTTGGCATGGTCTTCTGAATAAAGAACACATATTATTCCTTTAATGAGCTCTTTATCTTCCAGCAGAGGCAATGTTTGGAATCTCACTGCATAATCCTTCAGAAGGAGGTGAGGCATTAAATGTTCTGTTCCATGTTTATTAACTTCTAAGGCATGCACTAAAAGAACAGACTGACCTGTTAAATAGTCTTTTTTTAAAAAATCCATTTGGCTTCCTTATACCCTAATTAGGTCAATTCTCTGATGGTAGAAAACTTAAAAATACTTGCTCACCTTCCTCCATCTACATCTATTATTTTTAGAAAAGATTATCCAAATTTCTCATTGAGAGCACTCATGACTTTAGGGTCAAGAAACAAAAGAAGAAAGGAGAGTAACATTTCTTTTATTGAAAATTACCTTTCAAAATTACAAAATAGTACTTCTAACATAAACACTTCTTGTGGGTCAGATTTCTCATTGATAATATAAGATGTGAGACATAAACAGCTTAATAGGAGGAATGATCTATCTTGCTCATGGCCCCATATACTTGAGCAGGGAATCACATTGTGGAATTGCAGAAGTCTTGGGAAGGAGTCTGTTTACCTCACAGTAGAAAATAAGCAGAAAAGAAAGCAGAATCCAATTATACCTTTCAAAGCTATGCCCTAGTCACCTGTTTCTCTATCTTGACCTATCATCCTAACATTTCTTCAACCTTCTAAAACTGCCCCATTACCTGGGGATCAACCAATCAACACCTGAGCCTGTGGGGACAAACACAAAGATGTCTACCTTTGAGTCAGACCCTGCTTTCTTGGCAGATCATCTGTTTACAGTTCTTTCACAACTTCTGCAACTCTGCTCCTCTTCATTCCCTCCCTCCCTAAGGAGACCCATCCCATCTGCCCCACACATTCTGTTTAAGTGTTTTGCCTACATGGATGTATATGCACAATACGTGTATAGTACCTTCAGAGGTGTGATGCCTGCAGATGTGAGAAGAGGGTGTCAGACACCCCAGACCTGGAGCTACAGTTAGTTGTGAGTGGGTGCTTGGAGATATGCTCTTAAACACTGAGACATCTCCTCAGTTCCTCATGAGAATGTTTGATCACTGTGCTATTTCATATCTTTCATACTCTGTACTCTGTCTTCCCTTTGTGTTATCTTAACCTACCCAAAGACATATACAGTGACACAAAGATGTCACCCAAATGGCTCCCTCAAGGAAGAAAATGATGTCCTAGCAGCTTGAAATACTGTTCATAGACAACATAAACTGTTACCCTTTTCTGGAAATGCCTCAGGGCCAGGATATAAAATTTGTCCAAAATCACATCCTTTTTACAGAAGCGAACAGCCAATGGCTGATTGAAGTGAAGATTGATAGCATTCATGGGCCTATGAGCTCAGATGAGCCTGTATTACAGCCTGATTTCTTGCTAGGGTAAATGCCATTTCTCTTCCATCCTTCCACAGATATGTGTTTTGATGGCTTTCCACAATCAACACTCTACCACTATACTGCCTCTGACACTGTTTCAGTTATTCCTTTTCATGGTTTCTGTTTAAATGTTATTTCTTAGAGGAAGTCATAGTCACACACTTTGGAGGCTCTGACCACAGAAGCATATCATCTTATACTCCTGGATGCTGAGAGTTTGAAATCTCTTGGAAGCAGTCCTGAAGAAGACATGCGTAGGGAACATTTCAATAACATGGGACTCCACTTCCACTCCATGTAAAATAATATGAAGCTGTTGGCCAGGTAATGTTTTAGGGAAAATACCTTAATTATCATCTTATATATTTGCATGTGGGTATGCACCTGATTAAAATAAAATGTATTACTGGAAGGGACATGCACAATAAAGAAATACTTAACCTACCAATGAAAATAGGGAACCATTCCAACTTTAATGTCCTTAGCAACCAAACCCTCCTCTTGAACCCTATACAAGGGAGCTGAAAACAATAATGGAGGCCCTTGAGTATTTTTACTCTTAGGCCTATTCCACATGAAGTTGATTCTGGCCTGCTCTATAGATTTTCTTTTAATAGCATTCACTGGCTACTTTGTAGTCTATGTGGACTTATATTACAATTCCTTGAATAAGAGGCCAATAACCTGAAAGTATCCAATCCAAATTCCAACCCATAATCAGCCAATCTGGTGCTTAATGTTCTACAAGAGGGAGAACCGTTTGAGCTTCTCATAATTGCTGCTGTCTTTGGTTTTCCTATCTAAAAGATGCACCATGCTACCTCTGTCTCTATCTTCCCAGGGTCTGTTTTCCATGTGTCTGTCTCTTTATCCAAACTTTCCTCCCCTTCTACAGGGACCGCTGATGTTGGATTTAGGGCGAACTTTAACTTAGTAAAAGTTCCCTTAACTTAGTTCCATCTGCAAACAGCCCCATTATAAAAACATTCCCATTTCCAGGCTTCAGCAGTCAGGATTTCAAAAGATCCTTTAGAGAGAGACACTTCAGGCCATAAGATGTATTGTTGATGATTGTAGACAAGCTATAGCTGATATTTGTATAATTTCCATGAAATAAATGTTTTTCTGCCATTTAATCTTTTCCCCTAAACCTCACCACTAAATACAACATTGGTTTCCTGTCTCCTTTCTCATTAAGATGAAGGCACATAATTTCTACCATCAGAGGAATTTCTGCCAAGAATTGAATTGGAAATCATTGGTGCAAAGGAGCACACACCATGAGGAGTATATGATAGGACAAGGAGTCTAAGAATTGAAGAACTGTCAACTGTGTCTACAGCCCCAACAATGGCAGCCATGCTGTCTTCAGCTGACCACTCACATGCTGCTGTTTGTGAACCTTGGCAAGTTCGCAGACTCAGATTTAGAATGCAGGACTCTGACCCTACTAGCACATTCTATGGACTCTCTCCCATCTCTTATCTCTGATTTGCTCTTTATGACAAATTCAACCTTTTCAGGCTGGTTATCCTGCTGCAACTATCCCAATAGCAACCCCTGAACTTTGGGGACCCTAAGGAAAGGGCTCGATGCCTTCCCTAGTTCTAATTTTATAAATCCAGACAAAATCCTTTGGTAGGCTGTCCACTCCATGGATGAATCAGTGTTTCAGAAGCTGAACTATTGTAAGTTTGTTGTAACTACAGTGTCCAGGAAAGTAGAATATTCAAATATTATTGAGAATGCATGCCAGAACAGAGAATGGAAAGAGAATGTAGAGAACTAAGGAAAATTATGTAACATGACCTTGTCCCCTGGAAAGTCATATGAGCCAGAACTATTCCTTTCTGTGTTGACTACAGAGATGCTTTCAGATATTCCATTAGAAGGTTACCTGAGCTTACAGGTATCAACATATACTTATTTAAATTTTAATTCTAATCTCAGTATTCCCAAGACTGAATCTGGGGATCCAAGTATTAAGATGCTCCAGGCTACATTGTAAGACAATGTCTCAGATAAAGAAAATAATTTAAACTAAATAGATCATTTTACACATTAATTAGAAAGAAGCTTCAAGTGTTCACACGTTCTTTTATTACATACTACTCTAGTCTCAGTATCTTGAGGGTACAACTACTGAGGTATTTAATGACATTGGGCTTTAGTCTTAAATCACTAAATAAGTGCCTGTAACTAAATGACCAACTTGGAGCATGGCATTTGAGTATTGCAGGAGCAAATACTTAGGAAAGATTTATGTAATTTCACCAAATCAACTTTCATTATTCTCTTTGTATTGAGAGACAATAAAAAAATCAACATCTTTTAAAGAAAGCAATACCATCACCCAGGTGCCTCTGTCTACTTTTTTACACCTGTCTTCCAGTTCATCTCTGCTCTCCTGAAAGTACTCTGTATTGCCTCTTCCTTAAAGAAAAAAACAATGAAAACTCTTAGAAACAAAGACAATATGATCAAAGGCAATTTCCCAACTCCTATCAACCTCAGAATTGGATATGAAAGATAACAAAGAAATTCTTTAATTGAAAAAATATCATCATCATCATCTCATTTTCTTCCCCCATAACTTTCCTCCATTGAGCCTTATATATGAATCTCAGTGTAATGGAAAGCAGAACACTGTGAGGTGGGATGTCAATTCGGAAAAATACAGGCACAAGCATCCATTTGCCTTTCATATACAATCTCAATCTGTAATCCCCATAAAAATGTCATGACCAATAAGCTGACAAATGTAATTGGCCTGTGCACAGACATCGTTGGTTACTGCATCTGACAAAGAAAGCAAGGCTTCCTCCTAACCAATGGTTTTACGTCCCCTTGGCAGTAGCTGACAGCAAATGTAGAGGTCAATGATTAGTCTTGAGTTGAAGGCACTACTAATGGGAATTGACCCGTGAACTTTGGCAAGCCTAATGACACTGGGCACTGGTCACAATTGTTTTCAAAGAATCTCATAGCGGGAAGATAGCAAAACAAAGCAGAACAGCAAAACAGAACAAGACCAGCACACATATGGATACACAAAATAAAAAGGCTGATTAATTTAATGATATTGCTAAAAAGAAACAAACATGGAGGACCTGTGTGTGGATAGTTTATGATTCTGTGGTAATATATTTTATCTTTCAAATCTGATAATGGAGTTGTACAGGTTTGGAAAGTTATTGAAGTTATTGTTTCTGAAGCTTCTTTTTCAAAATCTGCAGAGGGCTTCAGGGTCCATCTTGCAAGAGTACCATCTGTTCTTTTTATCGTTTCTCTCTCCTAAAGACTATATTGCTTCACATGGAAGCATTGTCTGTCAGAGAGAATGTGCTGTAAAATGTTAATTTCTGAACTACTGCCCATGTTATTATGTAATTGTATTTCTAAAACAAATATACAACATAGAAATGATTTTACAAAGGAAACATCTCATCAAATTGCTATTTTGAGAGCATTAAAAAAAGGAAAAAAGCACACTACATTTGTTTTGTGTGATTTTTTTGTTTTGCAAATTTCAGGAGAAGATGAAAAACTTTCTTATCTACTTCATTATCTACATATTAACTTCTTACGAAAATCTTTCGATCTATAGACATAAAATAATTTTCATTCTTACATTAAGAAATACTCATTGTTTCATCCAGTAAGCTCACATGCATGTATCACACTTTTAATCCCTTCAGTAACATGATTTCTTTCTCATTCCTTGGAAGATGTCACCATATGTAAGCAAACAAATATCTGGAAACTGTTCTCATGTATGTATGTATGTATGTATGCTTTTTTGACCTTCACCATTTAGTATTCAACCCCAATTATTCTCTTTGAAGTTATAAATTGTGCATTGTTCATTATAACACAGATAGTGTTGTCTTTGTTCCTGTGTTACTTTGGTTTACTGATTTTACTAAGCAGTTCATGCTAAAACTATAGTTTTCATTCATTTTCGTATATTACTATGTCCAAATACCATAGGTAGAGTGTGAAGCCCATGAGAGCAAGTGGCTAGCTCCCTTGATCATTCCTGAATTCTTAATACTTAGCATAAAACCGACTCAATAAAGACTTGGAGAGTAAATCCAACTAAGGATGCAGATAAGCATTCGTTAGGTAATAACACTCCTGGAAGCCAAACTGTGCTAAGCTCTACAGGAGTTGGGCATGCTTGTGAGAGCATAGGTTGTAGGAAGCTCAGGTCAGATATGATGGAGATCAGTATGAGAAAATCAACTGAGGCAATTATCATTATCCAACTAAGGAATTTCATAAGTTGTTGATATCTGCACGTCCTGTTAGAAAAATTAGACTGTGTAAGACATATGAAGAGTCTTTCCCTTATATGAAAAACATCCCACCCCCAATTTACTCAGATATTCATTTTATAAATGTACTTGGATTGCTGTATGAAATCTAGCTTATGATATACTATGGACCTTCAGATATGAATCAGTACACAGGAAACAGGACGGGAGGAGGTATAGCACTAATGAGAAGAGAGTAACAAATTTGATATGGACTTAGGAGACAAAAGACAGCTGAATTTGGCAGTGTATCATGAACAAAGTAAACAATTCTGCAAACAACTTATATTTCTATCCCACACAACCACATGGGTGATAGGACTATTCAATGAAGGTGGAGACTAGTAGAAAACCAAGTTTGATGGGAAAAGGAATTTGTTTGATGATGTTGGAGTGTCACTGATTCTCTGGTTGGTGGCTTGGAACCATCAGTTGAGTACATAGATCTCGAGTCTGTGTTAAAAAGCCTAGTCTGTGTTAGACACTCAGATTTTGTAGTATCTTATGGAAACCACAGTGTCATGACTGAGCTGCAGAAGGGACACAGGAAAGAGCGTTGTAAAATCTCAACATTTAAATACTAGATCGCTGAAGGCATGCTGTCAAGGAGCTGAATGTCCTGCTAAGATTGCCAGGAACACAGCTACCATGAGTCATCAGCCAAACTAGGGTGGATTTTTTCAGTAGCATGGCTGCCCTTGAGTTGTTCTTGATCCTGTAAATGACCCTCTCAACCACACCCCTGCAAGTAACCCCAGCAACCTCACTGCTTCACTAAGCTAAACTTGAGAAGTATTGATTCTTGGTCTGGCATCAGTGCTCTATCTGTGGTGAGTAGACTTTTATTTGTAACTCCCAGGAAATGTCACACAACACTGGCATTAGATAAATAGAGGCATCTTTCAGAGATGGTCAAGATAGTTGAGAATTGAAGATCATAAAAACCAAGGAAAGAATTTATTTCAAGAAGCAAGCTGTCAGTCCCATACTTCTAATCTTGAGAAATCCACCTGGCTTGTAATTGGTCATTTGGATGTTGCAGTTATTGTTGTTACTGAGTTGTTTGAGAGATGGAGTAGCTAGTAGAGAAAGATGTTGTACCCTCTGTTTTTCCTGTGATCATGTAGCATTTGCTTCCTCTCTCTTCATTTAATTAGAAGTCTCCATAAAAATGACTTCTTTTCAATTTCCTTCTTTGACACCTCCCAGGGGAAGTTCTGATTCTCAGTAAATTCACCTAATTTACATGTTTACTACTATCTAATACTTTTGGAAACTCCCAGTCATACAGGGTATTGCCTTATTAGATTCACAGGTATTTGATGTATGGACTTTCCTAGGAATATATGAACATACATCAATTCACTGACAGCAAAGCAAAGAACTAATTATGCACAAGTCTGCTTTGGTGAATGAGTTTACAGTAGTTATATACTGGAACGTGGTTGACCCAAACATCTCTATCATTGAAAAGCCTACCCCAGAATAAAGTGTATCACTGGAGCTCCCTTTCCAACATGGTGGCAGCTCCATCAACAGGACTACCTCCTACTAATCAATTGTTTACTTACTATAAAATTTTTGAGAAGGAGCCCTAGGGAGCTTGCAACTTTGTCGGTTTCCTGAGAACTGCACATTGAATTCATTTCATAACTCTTTAGAGCACCCCTTCTTTCAAGAGTAAATATTTCAACTCAGAAGAAACAGCTACACAATAACAATTAATAACTGACCTTTAATGTTAAAAAACAATGTTTTCTTTTGCTTCATTCAAGTATCTATCCAATTTTCTACTACAATTAATTTAAATGCCAGAGTTGTATTCTAATCCCCCCAAAATGTCTCATTAAATCTCAGAACATAAATTCTGATTTAATTACAAAGAAAGCAACAACAGCAAAATGTATTGAAATCACCAAAGACCACAGTTTTCAACTTTCTACAAACAATTCAACAATTCTTAGGGACAGCATAAGATCTAGGGTCATTGGCTCGACTACTATTTGGAAATTTGCTTCAACAGCTGTATCTGAACTACTGCATCTGTGAGTTGGGCACAGTCTTAATGCGTAGCCTCAAAAAGAGTATATAGTTCAGTGAGTCTGAGCAGGTGTAACAGGAATCCAAATTCTTGGTTAACCACATATGCACTTTTCTCCCTTCATTTTGAATCAATGGGAAAGTCTCAGTGTAGCCTTGATCTCTAAATCCACTGTATCTTGCCTTTTCAGGCAACTTGATGAATTGTTTATTACCCATATCTGCTTTACTTTCATTCTCTGTTTGTTTCCTCATCATTTTCTGTCCCTCTCCTGCTGCTTCACCACACCCTGGAACTCCTTAGAAATAGGTAATATTAGTAATAGAAATAGATCCAGACTCCACATTAATAATACAAATAGCCATCAGAGATGGTGAAACTTGGAGTCTGATTAGCTCTATCTTGGGAGAAGCACTCAGAAGGTGTGGAGAGTTGGAGTCATGTAAGATGACTTAACCTGCTAAATTTTAACCAGTGCCAGTAAGTCATATAGCCACACTTCAGCCATGGGTAATCACGTTTTAGATAACATTGCTATTGGGAAAATATCCAGGACTTGAAGTACAGTGCAAGTTCTTGGGATGGAATTCTAGGTATGTGAGCTTTTCTTATGAATTCACTGATATATTTTTAAGGTTAATAGTAAGATAGAAAGAACATATTAACTTTCTTTGACTGCAGAATTTCTTCCATTTCTGCCCTTGCCATAAATCTTAATAGCCAATTTAGAAAAACAGTTATTTTCATGTATATCCATTGTATATCTGTATATATTCATGTACTTCTGTATGTAAATGTGTGTGTGTGTGTGTGTGTGTGTGTGCACATGCATCATATAAATGCCAGAGGTCAGCACTGAATGCCTTCTTACATTGCTCTTCACCTTAATTTTCAAGAGAGGGTCTCTCACGGAACCTGAGCCTCAATGATTTGGTTAGACTGGTTGGCCAACAATTCTCAGAGATCCCCCTGTGTTTATCTTCCCATCACCAGGACTAGAAGCATGTGATTTCAGGAGGCATTATACTACATGCATAATAGGATCTCAACTCAGGTCCTCATGCTTAGGCAGCAAGCTCTCTACTGGCATAGCCATTTTCCAGGCCATTTTCATACTTCTTCGTATATTACATGTGATGAGCAATAAGCTTCGTAGGTAATAAACATGCAAGTGGCTACTGAATTCATGCTGTGTAAACATGAATTGAGCTGCCATTATGCAAAATTAACCATAAATTTCTAGCATAGATGCTCAACATAAACACAATAAAATACCCTGAATGAATGTCACTATCTTCAGATGAAATCGGAATATCGCACGCACTTAGGTACCTGTGAATAAATGTTGTTAAATGTGTTTCTTTACACAGACAAGCAGAGCTACACATCAAATTCAATTTTAAGTATTAAAATAAATTGTCCCTTAGGGAAAAGCAACTGTTTCGTGTAGTTACAGAACCCAAGACCTTAGGCACGCTAAGCAAGCCATCTATCACGAAGTTACATCCTCAGTTTTAACTATTAAAGGCATTTCTAATTAACTACCTTTATAGGATTAGGGGAGGGGAATCTATTATGAAAGGCACTAAATAGAAAATAATAAATAGCAAAAGATGTATGTCACAAGATTCATTTTGGATTTTGCACCATTAAAATGTGTGTTTTGTGGAAATAGTTCTAAATTTAAAAAGGCTTTTTGTGTGTTTGTTTGTTAAGGAATTTTAAATAGTTTTAATAGAGAGTTAACAATTTCAGCAAGAATGTAAACCAGAACCCTTTAAAGAGAGCAACAAGAAACCTAAGCAAGACTAGGCATAGTGGCTCAGACCTTTAGTCCCATCATTCAGGAGGCAGAGGCAGGAGGAACTCTGTGAGTTTGAGGCTGTCCTGGTCAACACAGTGAGTTACAGGACAGCCAGTGCTACACAAGGAGACCCTGTCTCAAAAGAAACAAAACAAAACAATAAAACAACCAAACAAAAAACACAAGAAAAGAAGGAAACCTAATAAAGATGAAGAACTGATTTGTTCCTCTGAGAATAGTAAAGATGAACTTTTTTTTTAGGATCCCACAAGATTACATTTTTCGCAAATATCTAAAGATCTCAGAAAACAGAAGAAAAGCGTAAATCTCTGAATGTTTACAATATTTTATGATGTTACATTTGTGTGTAGAAAGGAAAGGGTGGGTTCTGCTCAAGGCTCTAGAGGATTAGAAGATGCCATTTAGAAACTGAAGGGAGCTAATGTGAGTGCTGTGCTGTCTTCACAAAACCTAGAGAGGGACTTCACTTCAGTCCTCCATATGCTTGTTTTAATAGCAAATGTGTGTATGATAGAGATACTGATCATGAAAAGTTACCAGACATAAGCTACAAACCTCAGCATGGCATGATGTCTTAGCAACATTAGGTTTGAAACATATACTGGAAAAAATTATTTATGGTATTTAATACTGTCTTCCAAAATGCCTTGTCAACAAACTTTTGTTTCTCTAATAGTTTCATGACTTGCATGAAAATATATATCAGTTTTCCATATTCTTTCAGGAGCTTGGTCATTGACCTAATAACAGCCAACAGGAACAGTCAGCTTTAAAGTTTGGGGCTTTTACAACCATTCCTTTCTTTTCTCAGCAATGCCTCTCCAGAATGACTCTGCCTTGTCCTAGTGCATCTTATTAACTTAGGGGACAGGAGTGGGAGATAGAGCTGGAGCTTCAGGGAGCTTCAGTCTGATTCAAGATGGGAGAGTTTAATAACTTTGCCAACAAAACTAACACAGTCATTTCCCTTCCATACAAAGGACTCATGTTTATTAGAGTTTTATAATGGAATGCAATTAAACATAGTCTACTGTTTGTTTATCCACTCAACGCCCACCACCCCCAGATAATAGGAGAAAGTCAATTTCCTTCATACAGTTTATCATTTTTCTTTTTACAGAATGTACCCTAGTATCAGCCAATTCTGTTACATAATGTTAAATTATTGCAAATACTTTTTTTTTTACTTTAGAATACTTTAGATGACAAAGTGCAGAGCTAGTGGCTTTCCCCCATTTCCTTACTCTGCATTGTATCTGACCTGTCTGTTGCCATTAATGAACCCACAGAGCAGCCTGCTCTATAGTGGAGCACTCTGCTTTCTAAGCTGGTGATTTTCCTGTGTAAGCTTCTGTTTTGCCTGGACACTATATTGTGCTTCCTTATCATGCATTCATAGGTTTGGGGCTGTCGCCTTCTCGGGCTTGTTTCTGAGGAACTTCACAGTTTTGCTTTGTTTTGTTTGTTTGTTTTAAGTTCCTTTTTGCATACAATATATTTTTATCATGTTTCCCCTCCCTGAACTTGTCCCAGATCCTTGATAGTTTTGAGTAGTCGCAGGCAGGTACTTTGAGGACTCCCTCAAGTAAGATGTGTCTGTTTTTCATATTTAGAGAAGGCTTTGGAGTTCAGGAAGAAGACCACAGAGGTCGATTATCATCTTCCTCAATCATTTTCATGATAACAAGGACTAACACTAGCAATAAAGTATCACAATAACTTTTGACACCACACTGGAACAGTAGCTGTTACATTACTCAGTTGTGTTAATAGTGACAGTTAACCTGGATTCTCTAGTTTAGATCTGGGATACTCACCCCCAAAGGATCAAGTATTCAGTTGCTAGCCTGAGCTAGTGGCAGGTGGTAGGAATTTTAGAATTCAGTTCCTAGTGGGTAGCCATGTTCTCAATGGGCACAGTGTAGACTCCATTTTTACTTTTGGTTTCACTTTCTAGCTTTGGAGTTAATGGCTCTTATGTCCTCTGTGTGTTTCTCTCCATGGTGGTATGGGATATCACAAATGGCCAAAAGCCACAATGACCACAGGCTGAAATCTCCAAGGCTGTGAAAACTCATCACTTTATGAATTTATTATGACAATGTTGTATTTGCTACTATAATATTTTAACCAATTCATGAATATCTCAAACTCACTTAGTTTTCTATCAAACGTATCTTTCAGAAGCTATTGTTTTGGGTTTTGATTTGATTTGGGGGTTTGAAAATTGGGTTGACAGTACATGCCAAAGTGATGTAAAACTCACTAGGTAGAGCAGGTTGGCCTCTAACACCTAGGCCAAGGGCAGGGATTATGGAATGAGTCACAAGCCTGACAAAAGGTTGCCTCTCTCACGTTAAATAAAATCTTAGTCTGGAAGCTTGATAACTAGGATTCATAGACTCACAACGCCCAGTGAATTTTGAAATGATCATGTGTGGAGATGAAAGAAAAAATACATGAATAAAACATAAAAGTTGCATTTATATTGAAGGAGTAACTAATTAAGAAGGTACAAAAGGAGAAATTAAAGGAATTTCTAAGGAAAAATGATAATCTAGGACAGGGAAGAACTCAGCACAAGTAATTATCAGGTTGATGCTTAAATATTAAAAGCTTTCAAACAGCTGAAAACTGTTTTATTGTACAAGTTAAAAATTCAAAAACTTGAAAGAAATATTTAAGGAAACTAAGGTTTTATTTTTCAAAATGCAAGCATCAAAACAGCCTAGTCAGCTTTTTCTAATAGTTTTCCTACTTGTGGTATAGAGATTCGCTTATTTATGTGCTTGTGTATGTGCCTACATACATAAGTAACATGCCTGCAGATCACTATGGAGGCATCCCCCAGAGCCAGGGTTATAGATAAACATAAACTCCTGGGAACCCATTGTAGGTCTTCTGTGAAAGCCCTAAGCAAATGCTCTGCACTGCTGAGCTAGCTCTTTATCTCCCTTCACAACAAAATTTAAAATGAAGAATGTCAACATGATGAGAGGAAATGAAAGCTGCATTCCAAAGCAATTGCCAAATGACAGTGTAAAAAGTGTAGTATAATGTGCTAAAAGGTTTAATATCAGAAACACAACTGGAGCCAGTGGTGGAAGCTATTTGCATCTACCTGAGTGACAGAGGTGCAAGTGTGTTGTGAGGAAACAGCTCCAAGAAGCTTTTGTGAAAATATAATCTGATTTGTCATCTCAACATATAGTAACTGAACAATGTATATTTCCAGTGGCCACAACCTCTAGCAATAGCCTGACATCCTAACTAGACTAGGCTACACATATGCATAAAATTCCCCTTTGATTGTAAGAAGTTGCAAGCTAAGATACAATTGATAGTTGCACATTGAGTTTGTGTCCTGAAATTAATTGTGTATAGGTTCCAGGAGCTGAGGTGTCTGGAAGGTTTTAAAATAAACATCATGTCATCAGTAGAGCTAAATTTATTTCTTTCCCCTCTGCCTCCCAGGCTTCTGTTTCTTGTTCTCCCTAGTAGCTCTAGCTGAGTTTTAACCCTGTTTGGATAGGTAAGATTGGGTATGATTGTACTGTACTTGAAATTAGGAAGAAGGTTAGAGGTTTCCATGATGTAGTAAGTTGGGGTGAGTTTGGTAAATTCCCTCTACACTCAATTTGTTGAGAGCTTTTTTGTTTATCTTGTTCCATGAGAGGGTGTTGAATTTTGTGAAGTGCTTTATAACTATCAAAATCAACCTGTGACCTTTAAAGCCCTTTCTGCCCTGCAGTATAGCACTGTAGTGTAGCACATTAATGAACTCCACAAGGCTGAATCCTTCCTCTGTCCCAGCAATGAATCTTCCTCCACCCTTGTGGATGATGTTTTCCTATGCAAATGAGTTCCTTCACCCATATTTTATTGAGGAAAGTACATCTGTGGTATTTCCATGGAGTGTCTTCTATTTGTGTTGACATGTGGTGTCTTCAGCTTTGTCACAAGGAGGTGCTGACAGTACAACATGAGTTTGGGCATCTTCCCCAACTTTTTGGAAAGAGTTTGAGAATGACTGGTGTGGACTGTTCTTTAAATATTGGAACAGAAAAGGGAGTGAATGCTCTAAGTACTGCTTAATGAGCCATTCTGCTATGAAGCTTTAAGGTAAGTGGGGCAGAGATATAAAAGTACAGTTTGGAAAGAAAAAGAACACTAGGAAGCTTGTGTTACAAAAGCAACAACAATTGTTACACTAGCATAAATTTCCTCTAGAGGTTGCGCTTTCAGGTAACTGTTATTTGTTTCCTTATAATGTTGTCTTCAGCTTAGTATGCACATTGGTTTTTAGGTATATAGTCCAACTACTATAATACTTTTTTCACCTTATTTAAAAACAGAATAAAGCACAAAATAATGGTAAGAATTATAAATACATATTCATCATAGTATTTAACTGATAAAAGTACAAATATTCTATCATGAAAAATGTAATGGTGATTTAACATAATAGTATATTCAGCCATAAAATGTCTGCAATAAGCAATTTGGAAGGTAGTGCAAAATAGACTATACAGTATCATATTAAAAAATTCTATCCAGAGAGCATTCACTCTGATGTCTTACAAATTTACCATTTACTTAACTATACCTTAAAAACTTGAATGTCATATTTTATACCAACATTTTTATATTCCAAAATGTCATATAAGCAAAGAGATTCTACTTTAGTGCATTAACTTTACAAATATTCTTGAATGACCCTCTAGAAAAAGGTGCTCATGCCTAGCACTCATGAGACTAAGGCAGGAAGACTGACATAAGTTTTGGGTCAGAACGAGCTGTGAAGTACATGCCAGGGCAGCCTGGTATAATGCAGGAGATTCTATCTCAAGAAAACAAAGCAAAGCAAAATAAAACAAAACAAAAAACACATTTTAAAAGAAAATCGAAAGGGAAAGAGAGAAAGTCAGTAAAAGAAAATATGAATATGAAAAATTGTCATAAAATTCTAAAGAAATAATAAAAGTACCCTCTGCAAGTACCTCAAATACAATACCCATAAAGTCGTCAAAATTTTATCCTTAATTGTATCATGTCAGCCTCCACTGTTAATGATTTTGTTTATCTTCTGTGATTTTTCAGAATAATGACTATGCTGAGAAATTGAGCCCCGCCAGCTTTCCATTAACAATCTGACCTGCCAGTGAAAACCTAGAGCAGTGAGATTTATAGATTTTTTGAGAGGATTCATTTATGTTTCTTGGTGGGAAAGCATGACCAGGTGATAGGCAGTAGGATAGAGAAGTGACAGAAAAGTAAATCTCAGAGAGTCTAGAACCATCATCAGAACATTGATTCCCATTTTCTGCAGTGAGAAGCAATGGTGGCTCATGGCACTGTGTTATTAAAGGAAGTTGCTGGAAGTGGTTGGCTGCTGGAGATGTTCAGAAGGAAAGATGAAAAGGAGTCCTAACAGACTGAGTCTGTTGTGAGGAAAGAAGGAAGAGTTGGGAGTCAAGTCTAATGATTTTAGCCTGAGTCACCATCATTGGACGACTGGAGGAGAAGACAGTCTGCTACATGAAGAATCAGAGCTTGCTTGGGACATATGTTTGAGATATTCATGTGATTATTTACAGAATACATGAGTTTTTTTTATAAATTTGGGAGAAATTCTTAGAAGCTCTGATATTTTTAATTGTAGCTAAAGTCTAGCTTAATTTCTGAGAAATTACTTTAAGGGATTATTTCCCAGACAAATTTTGTGGAGGTCATTTCATAGCAATGTTCCCCAGCTCTTCTTTGCTATCTGTTATGATAACTATGATGTTCCTAATGGTCTCATGTCAAGTTAACAAAAAGCTACTCTTTACACATTTTTTCTATTTTGTGTGTGTGTGTTTGTGTGTGTGTGTGTGTGTGTGTGTGTGTATATAACTGTCTACACAGGGGTATGCATACAACAGCTCATGTGTAAAGGTCAGAGGAGGATGTCAGGTGGCAATTCTTACATTCTACCTTGTTTAAGACAAGCCCTCTTTGTTACTATCTGTATATACCAGGTAAGCTGATCTGTGAGCTTCCAGGGGATCTCAGATCTCTAATTATCATCTGAAGATGAAGGCTTCTGTTCCATGTGGTTCCTGAGCCATTTAGATCCAAATAAACCCACACAAGCATCTATTAATTATAAACTGTTTGATCAATGGCTCAGGTTTCTTATTGGCTAGCTCTCTCTTAAATACTAACTCATTTCTATTAATCTGTGCATCTCAACACAGTCTTGACTTACCAGTGAAAGCCTGGCCTCTTTCTTCCTTAGCAGCTACATGGTGTCTCTCTGGGAACTCACACTCCCTGTTCCTCTTCCCAGGCTCTTTTAGACTGGTAACCCTGCCTATTCTTCCTGCCTAACTACATCCTGCCTGCCCATTGACAGAAAGAACTTTATTCATCAACTAATAAGAGAAATATATATTCACAGAATATACATACAGAAGGACCTCCTCCATCAGTCATCTCACAGTAGGAGCTTTAGGTTGCTGATGCATGAAACTTTGACTGTTTGCTCCATTCTGTGAATTGAAACTCAGGTCCTCGTGCTTGCACAGCGAACACTTCATGTACTCATCTACCTCCCCAGCTCCATGTCTCACTTTTATTAAGCATAATCACTGCCAGGAAATGTATAAAACTTCATTTGATTTTAATACTAATTTATTCACATTTTACAAATACAATGAGACTTTGAAAGTAAAAGAAATGGTGGATCTGGAACCACGGTAGGTCTGGCAGACCCCAGTCTCACCATGCTCAGCACTGCACAGTTCTGTCTACTGCTACCAAATGGATTTAGACAATTGATGCCAAGACAGATCTAGACATTGCCATTTTACAAACTTGAGAAGTTTACCTTGAAGATTAAAAAAAACAAATATTGTAAGGCACTACAAAAAAAAGATGCCAAACATACAGGATTATAGAAACAGCATGTGAGTGCCAAACCTACAGAGGAGCCAAAAGCCCTACCCATAAAATGGCTAACAGATGGACCTGTCCAGGTAGGGCAATGGCCTATGACCTCTGAGAAACTAGAAGCTTTAGAAAAGCTGGTTCAGGAACAGCTAAATGCTGGACATATTGAAGAATCTACCAGTAAGTGGAATTCTCCTATATTTGTTATCAAAAAGAAGTCTGATAAATGGAGGATGCTTACTCATCTGAGATCCATCAACAAAGTAATTCAGCCTATGGGCTCTCTACAGCCTGGGATGCCGTTTTCTTTTCTGATACCTAAAGGATGGACAATTACAGTAATTGATCTAAAAGATTGCTTCTCCACTGTACATTTACAAGAAAAAGATAGGAAGAAAGTTGCCTTCACCCTGCCTACATATAACAATTCTCAACCAGTTAGAAGATTTTGATGGAAGGTTTTGACACAGGGAGTGTTAAATAGCCCTACTTCGTGTCAGTATTTTGTGCAAAAACCTTTGGAAATAATTCGCAAACAATTTCCACAATCTATAATTTACCATTATATAGATGACATACAGTTGGTTGATTTGAAAGAAGGGACGTTGGAAAAGATGTTTGAGGCAGTAAAGAAAAAATTTACCTCACTAGGGATTACAGATTGCCCCTGAAACAGGAGATTGTATTAATTATTTACATTATAAAATAGATCTACAAAAAATTAGACTGCAAAAAGTACCAGACTCTTAATGATCTTCAAAAACTACTAGGAGAAATTTCTCAACTACAGATAATTACTGGAGTAAAAGGGCATGATTTAAAACACCTAAAAATGGCCCTAAAAGGAGACAAGGACTTAAATAGTCCATGGATATTATCAACTGAGGCTGAAAAATAATTAGAATGGGTAGAAGGAGAATACTAGAAGCACATGTGAACCATGTGGATCCAAAACTAGACTGTATTCTGATTATTTTATTATCTAGAGAATACCCCTCAGGGATTTTGATACAGAAGTATACTAGAATGGATAAACATTCTAATCTAGTAAACAGAATAAATAGCTAAAGATTCATATTGGAAATATCTCTGATTTAAATTTAAAAGATAAATTAAGGCTTTGTCAACTAACTGGAAGGGACCCAACAGAGATTACTGTACCTTTAACTAATGATGAAATCTTCTCCTTAGGGAAGGATAATAAATATTGGCAAAGGGCTTGGAGTAATGTTTTGGGAATGATTAGTAACAATTATTCCAAAACAGAGAGAATCAAATTCAAACAATTTGAAGAAAACAACTTGGATCCTTCCACATATTATAAGAAAAACGCCAATCTCTGGAGTTCCTACATTCTACACTGATGCAAACAAGTCAGGGAAAGCAGGCTATAAGTCAGGAAATATATGTAAAGTAGTTCAAAGCCATTACAACTCTACATGAAAGGTAGAGTTGTATGCCATTCTTGTGGTAGTTATTGATTTTATAGAGCCTCTCAATATAGTTACTGACTCTCAATATGCAGACAGAGTCATCTTACACATTGAGACCACCGAATTTATTCCTGATGATACAGAATTAACCTCATTGTTTGTCCAATTACAGGAAAAAATCAGAAATAGAACTCATCCTATATATATTATACACATCAGATGCCATACAGGTCTGCCAAGTCCTCTAGCACAAGGTAGTGATGAGATTGATAGTTTATTAATAGGAAGTGTGCTATAAGCTTCAGAATTTCATAAAAAACATGTTAATAGCAAAGGCTTAAAGAAGGATTTTGCTATCACTTGGCAACAGACCATAGAAATAATAAGAAACTGCCCCACATGTTCATTCTATAATCAAACTCCATTACCAGCAGGTGGTAATTTCAAAGGTATTCGCAGAAAGGAAATTTGGCAAATTCACTTTCCTGAATTTTGAATTTTAAAATATGCGCACCATACCATAGACACTTTTTCTGGGTTCCAATGGGCTCTTAGCTCTGAAAAGACTCATTCTGTTATCACACACATCTTAGAAGTGATGGTAGTTATGGGTATACCTGCACAAGTAAAAACTGGCAATGCTCCAGCATATATCTCCAGAAAATTGGAACTGTTTTTCAAATACTATAGCATAAAACACATAACCTGTATATCATACGATTCCACAGGACAAGCAGTGGTTGAGATATCTAACCGCACTTCAAAAGAAATGCTCCAAAAACAGCCAGGAGGAACAAAGACCACCAAACACAGATTACATAATACTCAATTAACATTAAACTTTATTAATGATAATGAGAAAGGACAAACAGCTACAGAAAGACACTGGACTACAGAAAAAACTTTTGAACTAAACCAACCAGCGTATTTCAAGCATGTAATGACCTCAGCTTGGACACCAGGATATGGGTTATGTTGAGGAAGGGGTTTAGCCTTTGTTTCGAGGGAGAAGAAAAGCTTTGGATTCCATCAAAATTGACCAAGACTCGATCCAAACAGGAGAAATCAAGGGAGAAGGAAAGATGACAGCTCATCGACAAAGTCATATTCCATGAGATACATGGAGACACAAGGAAAAAAGGAAGTGTTTTGTTCTTGTCTTAACAGGAAAACCCATCCCCAAACAGCGAGAAGATACTAAACATGTGGATACCTAAAAAAGAGAGGATGGCTAACCAAAAAACCATCAAACAGAAAAGAATCTGATATTTAGTATCAATATCTGATTCTCTTATCTTTTGTCCTTATAAAATCTATTTCTCTTTACTTCCTAATACTCTTTTGGTCCCAATTCATTTAAACCAATGCTGACTTTTGAGTTGGAGTTGACTCTCCTCTTCTAAATCCAAAAATGTTGTTAAAATAAAATCCAGAGGAGTGCTGGCCTCAGTTCTCGACTTCTACTTCGTAGAAACACTTCTCAGTTCTAACTACTTCCTCTATTTAAGGAAGTCACAAGAGTAGCATTTCAGGAGTCAGGGTACAAGTTAGTACCATTCAGTTCACACTCCTTCATGCATAATCAGGTGCTCCTCTTTTGGTTTGTCATGGCATGCATGGTATCACTTTTTATAAAGCACAGAAGAATGTTATTCTAAGGAACTAAAAAAGGAAAACCCAAACAGGAATATGAAAACCACACATTTGTGCTAAAAGCAGAACATTTGACAAACTGAATTAACATTTCCAACAAAGAGCCAAGTCCCTGGGTGTACCAAGATCTCTAGATGCTAGGAATCCCACAGTATGCATTTTATACCATCTACTCCATAGTATATCCCATGGCTGCCAAGGAAGAGAGACCTCTTCAAAGCATTCCCATAACCCAAATCTATTAAAAGTTGTTAACAGTGGTTAACACTGTACAAAGTAGAAAAAATATCTACAATGAGAAGGAAGATCAGGTGATGCCTGGAAGCCAGGCCCTGCCTATAGAATGCATGTCTATGCATCAGTCATCCATAACTACCAATACTATCAGTGACCAATCTCTCCTTAAATGAGACTGAAGTAAGACCAGAACAGTCACTGAGACAACCTGCCCAGCAAATTGAAGCATCATCACAACAGGCCACTTTCCCTACTTTTGAAATACATATGGATCTTCTGCATGAATGACTCAAGCACAGAGAAAGGCTATTCCGGTTAAAAGCCTATAATTATATTTATTTTTGTAATCATGAGGTGTCTGGGATTTCACTCAAGAATGGCTAATTTTACATGCTTTATAAGCTCCCTGCGGTAGTAAAATCTGCTTTGCTTTCAGTCTCACCCTTCTTCATCTCTTCTCATTCTTATGAGCCCCATGATCTCTTAAGCATGAGTCATTAAGAAATATGCAGCAAATGGCTGGGATTGAGCCAGACATTCCCATTTGTCAGTGCTATCAAATGTCTGAAAATACTAACATTAGCAAAACACATGTCTAGAACCTTTCAAGATGGCTATGTGTGAACCTACTTCATTGCCTCATTTCGCACAAAGAGGGTTTGTCTTCCTGCAAAATGCCAAGATGGGAGAAATATAAATGCTTTCAAGGCAAAATGCAGACAAGAGTGTAGTGTGCTCAAGTAATGCAGTAAAGAGTGGGAATATTCTACCACTGAGTGTGTCAGTGTAATTGGGGCCCCAAATAAGTGACACCACCATATTAGATTTTTGTCTAAGATGTCAAATCAAGAGCTTAGCTGGTTTTCATTTAAAGTGCATGAGATCCACTTGAAGTTTTTAAAATGCATCTAGAAGCTCTATACCAGTGCTTGCTGTCTATGTAAGTGACATCACTTCACCTAATCATCACCCACCAAACATGACCCCCAAAAAGATGAATTCCATGGGTGAGTCAGTGACCTCTATCATATGACCCTCTTCACTGACTTCTCTCCAGCTGAGCTTCCCTTGGCTATGGTTTCTCTGATACCAGCTCCTCTCTCTCTGAAGCCTCACTGCTGCTTGAGTTTCCATTTGAAATCTGTATGGTTATCTCCCCTTCGGTGAGTAAGTTTGAAAAAATTACTCCAGGATTCTATGAGTTGATAAAGCATAAGCCCCAAACCCACAGAATGGGTGCTGGTTTTAAGCATTGGGAGCATGCGTATGTGTCCCTGATCAAAATCACTATGCCTGCCTACATTTAAGTCTAATTTCTCTGGTAGAAGTTATGTATCTCTTCCTCCCTGGTCCTGTCATTGGATTGACATATATTTTCTCCCTGCTGTGATTCATAGATATATGAACCTTGGCGCCTTGACTAGTTCATTCACACTGGACCATTCCAAGAACAGGAAATGAAAGGAAAATAGCAAAGACTGGGAAGCAATGAGTCAAGACAAATTCCTCTTATTACTAATAAATCTCTTCATTTAAAGTTCTCTTCCATGTCTGCCTTTCATTTCTTTGTCTCTCAGCCTCTAGTGAACAAGTGAATGGCTTAGAGGTTTTGAGACGACAAATGCTATCCTTAGGGTTTAGGGACTTTATTATAAGTCAATAATTTAGAATAAGCACATATCATGTTTTATAAGAAACAAATTTTTCTGTTGTTTTTCTATAAGATTGAAATATTTTAAAATCATTTTACTGTGATCACACAGATTAAAGGGATTAGATTAATTTAGGTTAAAGCTAAAAGAAAATAAATGATCTATTGTGTTGTCTATTGATTAGATTTTGACCTTATATAAAAAGATTCTTTGCATATATTTAGTGAATAGAAAAACCCAAGAAGCATAACAAGTACTTCAATTATACATTGTCTCATTAAATTTTCACACAAGTTCTTCAGATAAGTGTTAATTCTCGAACTTCATTCTGTCTGCAGCCACAGGGCTTTTCTAAAAAGTGCATAACCAGCAGCCATGTAAGTACCTGATGATAAAGTTATCTTAATTGAGAAATGAAAACTAGATCTCAGCCTTCAAAGATCTTAGCCAAATAATAATCTTGGTCAAAGAAAATCTTAGCCAGTTTGAAATAGTTACTGCTAGTCATGAAATGTCAACTATGTGTCAAGTAATGTAAGCCCTCTCATTAATCTACGTAGCTATCACTCGTGTTTTACATATAAAGGAAATGAGGTTCAGGTATCTGGTTTCCTGGATACACAACTAGGAAGCAGAAGAATTTCTACATCCTGACCCAGGCAAAGATATACTGGAAGATGAGTGTCTAATCACAGAGCATCCCCAGTAAAGATGGAGGCACAACAGTAAATATGGCCAAACCCCTAGTCAGTGTCTTCAGGCTCTGAGTGTGCTGATAGTCACAATCAGTATTGATGTTTTAATCACTGTTTATTCAAGGCTGATCATTTTTGACTATTTTAAGAAACCCTTGTTTTTGAAAGAAGGAACATTCTCCAAACCTCCTTTTGATACAAAAAGAAACCTTGAAATGCTTATTTTTAAAATGGAAATTTTCTTAACTCTATGATTACAGCTATCAGAAATATCAAAGATGTAAAAGTTACATTTAGACAATGCATTAATTGATTTAAAAAATAGCAATACAACATTTCATTTAATTGGCATCACTCCAATTTCTTTAATTTTATGAACATTAGTCACAAAAGTCCTCTAAGCAAAGACAGCTAGGTTCTGGCCTACAGCTTTATGGAGGTACTTTACTTATTAACTTAGCAAAACACCTGACATGAACAACTGAAAGAGGGAAGAATTTGCTTTTGTTCAGAGAGGAAAGGTCCATCATGGCTGGGAAGGCATGGTACTAGGAGTCTGATCTAGCTGTCTAAATGAGGTCTGCAATAAGGAAGTAGAGCAGTAGAAGCATCAGTGTACAGTTCACTTTTTATTTTTATTCATCTCTGAGACCCAGTATGTAAGATGGTGCCTCCTACATCAAAGAGAGGTGCTTCCCTCTTCAGTTAAATTTTTCAGGAACTAATCCAATAGCCATAATAAAGGTGTTTCTATGGTGACTCAAAATTCAATGATGTTAAAAATGAAGAGTCATCAGTTACCCTTTGTTGTGTGGCAGTTTTCTCTGAATTAAAGCATCCCCCTCTGAAGGGGAGGCCCATGAAACTCAGGAAGTAAACCAGACTTCATGTGATGAGAGATCAGAAACTCAAGATTCTCAGTGGGCCTTGCCCAACTGGGAGAGGAGTCTTTGGACCAGCCAATCCTCAAAGCAGAGATTCTTGGACTGTTCAGCTGCTCACACTTTATAACTTTCGTGACTCTTCTGCCATGTTGGGGTAAGCTTTCATCTCTGTTCTTTGTAAGCTTCACTCATGTTCCTTAGTAACTTCAATAACATTTTTTGGTTCATCAAGTTGAGCACTAGTTTTAACATGATTTGGCTCTGTCATGGGTTCCCTTTCTGGGCTGAGTGGACTCATGTGCATCCCATCTCTCCAGGTAAAGTCTATTACATAATCCTTGTCAATTTAACACTAAAACACAACATTAAATCTTAACATTCCATCCCTGCCTTTAAAGTCTTGACTTTATCTCCATACAAAATACATCTACTCCACTTCCAAATAGCCCCTGGTCATCAACAGTTTCAACAGTGTTTAGAAGCTCAAAGTCTCTTCTGAGTTTCAAGGCACTATCTCAATGGTGAATTCCTATAAAACCAAAAAAAAAAAAAACAGATCACGTTCTTCTGAAATAAAGACATACAAAGTAAACTTTCCATTCCAAAACAGAGGAATAGGCACATAACAATAAAATTTTGGCCAAAATAAGACCATAAATCCAGCAGGCAAATACCAAACCTTGTGGCTAACATCCAGTAGTTGGGACTTATGGTAGGATGTTCTGGGATCCAATAGCCTTGTGAACTCAGCTCTGCTATGTACTTACATGTAGGCTCTTCCTTAAACCAACCCCTTTCCATGTCTTTAGATTTCTTCAGAATTCAATTTATGTTCCTAGTGGTTAAACATTTAGGTCTTCATTGTAGCTTAGGGTTTATCTTCCTATGAAATGTTCTCTTATGGACTTGTTGCAAGGACTTTAGTCCCACCAAACATTTCTTGGCCTTGTCAGCTTTCTAAAACATTGGTGATATGCCCCATGGCTGCCTCAAATCCTTGTGGGTGCTATGCCTCCAAACCCAATAGCATGTGGATAATGACACCAAATCCTCATATCAGCTCTAGATAGATCCCAGCTCTCTTAGACCACTCAAGTAGTAACCTATGTATATTGACACATCCTTAGGTGGTTACTTTGACCAGAGAACTTCTTTCAGAGGAATTCTGAACATAGGCTCTCCCATCTCAGATTAATTTCCGTTTCCACTAATTGGATGATGATGAATGGTGCTTTGCCCCAGGGTACCTTCCTCGTGTTCCAATGGATAGAGTAAGATTTCTACATCCCAGAGCTAATCTCTAACAATTATGCCTGCTTGGCCCAGGACTCCTTTGTCTGAAACTTTAATTTTCTCACATTTATTTCTTTTTCTTTTTCTTTCACTAGATTTCCCATTTCCCACACATTCTTCTGCTTCTCACTGTGTATTTGATAAAAATGGTGAACAGCTATTCCATAGCCCAGGTACTCTCCTGTCCTTAACTTACTACCAAATAAGCAATGCCATTTTTTAAACTCATCCTCACTCAAGTTCTAAGAACATGGTCAGAATGAAGCCAGGTTATTTGTCAGAATGTAACACAAATGGCTTCTCGTCCAGTTCTCAGTGAAGCCCCTGTTCCCTACTAAACCTCATGAGCCAAGTCTCTATCATTTGCATTTTCCTAAGCATTGTTGTCTTCCAGACTCTTAAAGGAATGGTCGACTAAGCTGTGCTTACAGAATTCTAGGATTTTGATAATCCACAGCTCTAAACTCTCCTGCATTCTTCCTGAAAACCTGTTCTAAAAGAACTAAGAACAAGAAACATATAGTCAGGTGTGTCATAGCAGCAAACTTCATTCTTGGTACCAATTTTCTGTATTAGGTATTTTCCTCATTGTGGTGGAAAAAATACCTGAGAAAAAGCACCTTAAAGGAGGAAGTGTTAATCTTGGCTCACAGTTTGAGGGTATTTTTTTTCATGGTAAGGAAGGTGCAAAGTGGATGGTGTCTTTGCATCCATGGCAGAGAGAGATGAATGATAGTCCTCAGGTCACATTCTTCTTTTTATTCTTCTTGGAATGAAAGCCTACTTCCACTCACATTCTGGACGAGTTTTCCTCAGTTAAACATTCCTGAAAATACCCTCACACAATAATCAGAGACATGTTTCAATGAGGATTCAAAATCTAGTCAAGCAGGCAAGTGGTTAATAGCAATCTCAGAAGCCAAGAAAACATCTGAGCATCCATTAAAAATACTGTACTTTAAAAAATATGAAAACCATATTTTAATATTATAAACTATATTCATCTTTAGACCAATGGTCATTTAAATTAATGGAAAAGTAAGAATATATACTATTATATAATGTTGGAAACACTGATGGAACAAATCCCAATGTTAATGTGTATTGTGTGTAACATTAGCCAATTAAGTTTTTCTCTCTGAACTCTGAATTTTCACATCCAGAATCTTAAATAAGTAAAATAAACACATAAATGATAAGTACTAATAGGAGCTGATGTCATTTATTTGGTCTTGGAGTGTATGTGGAGGGGGTAACACCTCTTCTCTAGTGTTCTAATAGTATATGAACAAAACAATCAGTAATAAAATGAGAAATAAAATACAAGTATAGATATAAGTTCCAAATACTATTTCTGCCAACCTCATCATCACATGAGACCAGTACAGGTGACAGAACAGCTGGCTGCCACATTGCTCACATCCATCCTTCACTGCTGCAGTTTTCTCCATATCAAGGCTGCTGATCCACAGATTATTTCTCAGTAGAAATCTATCACTGATCTTTAATGGCAAAGGAGGTGAAGGATAAAATTTTATGTGTAATACTTGTGACAGTGAAATGTATTTTGTTCCTCTATAATCACTAAGCAAAATACTCAGTTCTATACAAAACTCTCTATTTTGGTTCTCAATCATTTTACTACTAAGTAGATCTGGTTCTCTGCTTAGAGTTGAAAATAACTTTTTTTTCTTTCCTAACTCTTAAATCTTCAAAGATCTGGGAGAAGTGCCAACTATGAGCAGGAATATTTAATCTGCATATAAAACCAAAGGTCAGGTATTTTTGACCTGAGAACAAGATTAAAGGCTTTTTACAAAGACCTAGTATAGTTAACTATTGCAGAAGAATCATTGTATTCCAGCACCTCCCTCCTATTGCCACCAAGTATTCTGTGAGTTCCTAAGAACCCATAAGATACCACAGTGGATGGTTAGAAAACTAGAAAGTAGCCAAAGATCCTGGAGCAAGGGGAAGTTGGAGAAATAAATGGAAAAAAAATGATAGTATTCAAGTCGTCTAGCTGGATTTATTTATTGTATGGATAAAAATCTCTATGATACTGTTGGACTCTGTACTCTGTTGAATTTGATTGATGACACAAGATTCTTACCTACTTCTGGGAATCTCTTGAGGATTAACAGATAACAGAAAAATGAGCACTATATACCAATCACATGAGAATAAATCAAGTTAGGTATGGTATAAATTGGAAGCAAGGGTAATAAAAAGGAAGAGACAGGGAATGAGGAATGTCAAAATGAATACAAATATAATGAAAGGGAGAGCCATTAGGTGAGCAGGAAAAATAATGAAGCTGAAATAGACTCATGCTTCCCTGGTTATCAAAGAGAAAGAGCCCGATAGGCGTTTGAAGCTGCTGTTTCTCACCAAAGGAGATCCAAAAGACCTTCAAATCTTTAAATCTGAGGTAAAATATTAAGTGGTCATGTGTCATTTTCTACGCAAGTTAACACTGACTTAGTAAAACTTTTTTGAGTTTAAGATCCATTTTATTCTAATGCTCTGAAAGTTCATGGAGATATATATACTTTGTATCTGGCTAATTTTGTTGCAGGATGCATTCTGTTTGCAAGTTCTTTATAAAAAGGGCCTAATTTAAGGGAAAAAAGATTCATTAAATCTTACCTGAATGATTTGTTACGATGCCAATAAGGCACAAAAAATGCAAATGCAGTCTGCCAGCTGTGGAGAGCACTTCTGAAAGTGGCTGATCCTCCAGTGCCAAAGTGATCTGCTCAGAGTCAGCTGCACTGGCAGAGGGAAAGATCATCCAATCCATCACACCACAGTTTAACAGCTGTGTCCCAAGTATTTCTCTGTTTCTTCCTTTCTGTAAGAGTTCATAGTATATTCACAGGAAGACACTACCAAGAAAGATACTTCACCAAAGTTGATATAATAATTATGAATTTTTCAAAAGGAATGAGTTACTAGAGAAATGGGACCCCATGTACAATGTTACTGGAGTGTAAAATGAAATAACCGGTATAAAAAACAATAATAGTACATCAAAAAGCAAACAGACAATGGCAGCAACATTTCAACTTTGACTGCATAACAAAATTGAGATCTGAGTGTTGAGTCTCAAAGAGTGATTTTGGACAAGCATATTCAAAGCTCATTATGCACAATAGACGAAGAGTAGAAGTAACCAAAATATCTAAGGTCAAAATAATAGTGAACAGAGTGTGAGGTATAAGTGTTCAGTCCCAACAGAGAGAGGTTTTCTGACACATGTTGTAACATGAAAGAACATTGATGACATCTTGTAAAATCAAGGCCAGTAACTAAATGGTATAGTCATCATAAATCCATCTAAATAAAATCCCTGGAATAGTCAAGATCATGGAAACAGAAGGTAGAATGATGATTACCTGGGCTGTAGTGAAGTGGGACTGGGCAACTACTGTTTACTGGACATGAAGTTTCTATTTCTATGAGATGGAAAAAATTAGTGGACATCAGCTGCTTAGTATTGTGAATTTGCTACTGTACTGTACATTTCAAAATAATTAAGAAATTTCAATATGTTTATTTTTGCCATGGTTGTTTTTAGTGGAGAAATTCATTTTTCTGTCAAGCTTGAGAGATATACATAGTATGATGCAAAGTGAGAAAATAGATTATAAGTAGTAAGTATCTCATAATTCCAGTTTTGGAAAACAAACAAGCTTAAGCCAGTTTCCTTTGTTTTTTTAACTGACGGTTCTATAAATTAGTAAAACAACTCTTCATTACTTTCACCCCCCATTACCTTTACTCCTGTCCCCCTCTCCTGATGGAAGACACCCTTTTCAACAAGTCCCCTTATTACTTACATGTCTTCCTTTTGTGTGAGGTTCACTGAAAGAGTTACTTACATGAGGCAGATGGTGGATAATTTTTTAGGGGGAGTTGGAGACAGGGTTTCTCTGTGGCTTTGGGGGCTGTCCAAGAACTAGCTCTTGTAGACCAGGCTGATCTCAAACTCACAGAGATCCGCCTGCCTCTGCCTCCTGAGTGCTGGGATTAATGGCATGCACTACCACCACCCAACCTCAGATGGAAAATATTTAGTGCAGCACACATACCTATATACGGCTACACCATTGTAGTTGATGATACTTCAGTGGGAAGGTGGGACCTCACGGGTCCTTCTCCAATCCATGATGAAAGATGGGTACACGCTTGTGCAGATCTTGAACAGGTCACGACAGTGTCAGTGAGTTTATGAGTACAATGACTATATCACGCTGGAAAACAACTTTTTCTCTGCATGTCTCTGGTCTTCGTAACCCCAGCTTTTACATTCTTTCTGTCCCCTCTTATGAAATGATCCCTGAGTCTTGTAAGGGATGATACAGATGTTCTGAATTCTCCACTGTCTCTTATTTACTGTTCATCAGTCAGTTATGGATTTCTGCAGTAAGAAGCATCTCTGATGAAGACTGGGTACAGCATTGTCCTCTAATGGCAAACTGGAGTTGGGGAAAACCAGGATTTTTTAAAGGGTTTCTGTAACTTCCTAAGACCATAAGGAAAGTTGTATATGACACACATCTAATTATTCATTTGAGTGGTGAGAGTTGAGTTTGTCTCGTATGCCATACTTTCTTCATCAAGGAAGCAAAGAAAAATGAAAGTGCATAGTTTTGAATTGGAGTGGGCTAAGGCACAATATTCTTTCATTATCACAAATCCAGGTTCACCTGACACCAGCTACCTCCAACATTCTACCAAGGTTTGACTACATTAAAGTCAAAGTTTTGTGCCTAAAAGGTACCAGAGATGTTGGTACTATATCTACTTTATCTTCCTCCAAAGTCAGTGCTCTGAGTCTGTCTAAAAAGGAAGACAGAAAAATGTCACCAAGGCAAGCAGTGAGTGGAAGAGTCTGAAGACTACAGTAAAACTGATCACTAAGAATAGACAGGCCCAGACTGACCGGATACATTCTGCTACAGCATGATCATCAGTTCTCGTAAGACACCAAGTGATAGAAAGAAGCAAAAAACACTAAACCCAGTAGAAATATAACTTTTGATCAAGAATGTCAAAATTGTCTGATGGGTATGACATAGTTACTTAACCAGAAAATTCCCTGAAACTACAATAGAGATCTTAGATGATGAAGCTTCTAAACATAGCAGTGTTGAGAGTAGCTTCTCAACCGTCATGGCATCATAGATGGCAGCAATAGTGATAGAATGGAATGTCTAAATAATTAAGACGCATTAAGAGAAACATTTCTAATTTAAGGTCATCTAACAAAAAAGAAAGAAAAACAACACAATAATATGAACTTAGTTAGACATAGTTACCAAAGTCTATGCAATAAAAATGAAACAAGTGTCTAGGTCTATCTCCAAATGTCTTTTAGTCAGGATAACTTGGAAACTGGACTTTGAGCTGTCTGTGGATATAGGAAAATAGTGGTCTAGGCCAAGAGGGAATGTTTGACAATATTGTTGACATGATCCCAATGAATGGTGATTGTTTTAGTCCTCTACAAGTGTCTGAGCAGTATCAGGCTGATAAGCAATTGACTACTACCACAAGAAGAAAGACCCAAGTCTGTCTACGAATTTGGATAGGCTTTTGACATTTTAATGCAAAGTACAGAATCCATAACTCTAGACACTTGGTCTTTACCTAACTTTTCTTTATTGAGCGACATAGCAAGAACACTAGAGCACAGAACAATAAATATAGATTTACCTGTTATTTTTGTCAAAACTATAGATTTAAAAATATTGTGTATAAATAAAATATACAGATAGTTATTGAAGAATTTTATGGGATTTAGAAAACAACACAACAAAGTCTGAAGATTTAAGAATCTATCACAGAGTTAAGGGCTTTCTGACTGTCCATGTCTCCATCTTGGAGCAGGGAGATGCTCTGGGCAATGTTGCTTATCTGGGTTGAACTTAGAGAAGCAATAAATCACTTCTGGTCTTCCCTGGGAACTTTCATTAACTAATCTCATCTGGAAATAATAAACAAAAGTTTATCTCCATACCTAAATGTTTTGGTGCCAGCAACTTTTCCCCTATATTTTACACCCAATGGTAATTGTTTTTAAACTTTTGTCCATTCTGTATGCCAATGACTTTGACCAAACTATTTTATATTCTCTAAACCTATTAAGCCCTCCTAAATTAAATACTATTCCCCTAAAAACCATGACTTCATTCTTCATTTCCTCACCTCCATGTAAAATGGGTATATATGTTTAAGAAAATTGAGACTAGTAGTAGTCATGTTCTTTGCTCTACACTTTCCACTTGGGTCTTTATTAATTTCTATTCCTTTTTTCCTATCTAGTACTTATCAGTTTATCTCAGGGGTCTATACGGTGCTTCCTTCACTCTTACATTTCCAATTATGTTACAAATAACAAAATAAGGAAAACAAACACTATTATTTTAAAAATTGATTAAATATAAGATAAACAGAAAATGTAATCACTATAATAAAGGTCTTTCCATATAAAAACATTTAAAATTGAAGTCAAATAAAAATTTTATGAAAACAATAATTACTATAATGGATCACAAAATACAAATAAAATTGAAATTGAAATATATGAACATTCATGAAAGTAATTGTATTTACTTTAACAAAGCGAACTGCTATACAAAGTTGCTTAGAAATCATTAACAGCATTAAGAAGAGAAAGATGAGATTTGGGTAAGATAGCTAAGGAATGATCGTCATCATCTCTAGGGGTTGGGAGGTGTTTTCTTGAGTGGCTCAGTCACTGCTTCAGAGAAAGGCACGTGTAAACTCAAGGATGTATGTAGATGGAAAGACTATAGGAAATAGCTATGCTCCCTCTCCTCATAATGACCTCTGCCAACTATATTAGAATGACTAAAAAAAATTCCTTACTGCAAGCTTTATTCTCCAAGGGAGTCCTAGATACCCCTCATGTACAAGGACAAGTCCTGTTCATGTGGCTTTTCTATCATAGGCAGACACAAGAGTGGACCATCAAAAGCTCATGGAAATGTATCAATTGCAAAAGCATTTGGATGCTCAGCTAGTTGCAGACTTAAGCCCAGTTATTTGGTGAATTACACTGGGCATAGCAGAATACATTTAACAAGCCCACATTAGTCTTTATGTCTTCTTAATGGGGATTAATAAAAAATATAAGGAATGCATACATTCTGCAGCTGGGGGGTCAGCATCCTATTTTTCTCCAAGTGTCTGTAAATCATGATAGCATTATAGTAACAATTGCTCAGAAGCTGACTTGGATCCCTGCTCTACTAACAAGACCAATACCCATGCCATTCCTAAGATTCCTAAATTCCCAAGCACATTAGCCTTCATTTCTTTCTCCACCTCCATAAACACCCCTCCCACTTAATACAGAAAGTTTCTCCTAGGAACTCTAACCCTCAAAACCAACTTGCTCAGAAAACATTTTGAATTTCTAGACTAATGGAGAGAATGAGGTTTCTCATTTACTTTGGAAATTTGTTACTGATATTCAAGGCTATGATAGATTCTTACACAGGTGGTAGTGACCAGCTGTTCTCTAACTCTTCTGAGAAGAGAACAAAGGGAAATGGTATTAAATTGCAAAGTTAGAGATTTTGGCAATTTCATAAATCACCAGGTCCCCGTTTTCTCATCTCCCACGCCCTGGCTGGGTTGTTAACCTTTTCAACTAAGTGTTCATTACCAGGCATTTCATTTTCAATTCCATTTATTCCTAAATAGGAGGATTCGGACAGACCCTGTCTTTGATTTATGGAAGCGCAGTGTACTGAACAAGTCCTCTTCAAATCTGCTGTTACAATGAAGCATTGCCTGTCAGCAGTATTACGCTGCACAGCGGAATGAGGACAAATGCTGACACACTTTCCAGTTATGATCGCAGCCAGCTCTGATAACAAACAACACAGGCGCTGTTCTCTCACTCTTATTTTGTCCATTCCTCATCAAGCTGCATGGTCATGGGGCATTTCTCTATCAGTTCCCAGGAAGCCCTGACAGCTAGAGTGCTGAATATTACAGGGAGCATTGGGTTTATAAAATGAACCTTGCGAAAGCACACATGCTGCAAGTCAGGATGGGAGTGAGAGAAGCTGAGCATGGACTCAGTTGAATGAAGATGGACAATAGCTATGTTGATGATGACATAACAATGGGTGCCATGCTGATTTTACTGCTCCCTTCCCTAGTATCTGTCATCTGACTACCCCCACAAGACAGTACTTCCTTGGATTTAGAGGAAAAGGTCTACTAAAAATCCCAGGGCAATCCAACAAGAATACCACAGTATGCTTCACTTAGAATCACCTAGTAGCAAAAATAGGAATTTAAAATGCACACTGGAATTCATAAAAATGCATTTCTGTATAAAGAAAACTCTGGAATATTCCATTCTCTTAACACAATTCTGACTTAATCCAGGAAATTCCTCCAGACCAAGTTAGAGAACGTGTTTTCACGAGGCATCTGCTTATCTCAGTTTGATTTTTCCCTTAGAATGAAGCCTGTTCCAGTGAGAAAGTGCAGCTTTCCTAGGTGTCCTGACATCATAACATCACCCAGAACAACAAACCCTCTCCAGTCCTTTCCAAGTACCACCCCACCTCAGTACCACCCAATTCACTTGACTTTGACTCTTCCATTTTCCCAGATTGTGTAAGTAAAAGAGACAGTGGAGTTAAGGCTGAACCACTGCTGTTTCTATAAACAACTATGCTTCTACAAAGACACACAGCAGGATGGAACAAAGTCAGTATGAGGGCCAGTTCCCCTTACAAGGCCTCTGTTCTATGGGAGCCACACACCGTAAGCTGAGAAGTCTACCATTGATTTGTGAGTTTGAGAGCAGCAGGCTGAAATGACCAAGAAAAAAGATTCAGACCTCTAAAACCATCTTTCTCTCATAATTATGATTATGTCAGGAGTCCTGAAAAACAAAGGAATTGAGCAATTTAACATTTTGTTACTTCTAAGTGCTCATTTACATGTACATATGCCATTACTTTATGAATATTCAACTCAGCATTTTATACTATTCCCGACTGTATATTCATACTTATATTAGACTAAAATGCTAACTTTTAACATGAAAACATGGTAGTAAGTCTGAGTAAATATATATATATATACATATATATATATCTTGGTGACTGGAGAGATTGCTCAGTGGTTAAGAACATGTATTGCTCTTCCATAGGACCTAAGTTCACTTCCCAGCAACTGTATCAGGAGACTTACAAAAACCTGCAGCTCCATCTTCAGGGAATCTGAAACCTCTGACCTCCTAAAACACCTGCATATATGTGCATATCCCTTGACATATTCATACACTTAATTAAAAAGTAAATAAATAAATCTTTTAAAAATGTATCTCTTTTTGTATCATAATTATTGTGTCTTATCTACTGCCTGGTGTTAATAAGTGCAGTGGGAAAATCAAAATATATCAAAGACAGTACTGGACCAAGCCCAAATTTCAGCTGGTAAATAATAGAGCCCTACATCCTATTGTGAAACATTGAGAAATATGGTCATGCATGAACAGTGGAGTACCATGTACCAGAGGATTATCTCACTTGAAGCTGTCTTTGCACCTTAGTGGCACATTCTGTTCAAACTTTCCCGTGGTTTAACAACACTGAATAAACATCTCAGGCTTGTGTAAGAAATCCCCACGTGTTCTGGATTGGAGACTGACATTAGTTCCACGAGCTCATCAATTATTCCTCAGAACCTGGAAGGGTGACAGGTTATAAATTTGCTTACTTTGTTCTACACGTCTCTCCAGCCCCATAGCAACTTTTCAATTGGGCAAATTATCTTTCAGCAGCCATTAGAGTTGACAGGCAGGCTGGGGGAGATGAGGAGCCTTGGCGGCCTCATTATCCCAATGACCAAACTGCTTAAACTCTGGAGCCTGATAAGAAGACTCTAAATGCAAGGCACTCCCGTTGCTTATGAGGAGGAGTGTCATTATATCCTCTAGACTATACTTAATGAGATAGTTTAGCTACTTGGAAAAGAAAAGAGCTTGATTACAACAGCCGCATAGTTAAGAGTACATTTATTGTGCTTTTATGTATCTTCAATGCACTTTCCGATCATAAGAAATCAAATCTGCTGGCTGATAAACTTTTTTACTAGAAAGATCCTATCACACACGTAAATTCTTTAGAGGATAGCAAGTGTTCTGTATGATAACTATTATAATTATAAGCATTTGTCAAGATAGCTTCAAACATTCTTATCACAAAAAACTTGATTGTAACAGCAGGGCTGATCATTATGGACTTGGTCCTTTCATAACAGCCTATCTACAGCACTTTGGAAATGCAAGAATGGCTTTTGTGTTGACTGCTAAAACCCAAAGGGATGCATTTGTGATGCAAGTTCCCTGAGGATGCATGGGGAGAGCTGAAGTACCAGCTATGAGGTCCAGGCCTTGTCCTCATTATCAGAGTCCCTGAGGATTAATAAAGCATCTGTGGCACTGGCAGGGTAGTGGCAGAGACTAACACAGTGTGCACCTGCTGACACTGCAGATCTGGGGCATCAGAACTGCTCTGCATGTCAGTGTGGTACTTCCATCGCAATGGCTGTATTAATGCAACGCTATTAATTATGCTTTAAATAGCTCTGCATCTATTTTCACCTTAATGATTCAGCAAAACAAGCAAGTTTCCAGGCCAACTCTCAAGTTCAATTGTTGTAATCACTCCAAGATATGGTTGAATCCACTTCAACTCAACTCTCAATCACCACTAACAGCCCTTGGAATCTGCTGAAAGGTTGTTTCATAGACCGTTCTAAGGAGTGCAGTTTAACGATGGTTGTTCTGTGTCAAATGCTTTCGTAAACTGACAAGAAAAGCAACAAAACAACAACACACAGAATTAATGCTTTATGCATCCACATTTAAAAATTTTGTAGTTTTGTAACAATGCTTTTCATGTATGCTACCTACAAATCTGTGGAGAGAAGTCAAGACTTTAGCAGGTCCATGAGAGGATTTAGAAGCTATGAAAGGAGACCCTCTTCTCCAAGCCATGGAAGCTTCTCGGGGTGCAATGGCTTATGCTTCAACAGCTTATGCTTTGAGAAGTTAGGGTTAAATAACTGAATAAACATGATATGACTTTAGGAAATATAAATGCAGCATAAGAAGCCACATCATCTCTAGAAAGCTGTGTTACCCAGGGGTAGTGAAGTGCCAAGATATGAATCCCCATAGTCTCACACACAGTTAACGATTATTTATGACTCTGCACCATAAGATAAAATTCGGTGCCAGAGACACTGATTTCTAACTTTTAAGCCTTTAGTGATGACTGTCCTGATAGAAGTAATAAAAGGACCACAGAAAATGAAACCAGGAGAGGAAAAGAGAATCTCAGAACACTACATTCAGAGTACACACAGGTACTTGTAAATATTAAAACAGTATCAAGTTATTTGATGAAAGGTATTTTCTAAACTTTAGTGATTTTAGTTCTGAAAAACCACACAGTCACAAACACATAAGAACTGAAATCTGGGATTTGGTTCATCAAAATGCTAGCTGTGCATGGATAGTGTGCATGCTGGTCATTTATTTGAAATAATCTATTTTCTACTTTTATGGACTACAATTTAACCATATTTTTATAATAACAGTAATATAATGGCCTCTTAAAATGACCCAAGGATTGTCCTCATACCTCTTCCTTTAGATACTGGTAAACCTCAGTCTCATTATAATGTGGATGGGGAAACTTCTTGGCAGACACTGATTACAGCTTTTACCACTACCACCACAATCCTCTATTTTTCCCACACATTTGAATCTAGTTATCATGGGTCATATTCAAACCTGACTCAGTGTCTGTGCCCAAACCATCATTCTTGTTTCAGAAGGCATTGCTAGCAAGTATCTTGGGCTTCAGAATCCTTGTTTAGGTCACTCATTGACATAAATCCCAGGGGTATTTACATTTAGATATTAGGAACAAGTACTATACATACACACTGCCCATTCTCTGCTGTGGGTCAGATTTGCTCAGTGATTGTATTGGTATTGCTGAAACTTTCAATCAGCTTCTGCCACTAGAAACTGCAAGGATAGATCTTGAGTCAAGACCAAGAGAATAAAACAACCAAACTTATTCAGCTATGGAGCTAGAGGGTCAGTATAAACTGAATGTGTGTGTAGAAGCATGTTAAAGTAATGTTATACAGATTCAACAGGCTAGGTTGAAGATGTACATATATATATATGCATACATATGTGTGTATATTTATAAATATATATGTATGCATATGTATATAACAGCATATTGTCATGCACTATCAATTAATGAAAAATCAGCCATGAATTTGAAGAAGAGTTGGAAAGTTCAGTATATGGAAGTGTTTGAGAGGGAGGAAAGGGAAGGGAGAAATGTAATTAAATCACAATCCCCAAAATAAACCACAAAAATAGCCATATGCCCATGACCAATAATCTTAACAATCTGTCAATAACAGAAGCCTTGACACAGAGACAACGATGATGGCTGAATTAAGAGTGCTTTTTAACTACAGATACTGCCTCAACAGGATGGGCATAGTAAAAACAAACATATGAAGCTTTATTATTCATCTCTATCATTTTGTATTTACTAAAATACAAAAAAGATGAATTGAGATGTCTCTGTTATGAATACACACTAAAACATTTCTTAGACCATTGTGACCTATGTGATACATGGCACTGTGGCATATTCAGGGTTATCTGTGTCCTGAATGAGATAAAATTGAATTCAAGGACTTCTAAATTTCACAGGAAAAAATAATTGAGATTCATTTAAAAAAACATGTCACTGTTAATAGATCTAGTGTGATCTTGTCTGAAGTGGTTTTGTTTGTATTTTCATCTGAAATAAAATAATTGCACATTACAAACATCATGATTATATTTGGGTTTGTGGCAAACTACAATTTAAAACAGTTGGCACTTAAGCTTTATCTGGGATTAGCAACAACTTTTATAAACAAATTTCAACTTTGATTTTGTTGTTGTTAGACAAGGAGAAGAGAGCCCTCTCCAAGACATTGGCCACTACACAGAAACAGCCATGTCTGAGGTTGCTCACAACTCTATTGCATCGGGACACTGTTGTTCTCCAGCCACGGCCCATATACTCTCCTCACTGTTCTATCAGAACTTTAGTTTCAGGGCTGTGTGAAGTCTTTACATCTTACTTTTAACATCTGTAAGTATGTTACCCACAACCCATGTTTACTTGCTATTTATTGATTTGGGGTTGAATTTTGTGCTCTCAGGATAGGTTAAAGACCTAATTCCTATTATCTCAGAACAATTTTATTTGGAAATGGTGTGATTGCAGATATAACTAATTAAAATGAGGTTATTATAGTGGATCTTTATCTGGTATACCCTGTGCCCTTCTAAAAGGGGAAATATGGACATATGGAGAAATTATCATCAAGATAGAGAATGTCCACATAAAGACAGAGAAGAAGATTCCATCTATAATCTAGAGGAGGAGCAGGGCATTTCTTCATAGTCTTCAGAATGAAGCATCCTTGCTGTCCAGACATTGGACTTCAGCTTCTAAGACTGTGAGACAATAAATATTATCTCAGTTACTCAGTTTGTGATATTTATTTATGGAGGTCTGGGAGACTATATACTATTTGTATTAAATGTATTTCCTACTCACATATAAACTTCTAGAACTTAAATGAAAAAGTATCACATTATCTTCCATGTTAAAGAGTCCTTCCTTTTAAAGAACAAAAGTATATGATCATACAGAAGTTTCTCCTAAATTTCCAATCAGCATCTGAAGCATGTGTTTCTGAACATGTCCCAGGTAGATCTTGAAGCAAGGATATAACCATTATTGATCCATAGTTTCATTAGTACTATGTGTCAGAATTTACCGCACAGGGGATTGGGAAGATGTCCCAAGTAATGTACTTGCCATTTAACAATAAAACCTAAGTCCAGACACTCAGTATCAACATAAATATCTGGGTATGGCAGCAGGAAACTGGAATTCCAGCTCTGAGGAAATAGAGAAAAGAGTGTCCTGGGCTTGATGGCCAGCCAGTCTAGCTAACTCGGTGATCTCTAGTTCAATGAGTGTGCCTAAAATCTTTAGGTGGAGCCCAATAGAGGAACACGCCAATGCCATCTTCCAGCTTGCCCATAGTCCACAAACACACACAAAATTCATAAAACAAAGCAAAAAATAAGGAGAAAATTATCATACAGGATTATTCTAAAAATTAAGAAAACAGCATAAAAGAAAGTGTTTGAATTGCTACTTTTTAAGACCTATTTCATTTGCAACAAGTCTAATAATTATATTTTATAGTATGTGTCACGATAAAGTTCTATAGGATGTCTGTAAAACTAGAAAGAAATAATGACTCAAATTTTATTCTGTATAACACTCAGGAATCACTTATGAATACAGTTCATATTGGTTTTCTTCGTATAAAACATCCACCCAACTTGCAGAAGAGAATTTTCTGAGTTTATCTTGATCAGTGTGACTTACAATCACACTAGGTACCTTGGTGTCACTTGAGAAGATGACACTAGCGTCACCTTGGCACTTCACATTCTCCATCACTTAAGAAAACCTTACATGAGTGCTGGTATAGAAATCATCTCTAAGGCAGAGCTCCATGTCTGAGAAAAGAGAGTGGGTGTAGATGTGTTGACACAGAGGTGCCCTAAGTCCTCGGGAGAGGCAGATGCCTGTTCCCTTGAACAGTTTTTCAATACACATGAGCTGACAGTGAGATTCTTCTGTTAAAAATCTCTTTCCTCTTAGAATAGAGGAAATCAATATGTGTGGCAAGACAAACATGATGCATTGTAGATCAGGACAGAGAGGACAGTCAGAAATACAGGTCAGTTTGTTAAGCTTCCAAGGCCCTCCCCTAAAAATGTACTTCCACAAACTAGGTCTCACCTCCTATTTACATAGCTTCTAAAAACAACCATCCGTGGGACAATACTCAAGACATGTATTTAGGCAGTAGTTTTCTTCTGTCTAACAAAGGCTCATGGTCATCTCGTAGCACAAAACACTTTCTGTCTGATTTCAAATGTTCTCTATCATCTTAGCAGTCTGAATATAGCTTTGAAGTGAAGAAACTTAGGCTAGGGAGATGTCTAAGAGAAGTTACTACTCTTGCACAGGACCAGAGCTCAGTTCCCAGCACTGGTGTCAAGCTTATAACCACCTGCAACTTCCAGCTCCAGGAGATCCAGCACCCTCCTCTGACCTCTATGGTCACCCACACTCATGAGAACAGTCCCCCACATGTGCACATAATTTGATAAATAAGTACATAACTAAAACACACAGAGTCTCTTCTGGGACTTAAGGCAACTTTGTGACTGGGAGAGTGTGTCAAATCAAATATGCACCTGATATACAGTAGCACAGAGTAAACCTTTCCATTCCTGAAGAGAAAGGTGGGACTACTGAAGGCAAACACAACAATCTCAGTAACAAAACACAACACAGAAAACATTAAACCCGGCACATCTGTGTGAAGCTCCTGAATACAGGCATCATCGGATTTGGCATCAGTATTGTCCCATGTCACCTGCCATCTACAACATATATAATTGTTCTTAGTCCAGCTCCACTAAGTGCCTACAACTCTCCTCAGCAGACATTCCGCTTTCTTGACCTAATCCTTATCCCCAGGTTGCCATTGTAAATTCAGGTTATCTCATAGCTTTAAGTAAAACCCACTCTGAGCACTCCTACAGAGAATGTAATTCTACTGGTCTCCAACAGTTTCCTCTTGTGTCTTACAATATATTATGACCCTTGAACTTTTGCATTCTGCATGCAAACAAGACTAGACCCATGTGGACAATGGCATGTTCTGTTGGTGAATCTAGAAATAGCAGAACCCTTTGATCTATGGATTCATTGGCTACCACTGAGCACTGGGCAGCTAAACTGGAAAGTAACTCCCATAGGTAATGCTGTACAAGAAGGACACACCCCACCTTGTGATTCTCTTTTCTTGTGATCTCTTCTCAAAGATCTTTCCAACAGTTCATCCCTTTATGTCCCGGATCCTTCCACAGATAAGTACTCGCTCTTGATGCACCTTTCCTATTGCTCCTGTATGAAATGTTCAGGTTCTCCTCTACAGTGCTCACCTCTTAGGCAATTATAGCTGCTTTGTATGTTCTTCCTTTCCCACTGCTTTAAATGTATTTATGCTCCCAAATTACAGTTTTCAAATCCTTCTGCTCTCTACTGTTAGCTCCCATTATCACTGTAGCACAAACTGGCAAAACAAACCACAAATAACCATGCTACAAACTGAACACCATGTTACCTTCAAATGTTCTCTTTCAAATTTTCTAGCCTGCTACTTTTGATTCCGTCTCATTTGGATTTGCAGAACATAATCAAAATTCAGCCAGGTCATTTGTGAGAATGCAATGTGAATAGCTTCTAAACCAATTCCCGACAAAGTCCTTGCTATCAGCTGAAACCTCAGAAGCATATTCGTTCTTCTCTGCAATTTCCTCGTCTTCTGAAATCCATAATAGGGGCTTCTTACACACTGCTTACAACATTCTCTGTCCCACAGCTCCAGACTCTTCCATATTCTCAAAGCACATCAATTCTCCACTCTATGTACAAATTATATGGACTAAGGTACTTTTACATTTCTGTGATGAAATAGTGAACAGAAGCAATCTATGAGGGGAAAGGTGCATTTAGACTTGTGGTTGCAGAGGGATTTCAGTCCATCACAGCGGGGAAATCAGGGAAATTTGGCTTTGTTCCTGGTGAGCAAAACATATGAAGTAAAGCAGCTGTTCATCATATCAAACCTGAAAGCAGTAAACAGCAAGAATTGGGTATGTGTGTATGGAGAGGGAGGCCATTTTTTTGTTTTTTTACGAGACAGGGTTTCTCTGTATTGTTTTGGAGGCTGTCGGTCCAGCCCAGCCTCGAACTCACAGAGATCCGGAGGGAGGGCATTCTTAAGATCATTCAAAGTCCCTCCTATACCAATTTAACCTTAGCCAAACATCCTCTCCTAAGCATTTCACAGCCTCGCAAAATATGGCTCTATGCTAAGAAACACACATGCAAAATATGAGCTTGTGTTAGCTAGTCAAAATCGAAGGCTAAATAACTGCCTAGTGTGAAAGTAGCAACATAACTTAGACAACATGAGGTACAGACAATGACAGATTCTAGAAAAGTTATAGTTTATGTGTAGGCCATCCTCGTTCTAATCACAGATTCCCCTGATCTTTACGGACACTGCCCAAAGGCAAGAAGGCTAGATCACGTTGCTGCAGTAGCTCAGAGCATCTGACTGCCGCCTCTCTACACTAGCTTTCAGAGATCCCCTTACATTTTTTCCACTGGAAGTGGTTTGATAAACAAGTGTAAAATAAAGGAGCATTGTTGAAAGACAAGGTAAAGCAGTCATTAATGAAAAGATCTCCTGAAACGCATCTCATCTGAGGACATGTAGCAAAATGAAAATAGCACCCACTTACACCAGTTAAAGCAATCATGGTCTGCACTTAAAAGCGTGACCGAAAATGTACACATAATTTCCCCGATGTTCTAGGTAAATGCATTTTTCTTTATATAATAAAGCATCACAAATGATTGGAATCCAGACACTATTACCTTTTACAATACCCAGTCAGCCATAAATTCAAACTGGTAACCATTTGAGGTAAGGTCCAAGGGAAAACATTACAGACGCAAAAAAGCATTGAACATATGTGAGGCAGTTTCTGTCATATGAGACTGACTCATGCTACAAACTGAAACTATCACTATTTTTGAGGAGTCTTTCAGAATACCTCTCTACACTATATTATCTATGAAGCACAAGGAGCCTAGCAGCTTATGAGGCATAGATCACAATTGTCTGAACCATTAATGGGCTACGTCATACCAGAATTGTTTCAAAGGTTTGTACACAAGTTCTCTTTAGCCAGATGGAATTGAGGACTCCTGTCCCATAAAACGATTAAACACTTAGAGGATGGAAAGAGTTTTTCATCTCATCCAGTGGGGAGCCAACTGCATAATCACCTCTCTGTTAGAAGTCTTGCTCATCAATTTTGTACAGCTATGCTTTTGTACTTTGAGCTGAGTGATCATGAAAAGGAAGAACAAATGTAGCCCTCTCATAGCATGGCCAAGTTCAATATTCTAACATCTTCCTAAGACACTTTAGGGATACTTACCATTGCTTAGTCCATTCCAGATCCTGAAACTTGAGTCAAAAATGAGTTGTATTTTCTTGAATGCTCAATGGCTAATTTTTTTTGAGGGTAGGTAGACACCAGTAATTTCATATGGTTCAACCTCATGAACATCTTCAAGTAGCACATCTTTTCATCTGATTACCAGTCAATTTTATCAAAATGGAGCTGTTCCCTGGGTACTTCTGTACTATCCATTTGAAAATGTTAAGAATTAAACAAACAAAAACTGCCTGTATATGCTAATTTCGTTTGTTTTCTAGAACTGAAAAAAAGAGTTTTTCAAACAAATGAACAAAAGGTCTACTTCACCAATGTTCTCAAAAATATGTTTCCGAGGTCTCTTTTACTGTAAACCAACAGAGCATATTGTGATGCCCTGTTCAGCTTGAAAGTATCATTAGCTATACTAGGAGAAAGAGGTTTCCACTTTTTCACTGACCCTTCTTAGAAAGACATTATGGTGTCGTGCACGATGCAGGTTTTGAATTTTAGGATGCTGTTAATAATGAGTATCGCTACCACTGGTGTGTGACTTTTTTTTAATACCTTCAAAGACTCTTTGATACTCTGATTTATTTTTGCTTTTATTATAATTATAGTACTTGTTTTCTGTCTTTTACTTGTTTTGATATTGCTTCCTCATGTTCATTTCTTCTGCTCTACTTTCCATAGATTCTGTGAGTCTTATAAATAGCAACTTTGAGAGTAGCTATTGTGAGTCACTATTCCCTGTGAGATGTGAAGAAATGTCTACCCACTACAGATCTGACACCAGCCAAAAGTATGAATATCACCAAAGCCCAACTTTATCAACTATTAGTTACTTACAAAAAACATCAACAAAGTTTTGCTTATAGGAGCAGAAATAACTGAAAGACAGATAGCTAAGTTAACCAAAGCCCACTTCAGCATGGATGATGACCCTTGAAATCTGGAACACTGGAACTACAGACTCTCTTCCAGGCAACCCAGATGGTCTGAGTCTTTTCTAGAAAGCTTGGCTGGTATGCATCTCTCCCAGGCAGTTATGCATATTATCTGGGAGTGTCTCTCAAAATTTTACTAGTCATATAATCATGAGGAGGAAAGAATCTAGAGAATCTAGTCAGTTTCAGGGACTTCCTGAAGCTGTTGGGTTGTTTGCTTTCTACATTTAAAGGAGATACCCTACAAGGTGGAATATTTCACCTCCCTTTAGAATACCCAGTGTCCTCAGAATTTTCTTAAGGATGGAATATTTTTTCTCAAGAAACTGTTATACAACAAGAACTTGGGGTACAGCTCTATGTTTTTTTGCACATTATATAGCGATGGAATGAGTAGATACAAACTACCACTGTCTAATGTTTGAATTATTCTATTTAGCCTTAAAATCAGTTTTCAGATTATTTAAATTCATCAGAATTGTTGGAAAGACTCTTTTTTTTACATTTCTGAAATAGTGATTACATATTCTGTTTAATTTTGAGAACAGGTCTTTGATTTATTATTTTGACCTTTTAATTCCTTCCAAGAAAGAGATTCTTTAGACATATTCATCTTAAATTAAAACCAACAAGAAAATTTCTGATTTTTTAAGTTCAAAGCAAATGGAAATGGACTACCTTGAATATTTCTGACATTTCATCAGAAAAAATGAGTTAAATAATAAAATTAGAATATCAAAGGAAATAATTATTGTAAGCTGCTTATTTTTTAAGGTCAGCCATCATAATCATGATTTTTTTCTTTTCCTCTAAAAAGGAAACACTAAAAATGTAAATATATACTAGTAAATTATAAAATCTTATTTTATATATCTTTAGCAATATCTGTTCTCAGTTAAAAATCAAATTACAGACATTTGCAGAATAAATCACTGTACTATAGAAACAGAAACAATTTTATTAAAAGCCTGAATTTAAATAAGACATTTCTTCATCTAAAAGAACAGTTCTTTCTCTTATGAGACAGGGTCTTATTATAGGGTGACCTCAAATGTATGTTGTTCCAATTCGAAGAGCTGAGTGCTAGGATTGCAGACGTGTACTGACACAGTGAGTTTTAAAAAGGCCAATTTGTGGTGTGTGTGATACACTCTTACATTTCGTTCTCATTTTTGAAATCTCATCAAATTGCTTTATCTGTACATTTTTTAATGAAAATGACTAAATGAGTTGGTAGTTTGAGGAATCAATAAGCATTTTATGACATAGAACTCAAATATCACATTTTTTGCAAACACCAAGAGCACTGCCAGTTCTTCACAAAACATATGCATTAACTGAAAAGCAAATTTAATCTTAAGTGGAAAGTAAACTTAAAGCAAATATTCCTAAAAGGATGCTGTTTCTATAGTTGTGAAGTTATTTCTAAAACTAGTAGAAATTTGTTTGTGATTATGATGGCCCATGCTATTAACAAAATTGAATATATGAGCATTGTTTTCATTATCAGTGCCACATTAGCTGTTGACAGTGGGCATACATTTAAATGAGGTGAGTCAGAAGTTTGGAAATAAGGAAATTAAATGACTCTCAGGGAGCCCCACTGTCAAATTCACCCAGAAGAAATCAAACGAAGATAAGAAATGTCACCTAAAGGAAACAGTTTTCAGATCCATAAGCCTCTATTATATCAACATTGAAGAAGTGAACATGTAAGAAATTAGGTATGTCAATCAAAATGGAGCTACCTGGTAGTAGCACAGGATGTGCAAAAGGACAATCATTGAAGGAAAATCCAAAATTAAAATTAAGTCAGCTGCCTTTTCAAATGTAAGATAAACTGACAAAAATATCCCTGTCACTGTGTAAATGGAGAGGTTAAAATTAGTTTTAAGAAATTAGACATTTAAGTAAATTGTCCATTTACCTTTGATGTACCATGATATTCTTAAGCAAATATTTTATGTTATTTTTCCAATATGGGCTGCTCCATCTGTTGTTGGTACATGACCTATACAATAGTTAATTTGCTTATTACAAATGCATGAATTGGGTTTCAGGGTTTACATAGTAGTTTCAAAAGACTGATAAGTTCTTCCTTAAATTCACCTGTTCTGAAGCCATGTGAAGGTTTCCTGCTATATGACAACCCCAATATGATGGACTATATCCTCAACTTTGAGCCAAAATAAGCCATTGCTTTCTTAAACTGCCTTTGGCAAAGATTTTGTCATAGCGACAAAACAAGATGATATACTTATTAAGTCTCACAATAAGTTACCTATCTAAACACGAGAGTAGTTGTGATCAGTCATTTTAGTTCAAATCCATGCATTGTTTCCCAGCTTTTTGGAGAGCTGTCACACATCATTTTAGCATTAAAATGGATATCATGAGAAAACATTAATGAACTGCAGCGTGCCAGTTGTTTTATGAGTATGTTTTACATGGAGAAGATGATGGATACCAAGGTCAGTTCACATCCAAGTGATTCCATCTGATCAGGCAGAACAAAATTCACCTAAAACTTGATTGTTAGAAGACTAAGTCACAGGGAAATTGTGACACAGGCTCACAGTTCTTCCCCATTTGTTAGGTGTGGATGAGCTGAGTCCTATTGTGCTACAACTAAAAGCAATTGTGAATATCCTAGCATGAACCTATTTCTTCTGCTGTTCTTCCATTGTAAATTGGCTCCCACTCTACATATTTCCCCTATTCTCTGGTCCACTTAGCTCAGTGCAGCAACCGATTGTAGTTAACAAGTCTGAGAGCAAGTTGTAGCTGAATTTCCACTGGAGACAGGGAGTTAAGGAGATGCTCAGAGGAACAGAAAATAAAAGGACTTGTCAACATGCATAATACTATCAAATGTGATAATTTTCACAATCATATACAACAATGTCAAATAAAGTCTGTTGAACCAAACAGGCAAAGATCTAGAGAAACAGAAAGTTTGTTATTGTATGAATAGTGATGTTTTCCTTGATAGAAAACACTACATGAAGCTGAAATTTTATAGTAGATGAAAGGAAACAGAAGAAAACGTACAAGCCTGTCACTATTCTTTTGTGGGATTTCATTAAACCTCTTTTAATTACAGTAATGTTCAATCACTAAGATACCAGATGATAGTTGTGTGACTACCCTGGCTTTTATTCCAGAGCACACAGAATGCTAACATGCTCTCTTCTTGGTTAAAATTCACAAATGCTCTGGACCCAAAGTATGTGCCTTGCTTGGGTTGGAGAACACATAGGGAATCCATCTGAGATCCTAAGACAAGGCTCTGCCAGGTTGACCTTTCTAGTAATGGAAGACAGCAGGTGTTCTGGCCTCAAGTCTTATTTCTGCCAGAACAGAAATCATGAGTCGATTATAAGTAGAAACTTTCCAGGTTCATGTTTGTCACTATTCGAAATATAAAGAGTCATGTGTCTTAGTCAATTTTCTTGGGGGAAAGAAGCAAACAATTAAGCCCAAGTACTATACAAAGCAGTCTCCAGTAAAGAATTCACAGAACAATACAAATGTGTGGCCCATTTGGGGAAAGGAGCACACAGACTTTGACATACCTAGTTAGTAAACAGCACTCAAAGCCAGACACATTTGATTTCCTACTCAAACTAGAAATAGTGTTACTATATAACATTGTATTAAGTCTCAACCTCCGTTTGTTAGCTTCTTTTTTTCCAAGAGTCATAATGTAGACCAAGCAAAATTGATCAATTAAAAAAAAACTCTGGAAATTGTTCCAATTCTCAAAACAATATAGAAGAAGAGACCTTCATATAGATTGAATGTGAGATTCTGAAATTTAGATTAATCCATGAATTTTCTACCTGAAACATTATGAAAACATAAAACACTTGTTCTGATTCCTGTCTACTTTTTAAACTATGATATGCATGCATAGCTATTGAATATGCCCTAGAAATGAAATGGCAATCATGCATAGTGTGTTGAACATGTTATACTCAACTGTGTTTCAATATAGCAACACCCAATATTGCCTTCCAAAAGTGTAAGAGCTCTCATTCTCTAGCATGTGCTGTTTTTGTATTTACAATGGTTTCTTAAAACTGGACACCTTTAATTCCAGCACTGCAGAGGAGGCAGACACAGGCAGATCTCTGTGGTTTCATAGCCAGCCTTGTCTACAGAGTGAATTCCAGAGCAGTCAGAGATACACAGTAAAATCCTGTCTTGAAAAACAACAAAAAGCAAAACAAACAAACAAGGAAACAAATCCAACAACAATGGTCAAGAACCCATTGCTGTCTAAGGAAGCAGAATTCCAAAATGACCTTATAAGCTCAGCCTTGGTGGTAACTCCCAGGTTTTCACTACATTGCATGATCAAAAGTATTTGGCAGATGTGATTACAGCTCCTAATCATATAACCTTGAAATAAGTGCCCAAATAAGTAATATCAGCTCTGTAAAAACAGAGTTTTCTCTTGGTGGTTGTAGAGGAGAATTCAGAGGAAGATTAAAAGCATGATGAGAATCCCTTATGAGAGAGATCCTCCATTCTGACTGGGAAAATGAAGGAAATATGACTGAATAGAGGCGTCAAAGTCACCCTTCACTCACAGTCAGAAAGAAATGTCATCCTCAGTCCTATAGCCACGAGAAACCAATTTCTGCCAAAAACCTGAGCAAATGTGAAGGCGGCAGCTTCTCCAGAGAGTGTAAGAGCCCACAGCAGCTGACACCTGGATTGTGGCCCTGTGAGCCCCTTCAGAGACACCATCCTCCCAAAAGATGAAAAGCAAACAAGTTGCTGTTGTGTTAAGTTACTATGTGTTATGTAGCAATAAGACTCTAAACTGTCTTTGACTTAGCAGATAGTACCCCATTCCCCAAGTCAATGAGCCTCCACCTAGCTGTAGTTGGTTATTGTCATGGGAATGTGAGTTCACTGACATATGCCTTTTGCAAAATGTTAGAAATCATTCATTTTCAGTTTCGGTTTATTTTGTTTTTTGAAATTAATAATCAATTCAATAAAATTAGAAAGAGAAATTGCTATGCAGGCCAAGTAATCTGTATCTGAGGACAGCCTGCTTGGAACGGTAGCCTAGACAATGGCTAAATCCCCATTCAGTTCCAGTGTCCATAGACTCACTAAATAGTGTTAGAAAGTAAATTTGTGTCCTAAACAATAAATGTTATAAACATTGAAGTACACTAAATAGCTTTTAGCTTCTAAGAAGGACAAATGAAAGATTGTTATTATTAATGCATTTAATTTTTCATGTTAGATATATTCCTATAAAAATGATTATAGGATCATCAAAGTCCATCACATCATTTGGGGGAGGGCCCAGGCCTTCCTTTCTATATCTTGGCTGCAATAGTATCCCTCCATAGAGAATGGGCTCCCAAAGTCCATTTGGGACCTACGAATAAACACTGGTTACACTGTTAGAGGTTTCATAGACTGTCTTGGCCTCCTAGCTGGTACCCACATTCAGAGGGCTTGGTTTGACCAATGCTGTTTCCCCTGCTTTACGACTAGGGACTGCATGCTCTCATTAGGTCAGGTCAACTGTTTCTGCGGGTATCTCCAGTTCAGTCATGATTCATTTAATCATCTCTCCTCTGGGGAGTGGGGGGGCGTTGGTGGGAAGCATGGGAGGATTGGAGGGTGAGGAAATGGGGGGATGGATATGTAAATTAAGAGTTTATAAAAATGAAAAAAAACGATTATAGGAATTTTACATTTCTATAGTGTGAAAATCTGTTTACTTTGAAAATTTGCTACAGCAAAATATTAGGTCAGTGATTTAAAAATAAGGCTATTATTGATGTTTGTCCTCTTTCCTTTGAATAGACAAATGACAATATTGTGTATAAAGTAGGAACTGTTGTGATCTTGTTGATTGGGAGACAAGATACTGCTCCACACCACTGTCCTGCAGTCTGAAAAATTCCTTTGTTTTCTGGGGATCTTAATGAAGATAAAAAGATCCTCACCCCAGTAAACACAGAGCTTCAGGTCTCATCAGCATGAAGCAGAATTGGCTCTACCAAACTTTAATACACATTGAACTTGAAAGAAAAGAGATTTCGGCTTCTCAGACAGAAATGTATGCTAGAGCAGAGGTGTGAGCCTCTCAAAAGAGAAACAAGGTTCCCTAAAAGACACTGTTACTGCCAGTTTTTGAAAGCAGGAAATTTAAGAGGAAACTATGGTCAGAAAAGATAAGACAACCGTGAGTGTGCGAGTGCACCTCTCAAGGAGGAGTGGCACTCCACTGTCTTCACACTGCAATTTGGTGGGGTTTGACACTATTACCTTCAAGGGGTTGCTAAGAAACCTAAATGAGATCCCAGGGTAGTTCTGAGTGCTGCCTGTTTAGATTACAATTGGAGGTAGATACAGAATCCAGAGATGCAGGGAAGTATGCTATCTTTACTGCAAACACAGAGAACGGTCTTCTTTGAGATGCCCAGGAATGGGGCCCTATTCAAGGTCACACATAGGTAGGCCTTAAGATGGTTAATAGTTATTGGGATGTAAAATAGCTATATGTGAAATGAATATTGTCTCAACATTCACAGCAAATGTATTTATTGTGATATAATTCTAAGGTGAGAAGAGGCTTCAACCACACTCCATGGTAAGGGAATGTTCCCTCCCTGTGTCCTTCTAATTCTGTCTCTCTGTCATGCCTTGGTTTTTTTCTCATTTGACCGTAGGTAAGAGTGATGTTGTTAGGGAAAAGCTGCTGGAGTTCTGTCAGCCTTATAGAAACCTGTACACCTGCTATATTTAGAAAACAAGAAGACCTTAGTGCTCTAGAAAGATTAGTGGTTCAGAGAGAGAAGCTCTGGATTACCTAACAGAGATAAGACTAATAAAACTTCGGCTCTGGTCCTGACCTTGGCCAGGAATATTCAGTAGATGTGTTGTTCTTACATTCTCCTTTTGCTGCTCTCAATCTAGCCCAAGTCCAACTTCAAGACTCCTTGTCAATTTTTTTGACTGTCTAACATTTTTAAACCACAATTCACATTCTTTCTTATTACAATCTCACATTCAGAGGCCTAAGTGTACTGTTTAAGTCCCTCCTAAACTGCAAGCATGCAGATAGCACCTTATATTTCTTATAAAGAGAAAATACATTTTATTTGCATCCCTACAAAATTTAGTACGATGGTCTGTATATTTAGGAACTGCATAACTAATAATTGAATTGAATTAAAATATGCCCAACACTGATCAACAACAAGTAAAGAAAAAAAAAGACAGAAAGGACTTAGTTCATTCCTTATAAATTTAAAAAAGGCTCTGCACTATCCTTTGCTAGAATTCTATTTTGGTTTATTGTATGTGTGTTTATTTATATGTTTCTTTTCAGCCTTAAAAAACAAATAGCTACAAGGATAAGAAACCTGTCAGGAATCCAATCACTCCAAATAGCATAATTATGTGTACATTGTCTTGAGTTAAGAGTGTTTTCTTTCATTAAGCAAGGTGAATTACCATTGAAACCAGGTAAAACATATATGGGCCTTTGGAAAAAGTAAGTCACAAAACTGCAACAATAAATGTACAGTATGTGAGGCCACATATGCAGCAGATGGTTTTATTATAATCCACGATGTTGCCTTTGTGGAAAGGAGAGCAAGCTAGGAATGCTCATTTAACATGTAGACTGCTGCCTGGTAGAATCCACATTATAGACAAAAAAGGCTCTTTAAAGTAAATGAAGGGTTTAAGTCAAAACTTTTTTTATACCCTACTGTATTAGTCACTATTCTAGTTCTATGACCTCAGCAACTCTTAAAGTAAATAGTTAATTGGGCATTAGTTCATTAACATCATGTCAGGAAGCACAGCAGGCATGGTGCTGGAGACATAGTTAAGAGTTATATCCTGATCTGCAGGCAGAGAGAGCAAGACTGGATCTCCCCTAGGGATACTCTTCCTCCAACAAGACCCACAGGTCCTAATCCTTCTAATCCTATCAAACAGTTCCATTCCCTGGTGACTGAGCATTCAAATATATATATATATATATATATATAATATATATATATATATATATATATATGAGCCTATGGGAGCCATCACTTACCCAAAGGCAACTGTATCAATCTCCATTTTATTTGGATGGTAATGTCCTACTTGGCTTGCCCAATAGCTGGTGCTACTGCCTATGTCTCTCTGCAAAGCAAGTGACAGGGTAGTCTGGCACTTTAAACATGTGTAGTTCACCTAAGTTTCTCTGCAGTCTACCTACCATTGATGTTAAGAATATTAGGTTCTTTCTTCCCAGGGGCTCTCAACCAGGATATAGATATAGCTGTATAAGCCAGTGCTGCTCAAAGGGAATTGCTACAAATTGTCTGAGTTTCAAGAAAAAGATTTCATCTCTAGGAAAACACGCCCTCTGCTTCTGGACATGTAAGAGGTTTCAGATGACCTAGAAAATATTCTGTAGCTATAAGAAGGCATGCTTAAGACTAGAGGCAAATCACTGAAATCAGGACATAGGAAGCTAGAAAAACACCCTGGTCCTGAATATCACTGCTTTGACTGAAGGTAAAAGCCATAAGCAGTCAACTGTAGACTTTCTGTGTCAGGTAATAAACTCGTGTGATTTAAGCCACCTTCATTTGTGTGTTCCTTTATATTCTGACTACAGCATTCTGACAGAAATGCAATGTTTCTGTCATAGTGCATATCTCTGTCTGTTTGGGCTGCTGGGAAGAACTTCCACAGACTGGGTGATTTAAAGTACTCTTTTCTGAAGTTTAGAGGTTGGAAGCTGATGATCAGGATACCTGGTCATGGTCAAGTTCATGTTACATCCTTCTTTCTGGTTTACAGTTGGCTACTTTTTTGCTTTATCCTCTTATGGTAGAGAACATAGGGCTTGTGCATTTTCCTCTTTTCATCAGGCCATTAATCCCATCATCTCATCTCACCTCAGTTACCTCCTGAAGCCATCACTGCCAACACCATCACACTAAAGACAGGAGTTTCAACCAAGGAACTTGGGAAGAACATAAATATTCAGCCTGGAGTAGTTTAGATCATGCAATGAGAATAACTTACCTAAGGTATTTTCTTAAACTTGTAGCATTCAACATAATCACAGCACACTCAGACATAATAATTTTCAATTAACAGGAAGGCTCAGCTAAAATAAAATGATGACTTAAGGGACATTTAAATGAAATCACATGACTGTTTTTTATAAGCTTGAATACTTTTAAAGCTAAAGATAATCTTGCACAGTTAAACATTAATATGTGGCTAGTCCCAGATCTCTCTAGTGGTTTGCAATTCACTGAATACTGTTAATAAATATTCCAGAGGAATGTATGTCAATAATGCTGTAAGGACAATATCCACTTTATCCCAAATCTACTAATGAGCCATTTATTTTAACAGAGAAACGGAGAAATTACTGTTACTAAAGTGAAGTGATATATGTCACCATGTTTAGGACTGTTTGCTTTGAGGACTCACACAGTCATATCTTATGCATAGATTTCTTAGGAAATAGAGTTGTATTTCCACATTTTTTGTTCTCATCAGGTGAATTTGCAAGCTTTCTGTGTTGACATTCCTATAATCTAGGGCATAGAAGTCACTGACTTACACCTCATAAAGTGGAGGTTTAAAAACCATGAAAACCGGTGGTGGCGCACGCCTTTAATCCCAGCACTCGGGAGGCAGAGGCAGGCGGATCTTTGTGCGTTCGAGGCCGGGCTGGACCGATAGCCTCCGAAACAATACAGAGAAACCCTGTCTCGTAAAAACCAAAAAAAAAAAAAAAAAAAAAAAAACCATGAAAACTGTGTGCATCTGGTTTATATTAGAGGACCTAGAAACACTTTAGGTATACAATTTAGAAGGTCCAGGGTCTTCTGTGTGTACATTTTACTCATTCACTCACCATCCTTTGTCTATTTTGTATTTGTAAAATAGTTGGTTGTTGTAGAATGACATATTACACAGTGAATGGAGAGTGGTGTCTATTTTGGGAGAGATTGGCAGTGAAGAATTTTATCTCAGAAGTGAAATCAATCTGTTAGCATTCCTGTGACCTCACATGATAGACATTTCAACTCAGTCTGAATGAGGTCCAAACCACAAACCTACTTAGGAAGATATCTGATTCCATAACAGCAGAGTTTTATTCTGTCTGTTAAGAAGACATGCTTAATATCATTCGAACGTCATTTCTCTGTTCTTTCTTTGTCAGCTCTAACCTGAGCTAATTAATGTGTAAGTTATCAGCCTTTATTCTGTTGAAAGATATTCTGAAACTAACTGGAAAGGTCAATAAAAGTGATTTTAATTCATGTAAGTATTATTTGAACTTTCTTTCGAGTAAAACACGCAAAAGTAATGTTACTTAAGGATTGACTGTACATAGAAATATTTAGAAGACTATAATATATTGATACATTTTAAATTTATTTCTGTATGCTTGATAGTACTCCAGAAGGCATAATTCATTCTTAGTAGGATTTATCAGAAATTCTGTATTACATGGTGAGCACCACTGACTCTTATTAAGTTCTCAAGCTGTAAATCTAATCATACTTCTTTCTCAATGATTCCACCAAACACACACACACACACACACACACCACACACCACACACACCACACACACCACACACACACACACACACACACACACACACACACACACACACACATTCAGGGAGTCTTGCACCTAAGAGATCTGATGACCTGGGACAGAAGTTGGCGAAAGGAAGAAAACTCTGACCACCTTTTTCAAACAACTGGCCCCGGAGAGCCTCAACTGATTTTGTTTATACAATTTCAATAGTTTGCACAAACAGTTTTACAATCATATCTGTTTCCTTAAGTTTCTAATAATAATTACAATAAATTGCCAGTTTGTTCCCTTGCCTCATTCCCTTTCTGTTCCCCAACTTTTCTAACAGTAATCATTACCTAATTGATTCATAGCTTTAATATTAGAAGGATAAGCAGTACAACAAGCAACAAAGGAAGTTTTCTAACTAGACACACCTACAGGTAAAACAGTGTGCCTAGTTGGCAGCATTTGAGGTTACCACATCTTGCAAAGTACAAGGGAGTTTTGGCTCCAATGGTTAATGTTTTTTATCTCTAGCCAAATCTAAGATCTCATAATCAACTCATCAGCCAAGGCTGAATCGATTCATTCTTCATTCTATGCTACTCTATCTCCTATGGGGAACATACCTGCTCTCCTCCTATCATCCTGTAAACTACATAACTTAAATCTTACTGTTAGCAGTTGGCACTGCTTATCTTTTGTTCTCATTTCCCCTTCCTCTCAGCTTCCTACAGTGTTGTCTCCTACAGTATTAGCAGTTATAGAAATGTGAGCATTGTGGGTTTCTGTTTCATTCCCTGTTCTTAGACTGTTCCCATTAACTCTTGATAATATCTATTCATTTGCATTATTCTTAGACTCTTTTGGTTACAATCATTCTCTCCAGGACAATTATGCAAATGTGCAATATTGTCATGAACTTCTGTGACTCTTCCAGGCTAGTCACAAAGTGCATTAGAAAGGCAACATTCTGTTCTCAAGAATCCTGAATTTATGGTCACACTTGAAATATCAAATGCTTTTTTTTTTTTTTTTTTTTTTGGTTTTTACGAGACAGGGTTTCTCTGTATTGTTTCGGAGGCTATCGGTCCAGCCCGGCCTCGAACTCACAGAGATCCACCTGCCTCTGCCTCCCGAGTGCTGGGATTAAAGGCGTGTGCCACCACCGCCCGGCAAAATATCAAAGGCTTTAGAAGCTGAATCAGATCCATAGTATATTTTTAACAGGAGAGAGTCATTAGGAGAAAGTCTTCCTAATATTATAGCCATTTCATCTAAAGCTCTAAGAAAGTGAAACTTGAGGCATCCAGCAATATAATTTATTTAAGGAAAGCAAGGAGAGCTGGTAGCACATATTCTCCTGGGGTCATGCCCAGAATCAGTGAACTATCCATTCGCCTTGCCAAAAATGGGTTATATTTACCCAGGACTTAACAATAGGAGTACTTGTTTTTTTTGTTCTCAGGCCTTGCCCTCAAAGAAGTCACGTGACTTCCAACACACACACACACACACACACACACACACACACAATCACCAACCACCAAGATCCTTTGTTTATAAAGCTTAAATGTTGCTCTAAATGGTCCACTCTGTATTCCCACTACCATTCCCCTAATCTAAGGGAGTCACCAGCTACCAGACACCAGCACCTTTTTGGGCAACTGCCATGACTTATAAGCCGCTTTCACTCATGTTCTTCTCCAATCCTTCTTGTGTAGCACAAATGTCAACACACTTTTCCAATACTTACAAGCCAACAGCTGTTTCCTGTTGACCTGAGATGAAATCGAATCTCTGACAAGCATACACAGTCCGTGTCTGCCAGAGACCTACTTGCCATGTCTCATCTGTCACTTCTTCCTAATCTGCACTCACCACCAGCTCTGCAGTCTTTGTAGCTCATGGCTTACCCTCTGTTTTCCTCACTTCTGCTTGGACGTGCCTAAACGGCTATGCTCTGCATGTGAATTCCTGCATGTAGGAAAAAGCATTAAACTTTTTCTTTCTCCAGGATACCAGACCCCCAACTCAGCACACATCTAAGATGAAAGCAACTCAGCATGGATCTAAGATGCTAACTTTCCTCTACTAATTTCACTCATCATGACAACTACACACATATAATTACCTGCTTACTCTATTTTTCATCTATCTGCACAGTCATTGAAGGGCCCAGCAGTTTTGTTTGCAGTCAAAATTTCTATGGTAAATAGATGGGTCGACAATGCTAAAGGAACATAATAATTATTTATTGGATAAATTGAATTTTGAAATAATTCTATAAAATCAAGTAAGAATCATTTGAATTGCTGCTATATCAATCATTTCAATTATTCATCTGGAGAGCCCATTTCTATCCTGCAATATGAGATACATTAGAAAGTAGAAAGAACATTTATACATATGAACTTTAAGTCAGATGATTCATGTTTATATTAACTAAAATAGATATTCCTCCTTTTAAGACTCTGATTTTACATGTGCATTGGCTTCACAGGCATGTATATTACTTTAGAAAATATGAAAGGCTGTTTTTCACAAATAAATCTCTTGGCTATTTTGGCAATAGAGAAACTTCAATTTCCCTGGATTCATTCCTCTGAACTCATTTGCAATCCAAATACCTCTTTATATTGAATTAATATGAAGTATTCACTGTATAAATAATCTTCTAAAGGAAAGAATAAACTGAGAAACCTGGTTCTTGGGTATTTCTGTGTATACTAGCAAATATGAGCTGACTGAAGACTGTCACAGCTATAGATGTGACTTACTGTCAGTATGAGCCAAGCTGTATAGTGTGACTACCAGAATGCTTAAGGCTCAGTCACACATGGATTTTCAAGGAAACACACACCACAATATACAAAGGTCATTTCAATGCAATCCTAAAATAACAGAGCCTAAATTATTAAGTAGACTCTGCTTTAGACACCTAGAATTAAAGCAGAAGCCAATTAAGTGCTCAGTGTTGTGGGGTATCATGAACTAATTCTCTCAAACTCCAGGGACAAGGTGCTTTCTAACCCATTTTTAAAAATATGAAAACAGAGAGCCTTAGAATATGTCAAGCAAGCTTGTTTCTAATTTAAATAAAAAATTTTTAAAAAGAATATTTTATTTCATCCAAGGTTATTTGTTGATCCTTTAACTGTCCTTGTGTGAAAGTAAGGACAAGGCTGTGATAGGGTAAAAAGGTTAAAACTCACATGAAAAAGTCAAAGAAGGACATCTCATTAACATAATCCAATAATCTTGATAGGAGAAGATGAGGAGAGAGAAGGGGAAGAGGAGGCGGGAAGAAAGGGAAGGAGAGACAGAGATAGAAAAAGAGAGAGATGGAGAGAGAGAGAGATCATTTTATCCTTGTTGACTGTTGCCAACATAAGCTATGTGGGTAGCACACAAGTGTTTGTTTCTATTTCCTGCCATCCACTGGAGGCCTAGTAGTTGACAAGGGATCTCACATTTCCTCCATATGACTTGAGGATTGTAGTGTTTGAAGGTCACCTATTAATTCTGCTATGACGTTAGCTCTGCTTATTGAAGATTCAGACCTCATTCATCCCTTCATTTCTGTCCAGTTCCTCTTCTCTGCTCTTTTTTGGAAGGAACTATACCTACCCTTTAAACCTGTGTCTTCAAGCCTTTACTTGGTTCAGCTGTCAACATCACTGAAATGTGGAAGTCTTTAGCAATGGCAGACAAAATCTAGTACTTTCTTCTCAAATGTAGAATATATCATCATTTATGGCATGAAGTTGAAGAAAACCATTTTCTGTACAATCTAGAAATCATCCTGACCAAGGGTGCAGATGATTTCTTAAAATCAAAAACAGAAGACTCTTCTGGGCTTTTGTCTTTCCATCATTTGGTATTGGTAACAAATGCCTTCCATCTGCCTTTGGTCTCCATGACCATGTACTTCCCTGGTTCTCTTTATACCTCATGAAGAAATAACCCCCAATTATCTGTTGCTGCTAAAGGAGGCACTCTCAGCAAGTCCCTTGTCACCTCAGGCTTTGCCTACTTCTTCGCATCTTCTTTCACATGTACTGAAGTTTCCTGCAAAAACTAAAATTGTCTCTGTTTGTAGCTAGACTCCCTTCTAGGGTACCATGCTCACTGCTCATGTAGCATCCTGTATATTCAATTTTGCTGAAGGAGCTTCAACCTTGGCACTTGCAAAATAGAAGTGTTTATGTGCTCCGTCTTCCACACACCCCACCATATGATTAGTCTTAACTGCCACCAACAAGTTATCAAAGGTTATGGTGATTCTCATACCCCTCTTCTAATCAATATCATTGGTTCTACCTCTTTCAATCTCTGTCTCCTTCTGTCTCTGTGTCTCACTTAAATCTTTGTGAGAGGGCACAGTGCTGTCACAATCTTTTGGCAATGTACATCTATGTGACTGTAATCTCTCCTGTCTTTTTCAAATCAAATATTCACTAGAAGATATTTACAGCTGAACATACTATCATCCAGGATAGTTCAAATTTTTGACTGTATTGTTGTCAAAACTGAGCCATTTGTTGTCATCCACCACCAGGTTGGTTTTATCAGTAAGTTTGGAGTAAGTCTAAAGATGGCCCTTCTAGACATGTGGATGCTAACCACAGATCACCACTTGTAGATATTCACTGTCTGAAAATTACCGTTCAAAATACACAGTGCACTGTCAATCTAGCTTTCCAGCCATATCTTATCACTGATACCTAAATCCACCAAAGGGATTCCAAACCTACCAAATGGATACCAAATTCACTAAATGAAAGCCAAATGCATGGAAGTTCTGCACTATACCTTGTATTTTTCCTTTTTGTAAATGCTTTCTCTCTTACTTTGCTTATCTATTTATAGTCCACTCTTCCAGACTCTGGAATGCATGCCACTCACTGAGATTCTCCTAACACTGCTTACTCTCTTTGCTGTACACCTGTAATGGCAGAGCTAGACACTCACTTTGTTAGACCACACCTAGAAACTGAACCTACCCTTATCTTAGAAAAGGTCTCATTTTATCTTACTCTCCTGTTTTCCTTTTAAGTTCTAAGGTCTCCCTGGAAAAGGCTGTCTTATTAGTGTGTATATGCCTGTTGTTTAGTGGAACAATGTCTTGTTGTACATAGTTAATATTTGACCACTGAATGAAAACAGATGGATAGATTTGTTAAAACATTTTTAAGTCTCCTAAACTGGCCCACATATATTTCTATTCAGGCTGATGTAAAGAAAACATATGCATGTAAATGAGAAAAAAAACCTCAAGATCATTCTATCTTTTCAGTGAAAGATAATATGTGGAAAATAGTACAGGGACAACTAAACCCATGGTGTCCTTCTGTTTAATGAAGACACATACTGAGAATAATTTGGCTAATGGAATATTAGGCCTCATAAGTGGCTACCTAGAATTTCCCTAAGAATAAAGAGACTCTAGCAATCCTGTTGTGTTCTTGGCAACACTAAAGAAAGCCTGCATGGATTTACGATGCATTCACTGTGCTTAAGTAGAAAGGATCTAGGCCATCTTTACAGGGAGCAGAAACATTCACTTTAAATATGGCAAGGAGTGGGAGGAAGGATTAGCCCTGAATATAAATTATTAATGGACAACCAAAATAAAATCTTTAGGTCCCTATTAGGTCAGCCAGTGACATAAATATCTTTATCTTTTATAGCATATTACCCCAGTATTTCATATAGTTCATTTATTTATACATTCATTAATTTAAAAATATGTAGCATAAAATATGTTTGCTTCAGTAGGGATAGTATGTGAAGTATGAAATGGATTCAAAGAAGACTGACCCTTACATGCAACCTATAAATACACCTGATGCAGTATTGCTGGTAGTCTAAGAAAGACAAGTCTTATGTAAGATAGCACACTGCATACCTGAATGACTAAGATTCCTGTGGTCTACCACTAAGTACCAGTACAATCTCTGGGTGATGGTAACAAGAATCTCTGTTCATTCCCTAACACTTCCTAGGGCCAGAAACACCTACAGTTAAGATTTATTTGACTTTTACTACCCTTATGAGGAGACCCTCCTTATCAGTACTTAGCTTTGCTCTGCCATCCCTCCTCATATTAAAAAAATAGAATAGAAAAACATGGAATGGATCCTTAAACTTTACTTGTTATGGGTAATATTCACATGCTACTCACACAGCTCACTAAACCTTTTCTGTTAATAGTCATGGTACTCTGGGTACGCTAGTTGCCAAAGAAGAAAATGTAACAACTTAACATGAACTATTGAACAATAAATTGTATTATCTGGACTGGAATTTTATAGGACTACATGTGCGTAAAAGAATGCTTAATTTCTACCAATACCTCATGTGTGCAAATGTACCATGTCATGTGGAAAACTAATTTACAAACATTTATTGTAGACAAACAAGTCTATTTCTTATTGCAGAAATAAGAAATAGACTGAAGCAGAATCTCCTGGTTTTCTTAATTGTATAACAATATTTAATTTATTAGTTCATTAATATAAGTAAAACTTGTTTTAATACAAAAATAGATTTTAAAATATTGCTAAACCACAATATCTCTTTGTTAATTTACAGTGGTGCCTAAACTGTGTGACAGAAGCATTTCTATCATATTGTCAGAGTCATTTCAGAAGACACATTCTTTTGTAAGCCCCATATCTCCATCTGGACTGTTTCTATCCTTGTCCTATCCATTCCATGCCAACAACATCTGAATTTGCCTCTTGGTCTATATTAACTGTTTACCCAGGGTAACAAGTGATCTTCACTTTATTGCTTGATCCCTCCTAATGGCTTTTTGTTGCTCTGAAAATAAAATCCTGTAAAGAATTTTCTAAAAATAAAAACTGGAAGATTCCATAGTTAGCAAACTCGTGCTTCCCAACAATTCTAAAATAACACCTTCCAACTGAACAGAAAGGATAACAAACGGAAAGTGGGCACACTTGTAGAGAAATAATTCAGAAAATGTTTAAGTGTGTGAGTAATATAACCATTACTTGGTTCATTGTCTTTATTTCTTCAAGTCATGATAAATATTTAAAAGAGTAATGATGGCATTCTAGTGTGGATTTATAATATATAAAGAAGCAAGCTGTAGGATTAAAGGATCAATTCAATTATAATTTTACATGTTTTATGTAGCTTTAAGAATTTCACACATGAATACCGTATTGATACAATTTCCACCCCTTTACCCATTGGTCTTCCCAAACCAACACTCCTCCTATTTTCTCCAGACTCTTTCACAGATTCATAACTTCTTCTTCCTTATTGGACACACACACACATACATAAACACACACACACACACACACACACTAGCTAATGAGTGTGTTCAGTATGGTTTATATATACGCATTTACAAATGACCACTATGATTGGAAAACCTATCAGGAAGTTCCTCACAAGAAAAGAGACTCTCCCTGTCTCAGCAGCCATAACTTGTAGCTATGCTATAGCCTGAAGAGCTGGTAGCTCTTCACCTAGGTGTGGAGCTTTGGGAGATTTTCTCAACCATGCTGGGCCGTCAACTAGAGTCATTGTGCCAGTCTTGTTTACGCAGTCATATTGTTGAGATTTTATGGGTGTAGCTTCTCTGACAGACCAGATGACACTATCTCACCACAGAAGTCTTGGTCCTCTGGCTCTTATTGTCTTTCTACCTAACCCACTTCTGTAGGGCATATGTGTAGGGGTTGTAATGTATCTATTGTTGTTGGATACTATACAGACATTTATTCTCTAAACTTTTACCAGTTGTGGATTTCTGAGTTAGTGGATAGTCCTACTAGCAATGCTTTTCTATGAATTTTCTAACTAGGTCATCTAGTTTTTCAATTACACCTTCATTTCAGACTGAGTACTCTTCAATATTTCTATCTCTTAACTGAATTCAAATTTCAAATCCTGAATTGCCTTTCTCATTTTGTTCATCTGCATATTTGTTTCTTGACCACCACTCGGGTATTTATTTCAATCCTCTTCCAGTTCACTGGGGAGTAAGTACTTGTCTTGTTTAAAATCCTTCAATTCTTTGATTTGCATTGTGATGTTTTTTTTTAATTTCTATGTCCTGTGGTTCATCTGGGTGTTTCTCATCAGAAAACATTTTTATAGGGCTAGTGAGGATTCTCAGGGAGTGGGATGGAAATAATTTCTTGGCATTTCAGGTTGCTTCTGTTTTTGCAGATTGATCTAGGCGCATTAACTTATAGATTTAGTTGTGTTTGATGTAAGATTCTTGCCTAACTCAGGCTGGGCCAGGAGCTTCAGAACTGCAGCACTGACTGGGAGCATGGAGATGGCAAAGGTGGGTGAGGTTATGAAGAAACTCATCAGGTGAGGTAGGAAAAGAAGTTTAAAAACCAGAGATAGGTGTGGAAACTCGGGGTAAGTGAAGTAAGGTAAAATTGGAGTGACCACAAGAAGAAAGGCTGGTGCAGGAGATGTGTACCCTGAACTAGCCTAGGAGTGTGGAGACAGCAAGCAGTCAAGAGTTATGGGGAATTCACCAGGCAAGACAAGGAAGTACATCTTGAGCTAGACCTGGGAGTGTGGGGATGCAGTGGGCATGGCTCTGGGAACTTAACCAGGGAAAACAAGTCAATAGAGGAAATGGCAGGTGATGTTTCAGGTAGTATACCAGGCAAACTTGATTTGAGGGTTGAGCCCAGGAGCTAAGCCTGAGAGTATGGAGATGGTGTGCGTAGGTTCGGTTCTGGTGTGGCTCATCAGGCATAGTTGCTGCAGAAGCTACTCTATGGAGTTGTGCCTGGGAAGGGGTAGGTGGTGCTGGCAGATGGGGTTATGAGAGCTCATCAGGGGAAGCAGGTGAATGAACTGCATGTCCAGACTTAGGCCTGGAAGTGTGGAGATAGCATATTTATAAGGCTTTCTCTTCCCACAAAATGTTACAACACTAATTCTAAAAATACTATTTTATTTTTACAAAAACAGTACAATATTTTAAAGGTCTAATAAAAAACTTAGGTGGATATTAAATGGGATAATGAAATGGTTTATATATTTTAAAAAATGAACAGAAGGGATTTGAGTGATCACTCAGTCATAAAGGGTTTGCCTTGCAAGTATGAAAAAGCTGAGCATAGTAGGACTGTGGTTGCAAACCAGGCACTTGGCAGGAGACACAAGGAGATTCTCAGAGCTTGTTGGCTAGCCAGACTTGCCTGCCAGATGAGGACCTCGGTAGTGAGTAAATCTGTCTCAAAAGCAAAGTGGATAGTAGATGAACAATAACAGTCCTGTTTGTCCTGTGGTTTCAACATGCCAGTGCACAATGTACACATACATGTGCATCTAAATATATATAGCTATATCCACAAACATGAACAAATATGTACACATACATAACAAACACGAAAATGTTTTAAGTGAAACAGAAAATAAGAAAACGCTCAAGCATGCCATAATGATCCTATACCAAAACTACAGAGCAAAATGTGTATATCAATAATTAGAGAGGTTTAAATCTATCGAAAAAAAAGTAAAAGTAATTCTTTGTCAAAGTGGATAAGCAAGTAAAAGGCTACATAGTTGACACAAAGCCACAGATATGTTGAAGGTAAATGCCCCAAATCATAGACCATTGATGGGGGATATCCTTCTGTATGCTAAATATATATTTCTCTTATCCGTTGATAAATGAAGCTGTTTCAGGCCAATGGACAGGCAGGAAGTATAGGCAGGGCTACCAGACTAGGAGAATTCTGGGAAGATGAATGCAGAGAGTGAGTCATGAGAGAGATGTCATGTAGCTACCAAGAAGGTAGAATGACTGGGCATTCTCTGGTAAGCCAAGACTACATGGAGATACATAGATTAATAGAAATGGGTTAATAATTAAGACAGAGCTAGGTAATAAGAAGCCTGAACCATCAGCCAACAAGTTTATAATTAATAGAAACCTCTGTGTGTTTATTTGGGACTAAAGGGCTTAGGGACTGGGGAGGACAGAAAATTCTGTCCATAGATCATCCAAAAATGAAAGAATAGTTCTAGAAATGATAGTCAGTATAGTACTCCAAAATAGAAGTAATACCAAAAATAATAAATAAGAAAATTCAATAGAAATACCTAATAATTTTAAAAAGTGATACACCTTGAAAATACAACTTCATAATTTGTTTTAAATTAAAAAAATAAAATGCATCAAAACTAAAGAGAGGGATATACCAATCCAATAAAAGTGTCATACTTATATGTATAAACCAACAGATCTCAAAATAGTAATAATTGCAAATAACAGCAAAGACACTAAAAAAGATTAAAGACAGTTAACATGGTGGATTGTCACTGCAGAATAAATATTCTCTCCAGTACATGCTTTAATGTTTCACCAGCTTCCTTTGGCACTGTGCAAAATACAAGAAATGTCCAAATTTAGGAACTGGATATTATTTTGACAAAAATGAAATTAAAGCCATAATGCCTATCTGACAAATCAGTATTTTATCAAGTAATATACTATAAAACTCTGTTAATTAAAACAAACAATAGAAAATTTCAACCTAAAGAATCTTGAATGTAAATATCAAAACTGGTGGGCGGCAGCTGAAGCAGAGGAAGTATGGTAACACTATGCATTTATTTTAAAAAGGAAGGTAGATTTGAAGCCAATAGTCTAAATATCCTAGTGACAATAGAGGACTAAATCATAAGGACATAAGGAAGGATGTCAAACTAAGAGCATCTGTCAGTGAAATTTGTGGCTAATAAAGTTACTCTGCCAGACAGAATGGCACCCTAATCTCTGAAATCTGCCTATGTGTGCTTCACACGACAAACAGGTTTTCAAGCTATATGATGACTACGGAATTTAGAGAGTGAAGATTGTTCTCAGTTAACTAGGTGGGTCCAGTTAAATAAGCAAGGCTTTATGAGAAGACATTCTTTTTCTAACTGGAGTCAGAGAGACGTGGCAGAGTGAAGTGGAAGACTGGAAACCTGAGAAGGGCTGCAGGCACCTTGATAAGCAGACAGGGACAGGGCAATATGACCATGAAGATATGCTCCCACGGAAGACGCCCATCATACAGCCCATGAGAAAACACAGGAACAGAGGGGTTCAAAGTTGCCCCAGCCTAAATGAGCTCAGAGGATGGAGGGAGAGTAGGGGAGAGTCAGAGGGAGAGAGAAGCCCTATATCATAAACTGAATTTGTTAAAATCCCTCCCAAAAGGAAACATCAAGCCAACATCATTTTTGGAAAACAAGTGCACGGATGGAATGCTAATCGATTTCATTTCATTTAATTAACATGTTTGCATCTTAAATGAATCTTGCAGATAGAATATAGTAACCTGTTAGACATTGAAATTCCCTTGATGGAACCATGGTTTATATATTTGCATATAAATGAAATTAGTTTACTTCTCAAATTAATATCAAAGTTTAAGAAAAACAATCATCAAATGTGAAATTTCAAAGTCTATGCTTATTTTTCAAACATTCCTCCATGGATAAATGCATTTCTGTCTGAAGTTGAGTCTCCTGTTAACAATAGCATGTAGCATCCATAGAGACTTGGGCCAACAGGTTACCAAGTACGAAGTCATGTGCTATCTGTGAAACATAAATTGTATTTTAAGATATAAATTAGTTCAGCTTGCCAAACAGTTCTCTGAGACATTTTACTATCCTCTGCAAATGAAGATAATAATAATGAGGTGGATACTGTTATTAATTTCAGTATAGGACTTGAAATTTTATATTTCATAATATGGCAGGTTAATTAAGATAAACGGTTGTGTGAAATGAGAATTGCCGTGATCTGTAAGATTCTACTTACAGTAGTTTGTATCGAACACATAGGAAAGGGTAGGATATAACTACAACTGAAGTCATGAATTGAACGAAACCATCCCTTTAAGATCTGTTTCAGTATACGAAGAGTTAAAATCTTGCCTAAAAATCTAACATCCATTCTAAGGATCAGAGCCAAGATTAAATGATGATTATTGCTAGGATGACTTGAAGTTCATACATCTGCCATGATTCATTAAGATCAAACTGTATTTTTTTTCCTAAAACCTCTTACTCTGAAACAGTACTGTATAGCCTAGGAACTTCCCAATAAGTGAATTTAGAATGAACAAACACAAAAACTAAATGGGATAGTGGTTAGGGAAGATTGACAGATGGAGCAATAGGGCATGGTTCTGGGAAACTGTGGTTGAGCTTGCCACAGAACAAAACCTTTGGCTCCACAGAGTAGACTAGGAAAAAAGGACAACAAATTCTAGAGCTCTGTTTTCTCTGAACATCGAGTGGTTAAATAGTGAGATGACAGCTCGCTGCTGCCTCAGGGGACACTATAACAGCATGAGAGTTAAAGAATCCACTCAAAAGTGGATCTTCCAAGAACTCAAGGTAGACAATGTCCCCGCTGCACGAAACCACTAAGGGATGATGACACAGAAATAACCAGGCAATAAAAGAGGAGAGCTGGCTGGCCAGCTTGATTCTAATGAACTTGAAAGCTACAGTTTTGTACAGGTGTCCATGACAGTCAAAGCATTATCATTTTAACTATCCTTCTGTAGTGATCATTTCCAGCTTAGAGGACAAATCTGTGCTCATTCTAGTCCCATAAATAAGACAGTCTGTTTTTCCCCAGAAAATTCTGTTCTATAAATCTCTACATAAAAAAAAAACCACAAATCTAAACATTTCCCAAGTATTAAGTTTGTCCTTCTCACCAACTTCCTTCCCATCATGGTACTGCCCCATTGCTAAAAGAAAGAACCCCTCGGGTGTGAATTATCAATAAATTTTAGAGTTATATTGTACTTCATAATTATTCTCCACAAGAAAAATAAAGGATGCAAGTAGAATGAGAATGTTTGAATATTTCTGATCCTTAAAAGAAAACAAATCCTTCTACATGCCTATAATGCTTCTTTGGCCAAGAGGCAAGCAATTTTACTGGTGGACATTCATCCCTTGAAAACCTGTAGAGACCTGTAAGGGTCACCAGACCAAAACCACATTTGTCACAGCTCAAGACAGTGCTGGCTCCACACTCCTTCATGGGTCTGCTTAATGCACAATGAATCTCACTTTCATTGAATAGTATTCGATGTGGTAGAACTTTGGGGAAACTGCGTAAAATCATAATTCATCCTAGAGTCCTGCAGAATGAAGCCTTTTCTCTGTCAGCAGAAATTCATATTTGGGCCAGTGCAGTAGGGGCATCTGCAGTCTGTCTTCTGCCAGTGTAGATGGTATCCTCCTGTGTTTGAAAGGATTTCCTGTTTAGGGCATGAGCTTTTTAACATATTATAAAACCTTAAGGGTTCTTTCAGTGATAACCATTGCCCAGCAATGATATCAGCTTCAGTTTTGTTTTGTTTGATTTGGTGGCTGGGTTGCTTTTGTTCGGTTTTATTATTTATTTATGTATTTTATGAAACAGGATTTTTCTGTGCTAACAGCCTTGGCTGTCCTGGAACTCTCTTTATAGACCAGGCTGTCCTTAAACTCACAGAGATCTGCCTGTCTCTGCCTCCTGAGTGCTGGGATTAAAACATGCTCTACCACCACCCAGCTTGTGTGTTTTGTTTTTCAGCAAATTAATTACATATTCAGTATATTATTTCCTTGCCTGAAAAGCAGTAGCACTGAACTGGCATTTCTCCAGGCAGGTTTTATGGATTCTGGGCAGTCCTAGGTAGTGGATAAAACTGTATGAACTTTATAAAGTATTTATCACTTACAAAGGCCCACTACAGAGGATGAAAGGTAGTTACTAGCACATGGGGCATACTCTGGTACCCTACTGCTGGAATCAGGATGCTTGCACGTGTGACTTCACCCTCCACCTGTGGTCTGCAGCAAGGATGCGACTTACATTTCATCAGCAGAAAGGAGCATGGGCTGTGTACCAGTAAGTTAGCCAATTGCAAAAGGCTGCTCAGAAAGCGTGCTGCCAACATGAGATGTGGAAGAAGCAACAGGACTCATATATTAGATACTAATCAGCAAACTTTCTTATTAGTAAAGGGCTCATGGTAGGAAGCACAGCTTAGAGCAAGCATTGGAGAAACCAGGGTTGTCAATCATGTAGGCCTACTTTCTTCAAAGGGAAAGAATGAATGATGTCTGGTTACCAAACAAGTGGTCCTTTGCTATTCTATTAGGAGCCATCCTCACCTGAATCCCCCGATACTCTGAAAATTGTTCCTGCCCTCTCCTAGGCTTTGTCTCACAGAGAATAGAACTCGTTCCTATGGAAGAGGCCCCATGAAATTTGCCTCCTCCCCCAACAATATCTATCCTTATCACAGATCCTTCCCTTAGGCCCTAGGCCTGAGCTCTGTTTATCAGCCAGTAACAGAAAACATTGTAAAGGCCACACGTACTTTGCTACCTTGCTAGGGAGCTTCTGTGGAGCTATACCTAAAGCTTTACTGTGCTAATTGTCACATGGAATCTTTTCCCTACGTTTTACTATGTGTAAATATGTAAGAAAATAAACCATGAGGTCAAACTCTGCAAGTTTTTGCCCAATGCCTGCAAAGATGATACTGACTCATTGCATGCTTCACCTTGCACAGATGACTCCACACCTGTCCTGAGGCTCATGGTCTATATCTAAGAATTGATGGCCTCTTTTTAAGATATTACCGTTTGTAACATGTGACTGAAACTCAGCTCAAATCTTACAAGTGACTGAAAACAACATGAAGAATTCAAGTGCTATGTGTTATTTTGCAACGGATGGCCACATTACTTTCTACCCTTTTTGGATACACATTTCTGAAAGAAAATATCTATGATTCTTTCTTTTGAAGTTGTATGGGGAGGGATAGAAATACCATAGAAATACCTTCCTAAAATTATTGGCAGCTCATTGTGTAGGCAGTGCAGTCGTCAGTGCTTTAGTTAATGTATGGTTTGTTTTGCAAAGAGTTTTGAACATTTGAAAGGAGTACTAGTGAATTTCTAAATGCTATGTTTGTTGTAGCAGAAAGCTCAGAATAGTCATTACCTCCAGCTGTGATTTCCATCTTCCCACTACTGCTCCCATGTGCACTTGTTCTAAAGTTGACAGACATTCTACATTTTTAACCTTCGTGGCAATAATTATGCATTTGGTGAGCAGCAACCATTCTGCTTAGGTGCGTTTAGTTCCAGCTCAGTCCCAATTATGTGATCATAAAGCACTTCAAGAGGTGACACAAAGTCAAGCGTTAAAACAATAAAAAGTAGCATTTAAGTGAAAAGGAGGAAAGTTATTTTTGAGTCAAGTAGAAGGCGAAGCATGTCTTTTTACAGAGGTTCCTCTTAATATAATAAATTGCCTTGGAACAAATTATTGAAGGCCAATTTATGAAATTTCCACCAGAGAGTACACATTAGATATAGAAGAATCCATGATAAACATTAAAATCTTGGGAAATTAAAACATTTTGATGATACTGTCCCCCAATAAGGTTACTACCTGTTAACTCCAAGGAGGATTTTTCTGTTCAGGACCTCTGAATGTGATTATTACATTATAAGAGAACCAATTTTGACTGTGTCCTTTGCCTTACAGAAGCTTTTTAGTTTCAGAAGCTCCCATTTGTTAATTGTCGATCTCAGTGCCTGTGCCACTGGTGTTATGTTTAGGAAGTGGTCTCCTGTACCAACTCGTTGAAGAGTATCTCCCACTTTCTCTTCTAAAAGTTTCAGTGTGGCTGGATGTATGTTGAGATCAAAGACAAAAAGGCAGGCCACAGAATGGGAAAAGATATTCACTAACCCTACATCTGACAGAAGGCTAATCTCCAAAATTTACAAAGAACTCAAGAAACAAGTCTCCAAAACACCAAAGGATCCACTTGAAAGGTGGGGTACAGAGCTAAATAGAGAATTCTCAGTAGAGGAGGTTAAAATGGCCAAGAGACACTTAAGAAAGTGCTCAACATCCTTAGCCATCAGGGAAATGCAAATCAAAACAACTCTGAGATACCATCATACTCCTGTCAGAATGGCTAGAATCAAAAACACCGAAGACAATTTTTGCTGGAGAGGATGTGGAGAGAGAGGAACACTCCTCCACTGCTGGTGGGAATGCCGACTCATACAGCCTCTTTGGAAATCAGTATGGAGATTCCTCAGGAAAATGGGAATTAATCTACCACTAGACCCAGCAATTCCACTCTTAGGCATTTATCCAAATGAGGCAGGTTCATACAACAAGGGCATCTGCTCCACTATGTTCATAGCAGCATTGTTTGTAATAGCCAGAACCTGGAAGCAACCTAGATGCCCCTCAACTGAAGAGTGGATAGAGAAAATGTGGTACATTTACACAATGGAGTATTACTCGGCAGAAAAAAACAATGGAATCTTGAAATTTGCAGGGAAATGGATAGCACTGGAAGAAACCATCCTGAGTGAAGTAACCCAGTCGCAAAAAGACAAACATGGTATGTACTCACTCGTATACGGATTTTAGATATGGATCAGGATAGTGCCAGTCTGCACTTCCACAGATAGAGAGTCTGGGAAACAGGAAAGAACCTAAAAGATATGCATATATGCATAGTACCCAAGAGAAGAGGATGGAGACAAGATCCTCTGAATGGATGGGGAACACGGCGACGGGTGGGGGGGAGTGGGACCTGGGAAGAATAGAGGGGGTAAAGAGGAAGGGAGTTGTTCATGGGGGAACAGGAAGTTGAGGGGGTGGGGGTAGAATAGGGGGAAGAGGGAATCATAGGATTGAAGACAGATCAGGCACCAGAGTGACCTCGAGTGATCTAAAGGTATAACATCAATTGGCAAGCTAAGCAATAGTGGAGGGACCACCTCGAATGCCCATTCCTGATAATGAACTTGATGTCTATAACCATCTGGGAGCCTTCATCCTGTGACTGATGGAAGCAGAGGCAAACACACAACTAATCACTGAACTGAACCCAAGGAACCCAGTGACAGAGAGGAGTGATGAGCAAATTGGCAAAGAATGGGCTGGCAAAACCAGCAGAGACAGCTGATCTGAACAGGGGAGTGCTCTTGGACCCCAGACCGACAGTGGGGTGGCCAGCATGGGACTGATCTGGACCCCCCAAATGTGAGTGTCAGTGAGAAGGCCTGGGCAACCTATGGGGCCCTGAGCTGTGAATCAGTGTCTATCCCTGGTATACAAACTGTCTTCATGTGCCTATAGCACAAAGAGAGATGCTCTCTCAGCCTGGACTCTTAGGGGAGTGCCTTGACCCTACCAAGAGTAAAATGACAGACTCTAGATATCCCCTATGTGGAAGGATTTGGCAATAGGGTGGGAGGGAGGGGGGAAGGGGAGTGCGGGAAGAGGGGAGGGCGAGGAAACTGGGATTGACATGTAAAACAAGCTATTTAAAATTAAAATAAAAATGATAAAAAAAGAAAAAAAATAAGAGAACCAATTTGTCTTTTGTGAAATTTTCATTAAGAAATCCTACCCATCAATTTGAAGTTGTGTCTAAATTGTATTACACTTAAAATGGTTAAATAAACTGATGACAGTAGATAGGCATATCAAATGTTTACAGATCAATGAATAAAGAAAATGAGGTATAGATGTATCCATTGGGACTGGACTCCAAAACTCTGCATTTTGATTGGCTTTAGTTTTCTAAAATTGACCCCCTGCAAAAAAAAAGAGAATTTTCCTTGATGAGTGGCGAGGATTACGCTTATCTGTGGGTAAAGGATAAATACTGAAAATTAGAGATTAAGCTGGTTTAGTAAAGTGGTGTTTATGGGTTATTCTCCTAGATCCATGTCTTCACTAGCACTAAGTAGTTGAGTTTCCAGAATGGGGCATGATTTCCCTGTTGCTGAGAGAGTCTTACATCCAATTAGAGAGCTTTTGGTTACAACTCAGATGTGAGTGCCACTACTGCACCCTGAGAGCTGGCATGCCATGCTAGTCTTTGTTGTGGTTCACAGGTAACGGCATCGAAGCTGAGTAGGACTGATCATTGCCTCTCTCCTCTGTAAGCTTCAATGGCACCTTCTGGGACAGTGAAAACTAGTCCTCAGGGAGGAGATGTTCAAGTAAGTTCCAGTTCAGGGCCCTATGGACCCTGCATCTGAAGAGAACCAGAGGATCAAGGAGTGTGTTATGAGATGTGTCTCTCTAGTAATGTCGGAAGCTACACCCTTGAATCCTCACCAACTTAACTGTCTAAACATGAGCTAAACAAGGACAACAACAATAGACATATTAAAATGGATGGGAGAAAGACTTCTAGGGCTCAGTTATATACAAAGAACAACAGGCAACTAAGAGTGGGAGAAATAGTCTTCTCCAGGGAAGCACACACCAAGTATTTGCCCAGTTCCAAATGACCAGCCATGAAAACATTCAAACAGTAGCATTATACAGACTGTATACAGGTTGTATTTAAGAAGACATATGTTTATAGATATACACTTATGCCTGGAACAAAAGATCAATGAAAATAGACCATGAATATGAAAAGGTGCAAGGAGGGTATGGGGGGTTGAAGGGAAGAAAGATGAGGGAGAGATGATGTAATTATATTATAATTACAAATAAAGAAGAAGGAGAACTAGTTTTAAACACAGAATGGAATTTTCTTTCACCATAATAAAAATTGTAGCAGCCTTAGGGAAATAGGTGGTGTTATATTAGAGAAATGACCCTGATTCAGAAAAACAAATATCAAATGCTTTCTCTCATGGAATCTAGATTAAATATTATACACAAAAGCTGGAAAGTTCACACAACAGTTAAGAAGAGCATTGTTCCTCTTATAGAGACCCCTGATTCAGTTTCCAGCACATACATGGTGGCTTACAACCATCCAAAAGTTCAGTTTTGAGAGACTTTATACCATCTTTTGAACACTGTAAGCACCAGGCATGTCCATGGTACGCACACACACACACATGTACAGTGATACACATAAAATAAAATAAATGAATCTAAAATGTTTATTTTCATGTCCTAGATAAACATCACACATAACACTGAGAACCAACTTTGAAGCTTCAAAAGTGCTGTCTTTCCCCAGGGTGCTTTCTCTCTCTCCTTGAGGATCAAGATGCAAGCTCTCAGCTGTTCCTGCCACTGTGTTGTCACTACCCCATCATAGACTTTAACCTTCTGAAACGACAATAAATTAAATGTTTCTTTATATCATTTGCCCTGGTCATAGTGTTTTGTTACATCAATATGAAATAAGTAGTACAGTACTGTTTAATCTCCATGAGACTGCATAATTACTAGAGATTAGCTTGCTATTGACTTTAAGCTTTATTTCATTGTAGTCACTTTGGGCACACAGACTTATTTACTTTTTCCAAATTTGATATTTGTTTTGTGTCTCAGTGGATGGCCTGGGAGTATGAAGCTGATGCGTGAGAGCTTGATTCTGTATAGTTTGTTCTTATTTGCTGTTCTAACTATTCTCTCCTGTTACCTCTGACCCATCTACTGGTTGTCTTCCTTCCCCCAAATAATTTTACTTTCTCCCTTCTCACATTTACAGCAACTTTGATTTGGTTTTGGGTTGTTTTTTTTTTTAATACTAAAATGTGGAAATTTTAATGCTAAAAGTTACTTAAAAGAATTAATACATCTTCCAAATTCATTTAATTCATTAAAAGTTAAAAAAGATAAAAATCCAATACAATATTTTAAACTCCCAAAAGTAGTTTCATAACCATATTATGTAAAGCTCCTTGAGTTTTCTTTGTGTTGTGTGTGTGTTTTATTACTTTAATTTTAAATAGCGCGCTTCACATGTCAATCCCAGTTCCCTCTCCCTCCCCTGCTCCCGCACTCCCCCACCATTCCCCCCAGCCTTCCACTCTATCACCACTTCCTTCCACATAGGGGATATCTAGAGTCTGTCATTTCACTCAGGGTAGGGTTCAGGCACTCCCCTAAGAGTCCAGGCTGAGAGAGCATCCCTCTTTGTGTTATGGACACACGAAGTCCATTTGTATGCCAGGGATAAACACTGATCTACTGCCCAGGGACCCATAAGTTGCCCAGGCCTCCTCACTGACTCTCACACTCAGGGGGTCTGGATCAGTTCCATGCTGGCCTCCCAGCTGTGGGGCTGGGGTCCAAGAGCTCTCCTCTTGTTCAGATCAGCTGTCTCTGCTGGTTTTGCCAGCCCATTCCTTGCCAATTTGCTCATCGCTCCTTTCTCTCTGTCACTGGGTTCCATGGGTTCAGTTCAGTGTTTAACTGTGGGTGTTTGCCTCTGCTTCCATCAGTTACTGGATGAAGGTTCTAGGATAGCTATAGACATCAAGTTCGTTTTCAGGAATGGGCATTTAAGGTGGTCTCTCCACTATTGCTTAGCTTGCCAGTTGGTGTCATCCCTTTAGATCACTAGAGGTCTCACTGGTGCCAGATCTGTCTTCTAACCTATGACTCCCTCTTCCCCATATTTTTATTTCTAGTAGCAGAAAATTCCTTAGGGACCTGATAATAAAGCCTCACCCATGAAATCTCAATCAAGATCTGCACAATGAGATCAGTGTACATGCCTACATTGACTAGGGAAATCTCATGAGGTCCCACTCATAGATGAAGAGCTACAGGCAATTTATGGATACTAACAGTCTTCCCTAGGAATGATTGCCCTGATTGGTTATCCAAATTCAAATGGTCAACTCCAAACACATATATAAAGGGAGAGTCCTAAATGGATTCAGTTGTTTGAATTTGTACATAGGTTGTGTGTGTGTGTGTGTGTGTATGTGTGTGTGTTGTGTGTCTGTCTGCAAAACAATAATAATTAAAAAAGAGGTCATGAATTTGAAATTGAATGGGAGGACATGGGAGGAGTTGAAGGGGGAAGGAATGGTGGAAAAGACCACTCAGGCACAGTGTATAGCCAATTGAAACTCTTTACTCCAGCTGGTTGGAAACATATGCAAGTGTTCAGGGACCTAGGTGTGGCCTCAAGCATATGGAATATTCTTTATAAGACCAGAGACCTCCCCGAGTCATCTCCCTAGGAAGCTGCAGGGCAGGGCATGCTTCCCAAAACAAGTAGTTAGAAACAGTTTTAACAGAAGCTAAGCTAAATTGTTAGCCCGCTGAGTAGGAGAGTTCCCCACAAACAGGCAGTTAAGATAAAGAGTTAGCTGGAGCCACATTAAGGTAGCTAGCACATTCTGACCTTCAGTTTCTAGAGTAGAGTTGGGTAGTTTACCCTGGGATTCTCCATCAAAGAGATGAGATTCTAGTTAATCCTGGAAACAGCCTCAGCAAGAAAATAAGATATAGGAACCTCTGCACTGGCTTGCCCCATTTCAACATGAAGATCATGAGTATAAGAGACAAAAAAAAATGAATGATATTATGTAATAAATAACAACGAACTTCATGTCTTATTTGATGCCGAACATGTGGATTACTGCCACCTACTGGAAGTTAGCAGAAGCCAGGGAAGACTCTTCCCTAGCACCTTTGAGAGGAAAGACTTGATTTCCAAGCCTCCAAAAGTATGAGAACCCTAAGGAAACATACATATGAGGTCCTTCCAGGCTCATCCTCCTATCTAGGGTTTGTCTTATGCTATACAGAAGTCTGCACCTTCAAATGGCCACTCTTTTATACAGTAAGGGCTAGAGCCCTCACCCAAGAGTCAACTATTATGCATATATATATATATATATTCACCAGGAACAGCAACAACATTTCATTTATCTTTGAGCCCATAGGACCAGGTACTGTTAATCACTTGGGCAGGACTCAAACCTCTCTGCCTCTCCTTGTGGCCTAGGACATGGTAATTTTGTTATTGGGAAAAGCTTCCTTCACTTTAGTATAGAGCCTAATTCAGATGTTTATTTCAAATTAAACAAACTGTGGAGTGCTTTGCCATAAATAGGGCGTCCACATCACATTGCAGAAGACAAAATCAAAAAACCGTATGAGTTTGAGGCAATAGACAACTGCAGTGAAACGTAATTTGCCTTCCATGCCATCACATACACACTCATAGTGGTTGGGACTGCATGTACAAGACCCACATAAGATCAGGCTATCCGAATCCTCAGCATGAACTGTGAAGACACTTACAAAGCTCCACCCCAACAGAGTCGCTATTGGCAGTTGTTGACTGCTGGAGAAGAAAGGCCCTTTACTGTGGATTGTATAAATATGTGTTTATTGCTGATTACTTGGGACGGGATAACCAATTAGGAGACTTGTCCTGGAAGAAGACTGATTCTCCCTCTCTCAGTTATCATAAATTACCTGTAGTTCCTCATCTACATGTGTGACTCAGGATTTTCCTCGTCTACATTGCTTGTCAACTGGTCTTGTCATTGTGCTGGTCTTTTTAGGCAACCATATTTGAGATTTCATGGCTATAGTTTCTCTATCTCATACATACACATAGATAGATAGATAGATAGATAGATAGATAGATAGATAGATAGATATAGGTATAGATATAGGTAAGTATATATATATATATACATATATATATATATATATATATACACATTCCTGGGAAGAAGCTGTGTCCACAGACAGATTGGCTGATTAGAATTTCAATACTATGGGATGATTACAATGTTATAAGTATAGAAATTCTATAGAGGGCTAGTTCTAGCCCTCTGGAATACCCTTGCCCACTTCTGTATCTGAACTAATATTTTCTGACTAATAGATAAAAACATTTTTGAATCTATTAACTTATCTGAACACTAGCTTCTACCAATCCAAAATCTAAAAATGTCATCAGATAATATGTTGGGTCTATAGAAAAGCTTCCTTTCTTCATTGTGTTTTACCTGATTTCTGATGTACCCACCAATGTGTTTTAAACTTGCCTTTATTTATGACTTCCTTTGTTATGTAATACTGTAAAACTTTATGAAACAGCTTCCACATTGGAACACAGAATTCATGGTAACCAAATTTGTGTTCCCTGTCCATGGCTATTCAAAATGACTTAGAAATAAAGTGTATCTTATTATGTTATATATTGTTATATATGTAACGTGTGTGTGTGTGTGTGTGTGTGTGTCTTAAAGGTTAACGTGAGAGCTGTAGTTACTGCATTGGCATATCGAAGACAATATCTCATAGGAGATATTCTGTTTATCTAGTTCTTAAAATCTTTCTAACCCATCTGTCATGTTCCCCAATATTCATAGAAATTTCTATAAAAAATGTAGTAAAAGTAAGGAAATAATCGTCAATTTGACAAGCTATGTTGAGTTCACTAAATTAAAAATCTAAAACAAATTTGGCTGCATTGCATGGACATCCAACTCAGATTTCAATCAAGTAAATTTTTATAATACATAAATTTTGTTTCTGTATAAAAAACTTACAAATTCAAAGTAATAACTTGAAATCTTAGGAACTCAAAAATATTCAGAGCTTTTAAGGGAATAAATGTGGCTTTCAAGTTAGTATTTCTACTAACCAAAGAATCCATGCTTTTGATGTTTAATATCAGGGATTAAGCCTTTACTCAGTAGAGAGAAACTGCCTCCTTTGCCATATTAGTGTTGGATAGAGAGGACATGAACTTGTCACCTGCTCTCGTGGCAAGTGAACTAAATAATAAAACATCATCTGGTCAGGAAATTGCAACAAATATGAAGAATCTGAAACCTCAGTGTCAGAAAGTTTGTCATTTATAGGCGCCATTCTTACCACAACACAGTGGATCTTCTGCTCTTTAGCCCCTTCCCAGTGGCTATGGGAAACTGTCCAACAGAAAAGTTATGGGGGAAGCCAAAAGAAGATTAAACCTGAACAGTTATTGCAAACAGCATCTAACACAAGAAAGCACATTCTGTCTAGCTACTATGTGCATGACGTCTTTCCAGGAACAATCCCTATCTCCCTGCATTAGACTTTTAAGTATGTATAACTGTTCTAGAATATATTTATGATTGATCTGTGATACCTGCTGGTTGTAATGAATGACATTTGCTTATTAATCCCATTGTCTTTCTCCTATAATATGGTGGATTTTCCTGTAATTCCTTGACCAGAAATGGTCACAATTCAAAGAATTTTAGAGGAATGCTGTGTGTTATGAATTGGGATAGTACTAATGAGAAAGTTAACTTACACATAACACATGAAATATCAGATCTGGTAACCAACAACAGTGAGAAAATTACTTAGGGAGAGAAACTCTAAACATTTTTCAGGTACATGAAATCACTTTCAGGATGGATGCTATTGTCTAAACATCTACTCTCATTTACAGCTGTAGACTTTATGAATTTTATTGCTGATTTCACAGGGATAAAAGCCTAAAGGTTCCTGGGAATGTAAGTCAGTGCTAGAATTCCTGTGTTCCACCTCTGACACCACAAAGTAAACAAACCCAAACCAAACAAAAATTCAAGCAATCTCTGATTGCACTTCTGTAGGGTTTCATTCACCCAGTGCAGCAGAAGTCACTGGGTCATTAGTTAGGAACAGTGCTTGGCAGATTCAGTTAGTTACTACGAATAACTCTTAGAATGAGGATGCACACTTACATTGCCTCCAGTCTACACATATGCTATCAAAATATCTTCATGTTCCCCAGGAACCACTTCCAGAATTCCTCAATTAGCCTCTTAAGGAAGTGGATCACAGTGATTGCTTTGACCAATAAAAAAAAGTCTCATGGAAAATTCAAGAAGCACTGAAAAGAAGAGATGAGTGCTTCCTGAAGACCATCACATTGATCTTTAAATAATAGGGTAGCTTCTTCTTCCCTTTAGATTATTTTGACCCTTACTTTCTATATGTAATTCCATAAGTTAATACTTTACATAAATATTCACTTCTGGAAAAAAATCCTATTGGTGTGCTCTCCAGCAGTGAACTCTAATTACTGGGAGAGAAGAAAATAGCCAGGGGGATAACAGTGTCCACATTTTAAATGGGAACTTCTGTTTGCTTTTACATTTAGTAGAGAATGAGCACAGGGGATTAAAAGGAACCTTTTCAAAAGACTTATTGGGACACAAAAGAAAAGCTAAAGGAAGGAAATAAAACCCAACATAGAAAAAAATTACACAACCCAAGGCTAGACTGGTGAAAGGCAAGGGTCATTTTGTTCAGTTCCTTCAGTGTATTCTAAACATGAATCTATACACAATGAAAGATAACAACGCAGCTTTAAATACTCGTTCAGCCTAAGACAGCTTATCAGATAAGGAGGTATCTATTCACTCAATACAGTCATTTGTCAAAAAATAGAGATAATTGTATAACTTTTATATAACCACACACACACACACACACATACACGGAGCAGGTGAAGAAGCCACCTCATCAGAAGAAAGTCTATTTTATAAATGTTGTACACTTTGTCCTTCCTCACTGACTTCCTGGTCTCAATCCCTATGAAAGGGAGAATCAGGGATCTTCAGCATTAGGGACGCTCTCTTTGCATGCTTGCCTCTTTGTCCCAGGCAATTGTGCAGGGATCGTGTATTGATTATACATCATGCATTAGGCTAGCTGCTGGAGCTGGAGTAAATAATGAGAATAATACAGTTCCTCTCTTCAAGGAAATCATTATCCAGAGGTAAGAGACGCCTGTAGTGAAGCACACTAAATTCTCCCCTCTGAATATTAGATTCTATGGAGGTAAGTGGAATGCTGACAATGGCTATAATCAGAAAGTACATAAAAGGTCTGCACAAGGGGCCAGGTAGAGTAAGATAAAGTAGACATAAAATTTAATTTAATATATTTTTAGATAGGAACTTGGGGAAGACACATGACTATCACCTGCATCTCTGAGCCTTCTGAATACCTCACATTAAACCTCCACAGATAGTTTTTGAGTCTTCAAACAGCTTTCCAAAATACACTCAAGAATCCAACATATCTGTCAGGCAGTGTCCATGTACTCCCTTCTCATCACCTGAAAGTGGTATTTCAGACCATAAAATTGGAAGATTCATCTGAGATCTTAGGAAGACTAGAAGTCACAGCAATGTAAGAGGTGACATTAACAAATACATATTCAGGAGAAGTTGACAAGTAACTGAAAAGTATTTTTTTTAGTTGTATTCACATTCAAAATACTTAAATGTATTGCAGTTTGGAACAATGAGTCATAACAAGGGTGTCTATGGTGAAAAGGTTGCCATAATAGCTGTGTGTACCTGAAGAGGAGGAGGAGGAGGGAAGGGAGGAGGGAGGAGAATAGGAGGAGAAATGGAAATAAAATACTATGCAAAGGCAGTGCTGGGAAAATTGCGAAAACATAGGAACCATCACAACAGATGACCACATGGCTTCTCAGCATCGCAACTGGAACATTGATTAACCCTTGGGATGAAACATTACTTCACTTATTATCTCTGTAGATCAGGCCCAAACTTCAGAATATGACAATCATTCATACAGAGTTGTCCAGGAGTAAAACACAACCCCCAAAGATACAGATTTTAAAAAGTAATTATGAATGAGTTTAGCTTCCTTTTCTTCAAGGATTTTCAAACCAGTTTGATTACCCTACAGTTTCCCTCATTTCTTCAAACACACACACACACACACACACACGCACACGGATGCACACACACACACACATATGCACACACACAGACTCATACACACACTTAAAACTTTTCCTATTTCCTTGTTAAATATAATCTTCATTGATCCTTATATAAACTTTCGAGGTAAGGGTCACACTCTCTGGACTCAGCAAACCTTGGACTCAGTTTTTAGATAAAGTTGACTTCAAACTTAGGTCTGTCCTCTTGTCTCTGTCTGTTAGTGCTATTATTTCAAAGCATGAGCAACCACACACAACTATTACGTATTTAAGCTTTTAACCTGTAGTTGCTGTATACATGTACAGGAATTGTGATTTAAACTGATTGTAAAATATTCTGATAATATATACCTTTTTCTTTCTTTCATTGACAATGACTAGCATGCAGCAGAATGTCAGCCAAGGAGGGAGAGAGTATGTAATGATAACTCAGCTCAGAACACTCATCAGTGTGAGGCGACTTAGATATCTCAACCAATTCTGAAGAACTGTTAAGGATAGAAAGTGACTTGAAAGTTTCAGTTGCTGGACAGAGATCATTAGTGTCATTTATCTATAACAAAATTACCTTTTTGATGTGATTAATGAATCCTCTCTACAATAAAACATCTTAAAAGTAAAGTATGAGAGGATATTTTTAGAAAGACAGAATCAAAACAAAACAGTTCTTTTTGATAAATTTGTGGGAGCCAATCTTTTGGGCTCATCAGTGCTAGAGGATTTGCCTTGTCCTCCTAGGAAGAAAACAGATGGACATGCATTTCCATGTTCTCATCACTCATGGGAAGTCTGAGTTTTACTGTGAAGAAAAGGTTTTCCACAAATGGTTATTCCTTTTAAACAAATAGTCAAATAGATAAACTAAAGATTGATTTATAATAATGAGATAGAAGTAGAGATATACATACAACTTCAGAAGCACAGCATATGCTAGGAAACATTAGAGTAGATATTGTTGAAATATAAAAAAGCAAGTTTTGGGAGTAATAATTTCATCATGATGATTGCATTTGAACTCAACTTTATCTAAATGATATCAATAATGCATTTTTGAGCAATTATAAAAGCAGATGGAATCTTATTATAGATTTTTTTCTCGTAGCAACAGTGAGATCAGCTACAATCAAAGTTGAAATGACCTATAAAACCTGGCACAGCTTATGCTATACAAGATGTTAACATTTTAATATACCCCACACAGAAATTCAAATGAAATAAAATGAAAAACAGAACTGCAAAGAAATGCATGATAAAAACCCCTCTATTAAATATAACCTTTGTATAGGATACAAAAATAAGACAATACAATAATAGTTCCACAGAAAACTTCCACATATTCATTTTACATTTCACAAAATGAAAGAGCAGAATCACAGGAACTAAGTCAGAAAACTGAAATCAGGGGTTGACAAGATAACTCATTAGATAAAGGCACTGCCTACCAATAATGATGACCTGAGTTTGATCCCTGGAACTTAGGTCAAAGGAGAGACCTGACTCCTACAAGCTGTCATCTGACCTCCACATGGCATGTATGTGTTCACACACTTGCTCACAAAACAAATAAATAAAATATAAAAAGATAAAAGGAAGAAGGAAAACTATTTAGAAATAACCCTAGGGTCAGAAAATCTATTCAGTCAGCAATGAAACCCCTGTTTAGCCTATAGAAATCTAGAGATAAACATAACTCTAATTGTTTACCTTCAGTGAATTGCAAGCCCCCTTTGCACTTGTGTTTTACAAAGAATTTACATACTTGAAATTCTGTGCTGGTGCTAGCGATTATTACATTTGCTGTTATCATCTAGAAAAAGAAGTATCAGGACAATACTGCTTGGAATAATCTTTTTGTACACTGTGAAGATGTGTCTTTTTGCAAGGCACTTTATGGTGGATTTAGTAAACAGGTAAATGGCCAGTAGTTAGGCAGGAGATAAAGGCAAGGCAAGACTTCCAGGCACAGAGAGGACTCTGGGAAGGGAGACAGAGAAGTCAGCCAGACAAAGAACAAGTCAGACACACAGAATGGGATAGAGGTAAAAGCCAGGTGGTAGAAAATAGATCAATAAAAATGGGTTAATTTAAGTTAAAGAACTAGTGGAATATGCCTAAGCTATAGGCTGAGCTTTCATAATTATTAAGAAGTCTCCATATCCTTACTTGGGATCTAGCTGTAGGACAGCAAAAGACTCATTACACAACATGGCCCATCTTTCTGAAGATTGTAATCAGTTACAGAGAGAAGGCACAATATACTGTCTTTGAAAATGCTAATCAAATTAACTGGGGCTTTGAATTTGAGAAAGCAAGACTGGCATGGAATACTGGTGCAGCTTTCACTCATTTGGGGGCAGTGAAGTGAAAGCCTGGAAATACAGATCACTCCCAATGCCAGTAGAAACTGAAGGCAGCAGTCTCCTCCAACCACCAACTGTGGCCTTGGCTCACACAAAGCATCAGCTCACAGGGAAATTCTCTGGGTCTAAAGCCAAAGGAGCACTCGAGAGTTCCAGGAAGAGGCTGCAAAAGGCCTTTCTCAGGAGAGAAGAGATGTCTCAGCTCTTAGAAGGAATGTGAGTTCAGTTGCCATATAGGGCTGCTCCCTATACCTCTAACTCCGTGGTCTCTAATGTCACCTGTACTCATGCACATATACACACAACTTAAAACAATAAAAATAAATCTTTTAAGAAAAGAAAGTCTTGCTCCTTCTTTCTTGGCTTTGCTATGTCTCCTAAAGGCGACTTGCTGAAGCAGCAGAGCATTAAGAGTGAAGTCCCATCATGCCATAAGACTGACGTTGTTGAAAGTGCCAGATTAACAGAAAACATAAAGAGGACACAGTTTAACCTGCTGACACTACTTCTTCACAGTTTGTAGGTGATTTAATCAAAGCAAGAATCTCATTTAGTATATTAGATGACTACTTCCATTCTGATTGTTGTCAGGACTTTCCCTCATGTTCTGTATTTTCCATCCTTTTTTTTTTCTTTAAATTAGAAACAAGCTTCTTTTACTTGTCAATCCCAGTTCCTGCTTCCTCCCCTCCTGTAGCGAGCCACCATTCTCTGCTGCAGTGCTACATTACTTCACAATGATCCGAGGTAAAGTGCTAAAGATATAAATGAAGACAAAGACAGCAACTCATTCTTTCAAGGAGAATGGCATTTATTTTAACAAGGGTGGAGCCTTATATACCAAAGGCAGGTGTGGTGGAAAAACCACCAAGGTCAGAAGCCAATGTTCCCAGGGCCCTCCAGCAAAGGGTGGGTGAAAAACAGGAATTAGCATTTAGACAATAAGGATGGACAGAAAATAGGAACTTACACGAAGGCCTTACTGGGAGGAGGTGTATGGCTAAAAAGCTCTTAGCAACAAGCAGGTCAACAGACCCCCATTGGGGAAGGGTGCAATACCCTCCTCCCCTGCACCAGTCTACAATATTTTTTATCCTTAAATGCTACATCCATAGACACACAAAACACAGTATTGTTAGGACCACAACACATCATTATTTTGAAAAAGAAAGTTAATAAAACATAATTTTGTTTGGGGTCTATGAATACAACTTTGTAAAAATGTATGCTTCCTTTTAATACTGATTACCAATATTGTGAGATAAAATTCCAGAGCTACTTACTTTATAGCACAGTAGAGATCCTATATCCTTAGGTGTAATGGTAGGACACACTCTTGTCACTATACAGAGATTGTCATTTTTAAAATGACAGAAATGTGAACGTTCTCCTGGGGCATCTTGTGTTCATTTGGGGAATTTGTTGAAAACAGTTTACTCTGTGTATCATTTTGTTGTTGTGTGAAGAAATGCCTTTTAACTGTAATATAATTGATGGCATCTGTTGGCTGTGGCATCTGCACTTACTCAGGTGGAAGCTGACTCATTGGCAACTTTATTAATATAGCAACACAGCCTAGGATTTATCACTTTCCTATGACCTTTTTGTTTTATAACAAAACAGATAAATTGCTAGCTACTATGTCTGCATTTTCGTACATTATTGATTAGTTATTCTTTCAGTGATTTGTGTAGCCATTCTCCAGAGATGCAAAGTCAACTGTTAAGAAGTTGGCTCCTCCAACTCCCAGCATGCATTTGAGTAAGTGCACCCACTGTCTCCCATAATGCTAAGCATCAGTCCTTCTTTATCAGCAGGGTTGTATGATGGTTTGCCATTCTGCTTATTTTGTTTTTCAGGACAACGCAGAAGAGTGCGGGAGAAGTTACTTAGCAATAAGTTATTTAGTGGTCCAAAGTTACCCATTTGACTCATGAATAATCTTACATCTTTTGCTTTCTTTTTCTTTTGAGCTTTACTGCGGAGGCTACAGAATATTTCCATATGCAGTACATTAATTTTACTAAAAAATTTCCCCATAAAATATGTCTCTAGAAAACAAAAATGTTTTCTTAAAATGTGAGTAGGCCCATGTTCATGCATATCCTTCTGATGACCTCACTTCTCTATTTCTCTTCTGTGTTCTGTTTAACTGGCCAAGTGGGGTAAGACAGTCTACATACCACTTGGGAAACAGACCCCCTGTTTCCTTATCTGGAAGCTAAGGAGGTCAGCCTGGGTCATTTTGAATAAAGTTTTAGTTCTCAAGTTCCATGTTCAGACACAGAGAAAGCTTAATTCTGCTTTGCAAAGTAACAACTTTCTATTTCAAAAACCACTTTTTTAAATAATTGATTTTCTTTTCTCGGTAATTCAGGTTCAAAACTAGGAAAGATGAGGCTGAAGTGATCACTCAACAGTCAAGAGCACTTTCTACTCTTCCAAAGAACCAAAATCAGTTCCCAGAGTCCACATTAGGTGACTCACAAAGAGGTGTAATTCCAGCTCCAGTTCCAGATTGGGCATCTAACATCCTCTTCTGGCCTCTGTGAGCATCTATACATGTGGCCTACATGCGAATAGACACATACACAAACACATAAGGTTAAAGCAAACAAAAACAGCAGAGTCATTTCTTTTAAAAGTTAATCTTATGATATTGTGACATACAACTACGCACAAATTTAAATCTTTATTAATTCTACATATACATATGCCATTATTTCCATATACACATTGCTTAACTATTCATGTTTTTTTTCTAGATGTAAATCTATAGTCAGAGGTTAAAATTGAATGCATGGTAACCTAATAAATAATAGATGAATTTCACACTTATATTTCATGTTACAGAATATAGCGTCCAACCTGAATGGAAAAATACTTCAAAAATGCTTTCTATTCAGAAATGATACAAATACCTCCTCTTGTTCAGAGGTCCTACCATCTGATTATGAGTCATAAATCTGCAATAATTAGTGTCTAAGATGCCTGCCTTTAAATGTAAAACATGATCACAATCACTAAGCAAAGCACAGCAACCATATTAATTTGCAGGGCTGCTAAGAACTATAAATTCAAAAGAAAGCAATCAGTTCACTAAGAAAATAATGTTGATCTCTGAGTCTTATATCATATTCATGCCAGAGTTTTCCATTGCTATCGGTCAGAAAGAGAAATATAGCATATGAGGCAGTGAAAACCATCAGCCAGTCTTAAATAGAGGCAATCTTTGCATATGGCTTTCTAGAAATATGTCATATACCAAGATGGTAAATGGTCTTGAATAGTAACAAAGAGATCACCACATTGCATGCTTCCCAAATTGGGGAATGAAATGACTTACATCCCCCCATCCTCTTCCCTTTCTTCTTAATTCCTCCTTTTCTCTTAGAAAAAATGAAGACTAACATTATATAAGTTAGTAAAACAGATCACTTCTTTCCTCTGTGCAATAAAATTGGAAACTTACCTGTTGTCTTAGCTTGCACTTCTGTTGCTGTGATAAAACACTAACCAAAGCACCTTGGAGAGGAAAGGGTTTATTACAGCTTATGGTGTACTGTCCATCATAATCAGAAGTCAGGCCAAGAATTCAGACACCGATCAGGTATCAAGCAAAACCATGGAGGAGAGCTGCTCACTTGTTTGCTTTCCACAGCTTGCTCAGCTTGATTTTTTAAACAACCCAAGACAGTACCGGCCAAAGTGGGCCAAAAACACAAAGTAAAACAAACAAACAGCCCATCTAAACAACAGATATACGCATCATTCCCCTATCCACTAAAGAGACCAACAGTTAACTAGATCACACAGTTCATATTTTTAAAATGGACAAATACTGGGGCAGGCATGATGTACAAAGAGTGGACAGTTTTGGGAAGAGTTAGAACCCTTTTGTAGTAATGACTCCTAGCTTCCTCAGGATACTGCAAAGAAGCCAGAACTAGACTCATCTAGCCATCCTCAATTGCCTGCCTTATGAAGGGATTCTGGTAATGGGTTTTCAAGGTATCCTTTAATATGCAACATCATTAGTAGGTATTTGGAGATGGTTTCCTTCCTAAAGCATAGGAAATTTTTGAAAGAATTTAATTGAGCTTTAATAAAACAAAAGTAAGCTGAGAGATAATTTTTTTGAGATAGGATTTCTCTGTGTATCCCTGGATGTCCTGGAATTCACTTTGTACCAGACTGGCCTCAAACTCAAAATTCTACTTGCCTCTGCCTCCTGAGTGCTGGAATTAAAGGTGTGAGCTATCACTGCCTAGCAAGAAAGACACTCAATGATCAGTAAATTAAGACCCGTATGGTATGTATGGCATGCATATTTATCAAAAGGAAGAAAAGATAAGGAATCATAAAGGCACATTTCTAGGTATGTGATGATATGTTTTAAGAAGATGGAAACAGAAGCCAAATAACGTGACATTTCAACTTAGCTATACTATACAAAAGTCAGGGAATACTCTTATAAACAAGGCACAATCCAAGTCCACTTTACCTGACTTTATTAGAACCAGGCTACTAGCTGCAGATAATCAAGGCTTAGCTTGGGATGAGCATGCACTTGGCTGAATTTTCATTTAATAAACCTTTACCTATTTTCAATTTATACAGCACAATTTACATGGAGAGACTGACTAAAAGGACATGTATTTCCCCTGTACAATGACCAGAAGACATAGGTGTGTGTGTGTTTGTGTGTGTGTGTGTGTGTATAAAGAATAAGAAATTAAGAAATCATGCGTGAGTGTTCCCCCCCACTCCATCAACTGATTGTTTCTTCTCATTATCTTTGAATATTACTGGTACAAGAATTAGTGTTAGAACCGAGGCTAGGGTTGTACTCTGGATTGTCATAGTTCTGAGGAGCCTGCTGTACTTTACAGGGACTCAGAATATGCTATCATGGTGAAGACATATCCATGTGAGTACCTTTCTCTACCCCAGAATAGTCAAAACCTAACCCATGAACTTCCTACCACAGAAGCCCTCTTCTCAACCTACATAAGAGCTCTGTCATCTTGTCTTCCAGTACAGAAGTACTGTTGACTTTCTGTTCACTCCTACAAATTGTGCGTGGAAGGCTTGCTGACAATTTGCATGAATGTCTCTTAGTCACAATCTCATCACAGATCCCTTTGTTTAATGGCCTCTCTCCCTTCTAACCATGTATGCTCTGCACCCAAAGCTGTTAAACAAGCTGCATGGTAGGAGCACACACCTTAAATCCCAGTACTTGGGACGCAGAGGCAAGTAGATCTCTTTGAGTTCAATGTCAGTCTGGTCTACAAAATGAGTTCTAGGTCAGTCAGAGCTGTTAACTCTGTCTCAAAGACAAAAGCAACAACAACAAAGCAAAGCTATTAAACAAGCTTTGTTTAAAAAAAGAGAAATATCTGTTATTATACCTTTGCTGGTGAATCTCCTAAACCATACTTCAGTCTCCATTGGTTTTCTCTGACTGTCAAAGGGAGACAAGATGTCTCACAGTTCACCATGCTTTCTGCCCACCCTCGTCTCAGAGTGAAGAATCTCAGATTAGTACGCCATGCATGTGCTCTGGGAATACCTGAGCTTTAAATGAGGGCAGTCTCCACCTGAAGGTCTCAACTTTCTCTCCCCTGTCTACTATATCTACCTCATCTGCCAAGACTTAGGGTAATGTTCTCACTTTGTCAAGGTGCAAATGACATCAGCTTGTGAAAATGTGCTCTCCTAATCCTCAACATATTTATCAATAACTGTGTGTTCTGTAATCTCATTCTAGATTTTTTTAGGCTTTTCTCCTAATTCAACATTCACTTGCCCTTATAACTGTCCAGTTTAAAGTTAGAAGGAAAATAATTTCATTGACCATGATGAAAAACTAACAAGTGGGAGTGAGACGTCTACATAGCTCAGCAGGAAAAGGTCTTTGCTGCCAAATCTCAGTTCTGTCACTGGAACCCAAAAGATGAAAGGAAACAGACAAAAAAAAAAAACTCTTGAAAGGAAGTGTGTGTATACGTGTGAGGAAATGAGGGAAACTGTGGGGTAATCAAACTGGTTTGAGAATGCTTGAAGAAGAGGAAGCTAAACTTGTAAATAATTACGTTTTAAAAGCTGTATTTTTGAGGATTACTTTTTCCTCCTGGACAGCTCTGTATGATTGATTGTCATATTCTGAAGTTTGGGCCAAATCTACAGAAATAGTAAATGAAGTTCCTCCGCCTCCCAGGGGTTAATCAAACAATGTTCCAGGTGCGATGCTGAGAAGCCATGTGGCCATCCTGCTGTGATGGTTCCTATATTTGACAATTTTCCCAGCACTGCCTTTGTATAGTATTTTATTTCTTCTTTTCCCTTCCTCCTCCTTCTCCCCTTCTCTCCTCCTTTCCCTCCTCTTCTTCTTCCTCCTCATCCCATTCCTGCTCCTCCCCCTCCCATTTGTTTTCCTATTATTTTAGACAAGGTCTCAAAGTAGCCTTAAACTCTCTATGTCACCAATGATGTCCTTGAGCTTCCTATTCTCCCACCTCTGTCTCCTGATTCTGGGACTAGAAGCTTGTGCCATCACACTCATGCAGTGGACCACAAGCATCACACACAAAAATAAATATAATGAAGGATTTTAAGATGAGGCTGTGGCATCTCTGAAGCACACATCTGTTTTTTCGTGTTGGCCATGAACCCAAAGCCTCACCCATGGAGGCAAGTGCTCTACTCCCCTGCTGTATACACAACACCAATAATCCACATTCTGATTAAATAAGATAACTACTGCGGTGCATTTTATGATTAAAAATTAACACAATTTATGTATACCATAGTGATTTGTATAACCGTCAAACTTTTTAACATTCTGCGTGAAATGCTAAAGGATTCGGGTTATTGAGAGAGAGGGCGATAATGAGAAGACAAAGACACTTTGTTGGAGCCATTGCTCTTTTTGCTGAAGTTGCATAGACTGTTAGAACTATGCCTTCAGTCCCAGGATGCAGCTGGGAATCTATAACAAGCCTTACGCTCAGCCAAAATTTTAATTTGCTTGTGCCTAAGGGCTAATGCATCTAATTCTCTTTTAGGTTTTATTCTCTGCTATTCTGCCCTTCTGCCTCCATATTCTGCCTCTAGCTTTAAATTTTATTTTCCTACAAATGTGACCATTATTTTGCCCTCGATTTCTGTCTTCTGTAAGTTTCACACTACAATTTGGACAGTCTTTCATTTGTATTCTTGGGAAACTATTTTCAAAAGTTTAAAACATGTTTGTTTAAACTTTTGTCAAGAGTCAGAGTTTGAGAATAGTCTCTTGTCTCTTCAAGTACAGGGTAGAGATATGCCAGTGCCATATCATTCTTTGGGTTCACTGGTATTCTGGAACCTTCTGGGATTAACCAACAAAGAACTCAGTAACCATAAGACATAAGCGGTGGAATGCTTATTAAATGACTTTGGTTCTTCTCCTCCTTTCATTTCTGGATTTCCCCACCAGGAAGCATCTTTCGTTTGGACTCTTCTCCTAGATTCTCTTACCATCGGCATGTAAGGGAACTGAAAAAATATCAGGTAGATAGCAGACCTTGGGAGGCTATGTGTATTCTCCCTCTGGATTCTTTCCAGCCCATTAATACAGACATGGGTTGGCCAGCCGTTGCTGTGATACCCTATAAAACTTGGTTCAGTAAAAACCATCCCTAAGCTGACGAACCAACTTACAGTACATGTACAAAGGTTACCCAAAAGAATGACCATGAATGACGAGCCTCAACCTCCATAACAACTCATAAATGGTGATTGTTTGAAGTCATCAAGCATTTTGGTGGTTCATTCTGGAGTAGTATTTCAGCAAAGGGTGACAAACATGTTGTGGATGGATATCCTTCCTGCTGAGAACTCAGAGAGTCAAGTGTTCTGTGCAAAGTAAAATCTTAATGAATGATATAAGAAAAGTTCAGTATTTAATAGGTACCCAGTTCCACTGAAGGAAAAAAATCTATGGGCATATTTCAGTCTCTTTTCAGGAACTTGGAACAAGTCCCTGAGGACTGTGCTTCAGTGCTGGTTCGTTTTTGACAAATTGATAATAACTAGAGACACCATAAGGGGGGATTTTCTGTTAAGGAACTGCCTCCAATAAGACTGCTCCATAGACATGTCAGTGGGACATTTTCTTGATTGATGATAGATGTAGAAGGGAATAACCCACAGTGGGTGGGATCATCCTTGGGCAGATGGTTTTTTGTTGTATGAGAAAGCAAGTTCAGTGAGCAATGGATGAAGAGCGTGTCAGTAAGCTGCATGCTTCCATGCTTTCTGCTTTAGTTCCTGCCTTGATCTCCTGTTTTAGCTTCCTTCAAGGATGGACTGTGACCTGCTAGCCAAATATACCCTGCCTGCACTACAGTTGCTCTTATCACAGCAACAGAAATCTTATTAGGGCCACTTTTTAGAGATCATGCAATTAATTTTCCTTGGATCACCCTTCTTGAAATCTCCCTGAATAACATCCCCAAGACCCCATGATCCTATTTAATAATCCAAATCCTATGACTACTGCTTAGCAAGTCTTTAGTTTTTATTGCTGTGAAAGAGGTCTCTGCTTTAACTAAAGTGGATTTTTTCAATTCTTGACAGTATTGGAATTGGTCCCTAATAACAACAGATAATATCTTAGAAAGGTAGACAAATTCACTATTTAGATGTTAAATATTACTTTAGTGTGGCAAAAATAGGGAAGAAAGGATTTTACATTAAAACATTTTATGTCTATATTTTACCATTTGATATTGACACCTGTGCCTGCTGGCTATCATAGTGAATGCCAGTAAGATCTGCTGAAGAGACAGAAGCAGGATAACCACAAGTTCAAAGCTGGCCAGGGCTGCATATTTTAGGAAGAAAACTAAAGCTGTCACCTAAAAACTGTCTCAAGTAACTCTAAGATAAAGTCATTAGAGAGAGCTTTCTTGATTGTACTTTGCATAGACACTTAATATTTTAGTACTGTTCATCTTAGCCCTGTGGTCTGTGCCTGTAAATTTCAGGATATGAGGGCAAGATGGAACTTCACATAAGGAAAGCCTGGGCTAGATAGAAAATCATGTCTCAAGACATAACAAAAAAGATTTTATATTGCCTTTCTTTAAGGTTGAAATGGAAGGAAGCACAGAAAACCTACAAGAACTGATTTATACGGAGGCTGCACTAATAGCCAGTTTCTCTGTTCCTCTCCAGTCTGTGATGGCCGTCCTGATGCATCTGGACATGCTTGGTGTTCGGCCAGCACACAGAACATTCAGGTGCACTCTGGTGACTCTTCTTGGGTGAATATGGTAATAATGCATAATTTAGCTTCTGGCAATGCTTCTGCAACTTTGTTCATGCTATAAATAGCCCAATTACATTATGACTTTTTTCTCTAATATTTTCACTATGTAATAATCTTTCCTACAATTTGCCATAGCTAATTTTTTTCCTCCTTGTTATTTTTCAGTTGCATCTGCAACTAGACTTTGTTGCTCATTCTCCCCTTTTTAACCATCCCTACTGGGTCGAGAACAAAGTTGATTTTACTGAAAGTAGCTTGTATAGCATCTAATCTTTCTACTGGGAAAAAAGAATAATAGTTTTGGATAATACTAGGGTTTTTTTTACAAAACATTTCTCAAATGGTATTTTTTTGTCACACAACTTTTAGATCTTTCAGTTTCACACTGTGAATCTAAAAGGAGAACAGCGTAAATTGCTAAACTTTCTAAATGGATTCATAAGAGAACTTCTGTATTGCAGTATCTCATGGCACTCACTTTCTTTCCAATTGCATTCTCCATGGCCCTGCCGCTGTCTCAAAATTGCATCCAGAACCCACACAAGAAAGAGTTAGCTTTCCCATGATCATGTCCTTCCTCCATTGTCCTTGCACTTCTACCTTCTTATAGAACAATGATTCTACAGTGTAGCCATTAAGGAAAGGGTCAATCTGGAGAAGCTGGCTCCAAGAGTTGAGAAAAGGAAGTTTGTGTGCAAATTGTAGTCTTTGTTGTGTGTGTGTGCACACGCACATGCAGGCATACAAGTGTATTCACTAGGTCTGCTATGTAGAAGCCAGAGGTGAACACTGAGTGTCTTCCTCTGTCACTTTCCATGTTGTTTTTTTCAGATAGTCTCTCACTAAACCCACTTCTCACAATTGCAGCCTGACTGTCTGCCCAGAACAGCCTCCTCCTTCTCCACACCCAGTGCTGAGAATTCAGATTCATAGGATCACTCCTGTAATTTTTTGTGTAGGCATTGGAGAGCCAATCCCAAGTCTTCATGCTTATATCACAGGCATATACCTATGAACTATCTCCCCCACAAAAATTCACTTAAAATATCAGACATGATAAAAGGTGAATGTATAAATTATTTAACTGACTACAAGTCTTTTACAGAAACTGAGGTATTACATAGTTTTATGCAGAGTTTACAAAAATTAATGCTCTTCGTGTTATCTCTTCATCCTTTGTTAAACAATGCCGATGGTTTCTGAATCAGTGTCATGACCGAGTTACGAAAGGGAGTAATTTTATATTAGGATGACAAAAAGGTTGAGACTAACCTGTACTTGATGACATCTATATAAAAGTGTAACTGGTATTGAGATCAGACTATGCCCTGACCTAAGTTACCCCACATTATGTAAAAGACTGGTTTTTCAAACTGTCTTTCCCTAGGAGACCCTATTTTACAAACAGTGCTTAAATCCATTTTAAGGATAGAAGATGACTATTCTATACCACGGTGAACATGCAAATGGTACCATCTGTCCTGAACTACCTCTATGGCACAAGCTGGTAAACGACTTATTCCTAGAAGTAGAATGGGTACAACCATATACATTCTTCAAAGTCAATTGAGACCATAGGGATACATTGTCATATTAGGGAGGCCAAGCTCAAGAACACATTAGACATACCAGACCAAGGTACCATCAACATTTGTGACACAGCAATACAGGTTTAATCCATCTAGTAATGAATGTGGTGTGGTTCAATCTAATCTGTCAAACTCCTCTAGGACTGACAATAGATATTTCTGAAGATTGTCATTAATTTTCTAGAAAACTTGCCACAAATGTATAGAAAGATAGATGTTTTGCAAATACTGTATTGTCCTCTTTATTATAAAAATGACCTCTATGTCCCTAACAGTCCTGATTCCTCAAATAAATTCCTCTCCATTCTCAGGAACTGAAAATTTTACCAAATTAAGCAAGAAGTTGATTTACTTGACTTTTAAACTGCCCCTCCTCATTTTTGAATAGAAAAAGCAGATCATTTTTATTCATTTTTCTCAAACAGGATGATTTTCAAATTTCTATATTCTTTTAAGCAATCACTTTAATATTTCACCCAAATTTTAGGAAACCCATAAAAATACCTCTATAGTCAGATAAGCAAAAATTGTAATTGGTTATTTTAGATTCCATTATATGCTTAAAATTTTAAGATAGACTGAGCAGCTATTAGACTCACTCTGTAAAAATGTTCGTAGATTTATAACTGATCCCTGTGTACTGGCCTAGCTTCAATGCCGGTTACTAGCTGTCTGAATTTTTGCCTTACATCAACAATGCATGATTTATTTTTGATGTCCTAATACACTTGATTGACAATTGAGCTCTGACTTCATGTTGACTTCATTACAAAAATGTATTTCTTTCCTGCTTTATCTTTATTTCAGCTCTGTTTGGTGGTTTTTCTTTTATGTTTCTCTGTGGGCATTCTAATCAATTTGATAATTCTTAAAGTTACTTCCTAAAAGTTCTTAGCTTCAGGGGCAAATAAACTTCAATAAACCATTCATTCAAGGGGCAAAGAAGCCAGTGGCAGCAGTTAACAAAGAACAAATGGGCAAGCATTGCCCTTTTACTGACTTTATGAATCAAACCAGTGAGATGAGGGTCAGGGTGACAGAGCACAGCTCGGTGAGCAGACCTGATGCTGTCCACATCTACACAGAGAGCCTATCCTAACACATACTCCTTGCCCTGGAAACTTTTCTTTCAGATGCCTGAGCATTCTGAGAATTTGTGGAGAAATTTTAATACAGAAAGTCTTCACAGAGATCCAGAAAAAACCTCTAGGCCATTCATATAAACTGAGAACAAACTGCATGACTTACGATGTAAGGATTACTCTGTTACCATCACATTAATAAATCCAACCCTTCTTCCTTGGCAGGGTATGTGGGCTCCTACACTCAGGAGCAAACTCTTTAAAAGAAGAGTTGATGCTGTAAGAGTATTCTGATAAAACTAAGGAAAAAATATGTGGGTTGTATATTTGAACCTGCCCATTTGTGTTGTGGGTGAGGGAGGCAAGGGATTGCCTAAGATACAGAATACACAATGGTATGAGAAAGACTGTGAGAACAGAGAGGAGAGAGGAGGGGGGTCTAGGTCTATGACCAATTCAGCCTAATAGCCCTCCAAAATGCTAAGCATGATAGCCATGGCAGAACTACTGGCAGAAAAAAAAAAAGGGAATCTAAAACTGAAAAGATATGGCAGTCTCAGAGAATCTTAGTCTCAAAAACTAATTGAAGAATGTTTATCCATTAGTAGATCTCTGTTTTATTTACCCAAAATGAAATATGGATATAACATATGCCATCTCCCAAAGCTGCTGAATGAAATATGCCCAAACATCTACTGAAGAAATTTAAAAGATGCTAAGTTCATTTCTTATTTATTAGTCTCACAGCCTGACACTGCACATCTCCAACTGGAGGGAACTGAAAACCCGACACCAAGGTGCCAGACTGGAAGGCATATGGTGATTTCCATCAACCAATGCCTGGCTGCTGGTGAGTAGTGAAAACTCTATCTGGGGCCACCTAATACCTTGATGAATAAAGCAACCTGCACTCAATTTTTGGAAATTTCTATAAGAAAAATATCAGACTTATTTACAGAACAGAGGAACGTGTATTACATCTGTATGTGAACTGTGGGATCACATGGAGACTGGAGGGAATTCTCTAATCCATTTCTTTAGAAGGGCTGGCAGACCTTTCTTCAGAGAAGAAACTTTGCTTTGCAGGCTTTTTAAATATTTAATATACACTACTGCTTTCCTGCTCAAGAACAACCCATGGTTCTTTATTGCCAGATATTTCAGAGCTTATCTCAACTTGTTTGAAATTAAAAAAATATTTATTATTTCTAAACTCTAAGACTAGATGAAAACAAAACAGTGTCTTAGGGCAACAAGGTAATTCTTTGCAAAATTAAAAAACTAAATATTAAAACTTTAGCACCACTGAATTTCACAGATGAATAATTTTTTTGTTACTGAGGCTTAAATCCATTATCATTTAATTAATATGTATGGTGTGACCATAAAACATGTCATTTTAAATTTTAAAATAGGGGAGTCAAATAGCTATGTGGCCTTTGTTGTCAACAATGAATAATTTAGTGTAGACAGAACAATCAGACAGAAGATAAAGTGACAGTCTGGTAGAAGCCGTGGCACTCTATGAAGATGGAGACAGCTCATTAGAGTCAGGTGATGGTAGAAGCGTTAAGGAATAGAAAAAAAAATAACTGTGAAAAAAGTCTGTCTTGAAGGTCATACTGCACATTTAAACCACTTGTGTTATTAACCTCATTAAGTCCTCACTAATAATGTATTTTGCCTAGAAAAATAAAACAAGCTATTTAATTTTGAATTTTTATACATACATTACATACTGAATTCTTTATAATGTAATTTTCACCTATGCTTAAAAAGATTATTCAAATATCTTATGAAAAATAGACAATATAAAATTCCTAAACGGTAGGTAGTACATTTTAAAAATAAATTACATGAGTCCAGAGGTTCAGCAATGGTGGTGGCTATAGACTCTCTGGCTTCGGGCCTTCTTCTAAGCAGTCATGTCTATTACACCCCTGTGAATTTCACTAAGATCGTTTTGACTCAGATCTCTGACTGGTGAAATGGAGGTATGCCATGGTATCCAAGACACCTCTGATTTTAAGACATATTTTATGAGCTGTTCAAGTGAAAAGTGGTCTGAATAAAAAAGGCAAACAGGAAGCCTGTGTGAAGATGGCACACCACACGTTAGCAACTGTAGCAGGCTATTGCCTCATGTACAGAACATGAGAAGATTTGGTGTAAGCAAAGTGGGGGGACAGAAACCCTGCATGCCTCTCCTTTAGTGCAGAATAGAGGAGGTTCAGGGCATGTCCACAGAAGAGAAACCTGCAGCTGTGCAGCCGCGCAGGCTCCATGCTTGCCACCATTGCAGCCTGAAAACAAATCCTAAGAGAGGTGGTGTTTCCCATGCTCCAGGGAACTAGCAGACACAAACACAAACTCTTGCTGATGATTTGGGTAGAAATGTGGACTGCAGACACTAAATGGCATAAAATTCCAGATCAGTGTCACAGGGGTTACAGTGGGTGAGGAGCGTGTGGGAGACAAGCATGGATTCTTGGTAGCAGCATTTTCTCGGGTGGGCTCTGTTTTGCTAGAGACAAGCAGACACTGGGGCAGCTCCTTTAAGGGAAGTTTCCTGATTTGGCATAAATGGCAAAAACCTGCAAAGCTCTTGTAAGAGGCCCTGCCAACAACTGAATGGTGTATAGAAGCAGCTGGCAGTGGCAGTGACCACATCTCCAAGCTGGCAGCATGCTGCTTGATGGGGGCATAGACCAAGGCAGTGAGTACAGCTTCCAGTGCTGTTGGTAAACTTATGCCGACCATGTGGGAAAGTCGGCGGCTAAAACAGCTCCTGCTTTAATTTTAGCAATGTTATATAGCAGATAAAGGACATGTGGCCAGAAAAAGGTAAAGATTTACAGTAAAGACAGATTTAGATGAAAAAAAATAAACCTCTAAAAGGTTTACAGTGTGTTTAAAAGTATAGGTAGGTTTATGAGAGAAAAGAAACAGGATAAAGTAATTTTAAAAAAGAGAGAGTAGCTTGATGTGGTGGCTCAAGCCTTTAATCCCAGCACGTGGGAGGCAGAGGCAGGAGGATCTCAGTGATTTCAAGGTCAGCCTGTTTTAAAGACTGAATTCCAGGGCAGGCAACAGTAAACAGAGAAACACTGTCTCACAAAAGGAAAAAATAAAATTAAAAGAAATAGAATAACAGTGATAGATAGATAGATGATAGATGATAGATAGATAAGCTACATAAAGATGGAAAATACACAGAGAGTCTAGATACTGTATGCTATTGTATTGTCTTTGAATTTTTGAATTGCAAATAAAGAATAAATATAAATGCTGTTGGATTAATTCAATTTACACATTTAAAAAATGTTTTCACTTCAAATTTAAGCTTAAGAACACGTTACTTTGGAAAAGAGCTTTTTTGTGAGTTTCCACAGAAAATGAAAAGCTGTGGATTCCTTCCAGACTAATATGATTTGATAAAGCAAGACCCCCTGAAGCTGTGGCTCAGGTGATCTACCATTGTAAACACCATGGACAAGGCAGCCTTGCAGACCACTACAGCCAGGATTTCTGGGTCTTCTTAGGATCCTAACAGCAGTAAGGAGTTTGGAGAGAACAATGCCCAAATTCCCAAATATTGTTTATGAATGCTTGTTTTCATTTTAAATTTGGTTGGTTATAAATGGTTAAGGATCACAACCAATCTCTTTCTAAAGGGAAGCAAAAGGGAATATGATGTAGAAATGAATAATTTGTATTGGTATGGATTTTGATTTATTGATACAAATTTAAGATCAATTTGTCATATGTATATTTCTCCTCTTGTTTAGGTATTGTGTTTGTATAGCTCATTTAAAATGTAATTTTTAATTAAGTACATATTATAGATAATTATCTATAACAGTAAAAACTTGTTAGTCAGGTTTTCTAGATATACAGAAATATACTTGAGATGGATACATATTCTTCAAACATTTCAAAGACCTTCAGAAAATGACATTTAAGATGGTTTAGGGTTTTTCATGACAGTGAGACACAACTGCTCCTGGCAACATCAATTATGTCAGAGGAGAAGATGAGCATCGAAGAAACTTGCTATGGAATTTGCTTTCAATATGGCGAGACTAGTCATTTGGGCAAGAAATGCTCTTGTCTATACTGTTTGATAAACTGGACATGCAGGACCCACAGGAAAATGATTGCTGAATTTACAAAACAAGATGGGACAGTTCTGAAGGATTCCTGCTTCAGGGAAGAGTCTGTCAGACTTTCTGCAGGACACAGAAAAAAAATGACTGACAAACTGCCAATGCAGGTGGACAGTTTAAAATGTCCTGCTTCAGACTGCCAGGCATTGATGACTCACGCCTTTAATCCCAGTACTAGGGAGGCAAAGGCAGGCGGATCTCTGTGAGTTCAAGGTCAGCGTGGTCTACAAAGTGAGTTCCAGGACAGCCTCCAAAGCAATACAGAGAAATGCTGTCTGGGAAAACCAGAAAAAAAATGTCCTGCTTCACTTAGAAGTCTGCCAGACACATTATGGCCTATGGGCTGAAGATGGATGCCCCAATGTTATAGAGGAACTTTGGGAGACTGTCTATGTAGTGAGATGTCTCTGTCAATTCTATAGATTACATATTATCCTTCTGTGGTCTTTGATGGAGTTGAAGACAGATAGTTATGGTTATAGTTTTCCTTAGTTATGATAAAAGATAAGTTACATATAAGACTTTAGACTCACAAAGATAGGATAGACAGACTATTTTTTTTACATCGTGCTAAATGTTAATGGACTAAATATTGTAACTATGGTTCTTACTTGATAACTGTGTTGTTATATATAATTTTATTATGTTAATATGAAAACCCTTCTATTTTCTTTAAATCTTGCTAAATGTTAATGAACTAAATATTGTAACTATAGTTCTTACCTGATAACTGTTTTGTTATATATGATTTTATTATGTTCATGTTAAAACCCTTCTTTTTGTTTAGACAGAAAAGAGGAGACGATGAAGTCCTTCTGTGTATATATTTCTCTTATTGGTTAATGAATAAAACACTGATTGGCTCATTGGCCAGGTAGGAAGTGATGTAGCTGGGCAGAATCAGAATATAAGCAGGGACTAACGGGAAATCGCTCTTCTCTGCGGAGACACTGAACAGTCGAGATGTAAGATGCCAAAGGAGTAAGAGGTTCCTGGACCTTTCTCCAGTAAGCCAAAACATGTGGAAATAGGGGTTAGTAGTTATGGGTTAATAATTAAGACAGAGTTAACCGATAGAAACCCAAGCCACCTGCTAACAATTTCATAATTAATATAGCATCTGAGTGTTTCTTTGGGGCTGAGAAGGGTGGCAGGACGTTCATTTTACACCCCAGGTCTCATCCACAGTAATGCCTAAACTACACATGGTAGCACACATCTGCAATTCCAAAACTTAGGAGTTTCAAAGCCATCCTCAGCTGCATAGAGAGTTTACGGTCAGCCTCAGTCACATAAAACTTTGTCTCAAAAATGAAAGAAAGGACAGGCTGTCTATCTAAATGTTTACTGTCTAGATCTTTTTGTTCCCAACTATGTTTAGACATAGAACTAAAGATTCTAATTTAGATAATAATTAACAAGATAAAAAACAAGTGTAGATATAAACTACTGAAATTATAAAATACTCAATGGAGCCGGGCGGTGGTGGCGCACGCCTTTAATCCCAGCACTCGGGAGGCAGAGGCAGGCGGATCTCTGTGAATTCGAGGCTGGGCTGGACCGATAGCCTCCAAAACAATACAGAGAAACCCTGTCTCGAAAAACCAAAAAAAAAAAAAAAGAAAAAAAAAGAAGAAAAAAAATAAATAAATAAAATACTCAATGGAATTTTTCTCAGTGCTTCAGAACTATAATTTCACATACGTGAGTAGCCAAAATGTAATGACTTAGATCTCTTAAGAGTTACATGCATTTGTCAAGATAATGGAAAAAAGATACAAGCATCATATGATGTTTATGACATGAGGGAGTGGCATTTGACTTGAACACAGAATATTAATTTAAAAGATTATTATAAAGTAGAAGTCATTCCAGGATAAATAAATGCATATGGAAAGACTCAGATATATGAAAGTATTTCTGTGTTAGTCTTTCCTATTGTCTTAAGTGACTAGAGGATTCTGTATAAAGAGAAAAATGACCAAATATGAGGCTAAGTCTAATTAACCAAGTTCTTCAAAAAAGAGAGTAAAAAGGTGGTTTACCAATTAAAAGCACTGATTGCTTTTCTAGAAGACCTGGGTTCAATTAGCAGCACCTACATGGAAACCCACAACCATCTGTACCTCCAGTCCCAGGAGTTCTGATGCCCTCTTTGTCCTTCAGAGTCATTTTAAACACCTAGAGAACAGGCATACATGCAGGCAAAGTGACCACACACACAAAATTTTTAAGAGGAAAGATTAGAGAACACTGAAGTTTTCTTAAAAGACCAATGATATTTCAAACTCTGCATGATGATATAGAATAAATATATGAGGGATGGAAGCCAAGACAGGAGAAAATAATCAGATTTCTGAAAAATGTCTGTTGAAGTCAAAGAACTTGATACAATATGGAAACTTCATGGGTAGAAAATGGGGATTCATATTATACTATGCAGCAATCTCTTAGTTATTTGCTCTCATATACCTTTCGCATGTAATTCCACTGTATGATTTGTAACACTTAGTGATGCACCAACAATTATAGTGCATCTGGGAATCAAATCATAGGTCGGCTTGACACCAGCAACCTGCCCATTTCATCACTGGAAGTGAACTGTGCTGCTCATTCTGCTACAGAGCCAGCCCTGCCCCTTTCTGCTCAGATTTCTTGCTTCCAGTGTACATAACAAGAAAAACAAAGTCAAATATTTCAAATGCCTTAAGTAAAATATTTCTTATTGTTTATTCATTTTAACAAATAAAACTTGTAAAAAACAAAAACAATTAAGCTACAATTAATCAGTCAAATTGCATGAAATGAGTCCTTAGGAAATTGATTGCGATCAAATAAAAATCTAAAACGTATTAGTCATGTTGGAGTTATGCTAAGGACTTTCAAATAGTCCCAAAATTTCATGAGTGGGTGAAGGCCAGAGAATGGAAAATTCTAAAAAGAAAATATTGTAAGTCCAGTTGATAATCAATCTAAGCACCAGACTAATGGGTAATTTTTAAGTAATGTTTAGTACTGAGAAGACAGAAGAACATAATAGAATCCTCTAAGAAGCCACAAATCAAACTGGTTGTGATGCTGGTGAGCTGCAACAGAATTTGGAGTTAGGAGTAATGTGTAGAAATCGTAGGGGTAGCCTTTGGCTTCTAAAAATTTCATTTCGCATTATCTAGAGTTATTATTCCATGAAATGAATTCATTCTTGAGTTCCTGGTCCCTAAATTCTGGATATATGCTAGCATCATTCATTTAAAAGTTGTTAGTCAAGTGACTGAAGTTTTCTAAGTTTTTTGTGCATGTTCATGAACAGCTTTGAAGAAAACAGTGAGTCAGAAGTGATCATAGAAGGAAACTCTGCATTGTACTCTGTTCCATTTTTAAACAGACTCATATCCCCAGTGTGTTCTATGAAGTGTGAAAATCTTAAATATAACAACTTTACAAGCAGAATTACTCAGGCAAAAAAGGTAACACCCTGTCTTAGGGTTTCTGTTGCTGTGAAGAGACACCATGACCATGGAAACTCTCATAAAGTAAAACTTTTAATCGGGTGGCTTACAATTTCAGAAGTTTAGTCCATTATCATCATGGCTGGACATCTCAGCATGCAGGTAGACATGGTGCTGGAGAAGAAGCTAAGAATGGAGAAGGATCTACACATCTTGACCCACAGGCAAGTAAATTGATGTTGCAATTCCCTATTAGCTTATGGGGGGCCAATTACACTTAAATTACCATATCCCATTCCCAGCCCCCCATAACCTTTTTACCATATCATAATGCAAAATGCATTTAGTTCAACCACAAAAGTTCTCATAGTCTATCTTATTTCACACTTTTTAGAGTCTAAAGTTCAAAGTCTCTTCTGAGATTCATCCAATCTCTTAACTGGAATCCTCTGTAAATTTGAAATAATAATATCACATAGTTCTGACATATAATGGCACAGGATACATATTACCATTCCAAAATATAGGGAAGGGAACATAGAGAGAAAATACAGGACCAAAGCAAGAGTGAAAACCAGCTAGGAAAACTCCAAACATCTGATGTTAAAATGCTCTTCAGATATCCAATTCATTTCAACTTTCTTGACCACAGCATACTTCTTTCTCTAGAGCTGGTTCCACTCTCTGTTAGCAGCTTTCCTGGACAGGTATCCTTCGGCTCTGGGAACTCAAAATCTTGGGGTCTTCAAGGCAATGCAGGCTTCAACTACACAGCTTCACACAATGGCCTCTCTAGACCTCCATTCAGGGACACCCCTGACACATGCCTAACTTCAGAAGCATTCCTTAGTCTCAGAGGAAAATTACATAACCCTTGTGGTAGTTTGAATGTAAACTAGTAGGAGCATGGAAGACAATCGTGCTGAATGTGATTTGATGAACTGTAGGGCCCTAGCTCAACAGGTTACAGAGAATTTTAATATGTTTCTTAGAAATAGTTCTTGTGCTATTTTGGTGAAGAATGTGATTGCCATTTGCCCTTTTTCAAGGAGTCTGACTGAGGCAAAAGTGAAGAGATTTGAATTAATCCCACTGGCAGAGGAAACCTGAAAACAGCCTAGTATAGATTCTGTCATGTGGCAAAAAGTGGTAACTCTAAAGAAGGTTTATAATTAAGAGGAGCAAGTCAAAAAAGGAAAAATTTTGTATAATTTGAGGAGAAATGGAGCATCAGGAAGTGGATTAGAGCTAAATTCTATGTTCAAGGAGTTAAATGGATTAAGAAATGGAATAAATCGAGTTATGATCTCAGGGCAAGATACCACCCAGCTAAGATCACAATTTGTAAAAAAGAATTAAGAAAAATCTTTAGAGCTGGGTGTGGTGGTACACACTTTTAATCCTGGCACTCCAGAGACAGAGACAGAAAGACCTCTGAGTTTGAGACCAGCCTGGTCCACAGACCCAATTTCTTGACACCCAAGTTTAGAAAATGAAAGAAACCACTGAAAATAGGAAGGTGTTGAAGATGTAATTGAACACAGAGGCTATGTTCCAGCCCCAGAAAGCAGTAGAACTTGACAAACTTTAACCACATATTTTTGGCTTTAAGAATAGGAGAAAAGGGTTGTGGTAATTTGAATGTAATTGGCCCCCATAAGCTCACTGGGGGTGGCACTATTAGGAGGTTTTTTTTTGGAGTAGGTGTGGTTTTGCAGGAGGAAATATGTTACTGTGGGAATAGGCTTTGAGGTCTTCCATGTTCAAAATACACCCAGTGTCTGAGACCACTTCCTGTTGCTTGTGGGTCAAGATGTAGGACTCTTAGGTCTTTCTCCAGCACCATATCTGCCTACACACCAGCATATCACAGTATGATGATAATGGACTAAACCTATGAAAACATAAGTCACCCCAATTAAACATTTTTTTCTTTTGTAAGAGTTGCCATTGTCATGAAGTCTCATCACAGTAATAGAAACCCTAACTAAGACATGCCCCAAAGTGCATAGGTCATGAATGTCAGCACTGGATGAATCCAGATGGACCAGAGTCAAGGTCTGTGCAGGAGCATTAGAACTGCTTTTTTCTCCTGCTCCACTGTGTCAGGCCAGGTTTCCCAGTACGCCTGTTATCCTCTTCTACCACAGTGTAAAATTGAAGCAGAAAACAAACTTTTACTACACACTGACTCTTCTCAGTCTTCCAAACTGTGAGAAAATATATTATGTTGTTTGTAAATTACTCAATTTAGGATACTTTATAAAAAGTGATTGTAGCTTAATATTGTGACTCTGGATGTAACAGTAACTAGGCATTGAATCCCGAGCAACAACTTTAATCTCAGCCTCATTTTTTTATATATGTGATGTATGGACAATAATGCTAACTTTGTCATGCTTCTGAGGTGTGATATATAGAAAAATGTCTAAAAATTAGCCTTCAACAGAGTTAGTACACACTAGATGCTATTGCTACTTATTTTGTAGTATCATTAGTCATCAAACCACTATGGGCTGCAGCTAACTTCCTTCACCAGAATTATTCTTTTCTATTTCTTAAAGTGAACTGGTGACCTTCACAGGACAGAGATGAGAACATAAAAGACTTGTAAATGAGGCAGATGTGAACATAGATACTAGCTCTGCTAATTACTAACCCATAGATCTCAAGATACTATCTTAAATGCCTAAAGTTCTTTGTTAGACAAAACAGTGAAGAGACTCAATTTTGAGAATAAGAAATTTTCTTGAGAAGGAAAGGGCAGATATCCTCAAAGAAATTACGAAACACTGGGGTAAAGGTGGTAGTGGTGGTGGTGGTGGTTGTGTGTGTGTGTGTGTGTGTGTGTGTGTGTGTGTGTGTGTGTGTGTGTGTGCAAACTGAAAGCCCAACTACACAGATGACAGGGTATAGGAATACTTAGGGAGAGAGGACATAAATATGCCTTTTGTGGTGGTGACTGGGAAGAAGTTCATTCTGGTTTCATCTTGGTATTTATGCAAAAGATACAACCATTTCTTTGTTCAAAATTAAGGGGAGAGAAGAAAAGGAGATGCATAGAATAGAAATTAGGTGGGGAATTTCAATCAAAATTTATTTTATTTATGGCAATGATTCTCAAAGTCTCCAGGCCAGCAATACTAGGTCACTTGGAAATCTGATAAAAATGAGAGCTATCATCTTTTCCACACTACGACTCCAAGATTTCAACAGTGGGAGGAGCTCAGAGGGGTCCTGACTATATCAGTCTTTAGACCACCCTCTGGGTAATACTGTTAATGAACACTGTAGAACTATCCAGTCAGAACAGCTGCATTAACCCTCTCCTTGCTGTTTATGATAAGTTAATGTCTCCATACCTCCCTACTTGAACTAAAATTATGTAAACAGAAAGAAATCACAAAGCTATGGAGACTGGATAGGCCCATTTAAATGAATAACAAACCTGATTTCAACTAATTTATAGCAAAAGCAAAGGTTAATTTTAGTCTCAGCTATTTTCAACACCATGTGTGAACTTCACAGGGTAGTGTTTTAAAATATGGCAGCAGCAGGTCAGAATATGACACCCCAAAATATAATTCCTTGGCATATATTGAGTTGGCTATGTTAAGAAACTGCTGACAAAGGAATGACTCAGAAAAGATGTCCTTTGGTAACAGACGTCCTTGTCTATTAAGGAGAGCTACACTAATAAAGCATATTAGAAAAAGTACTGGTAACATTGGTGCTTATAACCTCAATGTCTTTTTGCCCACATTGCAAGTCGCTCTCTTTGCCATGTAGTTCTCCCATCAGTCTCCCATGAATTGTTTCATCTCCAGCCTTCAGAAGCCCAAGACCCTACTCCTTTAAGTCAATTGTCATCAGCTCCTCCCTGGAAGCCAAAGAAGGTGACACACAGGAGAGGAATCCAAAGCTTGAAAATGGCCCAGAGAGACCTTTGCCTATTCTCAGGGTCTTGGCATCCCATTTACTTTCCCCAGTGTTTATTTTCCCTTCATTTGCATGCACCACTATCATCTCTCCTCAGAGACATTAACCGTTTAAGTCCCACTATATTTGGGGAGGGGGATTCAATTTCATGTGATGAATTCATCCTAAGTCCGTGTTTTATTTTCCTTGTTTAGTTCATATATTCAATTGTCCAATGCTCAAAACATAGAGTAGAAAATTACCTCTTCTCCATCGTAACAGGCATCTGAAGACCGAAAACATACATAATGAGATTAAAATAGGGCTACAGAGATGGCTTAGTGATTAAGAGTCCCAGCTACTTTTCCAGAAGGTTTTGAGTGCAATTCCCAGCACCCACATAGCAGCCCATAGCTATATGTAACTCCAGTTCCAGGATATATGACACCCTCTTCTAGGCTCCATGGACACCAGGTATTCAAGTGATGCACAGACATGTATAGAGGTAACAGTCACATATACCTAAAACAAAATAAAAAACTCAAAAAAGTTAAAAATGGAAATATGGATGAGATATTCTCAACAAACTTTCTATGTCACTGGCAGCCCCTGCCAGACTACACTTACAACACACAGCAGACCACTTGCTGGAGCTCAGCTGGTAACAAGCACACAGGGAAGACCTGCGTAGAGACTGAAGTTCGGTCAAAGCTCTGATTGCTACAAAAGTATAACATTAGCAAACTCCCATAGTAAAGTAAATGAATAGACATGAAATTCTCATGGGAAAAAGAGACACCCCTGCAGTCACGCAGGTGAACTACCTTGTACTTCTTGCCTGGTTTGTTCTTTGTTCTCTACCTGCTCACCCTGGTGTTGAATCTCTCTCAGTGAAACGGTTTTATTTTACTCACCTTAACCCTCACATGCTGTTCTTTGGTATATTCAGTTCAATTATTGCCTGCCTGCATTGGTGAGCCTTTTTTTTCCAAGACATGGTTTCCTTGTGAAGCTTTGGAGACTGTCCTGGAACTAGCTCCTATAGACCAGGCTGGTCTTGAACTCACAGAGGTCCACCTGACTCTGCCTCCCAAGTGCTGGGATTAAAGGGGTGTGTCACCATCATCCGGCCAGCCTTCCTTCTTAAGTATTGAAATATTTCGAGATGTGCTAACCAAGAAATCAGTGTTCATTACACCAAAAATCTCAAATTGTGTAACATTTACTATGTACTCCATGATATTACCTGACTCATGGCTTCTTAAACTATCAAGGAACACTTACCTTCTAATATTACAAAATCCATTGTTTCTCACATGTTTTTCTGGTAGTCAAAAATGCTTTCCATAAAGTTTTCCTGGCAACTTCAAAACATTCAAGTGTAGACAGCAGAATGAAGCAGAGTGATATAGAAAGTGTCTGAGATTATTCCAGAGGGGCGCATGAAATTTACAGCAAAGAAGAATCAAAGCAAGCAGAAAATATTTTAAAAAGTAATTCTGAAAATAAGCAAGTGTGTTGTTTCATGCCTGTAATCCTAGCACTCAGGAGGCTGGGGCAAGAAGATCAGGAGCCTGAGACAAACATGGACAAGTGTAGGACTTAGATTCCTTTTACCTGTGAGACAGTCCTGAGTGGGAACTGAATGTGTGTCGACTGGGTAGAGAATAGGTTTGTTCTTACAGTGGGAGGAAGGCATCTCTGGAGAAATCCATGTTGACTTCTAAGTCAACACCAAGCCTACTTAGTGTGGGAATCCTTCCTTTCTCTAGAGAGGAGCAGATGGTGGATAGGTGAAATATTTCTACAGAGAGAACCTAGCATCTGCTGGTGTTGGGGCTGAGGCACATTCGATGATGCTAAAAGGAAGAGAAACCAAAGGCTGGTGGGGGAGAGACTGCGGAGGAGAGGCTGATAGGAAGGAGAACATCTGGCTACCAGCAGCACTGGAGTAGAGAGCTGTCACTGTTTGTAAACTCACCACCACCCCCTACCTGAATGGGAACCACAGAAACTGTTTATTTGGTAGGGAGTAGAATCATCAAACATCGGGGCTGCTGAGGTCTAAGCCCCTGCTTGCTACACATGTGTTGATTCTAGAGTGCAGAGTCTGTATTTTGAAAGAGGATGGGAGAGGGAGAGGCAGGTGAAAGGTTATGATATATTAGCTTTGAAACTTCTTCCAGATCTTTGATTTTCTCAAATGTGGTTTTGGTTGATGAGAGAAAGACAGTCCAACACAGATTTTCCACAAAAAAAGGCTTTGAACATTCTGAGGATCCCCATGGCCTTCCTTTAAACATTCAGCCAGCTGTTTAAAGCAAGGACAAGATATATATGACTTTGAACACATTCAGCCAGCTATTGTAAATTTGCTTTGCTGAGTGAATTAAATTTTTTGGCTCAGTTGCCTAGCTTTAGAAAATAGAGATAATATCAAGATTAGTTTTGCAAATCACCAAGACCTGTGCACTTCACCACAGTCAAGCACTTCAGAACAACCTTTTAGGAATTAACAGCCTGTACATGTGACAGTGGTTTCAATGGACTATAACAAAGCTGAAAAAATTCCTGTCACCTATAAACACTATAATATAGCCATGCAATGTTTGGCTTATATAGTTTTATAAGTGTTGATATGACCACAGTACATGTCATTATGAATATGAAAAATGAAATAAACGATGACTATATTACTGGTTTATGCATTTACTATGCTAATTTTATAAGTATTTTAGAGTATACCTTTTCTTATTTAAAAAGGAGTGGCTTCTGACTACAACATGTATATGTGGTACACACACACACACACACACACACACCATAAATAAGTATTTTAAATATTTACAGAAAACAAGTATTCCCTGTCATACTGTCATGAGCCTTATAGAAAGCCTGTTAGTTGGGTTTCTTGACAGCATAAAGAGATTATGGTCCAGTGACTGCTCAACACCATCTAGAACTGTGTAAGTGAATCCTTTGGATGTTTATACAATAACAAAATTGCCTGAAGGTGCATTTCTCAGAATGTATCCCTGTTGCTAAGCATGGACATGGAAAGTTGCTGAGACCTCAAGCAGCTCATACATCATTTTCCTAACAAACTTCACCATCTTTCCATAACAATATTTGTTGCTACCACCAACCGTAAGTCACCCAAACCAGAAGATTAAAAAAAACTCCTGGAGTCCACCTTGTCATCCAGTTTAGGCTCTCAGATCAATGATGCATAACATTTTTGAGACCACTCCCAAGGACTTTGGATACATTTCACTTAGGTTCTCACTATTTCTTAGCTGGGTTATCGTAGCTACAACTGATTTGTAACTGAGCACTCTGACTCCAGTCTTACATTCTCCATTCCTCCTGAGGGGAAAATGTATCTTTTAGGTACTTACGTATCAGCAAAAATTGGAATGTGATAGAGGCAGTTGGGGAAACTTATGTGAGCTAGTACATGACAATGAAGTTACCTCATTCTTATAATTTTCTAAAAAAAAAAAAAAAGGAGAATTCTAATGGATACCTGAAAAAGCCAAATTTCTTCATTCTGTTGAAAAATTTTAACACATTATTTGCCTGGAACCACTGACAACAACAGTGATTCTTTTGGGTTTAGCTTTATTATTTTAAGCTCAAATCTATTGATGGCAGTGCACAAAATTTTGTCTGTCTCACAGTTGTGTGCCAGAACACAGAAAATCCAAACAGCAGCAAAAGCACTTTCCATTTTGCAGAGGTGGTAGAATGTGGTCTGACTCTGTTCATTTTGAACCCAGCTGGCAGACACAACATCTCATGAACAAACGTATGGCAATTCTATTATGCATGTCACTTGTCTCAGTAAACTAACTTATGAACTCCTGAAAACTACCTGGCTCCAAATGGAAAACTTAGTGCTGCCAGCACTTATTCTAAACCACTACACAGAAGGAGGACAAAGGATAAATGAGGCATGATTTGCCCTAATTTGTCATAAAGAAGATGTCTGAGAATAGACAGTTCAGCAAGGAATGAGTCGATCATACATAGGCAAGTATTTCAAATACTGCAGACTTGGTCCCTTAAATAGAATCATGAAACTTTGTAGCCAGAAAGAGCATTTAAAAAGCAACCTCCACTTTTTAGTTAGACAAGCATACTGAAGTGCATCAAGCCAGGTGACTTTCCAAGGAGGATCCTGGTAAGAATATACACAAATCTGAAGCTAGACCACGGTAGACCTGCTATGTGTCTATTCTGTAAGCAGTGTACCCTGAGGTGGTAGGCTTTTGTCTAACTCATGATAGATGGTGACTTAACCTTTTTCCCATCTGTCAAGCAGGCTGAAAAGCACCTGACTGTAGGAGAAAGACTTATCTCCTAGCACCAATAGCAACTGCACAACTCATCTCTGGCTTTTGCCAGAAAGAAACAATAGATTCTGTGTCTCTTTTTTGTTTTTTACCAAAACTATGTTTACATTCTATTCCATAATTATAGATTTATGTTATTTTCTCTTAATACTGTCTTGTCAGTCACAGAATATAATATGATCTTGAAATTTAAAGTTAAATCATCAACATGTTAAAAATATGCAAGGATGCTGCTCTCACCACTGCTGTTAAATAGTTCTAAAAGTCCTAGCCAAAGCACTTTGGCAAGAAAAAGAAATAAGAGGTATCCAAATTGCAAATGGGGAAATAAATCCAACTGACTCCAACTGCTTATAGATGACATGATTTTATACTAAGTAAACACTAAAGACTGCATCAAAACTGTTTGAATTCATAAATAAATTCAGTGAAGATGCAAGATAAGCAGTTAACATCAAAAGTCAATGAAATTGTTTACAATAACAAAAGAACATGTAAACTTGGAATTCAAGGAAACAATTCCATCTATAATAACATACAATAAATAAAGAATATGATAGAGAATATTAAGTTTATATAATAAAAACTATAAAAGGTGATGGAAGACAATAATGACTCAAATAAATGGAAATTCTTCATATGTCCAGGATAAGTTGATATTTTTAAGATGTCTATACTATTCAAAGTGGTCTACAAGGTCAGTGTAATCTCTATCAAAATTTAATGACATTTTTATAAACGTCTTTAACTTCTAAAATTCATAAGAGACATAGAAAATTTTCCAAGCAAAGAAAATAATGCTTATAAAAAAGGATAAAACTCTGGGAAGTGGTGGTGGTGTTCATCTTTAATCCCAGTACTTGGGAGGCAGAGCAAGGCAGGTATCTGTGAGTTCAAGGTGCCTGGTCTACATTACATGGTTTCAAGGCAAAGATATAATAATAAAAATAACATGACATAAACAGAAAAGCAGACAGGTAAAACAGGAACAGCAACACAGAGTACTCAGAGATCAATCCACACAATTACTTCATCAATCAATGCAGCATTTGTCAATTTATAACAATTGAACAAAGTTGCCAACAGTATATGATAGAAGAAAGAGAATTTCTTCAGTAAACGATATCTATTTTCAAAAGAATTACATTGGCCTCATTTCCTGTAAGGAAGTAAAAAAGAGATTAAGTACTTAAATCTAACTCTAGAAATTGTAAACCACCAGAATTACCTCAGAAATGCCCAACAATACTAGTCTTAGAAAAGAGTTGGGGTATAACCACAAAGATACAGTGAAAGCAAAATTAGACATGTTGAATTATATCAGACTTTACCTAACAACAAAGGAAACAGCAGAGTGAAGAGACAACTCAGGATTGGGGTTAGGATTAGGGACCTATTGTCCATCATCTCTACAGCTTTGGGTTCCCAGTTTCTACTGCTTGGCCAGTCTCTGGAACTCTGTATCCACCCTCTTGTCACTATTGCTGCTCTTGCAACTACTGCCTTCAAGGCACTTGACTCCAGAAACTGTCTCAAAAAGCAACCTGAATTATTTACATAGCAAGGAAGCAGTGGACTGGGGTGGGCAGGTGTGGCTTGCAAATGAAAGACTTGAAATTGAACTGTTCACAACAAGTAACAACCCAGCTTCCTGTTCTTCAGTCACTGTCTTCTTGCTGAGTTACTGAGAAGGCCCTGTGTCTCATCTAGAACATTATCTGGCCATCTCAGTTCTACATGGAATACTGCCTTCCCACAGAAGTTCAGGTTTGAAGTGGTTGTTATTAGAACTTGAAGCAGAGTTGTGACTTTAGTTACAGTTTGGCTTATGTTGTCAGAAAAGCCTAGAGACATGTAGTAAAGACAAGCCAAGATGGAAACAAAACTGTAAACAGGTTACAATCTGTTTAAAAATGTGAATATAGTTGAGAAAGAAAAGAAAATGGGTATAGACACTCATAGCAAAAAATAAATAGCTTAAAAAATAAATTCTTTAAAGAGAGAATAAAGTAATATAAAAGAAAAAAAAGACATGTAAAGTTGGAAGATACACCGTGAGTTTGTATCCTGTATGATGTTATTTATGTTCACTTTGAATCTTTTGAAAGCTGATGAGCTATGACAGCTGCTGAGAGACATGGAATTGTAAAAGGAACTCCTGAATTAAACCAACCTAGATACTTTGGAAGTGCATTAACCTTAAAATTGAAGTCAGAAGATGTATTGCATTAAGGAAGAGGTTATTCTCCCCCTTCCCCCCCAGGAAAGACTGGATTCCTACAAGATTATTAGAGATCAGGTTTGATTGTGGGAGACTTCCTGAAAATCTTGACTACAGACATAAATGAATAAAGCAAGAAAAATTAAGAGACAAGTGACACATACACTTATCTGTCTTCATTGGAACAGTTCTGAGACTAGACAACAAATGTTAAAACTAGTTTTTGAGAACTTGATCATTTTCTAAATTTTCTCCATGTCCCCTAAAGATTCCTTTACCAACAAACAATGGGAAGCAGTCTAGAGAACATAACACCCATGTTCCTAAGAGGAGGGATGAGTGGTTTTTGGATATTTGATGGGTTATGACTTTTTGTCATCATTTAGGGAGAATATTTGAATATAGAATTAAAAAGATAACTATTAACCTCAAATATTTTATATTGGTATGAATTTTGATATATTGATACAAATTTAAAGTTATATTTGTTATGCTGTATGTATGTTTCTATTCTTGTTTAAGGTATTGTACTTATGCAGCTCATTTATAATGTAATGTATAAAAATATTCAGGTTAACAGTCATCTATAATAATCAAACTTGTAAACATATTAGGTATCTTTTCAAGGTTAAATGGACATAATTTAGATAGATAGGTGATATGGCATTTAAGGTGTTTAATAACTATTTGGTAATGGGAGGCTTTACATGACAGTGAGACATGTGTTTTTCCTGGCAGTACCAATTTATTTAAGAAAAGATGATGGGCATCAAAGATCCTCCATATGGAGTTTGTTTCAATACAGCAAAGCTAGCCATTTGGGCAAGACACGGCCTTGCCTTGGCTGCTGAGTGTATACTGTCAAATCTGGACATGCAGTACACAAAGGAAAACAGCTGCTGAACTTCACCAAAACAAGGCAGGGCAGTCATTCAAATTTCATGCTTCACAGAAAAGGCTGTCAGATATCCTGGGCCCATAAGCCTAAGATGGACGCCCCAGTGTTGCAGAGAAAATTTAGGTGACTATCCAGGCAGCCAGATATCTCTGTCATTTCTATAGTTTTGAAAGTGGCTTGCACTACACTTTCTGTTTACTCAAGTAATATTATATCCTTCTGGGGTCTTTGACAGAGTTGCAGACTAGATAGTTACAGTTAAAGTTTTCCTTAGTTATGATAGAAGGTAAGTTATGTACAAAATTTTGGATTCATTAGGATAGGATAAGCAATGGAGTATTTTCTCTGAATTTGCCAAATACAAATGGACTAGACACTGTAAACGTAGTTGTTACTTGATAATTGTTCTTATTGCATATAGTCTTACTATGCTAAAGCTAAATGTTATGGGATATTACTTTACCTAGACAAAGACGGGCTATATTTGTTTAGGTTGAAGAATATTACCTTAACTATGGAAAGATGTGTGACATTTGTTTATGCTGCATTTGCTAATTATATAAAGATGTGTGGCTGTTTCACCTTGCCTGCCTAAGGCACCTGATTGGTCTTATAAAAAGCTAACTGCCAATAGCTAAGCAATAGATGCATGGGATGGACTGGTGGGCAGAAGGAATAAGTAAGAGGAGAAATCTAGGCTCAAGAATAAGAGAGAAAAGAGAGAAAGACGGGGAGATGACAAGCCAGAAACCAGGCAGCCACCAGCCAGTCCCAGACAAGGAGGCAATAGGAAAGTAAGATATACAGAATGAAGGAAAGGTTAAAAACGTCCCCAGGGCAAAATTTAGATAAAGAGAAACATATTAAAACAAAAGCTAAGACCAAGCATTCATAACTAAGTCTCTGTGTCATGATTTGGGAGCTAGTTGGTGACACAAAAGAAAGCCTGATACAAAGGCATGTCTTTGTCTCAAAAATAAGTAAATTCTTCGACTGTTGACATGAACTCACTAAATCATGTCAGTCACCAACTATTCAAAGTGACCTACCTGAACCACGCATTGTGGTTGATAACAGGTCAGACCCAATACCCACTCTCGGGCTCATGGGACTTTCATTATAACAAACCTTAGAAGACTCTTGCTGTAGTTGATCCTCTGAGTTCTGCACAAGGGTCAAAGCATGCATTTGTATCACTAATGAACAACAGATATGAATAGAACAGGAAAAACAGACAATTTCTTTCCTTTTTTTTTGGAAAATTAATTACACCAAAGCATGTGAAGATGACTTTGAAAAAAATCAACAATGAATATCTTTTCTTAATCACCCAAGCATATAAACTTAAAAAAAAACCCTTAAGTTAAAAGGGAACAAATAGTTTTAGGTCACAGCACACAGCATATTTAGCACAAGATAATGAGAAACTGAAATAAAATGCAAAACTGGAGTTTTCCTCTGCTCTAAATCAGAGCTCCGGCTTGCAAAGGATCCAGCCTCAGTGCCCCCACAGCCTCATTTCCTGCAAAGATCCTTGGCCTGTCCTACTTTAGTGAGGCTTGAACCTTCTTCTAGTTTGACCTCCTTCAGTTCTTTAAAGCAAAAACGATCAAACAAAGCTCTAGTCTCAGGATCTCAGGAAACCGAGGCACCTGCTCAGCCTTGACATTGGAAAGCATCTTCATCTTCCACCTGCTCACTCCTCCCTTCAGCCAGACGCTTGTTATGTCAGTGTACCTGGAATCCTCTAATGCCTGGTGTTTCAGTCTAGCAATTTCTCCATCTGTGGCAATCCCTCTCCCCCATTCAGTGCAGCACCATCCCTGATCCTTAGCTGTCATTTGATCACTCTCTCTCTCTCTCTCTCTCTCTCTCTCTCTCTCTCTCTCTCTCTCTCTCTCTCTCTCTCCCTCTCTCTCTCTCTCTCAAGCTCCTATTGCCCTTACCTATATTTAAAGACTTTATGTTTATTATTGTTTTGTCTACAATAACATCTGTGTACTAGGGTCATGACTAGTGCCTTCAGATGTCAGAAAAAGGCATCATATTCCCTGGAATATGCTTGTGAGCCGCAATGTTTGTTCTAAGAATCAAACCTGGGTCCTCTGAAAAAGCAGCCAGAGCAGTTATCATTGGGTACTTTTCCCTTGTCAGTTACTGGTCCTCTTCATACTTCAGGTTAATTAAATAGAAACCTATTTCCCCAACTTTATTTCTTAATGCTCATTTTTCAAGTCCCTGAAATCTGATTACCGTCTAACTGAGTCACTGATGCAATAAAATGTCCAAATCCCAAGATCTCTCCACAATTTTTAATAGTTTCACAATTTTTGCTAAGTGAAACATTTCTGGTTGTGCTGCTGTTGATAAAAAGACTTCTCTTTCAGTGTGCTGCCTTGTTAGCCTGTGATCATCGAGACCACCCAATGGGTGTTCCTCTCCTCTTATATCCACCTTTTAATTTAGAGTATGCAGCCCATATTTTTCCAAAGTATTCAAACCATCTTACAAGGTAAACATAATATAAAGGAGAGCTGTTAGCAGTAAAACAGAGCTTCAACCAAACAAGTGAACCAAAAAGCAAATAGATACTATGCATTGCCTGAAGCAAGTGACAGTTTTCTTTGGGTGTGGATTGAGTTCAGCCTATTCTGTCACTTAAAACACAAAAGAGAACATGCTGAGCTTCATTCCTTTCATTATCTGACAAACAAAAGTACACACATTTGTCTCTGCAGTCTGTGGTGCTTCCTGAAATAAACATGCAGGAATTTGTGACATGGGACTTGTGTAAGTCACCCCAGCTAACATATCACTTCTATTATGTGATTAGACGAATTTCCTACAGCCTGAGCAATATGACATAGCATATATGCATACACAGCAAACATAGGGTTACAGCAAAGTGGGCTGGAGGGGAAGCTGCTCTCAGCCCTCACATTCTAAGAGTTTAAATTAAGAGAGGAGATTATTTTAAATAGCGAGATAGTGAAGACTTCCATCAGGCACTCTCAAATACCAGATTCCTTCGGTTATGCTGGCAGCAGCTGAATTATTGTCAGTTCATGATTAAACTATCACAAGAAGCTGCCATGTAAATACTTGACATTGTCGGTTAAAATTCAGTCTCATTGATTTAGTTATTAGTCAAGACTTGTCATTTTGCCAACAGCCACATTTATTATCATCGCAAGTAAGCAGTAGAGATACCCAGCTTAAGAACACATGCCTCCTTCTAATTGGTCTTGCCAGTTCTCACCGAAGCTCCATCAGGTGCATCTTCCAATGTGAGGGAAAAAAAGCTCACAGTGAAAGCATTTTGCAAAGCATACTTTGTGTGTTTGTGTGTGTGTGTGTTTGGTATTCTAGTCTATGGAAGAGCCACAGTGTAGTGCTTTGTAAAATATTAAAGATTGTCCCCTATATCATTTGTTAATGTTTTGAGGAAACCCAGCACTGAAGAAAGCCATGCTGAGGGGCCTGTGAAGATATCAGTCCTTTAAATCTAAATAAATTAGATTTGATTGGCTGCCTTTGGAAACTATTTTAAGTGAAAGCAGACAGATGTCCTCCATGATCAGTAGAGCCTAACAGCCATCACATTTAGAAATAGCACATGTTTCAGTGACTGGGTATGAGGACAGAGCCATTATACAGATCCCAGATTTTTGAGAAGGATGAAGTGTCAGTATTTTATCTTTACAAGATCCCAATCACCCTATACTTTTTAAATTCAAGTTGAGTAACACTTTAAAAGTCAGTTATTTTAAATTACCCACCTTTTTGTTTGACTATAAATATGTAACTCTATTTCAAATTTTAGGCGCCTTTAACTGCCTTGGACTATATATTTCCATTTCTGCTTACTATTTCATAAAACATTTGATAAATTTCTGGTTTTCATTTAAGAAAAGATTAAATGTGAAGAGTGTCACTCCAAAGACCTCTGTCAGTATAAGTAAGCTGATAACGGTATCCTCACATAACTCACTAGCCCCAACCTTGTGGGTGGATTAAGGATGGTTAAATACAAGTGAGTATCCATCAGATTATTTCACTCTACACTTAGTTGATGCTGAGCTTTTCCTACACAGAGTAATTAGCTACTCGCCTTGGGATCCATTCTGATTAAGAATGTTAAAATGGTCAGTCCACCTAGACTATGAGCAGCTTTGTTCTAGTGCACTCTACTACAGAGCAAGCACACAGCACTTCCCACAGCTGTGTGAATGGAATAGATCTCTGTGAAAATGGAACAGAAAGCATGGCTCTGACAGGACTTGTCTGCATCTGTGTTTAGCATTGTATCTCTGACTACAAGGTGGCAACTTGATCCATCTTGCCTAAACACCAAGAATTTAAAATTGGAAAAAAAACAAAACAATGTATCTAATAACTCCACAGTTGCTAGGAGATATACAGTTTAGGACTAGGACCTCTGGAGATAAAATAGAAGAGAGGACCCCCATAGTCACACTAGGATTTACTGGTCATATGTCCTGACTGCAGTGCAGAGAGCAGTAAGCACAAGAAGGTCCCCTTCAGCACATGCTGAGTGTTAGTACTGGTCCCTGAATCACACAGTAATATTTGTGTTAGGTGCTTGCCTTTGAGTTCTATAAGGATGATGAGATATACTAGGAGGCTTGACCTTCTAAAACTTTCAAGAACATACTATTTTGTATGGGAAGGACTCACTCCTCCAGGACCAGGTGTTAAAGTGTTTTCTTGGTTTGCTTTGTCAGGAACTAGAGGGACCTTTGTGAGGTAGGGTTCAAAGTAAACAAGGTAACCCATTAGAAGACTTACCTTGAGAAGATGATTGCGTCTGCAGTCTCTCTTGCCTGCTAGCTGCCCTGTGATGAGGATGCAGCTTTCTCTCTCACATCTGCCTTCTAGATACTCTATCTCATCACAACCCACAAAGCAAGGAAGACAGACTCTCCAAGACCGTCAGCCAAAATTAACCTTTCCTTCCTTTAAAGTAGATTGCTTTAGGATTTGGTACTGTGAAACATAGCTGATAAACCCAAAATACTTGAAGGTATAAAACAGGAAAATCTGAGACAATTGGTCATTTTAAGAAATAAAGCAATTGATTAAGTCAGTGCATGTGGAATGACATTTTAAAGATCCATCACTAAGCCATTTATGTTAACAAGCTGGTCTTCAAGAACTTAGGAAAGTGGAAATAGGAAGTAATTATGCAGTATGATAAAGAGCATCTTAAACCACTAGTCAACAGAATGCCAGCGAATGAAGCTCTGGAACCTTCCTCATTAAAAGCAGATGACACAAATGCCCTTGGAACCTTTGCTAGTTGCTGTTATTTCTAGGTTTAGTAAAACAGTAATAATAGGAGACTGGATAAATATTGCAGTAACACTCTAGGTACTAAAAAATCATTGCAAAGAATTAAGAAGAAATATCGATTGTCCATTTTAATATTTTGTGCCATTCTATTTCAAAGATTTATTGTAATTTAGCCTATTATTGGCTATTAGTGGATAATTCTACAACATAAAAAGCTAATAATAGACAAAATGATACACAGCATATTTTAACAATGGATTACAATAGTATTTTTACCTTATTATGCTTCCGAAAATAAGCATGAATTACTCTCATGAATCTATTATTATATTTATTTTCAAATATCTAGGCAACACTTCAAGACGCATGTACAGGCTTGTAGGAGCAGAGGTAATGTAGGAGACTACAGCAAGCTGCTCACATTGTTGCCATTTGGTTGGCAACATAAAAACATGTGCACTGGAGAAGAGAGCCCTGTGGTAATAAATTATCATGTACAAAATGTGATAAAATGAATCAGCCTCAAAACAGCATCAAAGAGCTAAAAGATTAAACAATGGCACATTACTCACCAAACAAGATATGCTGGTTCTTAAAAAATAGTAAAGGCCAGGAATCTGTCCGTCAGACCTGAGGACAGACTTGAAACACTCTGTTACCAAAAAGAAGCTGCCCACATTTAGCTGCAGACCTTGTTGAAGGTGCAAGTCTACATTCTCACTGTTGGAGTGATGACTATGTTCATGAGTTCATTTCTCTTGCAAAGAACAGTGCTTAATTGAGAGCACCCATATTGGAAACCTCAAAACGGCATATAACTTCAGTTCCAGGGGATCTATAACTCCCTCTTCTGGCCTCTGTGGGCACGCACACATACTTGAATACAACCACCCACTTCCCCACACATAGCATAGACATAAATAAGACTAAAGTAAGCCTAAAACTAGGAAGAATACAGTGTCAAGCAGAAATAAAGTCCCTTGGACACAGTGCTCTGAACCACAGGCCCCAACCATATAAATTAGAGATGTCAGTCCTTGTGACATCAGAGGATGTAGAGGATGTATTTCCTGGCTCTTTTAAAATAATACTTTAAATATTATTTCTCAAACTATGAAATCTACTTTTCTTCAGCAAACATTTAGGGAGAATCTGCCTTTGCTAACTCTGGGCTGGAGAATGGAGATCTGCTGGTATTTAGCAGGGTTCTCAGTTGCTCATCCTCTCATGGTAGATGATTGCTTGTGCCTCAAGGATGTGGTTCTAACAAAGAGGAAAACAATTTAGAATTAATAAGAATGCTTGGTTCATTCATTGTATATCTCATTGTTCTTGTTTAATCCAATGAGTTAATCTACCTGATAATAAAATGGCCATGTAAAACTAGTTTAATAAGCAAAAGATGGTAAATAAAAGATCACCTGATTTTTTTTTAGAATTTTTGTGTGGGGAAATTGAGCTAGTCAGAGTCCTTCTTCCCTGGCTCGCCAGCACTTAATCCTTTTGTTTTAATTGACACATTTAAATTCCACAGAATAGTGGTGTTGACATGAATTATGTATAGCATCATATGTTCAAGTTACATTAAGCTTGTCTAACTCATCAAACATTTATCCATCTCTGTAGTTAAAGCTATACAGTCTTTCCCCCTAGTTTTTTTTTTCAAAACACAGACTACAATATCACTCTTTAGACTCTCCCTACTGTGCTATAGAACATCAGAACTTATTTCTCAATCCAACTGTAACTTAGTAACCACCAACAGACCCTTAACTTAGATTATTGTACTGGCATTCACTTATCCACACTATATCCCCACTCTCTCCCTTGGCCATGCAATATATGTACATATGTAATTCATGTTCTTACTGTGCATACATTTCCTGAAATAGAATTTTTGTGTTTGCATACTTAACTGTGCTGCAAACCCCGGGTTAGTCGTTATTTTCTTTCCATCTTTTAAACTGACTATAAAACACATCAATATGCAGTATCTAATTTGGTTAATTTCTTCAGACAGCCATGGTTGCTGCCACCATGAACAAGCACTACAGTCCCTTACTCTGGCCTCCGAGGAACCATATCTAAGTTGCATCCAACTTTTGCCAATAGAAATCATTTCTATTCCAAAAATAATAAATAACTCCTGGAATAGCAAATTTTGCCAAAATATTCATGCTTTGGAAGAAGTTTACTGTAGTAGAGTATAACCATATTTGTATAATTTTTATTATTTCTGTTTTAGATAGACCTATGCTGTATTGCCCAGGCTTGGCACAAACTCCTGAGCTGGGTAAAACTTACTTGCTTTGTAAATATTATATTTTAATTTTTATACATTATATTATCATCATATGCTTTTCTCTCCCTAACTCCTCCTAGATATCCCCATCCTACATCCTATTTACCTAACTTCATGTTCATTCTCTCTCTCTCTCTCTCTCTCTCTCTCTCTCTCTCTCTCTCTCTCTCTCTCTCTCTCTCTCTCTCTCTTCCTCCCTCCCTCCCTCCCCCTCTCTCTCTGGTTTTTGGGTTTTGTTTTTATTTGTTTTTGGTTTTGTTTTTTTGAGACAGGGTTTCTCTCTGTAGCCATGGCTGTCTTGGAGCTCACTCTGTAGACCAGGCTGATTTTGAACACACAGAGATCCACCTGTCTCTGCTGGGATTAAAGTCTTGTATCACCACCCCATGACTCATTCTCCCTTAATACACACATACACACACACACACACACACACACACACACATACACACACGCGCGCGCACACGCACGCAAGCAAAAATAAACCCCATGGAGTCTGCTTTATGTCAACCAACTATTTCTGAGCCTCAGAACTGCCTTGGGGGTGTGGTTTGTAAGTTCAGTGTCACACAATTGAGGAAAACTGATTTCCCCTCTTCTAGCAGCTGTAACTTGCGAATAGCTTCTTAGTCAAGGGTGGGAATTTCTGCCTTTTTCCTCTTCTCTTTGTTGGGATCTTTCTGGCTTGAATTTATGCAGGTCTTGTGCATGCTGCCATAGTCTCTGTGAGTTCACATGTGCTTCAGTCCTGTCGTATCTGGAAAATGCTGGTGTTTGGAGTCACCCACCATGGCTGGCTCTTAAAATCTTTCTGTTTCTTCTTCTGCGTAGATCCCAGAGTCTTGAGAAGAGGGTTGTTATAAGGACATCCTATTTAGGCCTGAGTGAAAGAAACTCTCTTCATCAGCCTTCCATGTAGATGAAACTACAACACATTAGTATATATAAGGATTATGCATTTTCTTCAACATCGTGAGTATTACTATGACATTTTTATGCACATATCACATGTACTTCATTTATATTCACCTCTTGAACTCTTTGACCACCAACCCTGATGATGTTCTTCTTCTACTCAAATACCTCTACCTCTCATATATATATGACATCTAACTCTAGAGACAGAGAGAGAGAGAGAGAGAGAGAGAGAGAGAGAGAGAGAGAGAGAGAGAGAGAGAGGAGGGAGAGAGAGAAGCATGGATACATGCATATCATGTCTATATTACATATATGAGAGAAAATAGTATAAATATAAATAGTAAAAAAGTTACTGATAGATTATCCCTCAGTAGCAATAGCAACAACTGTAGAGTGAAGCTTTTTCCTTGCCAGGCGCTTGGTTTTTTCCCCACCAGTTGCCTGGGCTCTGCCGTGTTGTAGTCCCCAAATAACACACAAGACGCTGTATTAATTATGAAGCTATTGGCCTTGCTAGTTTCTTACTGGCTAGCTCTGACTTACGTATTTATCCCATAATTGTTAATCTAAATATTTCTCTTACCGGAGAAAAGTTCCGGACATCTTACTTCTCTGGCGGGCTACATCGTGACTCCCTGTGTTTCTCGACTCAGAGTCCTCCTGGACTCCTAGTCCCACCTATCTTGCTTTTCTATTGGCCAACAGTGCTTTATTCAACAACCAATAAGAGACAGATTTCAGAATGACATCTCCCATCAAACAACAGTTTATCACTTTGCCCAGGGACATTTCATTTCTTGAACATCTGATATTATCAACTTAGTAATTTTCATAGACCCTGCTGGAATCAAGGAGAACCAGCCATCATAACTCAATTTCTCTGAAACTCAAAATTGATTGAAGCCAAAGTTGAGTATTTCTTCCCACACTAGATCACTGGGTTTCCATTTCAACAAAGATCAAATGCTGGGTCTATGCACCAGCAGAAGTCATGAGTTAATCCTGTGGACTAAGAGTTTTCCTACCAAAGCCATGTTTCCTCTTGTCTGGGCATCACTGTAGACCCATTGCACTGAGCCCTTCCTCATTTACCCTCGATTCCCAGTTAGGTCAGAGTCTTTAATTCAAATAGCTTTGTGCACCTCTCTCCCGTTCTATTTCCACCTCCACCTTGAGAACCTGAAACCCCAGTAGTGTATCTGGAATTCACAGTACAATAACAATTTAAATATCCCAATCCTTTCCTTAAACCTTATGTCACTGTATTCCTCATCTTATCTTCTAGCTCTAATTGAATCCTAGGAGGTCCCCCTAGAAGACATTATATCCCTGACAGCTCTCACAACCCTTGAACCTCAATGTCTGGAAAAGGCATGACTTCAGCCCATGTTACCGATATCAAGCCATTCTCCCCTCTCTTCTTTAACACCTAGCACCTGGAAGCCCAGGCTGTCTCAACTGCCCCAAGTGCACTCTCTGAGGCTGGGACCTTTGTCCAGGTCTGCTAAGAGGTCAGGTTCAGAATCGCGTACTCACAACTTTCCTCCCAGCTCTGGGCAACTCCTCGCCCATCTTTCTCTCCCAGTGACATTGCTTTCTCTATTGCTGAGGGAACAGAGCTACTCAAAGCTCAGCCACATTTTCATGTATTTGTGAGCATTCCTTGTTCAGCATCCCCAGCAATACCCAGTGGAGAAGTTATCTAGAGTAAAGTAGATGAGATTTTCCTGAAGTGGGCCATGGCCTCTCACTCCAATACACTGCAACTAAATTTTGATTTGCAACCTGCTCATGTAATGGGGTGTGAGCCATGTGAAAATTCTGGCAACAGGAAAACTTTTCTGAGCATATAAGCACCAAAAGTTAACTGAAAATGAAATATGTGGTAAATCAGAGGTGTCTCTGTCGAGACCCAGTTGTTGTTATGGACTACTAGTGATGTCTTCAGGGTGCTGATGCAGCCTTGTTCCTTAACACAGGTGTGCACACTGCACTGTTCATGTCATCACATCAAGCAACACCCAGGAATGTTGCCTGCAACACCTCAGCTTAGCTTACACACTTACATTTTGATCACAGTGTTGTCTACTGTACACACAGAGTTTGCTGGTCTTACACAGACATAATGGCGAAAATATTGAAAGGAATAACAATGTTTTTGTGCCATCTTTCCTTAGAGAGGTACATCATTATTAGCTTAGCTTGAGGTTGTGCTGTGTTAGTATGTTTAATTTTTTAAAATCACGGATTGAGTTTCAGACTCACAGACTCTGGTTTCATTTCATTAAAAAAAGTATTCAGTTAATTTTGACTTAAGAGTAGAATAGAATTCCTAACAAATTCTGAAATGGTTCTGGATGAATTTCTGCTTTTGCTCTATGCATTTATACTAAGTGGCATTCTCAGAATTGATGATTGTAAATATTAAACATCTCTGAAAAATGTTGGTGGTGTTTTGTATCCTGCCATATCAAATATTTAGCCAAAATTGAATTCTTGACCTGCACAGCTTTGACATTTATCAAACTGAGGCAAGGGGGAACAAAGAAATGACAGACAAGCATAGAGAAAGCTAGGATCAGATGGGATGGGTGCCCTGAGCCTGACCCCAGTCTTACCATTGCATGGATCTGAGGCATTGGGGTCTTTGACATGGTCATGCTCATGTCAATAATACATATTAACCCAGGACTTCAATTACTCTCCACACTCTCTAAAAATAAAACAGCATATTCTTCTCATTATTCTATAAATTTCCTTTCACCTTTAGTAAATGCTAAAACTATGTGCACTTTAGGTAATTGTTTTGAAATAAATTTCCATATGATTGGTTACCAAAAATTGTTTCATTTATGTGCCTATTTTCTATATCTACATGACTGGGATCACATAAAAATTCCTTGTGTGAAAACAGATTGTGAATGGAGGGGAAATCTATGAATCTCTGAAAGGCACACCCCTCTTTCCACCTTCCAGAGACATGGCTCTATCTGTTCCTCCTTCTTCCAACTTTACTAGAAAGATCTCTACCATTTTAAATATGTACTCACAGTATTATTTCTCTTGTGTCAAATTAAAATAGACAAACAAAAAGTACTTCCCATACCACCTCTTCTTATTGCTATTTTATTGCTTTTTTATTATTTTTTTACATTCCCCTCTCCTCCCACTCCCCCACTCCCCTCCCCCACCTCCCATCTTCCCAAAGAGGGTAAGGCCTCCCATAGGAAGTTTACTAAGTCTGTCTCATCATGGAGCAAGGTACCTCTCCACCTCCCACACCCCTGTGTCTAGGCTGGGCAAGGTGTCTCTCCATATAGAATGGGCTCCACTAAGTTCGTTTGTCCATTAGTGTCAGATCTTGGACCTGCTGTCAGTGTCCTCATATTTTGTCCCATTGTCACCAATATTAAGGGAGTCTAGTAGTACTACGCTGTGTAAATATACCACATTTTCTTTGTTCATTCTTCAGTAGAGGGGCATTTAGGTTGCTTCCAACATCTGGCTAATATGAATAATGTTGCTATGAGCATAGTTGAGCAAATGCTGTCTTTTTGATGATCATAAAACTGAAGTCATTTGCAATTGCCATCTCTACCTGAGGCCCCAGATTCTGTCTTACTTTATTCTTGCACACCTCTTCCATCACTATCCTAAGAGTACCCTGAAGGTCACATGGTTCCTTTGTGACCATCTGTTCCACTTCTTTCTCCCCCTGACTGCCTCTGTGCAATTTTTCTCACAGTAGAGAAGGCTGACCTCCCTGAGTTGGATCACACAGGTTTAGCTCAGGGCTTCTCTTTCCTCAGTGCCTCTCTGCTTTTCCTCAGGCCCCTGATCACTTAACCTCTATGAGCTTCAGTCTGTCATCTTCCCTGCGTAGTCACTTTAACAGATTCAATGAAATTATGTGTGCTGAGACTCAAGTATTAACATTAGAAGACAGACATTTAATAACCAACAGCTCTTAAGGAAAAAAAAATCAGGCATGTGAGTTTATAAAAAGTGAAAGACAGTTTAATTTTTAAAAGATATATGCTAATACAATGATTAATTTTATTCCTTAATATGAAAACCCCAGTTATATTACTTAAATATCATGAAATATATTAAATAGAAGATACTAAGTTTATATTTAAAAAATCTTCCTGTTAGCTTTTAATAGCCATCATGACATTCTAATAGGATAGACTAGGAAACATTACTCTATTAACCTGGTGCTATGACTTTCTATGGGCGAGCATATGCTCCTTATCACAGCTCCAAACTTCAATGAAAGATCATAACAGGGAATTGTGGGGCTTCTTCCTTGCCAAGTCACATGTCCTTATGTGTATGACTGGATCGTCTGTTGCTTTGACTCAGCAATGTCCTTCTCTTGGAAAAGGACAAAGGGATTGAGACACTGTAGATTCTTAATGTAATTCC